>NC_134212.1:58916559-59546367 GCF_965140235.1 Caretta caretta | reverse complement strand
TCCTTCAGTGCACAGGACAGACCTGCACCAGGGATGAATCAGGGATGTGCAGTGAAGGAGGCTGTTGTTTGTAGGACCCCTGCCTGGTTTGTTGCGGAAGTAGGGAGGTGTGCAGTCACTGAATAGGGGACTGCAGGGAGAGGAAGGAAGGTCTCATGGTTAAGGCAGTTGAATGGTGCCCTGGAGAACTGGATTCTATCCCCTCCATTGATTACCATTGAGCACTCATTGCTAAGTGCCTAAGTCACTGAGCAGAGCAATTCCTAAATATCTTTACAAATCTGGCCCAGAGTAGTCTCCTAGCCATCCAGGGATGGTAGAAAGCATTACTTGCAGATGCTGTAAGAGCTTAGCAGCAGTGGGGGATCCAAGCACTCTAAAACCACAGACTGAACTGACCTATTTTGTGTGCATGCTTTCAACCAAAGGAGAATGAACTGTGGCCACAAACTCTGCAACTCTGCACAGCCAGTCATTCATAAACCCAAAAGGTCATGACACTGTTCTTATTCCAAGTCCTAGACACATCTGATCAGTCTACACAGTAATGGTTCTTACAGTATGCACTGCACGCCTTTGAAATGGAAGAGAATTCCTCAGAACTGGGATAATTTCTTTTTAATTAACAAATAATAATTGACCTCAGCATTATCCTCTGAAGATCTCAAAGCACTTAAGTAGCACTGACTAAATAATTCTTACAACAAAGAGGCCTGTGAGGTATGTAAGGGATGTAGGGATCATTCCATCCTGTACTGAAGTGCAGTCAGTTCTGGGGAGGAGCGCAGCAGCTGTTTACTTCCTAATGTGCTGTATAATGTTGCTATACACTGTTAAAGGAGGACCCTTACCCAACTGAAGTTGCAGGAGAGATAAACAGGATGTAATGATCACAGTAGGAATTTGGCAAGAACCCCCGGGTTAAGACCTGCTCATAAAGAAAGCATTGTGTGATCTTTTATAACAACAAGTGGTCAGGATTTTACATGTCATCCAAAAGGCAGCATTTTCAGCAGCATGCTAGCACCTCGTTGGGCCATTTGTTCATTCGTGATTCCGAGGGAGGAGAACCACCAACTGATTCACCGGTAACACTTCCTGAAGCTCATAGGTGGTCTCGCATCTAAGTACTGGCCCAACTCAACCCTACTTAACATACAAGAGCAACTGCATCACAGCACCACAGTTGTTGTTTGAAGAAAAACATTACTTAGAAACAGCAGGTTCCTGCTACCCTGAAGCATCTGTTTTCTCTTTAATAGATGTCAGAGTTCAGAAGCTTCCTTTCTGGCTGGCAACAAAGCCGAGTGGATGGTGGGCTCCTCTGCCAGGGAGATTCCTGAGGCAGAGAAGGCTTCCCTGCTTTTCCGGTGACACGTACAGGGCCATGCATTGCGTGGATACTTAGCATCCTATATAGAATGTTTTAAAAAATGCAAAACAAACCACAAAGCAGCAGGATTTAGTCTTAAAACCGAAGGTTACAGAGAGCAGAACAAGACTGTCGGGGAGGCAGTGGAAAACAGAGACATGGGACTGAATGGCTTCCAACTCTGAGCAGGACAAAGCCGTTGGAGAGAAAACTGGATTGTTTCTGAGAGCTACCGGGAGGAGCTTAATGTTTCTTCCATGTGACGTCCAGTGCCTTCATAGTTCCATCAAGGGAAATAAAGTCATCTAAAGATGGGCCCAGGCTGCAAAGGTCAGCTCCAGATGTCAACTTGCAAAGATCAGGGGTGGTCGGATCCAGGGTTTTGGTTCAGCCCATTATATTATAGAAGTCATACCCACTATAAAGTCTGATTTTAGATTTCCTCCAAACTTCCCTGAAGGGTTATGGTTTTAAGAGAGCCAGAGATTGTATTTGGAACTCTCTTTAAATTAAAAAATGGATAGGCACTGTCTTATTTCAAGAAAGCTATTTGGATGAGGAGGATTCTAACTGTATCAAAGTTCTGTGGCTAAGAGGAATGGCACATGATTTATAGGTGCCAACACACACAGGGATGTATGAGTTAGCAGAGGTGGCTGAGTAGGTTTGCTTAAAATGAGAGCAAACCTACTCAGCCACCTTCTCATTTTAATCTTCAAGCAAAAGCCTGAGATCCAAAAGAATTCACTTTCGTATTTCTCCATTATGTTCATTTTTGTACCCAGCTTACCTGGCTGGGTTCTAGCTGAATTGGAAAAGGTAGGGCAGAAACACTGTGAAAGAAGCTCTTCTTGTGGTATTTCTGGACCACACAGAAGTAGGTAGGACCAGCAAACTCACATGAGAGCCCTGCTCTCGTGACATTTCCAGCCCATTCTTGCTAACCCAAAAGAGTCAGATTAGGGATGGACTGGAAGCTACAACAACGAACCCTAGCACAATGCCCCTCGAACGGCAGGAAAGTTGGGATCCAGATCTGAATTCTATTGCTAGGTCAGACCCATCTCCTGTTCAAGACCTTCTAGATGAGCATCTGATCTCGTGGGCGTTCAGCTGAACTGAATCTGAACTTGTGATCTTTTGACATTAGCTTGCCTCTTGTAGCAATATGGCTGTTCAAGGAATGAGTGTGAACACACTGATACTAGCTCTCAGATGCAGAGACAAGCGCCAGCTATCCCATCTAAGGAGTACAGTGCAAGTCTAACATAGTTTTAAAGGCAGTTTGAGACTTGCTTAGGGGTGACAGTCTTCTCATGTGGACCCAGCCGCAGTGATGCTCCCATGCTCACACCCCTAACCCATCAGACTCCTGCCCACTACTTCCTGTTTAAACAAAGAAGATGCATGTTTTATTATCTCCAAGCCCTACTCCAGTGTCAGGTCGCTTTGGGGCCACCATGCTCATGGGGGTTGGGCAACAAATGCACAGCTTACGGGTTCCTGCCACAGGCTCTGAAGAAGTGCCTGATATGGTTGATCCATCCGTTCCTCACCAGTATTCAGGGTATTTGACACCTTCCCAGTGTTAGGTGGGGGGCCTGAAGCCAAGGAATGGGCTCTGCACTTGATGTATGAAAGATTTCAAATCTGCAGATGACGTTGGCCGCACTGTCTCCAGCAGTGAATCTTTCAGATGTACCATGCCTGTGCAACCCCCACATTCAACAGCATGTTGGAATGGTTATTTTCTGACAGCAGATAATTTGGCACAAGGACAATGTAGTACACTCTCTCTCATTTAGCACACACTGATCGTGTTAACGCTCTCAGGTTAACTGCTCTGTAATGCCAGTCTGTACAGACTTCCCTGGGATCTCTGCGGGTTTACACTGGTAGCTGACAGAAGAGTTTGGCATGGTTTTGACAGTATCATTTTAAATAGGAGAGCCACTTAATGGGAAGGTTTCAGAGTAACAGCCGTGTTAGTCTGTATTCGCAAAAAGAAAAGGAGTACTTGTGGCACCTTCGAGACTAACCAATTTATTTGAGCGTAAGCTTTCGTGAGCTACAGCTCACTTCATCGGATGCATACTGTGGAAAGTTTAGAAGATCTTATTATATACACACAAAGCATGAAAAAATACCGCCTCCCACCCCACTCTCCTGCTGGTAATAGCTTATCTAAAGTGATCACTCTCCTTACAATGTGTATGATAATCAAGGTGGGCCATTTCCAGCACAAATTCAGGGTTTAACAAGAACGTCTGAGGAGGTGGGGGGAGGGGTAGGAAAAAACAAGGGGACATAGCCACTCCCAGTCTCTATTCAAGCCTAAGTTAATTGTATCCAATTTGCAAATGAATTCCAATTCAACAATCTCTCACTGGAGTCTGGTTTTGAAGTTTTTTTGTTGTTGTAATATTGCAACTTTCATGTCTGTAATCGCATGAGCAGAGAGATTGAAGTATTCTCCGACTGGTTTATGAATGTTATAATTCTTGACATCTGATTTGTGTCCATTTATTCTTTTACATAGAGACTGTCCAGATTGACCAATGTACATGGCAGAGGGGCATTGCTGGCACATGATGGCATATATCACATTGGTGGATGTGCAGGTGAACGAGCCTCTGATAGTGTGGCTGATGTTATTAGGCCCTGTGATGGTGTCCCCTGAATAGATATGTGGGCACAGTTGGCAACGGACTTTGTTGCAAGGATAGGTTCCTGGGTTAGTGGTTCTGTTGTGTGGTGTGTGGTTGCTGGTGAGTATTTGCTTCATGTTGGGGGGCTGTCGGTAGGCAAGGACTGGCTTGTCTCCCAAGATTTGTGAGAGTGTTGGGTCATCCTTCAGGATAGGTTGTAGATCCTTAATAATGCGTTGGAGGGGTTTTAGTTGGGGGCTGAAGGTGACGGCTAGTGGCGTTCTGTTATTTTCTTTGTTAGGCCTGTCCTGTAGTAGGTGACTTCTGGGAACTCTTCTGGCTCTATCAATCTGTTTCTTCACTTCCGCAGGTGGGTATTGTAGTTGTAAGAATGCTTGATAGAGATCTTGTAGGTGTTTGTCTCTGTCTGAGGGGTTGGAGCAAATGCGGTTGTATCGCAGAGCTTGGCTGTAGACAATGGATCGTGTGGTGTGGTCAGGGTGAAAGCTGGAGGCATGTAGGTAGGAATAGCGGTCAGTAGGTTTCCGATATAGGATGGTGTTTATGTGACCATCGTTTATTAGCACTATAGTGTCTAGGAAGTGGATCTCTTGTGTGGACTGGACCAGGCTGAGGTTGATGGTGGGATGGAAATTGTTGAAATCATGGTGGAATTCCTCAAGGGCTTCTTTTCCATGGGTCCAGATGATGAAGATGTCATCAATATAGCGCAAGTAGAGTAGGGGCGTTAGGGGACAAGAGCTGAGGAAGCGTTGTTCTAAATCAGCCATAAAAATGTTGGCATACTGTGGGGCCATGCGGGTACCCATAGCAGTGCCGCTGATTTGAAAGTATACATTGTCCCCAAATGTAAAATAGTTACGGGTAAGGACAAAGTCACAAAGTTCAGCCACCAGGTTAGCCGTGACATTATCGGGGATAGTGTTCTTGATGGCTTGTAGTCCATCTTTGTGTGGAATGTTGGTGTAGAGGGCTTCTACATCCATAGTGGCCAGGATGGTGTTATCAGGAAGATCACCGATGGATTGTAGTTTCCTCAGGAAGTCAGTGGTGTCTCGAAGGTAGCTGGGAGTGCTGGTAGCGTAGGGCCTGAGGAGGGAGTCTACATAGCCAGACAATCCTGCTGTCAGGGTGCCAATGCCTGAGACGATGGGGCGCCCAGGATTTCCAGGTTTATGGATCTTGGGTAGTAGATAGAATATCCCAGGTCGGGGTGCCAGGGGTGTGTCTGTGCGGATTTGATCTTGTGCTTTTTCAGGGAGTTTCTTGAGCAAATGCTGTAGTTTCTTTTGGTAACTCTCAGTGGGATCAGAGGGTAATGGCTTGTAGAAAGTGGTGTTGGAGAGCTGCCGAGCAGCCTCTTGTTCATATTCCGACCTATTCATGATGACAACAGCACCTCCTTTGTCAGCCTTTTTGATTATGATGTCAGAGTTGTTTCTGAGGCTGTGGATGGCATTGTGTTCTGTACAGCTGAGGTTGTGGGGCAAGTGATGCTGCTTTTCCACAATTTCAGCCCGTGCACGTCGGCGGAAGCACTCTATGCAGAAGTCCAGTCTGCTATCTCGACCTTCAGCAGGAGTCCACCTAGAATCCTTCTTTTTGTAGTGTTGGTAGGGAGGTCTCTGTGGATTAGTATGTTGTTCAGAGGTGTGTTGGAAATATTCCTTGAGTCGGAGACGTCGAAAATATGATTTTAGGTCACCACAGAACTGTATCATGTTCGTGGGGGTGGAGGGGCAGAAGGAGAGGCCCCGAGATAGGACAGCTGCTTCTGCTGGGCTAAGAGTATAGTTGGATAGATTAACAATATTGCTGGGTGGGTTGAGGGAACCATTGCTGTGGCCCCTTGTGGCATGTAGTAGATTAGAAAGTTTAGTTTATCATACACATTGTAAGGAGAGTGATCACTTTAGATAAGCTATTACCAGCAGGAGAGTGGGGTGGGGGGAGAGAAAACCTTTTGTAGTGGTAAACACCCATTTTTTCATGCTTTGTGTGTATAAAAAGATCTTCTATACTTTCCACAGTATGCATCCGATGAAGTGAGCTGTAGCTCACGAAAGCTTATGCTCAAATAAATTGGTTAGTCTCGAAGGTGCTACAAGTACTCCTTTTCTTAATGGGAAGGTGTGGCCAGAAACTGATTTCATATAATGTATTCAACAGACCTTGGAATCTGTTTTATGGTAACACGGACATCACCTGCCAGAAACAAGAACAGCTAGAAGCCAAATATTAATTTCTTTATGCAGCTGAGATGGAATTAGAGTGCACTGTTTATAGGGCCTTATATGACAAAGCATTGAAACTGCTCTGTACCTTTATATGGAGTTGAGGAAATGTCTGTGTGCATGAAAGTTTCATTCAATACAACTTTACCTATACTGAACTAATATAATGAGTGTAAATAAAGCATAGAGAGTATCTGATATGATAGAGACTCTAAACAGACTTGCAGAACTTACCAAAACAGATGAAGGGCAATCTCTTCTTTCAGGAAAAAATAACCCCAACTATACATGCAATATGATGGGGGCTAATTTTGCTACAACTAATCAGGAAAGAGATCTTGGAGTCATAATGGATAGTTCTCTGAAGATGTCCACGCAGTGTGCAGCAGAAGTCAAAAAAACGAACAAGATATTAGGAATCATTAAAAAAGGAATAGAGAATAAGATGGATAATATCTTATTGCCCTTATAGAAATCCATGGTACGCCCACATCTTGAATACTACGTACAGATGAGGTCTCCTCATCTCAAAAAAGATATACTGGCATTAGAAAAGGTTCAGAGAAGGGCAACTAAAATGATTAGGGGTTTGGAACAGGTCCCATATGAGGAGAGATTAAAGAGGCCAGGACTTTTCAACTTGGAGAAGAGGAGACTAAAGGGAGATATGATAGAGGTATATAAAATCATGAGTGGTGTGGAGAAAGTGAATAAGGCAAAGTTATTTACTTGTTCCCATAATATAAGAACTAGGGGCCACCAAATGAAATTAATGGGCAGCAGGTTTAAAATAAATAAAAGGAAGTTCTTCATTCAGCGCACAGTCAACCTGTGGAAATCCTTGCCTGAGGAGGTTGTGAAGGCTATAGGACTATAACAGCGTTTAAAAGAGAACTAGATAAATGCATGGAGATTAAGTCCATTAATGGCTATTAGCCAGGATGGGTAAGGAATGGTGTCTCTAGCCTCTATTGTCAGAGGGTGGAGATGGATGGCAGGAGAGAGATCACTTGATCATTACCTGTTAGGTTCACTCCCTCTGGGGCACCTGGCATTGGCCACTGTTGGCAGACAGGATACTCGACTGGATGGACCTTTGGTCTAACCCAGTATGGCCGTTCTTATGGGAATTTCAGCCCAGCATTAATGACTGGTACGCAGAGAGCAACTCTGCCTCAAGAACTGACTCTAATTAGAAACTCAGAAAAAACTCTCCTGCTGTTCATAGTGACCTTTAACCAGAACCTTTTCTAACCAGAAATTACAATACGTTAAGCATTTCTTCCCAGACTAAAAACTCGCTCGCACTCGATGAAAAAAGAACTTGGGAAACTATGTGTAACAGTGACACCTGGTGACACCTGCCATAACAGTACCAGCATTAAGGATTTCTGCTTTCTAGAAAAATATATCAGTGTCCACCCAAAAAAAGCAATGCCACTCCAAGCTCTGAAAGCAAAGAGGAAAAAACTGTGTCCATCCCTGGGTAAAAGGAAAGACATGGCAGAAATGACATAATACTTTCTAGCAGCATGCCACCAGATCAGAAATGGACAGTAACAACAAATGAGCCCACACAAACAAACAAACAAACTCAGTATGAAGTCCCATTGTGAGCAGATTGTACTCACCTGTGACAGAGACTTGCAGGTTTGACTCTCACCTTCTGGCAGCCCTGGTATAACCTGTTATGTTGATGCAGGATTGTTACCTACAGTAGTTTGTGGAACGCTGGTGCTCCATGGAGAACTTTGCTGAAGATCTGCAGCAGGTGACCACACATAGTGCTGGCTCCATCTCCTGTTTCCAGTGGCTTCTAAAGATGCCCAGACAAAGAGGAGCCTCCCTGGATGCCTTTAAAAGCAGCTGGAAACAAGGAGAATGAGCCAGCCTGGACGTCTCCACCAGCGGCCGCTGGAAGCAGGAACTATCCTCGGGGTCTGGTTAAAAATAACCATCTACATTTCCATCGGAGTGAGTGCTGTAATAGCCACAAGGACATAGCCACAGGGACGTGGTGCAATCACAAATGGGAGAGGAGGCATTCACAAAGCACTTTCCCTGTCTGGCCCTTGCATGGGGGGGCTTCCACCATTTCCTTTCAGAGACTACACCATTACAGGATAGTATTCTCAATTAGGACATTCTTCCCATTCCTTGTTTCAACCCAAGGTGGCTACTTCTATCCCCTTGTACCACCCTAAACCAGTTCCTCTCTTCTCATTTCCTCCTTCAAATATTTCCCATCACAAAAGCTATGTGAAAACCCCAAAGCCTGAGTTTGCAGCGAGATTCAAACTTTTCTGAACCTCTAGGGTTTTAAGGTTCAAACTTTAGCTTGGTCCATTCCACAGGGGGGAGGCGGGAACAGCACTTTTCTTGCCATGCACTCCATGGGCAGCTTTGATCTCTGCTTCTCTTGCTTATCTACAGCAGGTCCTGCAGGAGGTTGTTCCCCACCCTAGCTGCCCCCAACGAACCACCCGAGCGGGCTGAATGCCATCCTGCTGGTCTGTCTCTGACCTGCACCCTGCAAACACTGCTACGTGCTTGTGCTCCACACTGTTCACTTCCTCCTCCTTGTGTCCCATCCCTGGCGGGACCTACTGTCACCTTTAGAGAGTGAGGAGACCCAGTGAGCCAGCCTGTATTCCACCCTAGTTCCAAGCTCTCTGGGGCTCTATGCTGTTGGATCTTCCATGGCCCTATGAGCACAAGCATGTGGTGGGGGCAGCTGTGAAGTTCAGAAGCAGATCCAAATTCCCCCAATACTTGGCAATGTCCCAAATCACAGGTTTGACTTGGCCTCATCTTTGATCACTAAAAACATTCATTCATCAACTGGACACTAGTGGCCATGGGAGCTGCTGCTGACTGTGACTTTACAGTCTGCCCTGAGTAAGAGGTGGCACAGAGCTGTATGGCTCCAGGAGCTTCACGGAGCATGCTCACCCCACACCACAATGTGGGTAGCCCCCCTCCGGCCCCTTTACTCCCCCAAAACGGTCATAAGGGAAAGTCACGCATCCCTGCTCACAGCGACTGAAATCGGCCAGGGCTCTGTGGAGGGAGGACGGAGGTTTTGGGAGGGCTGCAAAGAAGGTAAATAGGAAAAGCTAGACTGAGAAGAGCAGCTGGTGGGAAAGGGGTGGGGGGGGGGCGGCAAATCCACCCCTCTGCAAAGGGTTAGCAGAGCAGGAGGAATGTGAATTGAAGCCCTCTCCCCCCGATAGCTGAGGAATTTGAATAGCAGCTTCTCCAGGGAATGAGGGCTCCAAACTGGGATTGAGAAAGCCATTTGATCTGAGTCAGCTGCCCCAGGAAAGTGCTGCGTAGGCCCTTTCCCGGTTAGAACAGACCCATTCTGACAGGAAACAGGCCAGATAGGTGCTGCCAAGGCAGTGGAAGCTGTATCCAGAGGGTTGGAGCCTCAGGGGGCGTGCATCGGCATATGGAGCTATGCCAACTTATGCCAGGTCAGGGAGAGTCTAATGCACACCCATCAATCTCACTGGGGACCTGTCATTTCTGTGTGGCTACACTGGAAGCTGGCTCCATTGGGAGGCACAGAGATGAGTGAAAACCTCGTCTCAAAAGCAGAAAAAACCTCAATTGCCACAAAGGGATCAAGAAAAGAGATATAAGGTTAGGCGGAGAGATATGTATTGTATAAGTGCAAGCGTTTACCCAGAGCCAAAGCATTTCTATACCCATCAATAAATCCTCACAACCCTGATGTGCAGAAGCTTGTCACATAATGAGACTGTGACACAGAGAAGAAGTGAAATGATTTGCCTAAAGTCACACAGTGAGTCAGTGGCAGAGACAAGAACAGGACTCAGGAGTCCAGAATCCAAGTCCAGAAAGTCCATGGCTTTCTAATCACAGGACCGTGCAGTCTAATACCCTCAGCAAGGTCTGCATTTATGGCTGATGTCTACCTCTGCAATGGACCTACTGAACCCCCCAAACAAAACAGCCCCACAGCTTTGGGGGATTTAAATGCTGCCATCGATCATGCTGCCTATAGGCCTGGGACAGCAAAGTTTACATTGCTCACTGCTCAGTTATTAACCTCAGCCCCATTGATGCCATGGAATCAAAGTCCTGGAAATTCTCATGAAAAAGGGGAAGATTTAGATTGACAGATTCCCATTGAATTCCCTGTGTATTAACTTTTCGTAATGCTAATTCCAGTGCCTCTGTGCTCAGGACCTTCCTGCCTTGTAATTCTTTCTGGTATGCCACCAACATGGGGCGTTCATTTGGGCAACTATGTTGATCTACTGTGATGGCAATTAATGCATATTCAGACCATTACTGAAAGAACCAGACTGGCCAATGGCCCAGCCAACCGTATAGCACATTAGTAAGCTCCTTCGTTTTCCGTTTAAACCGATTTTTACTGAAAAATTCCTGGGTTTTACAAAAATTTTTTTTTTCAATTTTCACCCTTCTTTTGTATCATTCAAATGTATTAAAAAAACTTGTTTTATTAGGAATATACAATACATTGGATGAGATATATGTATTATGATAATACCTTAATTAGTCTGTGTGTACACACAAAGCTGCCTGTTGATGTAAGGCTATGTGTTAGTCTAGCTAGACACAATAAAGAAACAGGCACACGCGCAAGCTATGAAGTGCATGCACATCTGAACGTACTGATGAATCTCACACCCACCACATACATGTTTCAAGCTGTAAGCAGATAACGGTTTAAAGATTTGACACATTCAAATGGGAAGAAAATGAAAATCTGTATGAGAATACGTTTCAAGGAAGTATTCAAAAGTTTTAAAAAAACAAACAGGAGAAAAGGATGAAGTTGAGTGTACACACTGCACATGGTTTGGCCCAATTATTAAATATAAATATAGGCTAATAGTTCCAAGTCTACAACAGTAAACTGTTTATTCAAATGAAAACTTTTATTTGGGGATTAGGGATATAGTGTTTTCTTAAACTCAGAGGTGGCATTGTGTTTTGAGTTCTGTTTTAGTTCTGCAGCAAACCGCACTGATGAACGGAATTCAAAGCATTAATCTACTGCCTACTTTCCCTGCCAACTTTCTGTCCACCAGAATAAACCCTGATATTTACCCAGAAAAATTAGTAATAGTTTTTTGCACTAATGGTCACCTGTTTTTGTTGTTGTGATAATAAACACTGATAAATTCCCAGAAAAAAATTAAATAAAATACAAACTGAAAACGAAGGGCCATATACACCTAGAGCCTCAAAGCTATTTAGTTCAATGGGAGGTAGGCACCTCAATGCCTTTGAGGATTTAAGTCCTGCAGTGGCCTTCACTACCCAGCAGCGTCGATGGAAGTTAAGGGTACTCAGGAATTGCTCAGCACATCTCAGGGTCAGTCCCTCGAGGTGCCCAATTTTCATAAAACAGACACGTATTGCTTTGACTAGAAGATTATTGGCTCTGGCATGGAGCAGCTAATTACCCTAAGCAGGGAAGCCAGGATTCCAACGGGCTTGTACCATGCACGCATCACACAGGTTTAACACTAACATTTGATGTGATCCTACACAACTGGCAATAAAAGGATTAACTGACACTTCTGGATATTTGTGGGCCGCCAAGTGATAAACACCCTCAGATGGGGAGAGGGTAGGGGCAGTGAGAGACTGCCAGCCTTGCCCCTCTCCCCCCATAAACAGATTGTCTCTCCATTTTGGTGGGGTGGCCTGGAGGAGCCCTGTGTCAGGGTGGGGCTGGCCGGAGATGAGGGAAGAAGGGCACTGTGGTCCAGTCTCAGAACACAGGGATCTGATGAGTCCTCCACTGAAGTCAATGGGACTGCACAGGGTATTAATCAGGGCAGTCCTGGACCCAGAACTGTGCAGCCCCCTGTCCAACTCTGGGGGCACTAAGTCCCAGATGGTGCCTTCCCTTCCCCACCATGTGGTCTGGGGGAGAACTGCAGGTAGAAGAGCTGCTGAGCCAGCCAGTCGGAGCAGAAGCAGAGATGGTGCCAAAGCAAGGTGTGCTGGACATGCAGAAAACTTTCTACAGTTGTGACACGACTGTCTCTGCCCTGTGCTGTGAGGCTGTTTGCTCTAACCCTCCCCTCCCTCGCAGCTTCCTCACCTGAGTGTCACTCCACACCTGCCCCCCATACCCTGCCCCAACCGCCTCACCTCCTTCCCTTCCCTTTCCATTTCGCTGATCCCCTCCTAACTAACTCCCCAACCCCAAATCATGGCACTAACAGGCCACTTACGGCCGTCACACTGCTCACTCTGCGAGACCCCCTCTCCCTGCGCTGCAGGGGCCACATCTGTTTAGACTGTAAGCACTTCGGGGCAGGGATCATCTGCTATTCTGCCCAGCGCCTAGCTCTTAGGCACCACCACAATAAACGTGATTAATAATTGCTAAAGGATGTGGACCAAAGACCTTGACATCATGTGGCTAAAAATCACTTCACTTTGCAGACTACTCAGCCATGGTATCTGCGCCCGCCCCCCCCCCCCCCCACTTCCACTGAAATCAGGAGTAGTCAAGGGTACTCAGCATCCAGCAGGATTGGGCCCTTAGGGTGGAACCTTGTGATTTTTTTCCCCATTGAGCCAGCTGGTGCTGCTCCTCTCTGATTGGCACCAGCTCCGGGCTGAGGCGGGGATTGGGGTATAGAAGCGGGTATGGGCTCTGGGCTGCGGGGGTCAAGGCTCTGGGGTGGGATCAGAAATGAAGGGGTTCAGGGTGTGGGAGGGGGATCCAGGCTGGGGCAAGGGGTTGGGGAGGGGAGGGCTCTGGCTGGGGGTGCGGGCTCTGGGGTAGGGCTGGGGCTGAGGGTTTGGGGTGCAGGAGGGGGCTCCGAGCTGGGGCAGGGGGTTGGGGCATGGGAGGGGTTTCAGGGTGCAGACTCTGGGAGGGAGTTTGGAAGCGGGAGGGGGCTCAGGGCTAGGGTAGGGGGTTGGGACATGGGAGGGGTTTTGGGGTGTGGGCTCTGGTCAGTGCTCACCTTGGGCGACTCCCTGCAAGTGGCGACATGTCCCTCGGCTCCTAGGCGGAGATGCGGCCAGGCGGCTCTGCATGCTGCCTCTGCCAGCAGGCGCTGCCCCTGCAGCTCCCATTGGCTGCAGTTCATGGCCCATGGGAGCTGTGGAGCTGATGCTCGGAGCAGGGTGGGGGCAGCGTACGGAGCCCCCAGGGCCATCCCTCCGCCTAGGAGCCAAGGGATATGTTGCCGCTTCCGAGGAGCCTCATGGAGCCAGGTAGGGAGCCTGCCAACCCCGTGCCAACTGGACTTTTAATGGCCCAGTTGACTGGAGCTGCAAGGGTCCCTTTTTGACCAGGCGTTCCGGTCGAAAACTGGACACCTGGCAATCCTTTGGTTGTACCACAGGAGTTCAAACATCTTCATCACCTGGAGCACCTCTGGATGCACAGATGGACACTGTCAGCTCCCCCCTCAACACAGCATGTGAAGCATTGACAGTAGCCACTCTAAATCAGTTTTTAAAAATTTCCAGACAAAAGATTGCACCCCAGGGGTTGTCTGTGATATGCAGGAAGTCAGACTAACTAGTCCCTGCTGGCCATAAACTCTATGAACGTATGAATTTAACTAAATCAGTGCAATATCTATGTGGTGAGAAACCCTAAGCGCATCCTGCTATACCAGACGATTTGTAGAGATCATCCTCAAATTGTGGGATCACTGATGATGATGATACCAGATGACTGATCAGTTTGATCATTTTTTTAAGACACTTAGGCCCCATCCTCAAAGATGTTTAGGAACCTAATGGCTATTGATTTCAAACCAAAATACCTTTGAAGGTCCATCTGGGTCCCTTGCCCTGCATCCTGTGTTGCCATTTATAACCCTGTCCAGTGCAACCCAAGAGGGTTGTGTTTTAGACCCACCCTGCACAGCTCTAAATGACAGCACATGATGTCAGGCCCTTTGGTTTTTGTTTAAAATTTCCCAGGAATTTATCAGCTGATTACAAAAGATAAAAAGCGGCTGAAAATTGGTACCAAAAATTAACTTCACAGTTTAAAAAGCAACAAATAGAGAAATATCAGGGTGCTGAAAGTAAAAGCAGTTTAATAGTGCTGTTTATTTCATGAACTACACATTAACTGTGTGTACATAGATGCATGCCCCTGTGTGTCTTCCACTACATTGCCTTCTTTAACAGGCAGCCACGGATTTAGACTTAGACTAATTTATTATCAGCATAAACACATCTACCAAACGTAATGGATTGCATTTTCTTAACATAATCAGTATTTTCATGTACTTGAGTGGTCCAAAATGCGGGTGAAAAGTCAGTTAAAATCAAGTAATAGCATTGGTAAAACCCAGGAATTTGGGGGGTAAAAGTCAGTAAAACATGAAAACAAAGGGCTTTACACCTTCCCCAGGGAGCTGCAGTCAGGCTGAGTGCCATTGTAACCCGCACACCTCCTGGGTGTGGTGTTCTGTCCCCTCTAGTGGCACCCCCACCAATTAGAGACTGAGTTTGCTACAGCCTTAACTAAGAGCCCAGTTACTTTTAGCTCATGCAGTAGAGGCTCCTGCATTTAGCTTCAGAGGTCCCAGGTTCGAGCTACCCCGCCAACTACCGTGGTAGTTGTGGTCCCTGTCACACCAAGAAAATGGAGATGGGCCTGGACTAGACCTGTGACCGGGAATGCACCTAGTGAACTCTACAGAAGCTGGGATCTCCAGCTGGACTCCATCAGTGTTGAGGGCAAACCAGGGGCGGTGTGGGAAAGATTTCAAACTCTTCCAACAATGGAGAGAGGGCTGGAGGCAGGAAAAACGCCCCCTCTTCCCCTTCCAAATACCGTGGCGCCAGCAGGGAGCCTCAGCTGTGAAGGGAGCTCTCCCCAGACCCTTTGCGTCCTGGGAGAGCAGATCCCCAGTTACCCTCCTGGGATGGGTCCCACAGCCACTGCTGGAGATCTCCGCTCTCTTCCCCCACCCCCCACACAGAGCAGGTCCTGGGGGAGGGATCCCACAGACCTCCCCAGGGGGACTGGAGAAACTCCACCGCTCTCCCCCGGCTAGCGGGAGTTGTTGGGAGGGCGGGGGCGAGGAGAGCAAGAGGAAAGAGGCTGGGATCCGGGACGAGGGGGAAGGGGAAGAGTCGGGAAGGAGGAGGGGAGGAGATGGAGGGGAAGGGGAGAAGGAGGGAGGAGAGAGGAAGGGGGAGGAGAGGCGAGATTCAGGCTAGGAGAGGAAACAGAAGGGTCCCTGTGCGCTGTGGGCGATGCGCCTCCTGGCCCTGGCCCTGGCCGCGCTGCTGGCCCAATCGCCCACCCCAGGTAAGGAGCGGTGGGGAGCGGGGGCGGAATCTCTGCCCTCCCCCCCCCCCCAAAAAAACCTGCCTCCCCCCGGCAGCGGACCCCTGTCCCCCGCGCTGGCTCTGGGGAAACCTGCGTCTCAGGTTAAATAACTGGGGGGGTTGCGAGGCGCCTGTTCAAGGAGAAGTTACAGCCCCCTTGCGCTTTGCCCCGAGCCCACCCCGCGGACGGCCCAGGAAAGGGGGCCGCGCCGCCCCGAGACGCGCACCCCGGGGCCGGGCTGACTTCGGCCCGTTGCTTGGCACGGTTTTTGTTCGATCCCCCAAGCCCAGCCCGAGCCCGAGCCCGCTGATCCGACTCCTGCCCCGGGACCCGCTTGTAACCCGAGCGGGGTCCCTGCGCTTTCGCAGTCATTTCTTCAGGCTCTCTCTCGGCTCCGGGCCGCTTCGGCTCCGATCAGTTCAGACCCTGGAAGCTGGTGCAGATACTCGGCCCCAAACTCCAGACAATGCCTCAACTTCGTAAACAAAACCGGGAGGAAAAGGAAAAGACACTGAAAGGGTTAAAAACCCTCCCCACCCCACTCCCCCGAATATATAGTTTGTGACAATTGTCACTTTCTGTTTAACAGGGCAGGAACAACATACAGCTCACAGTATATTTAAAAAACCACAACAAAATTACTCTCTTTACTAACACCTTGTACAGTACTAAAGCTTCAGGAATTTTAAACCTCTAGTTTACTTTACATTAGGTTTCCTGGTCACTTTTTGCATTTCTCTCAGCTTGGGCAATTGAAACTAGACTTGTCATTTTGACTTCTCTACTCAGTTCCACTAACATAAGCCTTGCTTGCTTCCTGCAGAGGGGGTGGGAGGGCTTAATAAAAGATCATGTTTCCACTGAATTTAAGAAAAAAACATGAAAACATTTCTTGTGTGACTAGAGGTGAATCTGTAGCAGTGAGAGATTTGGTGGACAATTTTCAAATGCATCTAAGTGATGTAGCAGCCTAAGTCCAATGAGAAAGTCCACAGACTTTCAATGAGACTCAAAGTCCTTTCTGAAAATGGGATTTAGGCACTTTTGTAATTTTTACCGGTGACTTCTATGCTTCCCAGATATGGGGTTCACCTGGGCACTGCTGATTAACAAGAATTAATATTCTGATGCGCACACCACTCCAAACCTAAACTTCACAGTGTGGGGATATTGCAAGGAGGGATTTTTGTTTGTCTGGCTTTGAGTTCTGGATCTGCATCTGCCTGTCAAAGTTTTGAAGGATGAATGGAGGTTCAGGCCAAATTCTGGAGCTAGGCTGAGAAGTTTTCTTTGAGAGAGGGGCCTCCTAACTGTTGAAAATTAAAAAAAATCTCAGTCCAACTGAAAACAGCTGGTTGCTTGTTGTGATCTTTCTTGCCCCATACTAATTATTTTTATTAAATATTTTATTATTGTTGCTCAGGGGTGTGAAAAAAACTCCCCCGGGTGACATACATTTGCTGGCCCAAGCACTCGTGTGCACAGTGTTATGTCAGAGGGAGAGCTCTCTACCGTCGGCATAACGCAGCTACACAAACACTTTGACAGTGGCACAACTACATCGGTACACCTGTGCTGCTGTAAGCTTGTAAGTGTAGACCTGGCCTTAGCAGCAGGGGGAAATCTTTGCCAGATGTCCCTAGTGTAGACAGTCTTGCAACTAATCCACTATCCCAGGCTGCCTCCCAGCGAGCCAGGGAAAAAGGCGTTTAGGATAGCCAAAGGAGACAAATGAGACTAAAGCATTGACAATTACAGCAGCCAGTTGTAAATAAAGCTAGACCAGACAAAGGCCCTTGACAATTAGGAACGTTGCAATTCAGACAATGCAGACTGGAAATAAGGCGTACATTTTTAACAGTGAGTAACTAACATTTGGAACAACTTACCAAAGGTCGCAGTAGATTCTCCATCGCTGACATTTATTAAATCAAGATTGAATGTGTTTCTAAAAACTCTGCTCTAGGAGTTATTGTGGAGCAGTTCTCTGGCCTGTGTTATACAGGAGGTCAGACTAGATGATCACAGTGGTCCCTTTTGGCCCTGGAATCTATGAATGTATGAAATGAGTCCTGAATATTTGACTCTTTTGTTTGTTTGTTTTACTTCTTCCATGTACTATAAGTTCCCTTCTCAGGCAGTGGAACAGCAAGACTAAACTCTTGTGGTGAGCTCTGTCTGTGCTGCAGCGTCATCCATGCCACATAGTTTTCATTCCCTGTCTTCCCGAATTGCTCCCCATTTGAAGCAGCAATTGTGTAAAGTCTGCACACTCAGCACTGTGTGCACGCGAAGGTCTGCTGCTCTCTAATTGATGGAGGATTCTCCTCTATTGGAAAGGAACCTGTTACAGGAGTATCCTTCGCTTGGGAGCTGAGCCAAACCCACCGAAGTCAGTGGGAGGCCTTCCACTGTCTTCAATGTGCTTTGGGTCAGAGCTTTCATTACTGAATGTGTCTACAATATCCTCAGTTTCCCCAAATCTCCTACTGTTACAACTATCATGCTGGCTCCACTGGTGCCCCACTGGCTCCATCAGTCACTATGTTTGCTTGTTTTAAATACAGCATTACCTAACTCTGCTTGCCGCAGGATTAGCTGACACGGTGATTAAAATGCTAGTGGCTTCAAATACATAAAGCTCTCCCTAGTGCTACCCCTGCGGAGCAGCTCTGGTGATAGCAACAGCAGGAAGTTTAAGGAAAAAGAGTCTGCTGTTGAGTGTTTGGACCAAATCCTACATGCCTTACCCATGCAATTGGTGCTCTAGAGTCTATGGGCTTTCTTGCTTGGGAGAGGAGAGCTGAATTTGATCATTTCTTTGGAACAACCCCAAAACCTATCAAAAAGCCAAAAACTTGGACTCATGGACATAAAAAAAGAAAAGAAAACTTTTATACTGGGGCCAATAATCAGGTAGAAGTGATCAGAGAAATTGGAGAAGCAGTTTGAATTGCTTATGCTGGTCTCTGCCACCGGCAGTATCTGAACTCCTCTTTTATGTACTCTGTTGTGTATTTTTTGGCATTGTGTGCTGTCTAGTTTTAAATTACTCAAACAACAGTCTCTTACTCTGGGAAACTAGGCCACAATTAGAGCTGGTCAGCATTTTTTGAACAAAAAGTTTACATATCAAAAAAGGACATCATAAAAATGGTTTGTCCGGAAAAATGTCAGGACGTTTGAATAATTTCCAATAACGTTTTATAGTGTATTCAACTGATGAAAAAACATGGTTTTGGTCAACCAAAAAATTCAAATATTTAATAACGTTTGATAAATAGGTCATGAAAATGTAGAAAAAGCCCTGATATTTTTAATGAAACTAAATTTCTCATTTTTGATCAGCGTTATCCACAACCTTAAAGATCTCATTGAGGGTGTAAGCTTTTTGAGATAGCAAGCCTATTTCCATATCTCACAGTAAAGCACCTAGTTAGTGCTCTGCTAGTGTTAGACAAATAAGTAATAAACCATCATCACCACACTGCAGGCAGGCTTTTCCTGCTATTCAGCCTAAATTTCCTTTTCTTTATTGCAAGCTGCTATTTCTACTCATACCCCGGCACAATCCAAAATAACCTCTCTCCTTGGGATTTACAATTTTCTGTGTTTATGGACAGTTATCATGATCCCTCAATTAATATAGCTGATCCAGACTATGCCTAGCTGGGTCATACATCTTCTTACAAATCAATTCAAATAAGAACCATTCAGTATTATGGGATAATAAGGATGATATTTTTATTTTCCTCTCATTTTCTTTTTTTAAATGGCCCTTATTTTCTAAAACAACCAACCAAACACAAAAAAGGAGAATGGTCTATAAAAAAGGCCCAAAACAGTACAGGAATCCATGGTTTTACTGTAGTGTTTGGAGCCGTTACTGTAATAGCAGAACCTAGCTTTTCTCAGTTGTAGATCTCAAAGCACTTTACAAAGGAGGTCAGTATCAATACCCCCATTTTACAGATGGGGAAACTGAGGCAGAAAGGGGACATGCTTTGCCCAAGGTCAGCCAGCAGCCGGAACCACCAACAGAATGCACATCACCTGAGTCCTAATTCAGTGCTTGATTCACTAAGCCACCCTACTTTTTGAATAAAGGGTCTACATTTAAGTATCTGTGATATGTAATGCTTTATTTGAAGTCATAGCCTACTAAAATAAAATATATAACCACAGCACAACACTCAGTTTCACAGCTTAGAACTAGCACCTCTACTTCCAATACTCCTGCAACAGTAGATGGAAATACTTGACTTGCTTATTTTGAAGATAAGTATATGTTTGTGTTTCAGGAGTTGATGTCAAACAAAATCCTCTACCAAACGCTCATCCTCTCTTGGTTATCCTGTTCCTTGCTGATGTGCTGAAAAAGTAACTAGAAGGGAGAGAGCCATTCTGCCCTTGGTTGCGTATATGCCATTATTGTTTGTACAAATGAGGCAGAGAGGCCAGAATAATACTTCACATTTTCAAAGTGCATTTCATCCTGAAGGACCCCAAAGTACTTTGCAAAGGGGACTGCAAGGACCATTTGTCTGCTGCTGAAATACAGCTACAACTAGGGTAGAGGGCAGCACACTATTCGATAACACATTGGAGACAATCTGTGGAACTCATTGCCACAAGACAAGGTTGAGGTCAAGAGTTTTGTAGACTTCAAAAGTAGATAATAGATAATGAGAACATCTATAGTTCTATTAGAAAGGAAGAAATAGGAATATAATCTTTCGTGCTCCAAGGTATAAGTCAAGCACTATCTGTCTGACAAGGTCAGGAAGCAATTGCCTGTATGTGTAGATATGCCATAACTATCTATTACGGGATTTCTTCCACCTATCTCTGATGCAGTTGGTACTGGCCACTGCTGGAGGCACAATAGCAAATTAGACATAGCACTAGTCTGATCCCAGTCTGGCAATTCCTACATGGGGAAAGTTTAGGCAAGAACACTAGGGCAAATGCCTTGAAATAAATGTCATGGGATCTTTAATATCCATGGAGAGCACCCAAGATTTCAGGGTTTAAAAGCTCATCAGAAAGTCTTTATAAACTCACCTGCACAGACCTCAATTTATCTGCCTCAGAGTCACCTGCCAATCTAACTGTTCGCTGATTCAGGTGCTTTTGTGCTGCCATGCATGGAAGAGTCTCATGATCCATTCTCTCCTTTGCAGATATTTGCGAGGCTCTGAATGTGACAGTCTCTCCAGGACCGACAGTGCAATACGCCGAGGGAGACAATGCTACTCTTTATTGTCACGTTTCACAGAAGAGACGGACAGACAACTTACTTGCTGTCCGATGGGTTTTTGCCCTCTCACCCACACAGGAGTATCTGATGATCAAAATGACTAAATTTGGGATTGTCCAGTACTATGGAAATTACACCCACCGCTTCCACAAGCAAAGACTTCGCCTTCTCAAAGAGAGACACGGAGCAACGTACAAATTCCTAATTCTGAATCTCCAGCCAACGGATCAAGGCCATTATATATGCAAAGTCCAGGAAATTGGCAAGCACAGGAATAAGTGGACTGCATGGTCAAATGGCACAGCAGCTACTGAAGTTAAAGGTGAGGATGCATCTGATGCTACTGAGTCTGATCCTAACCTTTTTCTTGCTCATTATCGTTAATTGTTGGTTTTCTCCCCATGTCAAATTAATCCAGAAGCAGGGCCAGCTCTAGGATTTTTGCCGCCCCAAGCAAAAAATTTTTTGGCCGCCCCCGCTTTTTTGTGTGCCCCCGCACCAGCTCCGGCCTTTCCCAACCCCTTCCCCAAATCCGGAGTGCCGTCCCTAGAAATGTGCAGCTCCAAGCACCTGCTTGTTTTGCTGGTGCCTAGAGCCGGCCCTGTCCAGAAGATGCTTGAATTTAGGGTTTTTTCCCCCAAAATCATTTAGAAATAAATACTTAGCTTCATAAATAATAATTACCTCACAACTGAAAAATTAAAGGCAGGAAATCCACCGCCGTAGATTTCTAGGTCATTACCGTAGCTGTTCAGCCAAAATGATGATAGTTAACAATACTTTGCACTCATTCAAGCATAGGTCTCAGAGAACTTGAAAAAGGGACTGAACAATATTATCCCCATTTTAAACCTGGGGAAACTGAGGCACAGAAAGAGTAAAGGTCATACAATGAGTCAGTGTCTGCGCTGGGAATAGAATCTGGCTTTCCTGTGTCCCAGTTCTCCATTCTGCCTGTAGAAACCTCCAGAGAATAGATGTTCCTTATGAGATTGCTTTCATTTCTAGTCCCAGCTGGAAGTAGCTCAGGAGCAGTCTCTCTAATGCAGTTTCTGGATGTTCAGCTCTAGTCTTGGCCTGAAAGTGGAAAAGCACTGATTGGAATGTTCCAGAATTGCATAGAAAGGTTGGGTTGAAATCCAGCGTAAATATGATCTGAGGTGGGCCTTCCAAATCCAGATCCCACACTTACAGCTGCCCCCTCTTAATAGTGGGCCATATCAAAGCCCCTGGTACAAACATACGCAGACTTTGAGAGAGGGTTGTGTTCTGGATCTGGATTTCATAGATTGGGCTCATGTCAGAAGGCAGCTATGCTCAACATTGCAGTGTCAATACTGGCTGGGAAACGCTCCTCTGCATCTGATAGATGGTCTCCTCATAGATGTGGGTGTGTGGTAAAAGGAAGTGTTGACTAAGTTCATTGGGGCCTGATCCAAAGACTACTGAAGTCAGTGGGAATCAGGCCCTAAGTTACTGGAACTGGAGGGTGTGAATGTCTGCACGACCTACGGGGGAATCACCAACCCAGCACAGAAAAACCTGTCGGATGAAAACTCTGGGGTTCACCTCATGAAATTTCCTCCAGCCCTGTTGGCACTTGATTTGTTGGGTGGGTTTTTTTAAATTAAGAAGCAGCAGTAAATATTTAGGAAAATGTATTCCTAATTAACTAGTATGTGTTTCTGGGGTGAGGGAGGGCATGCACTTGATTCTCCTCTTACTTATACTAGTTTTAGACTGATGGAGCTCCACTGACTTCAGCAGAGTTCCTCCTGATTTACAACTGCTGGGAGATCAGAATCAGGCCCAAAGGTCTCATTTCGTTAATATCTTGTGCCAGAGAAACCTAAACCATGTTTCCCATGGTGCTAGCTTCATAGTTCTAATTAAGCTTCCTATAGCATCTTTGTACTAACACACAGAGGGAGACAAACAGTGCAACAGACGATCTCTATTGATAGCTCATAGACATCACAAGTTTTTGCTTTGCTATCTCACAGATAAAAGACAGAATATGAAAAATATATGATCAGAAATAAATAGCAGCTGCATTTTACCCACTAATGTTTATATGTGCCTTGATTAAAATCAGAGGATTAAAGTAAGGTAATTAGCTGAAGTTATTAGTAGCTGTGGAAGCTTTTCCAAAGATCTAGAGTTGAAGTTCAGTTTGGCTCAGTACCAAATTGTATGAATGTGAATTTTTTCAAAAGTCATAATCTAAAACATCTGATCCTCTTGGGTCTGCAAAATTTGGCAAGATTTCTGCAAGATTTTGTATGCTTCCTGTATGCAGCCAGCCAGCCATAATGTGAGAAGAGTGACCTGATCTGAAATCTCAGATCCAAGCAACCCTCACTTATTTGGGGGAAATGTACAGATCCAAATCTGGATCTGTTCTTTTCCTCTGGCCCCTAGCTAACTACCCCAGATCTTAATTCCCCCAGTTTTTGGAGCAGTTCAATGCTAGATTTGCATTTCCCTTTCAATGGTGTCAAAATATCTCTACTATTTTGGCATGTCTGCTTCAGGTCCTGGTCAAAATGTGAAAGGAAGCACAGAGAATGCAAATAGGTAAGGTACCAGGGCGCTGGGAAGAGAAGGGAGGAGAGGATTGTCACACTTCCCCAGACCACAGAGAAAGCTCGTGTTTAGTTTGAGTTTTGGCCAAGGGTGTTTGTCTTCGTTTATCCAAGTGGTGTGTTTGTCCTCAAAGCAGGGCTCCACACATCAGCATATCAACAGTGGAGTTCTGACCTTCCAGCTGCAATTGGATTTCCTATAGAACCTGACATGGGCCTGATCCAACACCCTGTGAAGTCCATGGACAGACTCCCACCAATGTCAGTGAGCATTGGGTCGTGCCCACCGACCCTCGTATTAAAATAAAAAGCTCACAGTGAATGTGTGAGAAGCCAAAGGAGGGCAGCAAAGGTGTTAAATGGTGACTTGTGAAAATAACTGAGTTTTCACAGCCAGGAAAACTGATTGTAATCCACTGTTTGGGCTGTGCTACATAGCCCCCTCCAGTGACTGGAGCAGAGGACAGAAGTCATACAACAGCTACTGACTGGAGTCAGTCCTTTAGTTGAGTGATTGAGGATCTTGATTTTAGGGTCTGGAGTTCAAATCCCTGTGACAACCCCTAATGGTAGCCATTACAAAATGATTGGTAAAAATGACCTTAAAAATCCACCTGTCCTGAAGGGGGAATTTTATTGGGAAACATGACGTTCATGCACAAAAAAAGGACACTCACCCACTACAGAGCAAGTGGAATCTTAAGATTCAAAATCTGTAAGAGGAATTCAACATAAATCATGAATCTGGACCCAGAAATCATGAGATTTTAAAACAATCACAATTTAAAAAAAAAATGCATTTTAGGTTCTTTATGTGCCTGCTGGTTTTTGAGTCACATTTTCCATCTTTTCTCTGGAGGGCTAGAAATTCTCACAGCAAAAAAGAAAGCTGAGATTATCCTACAATCACAAGCCCCAAGGAGCTGGGGTTTTGAGGGAAAAAGCCACCAAATATTGCAAGAATTGCAATCAAAGTCATAAGAGTTAGCACCCCCAGATGTTCCAAACCTAATCCTGGGGCCAAGTTTCAAAAGTGACCCCCCACTTTTTTTTGCACCGGGCTGAAGCAAATTGCTGGATCTGAGCATCTCTGGAACATGGTGATCTACCCACTCAGGGTATTAGTCTTTGTAGCTCTGACTATGTCAGGTGACTGTGGCCAGTCACAGTCTTTTTTATGACTCAACTGTGTGCAATGCAACTTGACTGCATGTCTCATAACCTTAGCCCTGCTGAGCTGTCACATGTCCAGCCCAGCACCAGTCAGGGTTCCTACTAGGCTTTTGGCCAGCCACGGTGATGACATGCCAACTCTCCTCCTCCCTTCCCACTGCTCCTCCCAGCCCCCATGAAAGAGCCAGCCACTGCTAAAAAGAAAGTGAGGAGGAGAGGTGGGCAGCTGCCTCAGCCTCCCAACTGTGGGCAACTAGGAAGCAGGCTGTGGGCAGTAGATGTGAAGAACTGGTGGCTCCAAGGCTGTGCTGGGCCATGGGCGCTAGGGCTGTGTCTAGTCATTAAGGCTATAGGGATGTGTAAGCAGGGCGTGGGGCACTGGAGCTGTGCAGGACATCAAGGCATTGGGCAGGATTGAGGTGGGCTCCTGGGCTGTGCACATCTTGTAGGAATGCTGGGTGAATATGGGAACTAGCCCTGACTTCCCCTTGGCCCCTGGCATCAGCTGCCCCAACATCTCCAATCCCCAAGCACTGAAGTCCTCAAGGACAATGACTTCCAACCTCTCATTCCCCTTGTTCCTTTCTGCATGAGGTCCTATTCCCCACTTCCTGCTGCTCCCCTTCAGATTCACGCAGTTCCCACTGGCCCTCCCATGCCACCCCCTCGGCCCAGCCACCCTGCTCTATCAACTGCCCCAAAACCATCAGCTCTGGCTACCCTCATGCCCCATCCAACCCCGTGCTTCCTCCAGCTCCCAGGCTCTGCCTCTTCCTCTCCAATCCAGCCACAACGCGGTGTCACCCAGAGAGCTGCCCCAAAATCCCTGCTCGTTTCCTTCTCCACTTCTCATGCGCCAGCCCGAGGTTTCCAGCAGAGCCGGAGAATTTGTATATTAAAATAAACAGATTGCGGGGGCCTCGGCTACCTGCACTTGACAGTCCCTTTAATAAGTCAGAGTGGGCACAAGCTCAATGAGAGTTGCCGTCCATACAGGGAAAGGGGGAGAGCCGGGGCTCACTGCTGTGTAGGGGTCTGGGAAAGGAAGGGGAGTGTTGGCAAAAGCCTTGCTCTGAATTCCGTGCCGGGAGGGGCGCATTGCCAAGCAACCAGCACTCAGCAGCAAGCTGGAGAGAGGCCTCCATGGCTGCTTGGCCAAACTGCGTCTACTAGGGATTTTTTTAAAAAACTGAACAAAGAGTTTTGCTCCTTGCGTGTGTGTTAATTAAACTCTGGGCTGGTGAAAAGGGCCACCCGCAGAGATTGGAGGCCTCTGTAAATCCTGTGCAGGAAGCTCCGTTACTGATGTCCTGCTCTCTCAGCAGACTACTTAGCCTGGCAAAGCCCATGGCCAGCTCCCCCGCACCCTAGGGTTGCCACCCGTTTGGGTTTTACCCAGACAGGACGGTTTTTGGCTTCTGTGTCCAGGGGCTATTTTGGGTTGCCAGGTGCCTGGCTTTCACATCAGCCCCTGCTCAACTGGGGCCACCTCCTACCTGCAGGCAAGCTCCTTGTCAGGCTGCAGCAGCTCCTGTCCCAGTCCTGGAGCAGAGGGAACCCAGCTGGGGGAGAAGGAGGGAGGTGGAGGTGATTCAGCGAGCAGTGCAGAGAGAGGAACAAGTGATGGGGCGGGGCCTTGGGGGAAGAGGCGGAGCAGGGGGTGGGGCCTGGGGATCCAGTTGCCAGCAATGAGAAAGGTGGCAACTCTTCCACATACTTGAGGGACAAGGGATGTAAAGGAGAATCTCAGCTTCCATTTCATAGATTGCAAGGCCAGAAAAGACTTATGAATATCTAGTGTGACCTCC
This sequence comes from Caretta caretta, assembly GCF_965140235.1. Classification (NCBI taxonomy): domain Eukaryota; kingdom Metazoa; phylum Chordata; order Testudines; family Cheloniidae; genus Caretta; species Caretta caretta. The sequence goes on along the minus strand of NC_134212.1, from coordinate 59,519,938 downwards.
TGTATAGCACAGGCAAGAGAGCTTCCCCCAAAAAGTCTTACAGCAGATCTTTTAGAAAAATATCCAGTTTTGATTTAAAAATGGTCAGTGATGGAGAATCCATCACGACTCTTGGTAAGTTGTGCCTATGCTTAATTATCCTCACTGTCAAAAATTCACACCTCATTTCCAGCCTGAATTTGTCTAGCTTCAACTTCCAGCCATTGGATTGTGTCATACCTTTTGCTGCTAGATGGAAAAGCTCACTATCAAATATTTGTTCGCTGTGTAGGTACTTCTAGACTATAATCAAATCACCCCTTAACCTTTTCTTTGTTAAAATTGAGCTTCTTGAGTTTATCTATTTATCACTATTAGGTAGGTTTTCTAAGCCTTTAATCATTCTTGTGGCTCTTCTCTGAGCTCTCTCCAAGTTATCAGCACCAGTATCCCAGCAGTGGTCACACCAGTGCCAAATACAGAGATAAAATAACCTTTCTGCTTCTACTCAAGATTCCCCTATTTATGCATCCCAGGATCACATTAGCCTTTTTGGCCCCAGCATGGCACTGGGAGCTCATGCTCAGCAGAATCACTTTCTAGCCCCTTCCCTTGCAAAGAGCCTGGACAACGTATCCAATGCTCCAAGCTCGCTGCCCATCCCTGGTTCTTCCCAATGATGCCAGGTTAGTCACAGCCCAGCCCAGAGGTTGCGAGGAGCTATGGGGCCAGTAAAACCATGGCCTTTGTTCTGGGGGCTGTTGGGAAGATGCTGGCTCAGTTGTCATCTGTAGCGAGCAGCCCCCACCAGGCTATTGCTGAGGGCACTGGGCTACTGGAAACCCCCTAGCAGCTGCGGTCTGAGTCTTAGCCCACTCCTCTGCCAAGGCATCCCCTGCCCAGAGGGCAGCTGGAGAGCAGGTGCAGCATCAGGGGCTGACTGAATGCAGAGCTGATCCCAGCCCATAATAAGTATTTTCTATTACTTGCTTCTTCCTGTCCATTTCAGCTAGCCCAGCTGGGGTAATGCGTTGTGGGCATCTCTGCTGGTGGGTCGTGAGGCGGGATGGGAAGGAGAGATAAGTGCTTTAGCAGATCAGTTCAGGGATGTATGTGCTATCACAGTTCAGGGAAACTGCGCCTGTGTTCCCCCTTTATGGTCCAGCAAGGCCACAATAGGCTCCCAATCCCTCATCATCACCTATTTTAGTCAGAGACCCATGTCTCTCTCTCCCTTCTGACCGGGGTTTTTCCAGACTGCATAGTTCCCTTTCTTATACAGTGATATTCCTAGCAAGCCAGACTGCTTAAGTAGGCCTGCTTGGCTTCTCTCTGGAGATGGTTAACTATGTAAGTGCCCACAGTTATAACTGTTACCACACAGTTCTTTCTAAGCAAGCACATTTATTCTTAAGGTGAAAGCATGACAGAGAAAACAATACAGAACCTATATCCAACACCCCAACCCCAGCCTCAGGTGCCGGCAGGTGCCAGTCCTTCCAGCCCTTCCCTAAGGATTGGGGCTCCCCTTGGACAGATAGGCCTCTCTGCTTGCTGGATCAGAAGGAAGATTCTGAGTCAGTTTAAACTGGGGCGGTTTAATCAAAAGACTTTTCTTGATCTACTGGTCTCTGATTTATCCAATTTGAACTGGTGTATGCGAGCTTCTCCAGGAGGTGGTACCTTGAGGTGCTACAACCTAGGAGAATTTGTCTAATTACCCCTCACTGTTCTTAGTTCCTAGAGGGCTGAGGTCACCTTCCTCGCCTGGAATTATAGACAGTCCCTGACTCATGATGATACCTAAACACAATACAGTAAGAGCTCCTAAAGACATGGCAGGAAATTGTCATGTGTCACATGCCCGTTCCATGAGTATGGGGCTTTGTGGAAGTGGGGATGAGCATGGCCATAGGAGAAGAGGACAAACTGGTAGGGTAGGTGGGGTGGAAGGAATGGGCGTGGGGATGCAAAAAAGGCAAATAAATAGAATTGCGAAGGGTTAGTTACATTTGGGGTGCATGCTAAATGATCTCCCGCAAACCTTCCAGCCCTGTTCAGAGCTGCGTGCTCATACAGTCATTTACAAGTGAAGCGTGGCTTAAAATTGGCCATAGCATCTCTGGCATGAATCTGGAAAACTTCAGGGATCTGCAAAGTATTATGAGGAATGCATCCAAATAATGGAGAACAAGATCTGCAGGACTATAAGGCTAACAGCAAGTGAAATACATGGTCATTTTTGTTCCTTATTCAACCAGGTCAGATTGTCAGGCCCTTTCTGCTTATGCAACATTTCTCCACACAGTTCACATAAGCCATTTAAATATAGCCTGGCCATTAAAGAGATGTTCGTCTGTGTATTTCACATATTGAACAATGGAATTTCCTGAATGCCTGCAAAACAGGCACACATGGATTCATGTGGAACACATGGATAGGGAATGAGAACATGTTCCAGGTAATTGGCAGCAGAACAAAGGACACTATAAAATATGGGCAGGCACCCTTGCAGACTGCTGCTCTGTATCTCTAATAGCCTCACAGACTCATGATACCTGCACTATACAAACCTCTGAAAAGTCCTAAGTGACAGCTGTCAAGTTGCTGTTAACAGCTGAAGTCTGAGGTTCAGATAAGTTTAATTCTTCCAGGAAAGAAGAAGGGCAAATCTTGAATCTAGCCAGAAGGTCAAATCCTGCTCTCCATATTTACAAATACCGTTAAAAGCAATGACAGGGAATCAAAGTATTGGTGGTACTCTGCCACATCCCACCCGTACCCCCAGCTCTGACCACCTGAGAGATGCCACTGTCCTCTCCTTTTCAGCCTCTCCTCAAGATACACTTCTGTGGTGCATGCAAGAAGCCACCCTACGAATAATTGTTTAGGCTAAGGAACAGTCAAGGATAGTTGACTATTTATCCTTTTGGGGGAAGGGGATTTTTAAGTGAGCCCAAACCCCAAGTGATTTAGGCACTTTTGAATATTCCATCCCTGGCTTGTCAACTCATTGGGGCAAGGACTGTGTCTTTATGTGTCGACAGTATATGGTTGCTAACAGATTGCAAATAACTGTAGTAACGCCATATCTCAGGGTAGGTTGTGCCTCTCTTCAGCATATGACCCATATGACTCTCTCCATCCAATTCCACTTAGTGTTGCAAACTATTTTCCAAATCAGGGTATACCATTGGTTTAGATAGTGACATTAAAATACGCTCCAGTCATTTCTTATACAGCATAATATCCACATCAGGATACTGCTTCCCCTCTAAACACAGTAGCAGAGGGGAAGACTGGGCCTGAGTCATTAGCACACAGGTGGGTTTGATGCCATTCCTTGAAAGTGCCACAGTTAAGACATAATTTCCTCACAAGAAAGCCAGGTTTGAGCCTTCCTATGATACTGTCTTCTTGGAGAGAATCTCCACCTCCTAGCAGTTTTATCAAAGTATTGTTTAATCTTAACGCTAGGAACAAAGCAGAACCTGAGAGAAGAGGTTACGAAAACAATACAAGATCCACACATGGCTCATATACATAGAGTCCTAGGTGAGCCTACCTTACTCCACACACCCCAATCTCTGGGGTCTAGGTTCACCTTAGCTCAGCCTTGAAGGATTTTTTCTAGAAAGAGTCTTTGAGCTCTCTTCCTGGGCTCTCTCTCTCCCTTACTAATACAAAAACAGTTTGGTGAGCTCTGCAGAGGGTTGGAGCCAGAGCATCAAAGTGAATGACTTCTGACTGGTCCCTGAAGTGTGTATCAGGATACACACAGGCTCAGCTCCTTCTGGCATAGGTGCTGGGGGTGCTGCCACACCTCCTGGCTTGAAGTAGTTTCCATCATATACAGGGTTGATACTTTGGTTCAATGGCTCTCAGCACCCGCATCAGTTTCAGCATCAGTGTGCTTCTGGGTGTGTTTTCTGCCAAACTTGCTTGTGAATTAACTCAATATATGCATGCAATAAACACAATAACCCAGTCAAGATACAATATTCATAAATTATTACAGGTAGCTCCAAATCTGCCACAATGATAGTTGCTATGGTAGCACCGAGAGGCCTGAGCTGAGATCAGGGCCCATTGGGCAAGGCATGGACATTGTACACAGTCCTTGCTCCAAAGAGCCTACAATCTAAACAGGAAAAATAAAGCATGAAAGAAGAAATAGGCGAAGAGAGGTGACATAACTTGCCCAAGGTCACATTGCAGAGCTAGCCCGAGAACCATGGTCTCGGGGGAGGGATTGCTCAGTAGTTTGAGCCCAGGGTTATGAATTCAATCCTTGAAGGGGTCACTCGGGGGGGTGGGCGGGGGGGGATTGGGGATTGGTCCTGCTTTGAGCAGGGGGTTGAACTAGATGACTTCCTGAGGTCCCTTTCAACCCTGATATTCTATGATTCTTACCCCTATGCCAGTTCCCTGCCCGCTGGGTCATGCTGACATACTCCCAAAGTACTCTTTGAAATATAGTCTTTCTTCAAGCAGTTTGGCTGTTGGCTGATGAACAGAGCATTAAGTGGCAAGCCATTAGAAAGTCATTCTCTGGAGAGCTAGGTCTGGGAGCCACCTAGCTGGAAAATGATATTCTATTACCAAATTGCAGTTTTGTTGGATTTTGTTTACTGGCAATCAGTGAGTAGGCTCAGCTGGGATAATCTCTCACATGAGGTTAGCCAGAGTTGTGGCATGACTACACATCTGTTTGGGGAGCATGGTGAGGTGCTGCCAGTCACAGCCTGGGGGTTCTAGTCCCGCCTGTGTGGCAGATGTATTCTGTGCCTTTGAACATGTCTCTTAGCCCCTCATGGCTGAGGTTCACTTCTCTGTACAATGGAGAATGTAGTCCTGTGTGAAGAGCTGTAGGTGTCTTCTCTCATTATTTTCAAATCAGCTTCTTGCCCCTCAGGCAAGTCTGAAGTTCTTCAGTCATCCTGTGTCACAGTTCTCCCATCTTTAAAATTGACCTGGTAGTAGCACTCACTTGTGTAAGCGTGAGCTGTACTATTGTACAGATGGGAAGGCCAGCTCCTCAGCTGGAGCAGCTCCACTGAACTCATTGATGCTCTGGCCATTTACACCATCTGAGAAGCTCTAGACCAATGTAACTAAGTACACAGAGCTGAACCAGTATTTCAGAGCCACTGAGGTCTGGTTGATAAGGACCTCTCCCCAGCTCTGCTACACGCTGCCTGGCAAGTCACAATGTTTCGCTGTGCTTCAGTTACCATTTCTGCAGAGCAGAGAGGTTGGCCTGGCTCCGCTGGGAGCGGTATGGAAGGGTTTGCACATGGAGAAAACGGAAACCTGTAATTGAAATAAACCATAGGGGGCTTCTAACACTCAGCCCAGAGTTCATTGTGATGGACTGAATGGGTGCTTGTCACAGGGTGGCTGGTTCATTAAGGGAGATGGGCCTCAGTCCACCTGCGACAGGCTTAACTCACCTCCTCAGGTGGGGAGAATGAAGGTCAGGTGACCAAATCAGGTTTCTTGTAAAGGAGAGGCCTGAGGCGCTGCTAACACTCCAGCATAGAGTGCCAGACATGACAGACTCCTGGGAGGCTGTAGCTGGCTGAGGAAGCAGCTGCAGGCAGTAAAGGGACAGTGTGAACGATAACCCAATACTGGAAAGGTGGGCTGGGGACTCCTGACGCAAGGTCAGGAAACTGTTTGAACTCTGGAACCAATGGCCAGCTGGGGCTGTGGGGTATTGTGTGTATAGACTGAATAGGATGGATCCCCTCAGAAGAGTTCTATTTTAAAAGGATATGGACTGGGTGGGTTAGTGGGGAGCCTTGTGAGAGAGGGAAACTGAGGCAGAATGCTGCAAAGCCACCCCAGGCTGTGTGTGTGCGCTGAGGTGGCAGCTATCCTGGCACAATGTTTTTGTAGGAGTGTCCCATTCACCAGGACTGGCGTGTCCCTGAAATATTTGGGAGAGTCCTAGCTGTTCAAGGGACTATGGAGTTAGCTGTGGAGCAAGGCTAAGCCTGCAGTGACTCCTTTAGCTTTGAATGTGGCTAGAACAATTGTCACATTATTATACACTATCATGTTGAAAAGGCTCCTAACTTGGTCAACCCAAGTCAGTTTTCTCAGGAACTCTTCAAAGCACGTCTCCTCGGGGAGGCTATTTTACTCCTGGCATTTTAGCACGAGACCTGTTATTTTTTTTTTAAAAGAGACTTTTGTTGCTGGAGATGTAAGTGGGAAATTAATTATGTTTTTCTCTTCTCCTTGTTGGCCTACAAACTTTTCCAGAATAGTTCACTTTGGGACAGAGATGAGGTTTGGAAAAGTACCTCCCCTAAGACAGAACTTTTGGAGAGTTCTGACGAAAGCAAGGCATCAGAATGGAAACATTTATATACAGCCTCTGCGACAGGGCTTTCTGCCATACTCCACCTGCCCCACAGAGCTGGGGCACAACTTGATCAAATTGTATTTGTCATGCACTCTGAGAGCCATACTTGAAAGTCACCAGTCACTGTGCAATATGGTGACCAGATGTCCCAATTTTATAGGGATAGTACCAATATTTGGGGCTTTGTCTTATATAGGTACCTATTAACCCTCACCCTGATTTTTCACACTTGCTATCTGGTCACCCTACCGTGCAATTGCCTGGAGGGCCAGCATGACCTGATCCCCACAGAAAAAAGGGGGATGAAGGAGGAAGAAAAAGGGAAGCAGAGAGAAGGTAGAAGTAGTTATAAAAGGGGCATATCAGTATTTAATTTATCATCATCTACACCGAAATCTTTTGTCCTATTTCCCCATAAATTCTCTTATGTCTCAGGCAAGTCCTCACTTTACTCAGCCTGTGCCCATGCTCACAAGGTAATTGCCTCTCCTGTCCATTTCTGGTGCTTGCTTGCCCCTTGGTTTTCCTCCAACATCCCAGTGTCTTCTTAGGTGTTACCTCTTCTCCTCCCCTCTGGAATGAGCTGGGTCTGGTTTATATAGTCCCCAGACCCCTCCCACTCGCAGCAGCCTTCAAGAGGACTAGATAACTGGAGTCAACTGCTCAGGTTTTTTTCTCTCCCCCATGACAGTTCACTCTGCCACAGCACCAGATCAGTCAAACATATTGCTATCACGGATCAGTCTATTTATCTCCTGTCATAGTCCAAGGTGGGACAGAGCTGCAGGCTGCCAGCTCATTCTGTTGCATCATTGAGTGTCTTCCTCATGTAAGCCCAGGACTCAGTCTGGAGAGCTCCCTGCCATTTCTACGAGAGTGGCAGATATTTGGTGCCAAAAAGGATCAAGTCTTGCCAAAAGAGATTTTGCCATTTTATAAATTCAGTTGTTTCATCATGAGAGATGAACATTCTGTTGGACAGTATGGGTGAAGTCCTGGTCCCATTGACTTCAATGGAGAGAGAATTTCACCCCACGTGCATAGTCAGTATACCGTGTTTATTTGTCCTTCACAGTGATTTCATCGAAAGCTTCAGAAGATCCTACTTTTGAGAAAAACCATGAGGCCTGGAAATTTTTTGAAGGTAAAGATAACGTTAAATGTATCATTTGTTTACATGCAGTTTCTCATTAAGACGCTGGCTGTAGTTATATTGTGGTAGCAACCAAGAGCCCTGTTTGGGGTCAGAGCCCCATTGTGCTAAGGGCTGTACAAAGCCTGGCTGCTCCCAGAGTGCTTATCGTGAATTACTTAGATTTTCTGAAAGCCTTTGACAAGATCCTTCACCAAAGGCTCTTAAGCAAAATAAGCTGTCATGGCATAAGAGGGAAGGTCCTCATGGATTGGTAACTGGTTAAAAGATAGGAAACAAAAGGCAGGAATAAACTGTCAGTTTTCAGAATGGAGAGAGGTAAATAGTGGTGTCCCTCAGGGTCTGTACTGGGCCCAGTCCTATTCAACATATTCAAAAATGATCTGGAAAAAGGGGTAAACAGTGAGGTAGCAAAATTTTCAGAGGATACAAAACTACTCAAGATAATTACGTCCCAGGCAGACTGAGAAGAGCTACAAAAGGATCTCTCAAAATTGGGTGACTGGGCAACAAAATGGCAGATGAAGTTCAATGGTGATAAATGCAAAGTAAACTAAACTAAATTAGCTGTTACCACTCAAGAAAGATCTTGGAGTCATTGTGGATAGTTCTCTGAAAACATCCACTCAACATGCAGCGGTCAACAAAAAAGCAAACAGAATGATGGGAATCATAAAGAAAGGGATAGATAATAAGACAGAAAATATGGTATTGCCTCTCTATAAATCCAGGGTATGCCCACATCTTGAATACTGCATACGGATGTAGTCATCCCATCTCAAAAAAGATATACTGGGATTGGAAAAAGTTCAGAAAAGGGCAACAAAAATTATTAGGGGTATGGAACGGCTGCCATATGAGGAGAGATTAAAAAGACTGGACTTTTCAGCTTGGAAAAGAGATAACTAAGGGGGAATATGATAGAGGTCTATAAAAATCAGGATTGGTGTAGAGACAGTGAATAAGAAAGTGTTCTTTACCCCTTCTCAGAACACAAGAACTAGGGGTCACTAAATGAAATGAATAGTCAGCAGATTTAAAAACAAACAAAAGAAAGTATTTTTTCACACAATGCACAGTCAACCTGCGGAACTCCTTGCCAGAGGATGTTGTGAAGGCCAAGACTATAACAAGGGTCAAAAAAGAACGAGAAGTTCATGGAGGCTAGGTCCATCCATGGCTATTAGCCAGCATAGGCAGGGATGGTGTCCCTAGCCTCTATTTGTCAGAGGGTGGAGATGGATGGTAGGAGAGAGATCACTTGATGATTACCTGTTCTGTTCATTCCCTCTGGAGCACCTGGCATTGGCCACTGTTGGAAGACAGGATACTGGGCTAGATGGACTTTTGGTGTGACCCACTATGGCCATTCTTATGTTACAGAGTGTGGGAAACCAGAGAGGGAAAGGTCTCTACTTCACCAAGTTCTCATATGACTGGGTTCTCTTTTTAAGACCATTAGGGAACTAATTTGTATCTGGCCTGTAGGCAAGACTGCCATGCAAACAGAACTCAATCCAGCCTGGTGCTGATCACCTCTTAAGACATTCCAAGCTTCCTCATCTTCCAGTGACTTCAGTGGAGGCTGGCTGAGTGAGTTTAACACTTCCGGGACATGCAACGGTACACTATAGTAACAACCCAAGCAAATGATGCCTGGTCTGTTGCATGACAACCTTTCTAGCCCTAAGCAAAGAACCTTTCTAGCCCTAAGCAAAAACCTGTTCAGTGCAATCAGTTTGTTCAGGACCTGGCATGCCATTACACAGTTAGTTCTGCAAATGTGGGGGCATGTGAACCTCAACCCCTACATTTTTAGAAGTCTGGCCTGCAGCCTTCATATATCACTTTGCCACAGTGTGTGTCTTTGGCACTTTGCTCTTGCTCCAGAAGAACACTGATTGCAGCGACACCCCCCATGTCGGGTTCTTGGACTGCACTTGTACCTGATAATACCACACCTATGGTGAGATGATCCACCGGCTGGTTATTTCTAGTGCCCATTATAAAGCAAATACCAAGTAGAGTACTTAAGGCAGACTGGTGAGTAACCATAGTGGTACTGGGATCAATCAACCTTTTTCCAATGCATGCCAGTCCAGATTAAGTGACAGGTGTTGCAAATGTTCACAGCTATTCTGGGTATGTGTCTGCTCAGTTGCTGCTATATTTGACAATGTACAAAGGTTCCACTTGGGAGCTTTTGTTACATTCTTTAAAACACAGTTTACAAAACATACAACTGTCCTGGGCAGAGGGAGTATGGACTGGTGAGTAGAGCAGAGGGCGACCAGTCAGGATTCTGTTCCCACCTCTGCCACTTTCTACAAGTCACTCGAACACTCTGACTCAGTTTCCCCTCTGCAAAACAGAGGTAAAACTGGCCTACCTCACCGGGGCATTGAAGGCAATTAGTGTGTGTAAAGCGTCCTTCAATAAAATGGGCTATGTACATTGTTATATGAAAGGCAGGAACAAGAAGAAGCATGAGGCCCTATTTTAGAAGGCAGGAGTTTTCAAAAGTGCTCCATGTTGGCCAAAATCTGTGATGCTCAAATTCTCACTGACTTCAATGGGAGCAGATTTAGGCCAACGGTGGGTACATTTGAGACCCCCAGCCTAATTGTCTTGCTCAGTTTAAAGGTTGGGGGTAAGATTGTGAGAGACAGGTAAGTGCCTAAATCCTATAGACTTTCAATTTAGGTGCCTATGTGACTTAGACACCTCTGAAAATGTTACCCTATGCTATGAGGCAGGGCCTGTTTATTTCTGTCTTGCACAGAGGTGATCCTTTTTCCTGTGTTAAATGTTAATCATATCAAGAGCCAGGCTGAGTAATTCTCTGCTTGCCTTTCAGACCTGTATGTATATGCAGTGTTTGTGTGCTCCATTGGCATCATCAGCGTCCTCCTTTTTACACTTGTCATTCTCTGCCAGTCGCTGCTGAACAAGAAAAAATCCAGAGGTGAGTGACAGACAAGCGTCAGCCCATTGGCACGAGGGGATTGGATTGTAGAAGAGAACAAAAACATGAGAAGGCGGCAGATGATGCAGAGGGAGGAGACAAAAAAAAAAATAACCAGCTTTCCTTGAAGTTACAAATACAGTCCTCCAGCTTCAAAGGTGGGGGAAAAAATCCAATTTATTTTCTGCCAAAATTTTGAACAATTTGTACTGACATTTTTCAGGGAATAATTTAGATTTAAAAATTATATCAAAAAGAAAAGCCATTTTAATTTTGCTTGGCACTGAAATTTGCTTCACTTTGGTTTTCAGAACAAAATGAATGTTTTCATTTTTTCCATCAAAACCCCCCTGAATTTTGTTGAATCAGACTTCTTGCAAAATATTGAGACTTAAACTGTCCCCCTCCCCCCCACTCCATTTTAACTAAAAATGTGACCAGCGCTAGTTAACATCTAGGTTAAAAAAACCCTTTGTTTGAAGAGATGTGTGCAGAGGGTGTGTCGGGGGGGGGGGGAGGGGAAAGGGGGGGAGAAACAGACTTGCCCTAGGTCTGTAAATTGTATAGACAGGGCTGTACTGCCTGCTTGTCCAGAGAAAGCAGACCAGTCTCTCCCCTCAGGATCTAGCCCCACCACTCACTTGGTGGCAGTGGGCAGAGGCTAGCTCCCCTTTTGTTTTCCCAGTTATTACCTCAGACTTCTACTCCATACTCTTAGAAATAGGAGACATCACCAATGTTAATACTACTGCCACCACCAAAGGATCACTCTGTCCTGAAGGCTGTTTAGTATCAGCAAGTGTGAGGAAGAAGTGATCTTTCAAGACATAAGCTAATACTTTTGTAATTCACGTAAAACAAAAACTTATACAAAATATTCTATACCGAAGTAGAATTGTGGCCTCTCATAGATCAGAGAGTGTTGAATCATAGAAATATAAAGGTGGAAGGGACTTCAGTCATTTAGCCTATTTCCTTGCAGATATAATGCTACTTATTATATCTTCTAGGAGGGGGTGTTAAAATATTCACTAAACTTGCTGTTAAGGAGTTCCTTCATCTGTTGCTATTGACTTTAAGCTGTGCTTGGATAAGGCCCACTGACTTCAGTGAGCAGGTTGGTGATCTGCACCTCTGAGGATCTGCCATATCAGATGACACATTTGGTCTATTGAGTTCTGTATCCTGCCTCTGGTACATGTGAATCTCTAATGCATGAGAAGGTGAACCCCAGCAATAATGCCCTTCTAAGCGGAATAAACTTTGAGTCTTTCCGGGAGCAATTGCATTAGCAGAGTCAAAATGTTCTGACTTTTGAAGGACTATATTTTTCAAAAATACAAGTAGTGGTAGAAAAGAAACCTTGAAAAGTGCTAGCAATTTTTCATCAACTGGCTCTAGAACTGGTTGGGGTTTTCAATTTTTGGAAAAAAAAAATTTAATCTCACTGAAATTTGAAAAAAACCCAAAACCAGTTAAATTAACAAATTCTCACAAAATAATTTTTTTTAAATCAGTTGTGCTTAGAAATAGGGCTGGGTAAATAATGGCTTTTTGGTTCATTGGCAGTTTGGAAAAAAAAGTTGAAAAAAGGTTTGTTTTTGGTTCAACCCCAAACTTTTTTTTTTAATTTCAGCAAATCAAAGAGCTAGTCTGAACAAAATGTTTATTTGCCAAAATTTTTTTGACCAGCTCTACTTAAAGGCATTGTTCTAAGCTGCGACTTTGTGGCTGTACGTGTTATGTTCGTGTTTAAAGTGCAGCTGTTACTTGAAAAGTGAAATGACTGGGCATTTAGTGAGAAGCTTGAACCTGCCCAAAATCCTGGTTATGTTGAGATCTGGACCCAGACTCTGTTTTATACTTATTCTCTCTCAGTGGGATCTATGTCAGATTTACTGTAAGTGAAAAGAGTAGTTTTCCAGCTGCCAGTCTTGCAAACTACCTGGAGATCTGAAAGCCCAGCTATGAAATGCCTCTCACGTCATCCCCATTAAGAGACAGAGAGGCCCTAAAATGGGAACTTAGCTAGTGATTTTCTCTGTGGTGCATTAGACAGAAGAGAATCCATCTTGTTATCTTGTGCTGGCTCTTGAGGACTAATATGTTTGTGTCAGTAAGGAAGGCTCTCATGACTCAAAGATACACACAGAACAGACATGTCGGGGAAAAGAGGGATAATTTATACAGGTAATCTTGTCTGACCATAAGCACATTTCAAGCCGGGGCTGCCTTTTACAGGTGGAGCACCTAACCAAGTTGCTTTGCTTCGGATTGATAGTTTCACAGAGTTTGAGGCCTGAATGGACCATGAGATCAACTAGTTGGACCTCTCTATACCACAGGCCGTTACATTTCACTCAGCTACTCCTGTGCTGAGCCCAAAGATCCTACTCCGACAAAAGCATTTTAATCCTCAGAAGACTACACTGGGTGCCACAGGCAGAGAACAGGAGAGAGACTGAGGTGCCACCAGTACCCAAATCGATCTGATTTCATAGGAATAGCAACCAAAAGAAACACACAGTACTTTTCCTACCACTTCAGAGTGTAGAAGAATCTCTGTGCCAAGACAGCAACAAAACACTAACTTAAATGTTTTGTACAATGAGTCACATGGATAAGACACACTAATTTATTCTGGCCGATCTTCAAGAGACATCTGGGAAGATTTTGCTCCCAATTCTGTTTATGGACACTGGGGTAACTGAATGAGCAGCCTCGAGAAAAGCCCTCTCTTGAGCTAGCGCTAATGTAGGGTGGGTCCTGGCCCGTGTAATTCCTTCTGTGTGTGTGAAAGCTGTCTTTCCTAGGCTGCCCTAGAATTAAATGAATGGCAGGCTGAATTCAACTTTTATTTAAATCTTGACCATCACCAAGCAAGAAGTGCCAACATTATGATTCTGTATTGGATGGGTGAACCTTACCTGGGAGAGGCTCTCAGTATGCTACATGTTGATAATTGGCAATACTGTTAGGGCAAGTGTCTGCTCAGACCAGCGCCCCATGAATATGTATTCTCCTAAGTCCACATTGAGGAGTCACTTTTGGCTTTGTCTCTAGCCCTAGAGCAGAGCCGGAACCAGCCTGCCTCTGAGAATCACAGCTTGGTCCCTTGCTCGGTGGGGATCTAGTCTGCACCACCACTATGCCCAGCCCAGATTAATCCCCCTGGTGGGCTGGCTCAACTGAGGTGGGAGTGGGGCAGGGCACAACCCAGCCACTCTCTGCCAACCTGCACAGGAGCAGCAATGCCATGGAAGCTCCTTTCCCTACTCACGGTGTGACACAGGTAGCAAGCACAGGGGAGTGAGGGGCTCCTTACATCCCCTGCATAGGCAAGTACCACGAGTCACATTCTGGCTCCTTCCCATTGAATCTCAAATCTGCCTTTTCTCATTCAACAGCTTCCCTCTCCCTTTGACATTCACATGCAGAACATAACACCAAGAGCCAACTTTAATTGGCTTCCCCAGCTCCCCCAATAATACCCAGTGATATGATCTGCTTACCTTCTCTGGGTCCTTGTGCTCCACACGTCAGCTTCCCCTTCTGGGACAGGCTTCTTCATGATGGGCCCTTCCAGCCAAATCGTGCAGCCCAGCCCATCTTCCAGCTGGGAACAAACAGAAAGGCCAACAAAATAGTCATGCAGCAATATCACTCTGTGTCTTCAGCCAGGATTCAGGCTCAATAATCCTGCCATCCCACATCTCAGGGCTGTCACACCTCCTTCCTCTGGGACCTTGTAGGGGGTCCCAGACCCTCCCTTCCTCTACTGTAGGTCCCAGTCCAGGGACCCAACTGCAGCAAAGAAGATCCAAGTGCTCTGGCTCCTTGCTTCACTTCCCTGGACTACTGCCTACCTTGGCCTGTCTCATAGCTTTTCCTGTAACCCTTTCCTGGACAGTCAGTCAGTCAGTCAGTCAGTCTCCTAAACCCACTATGGGTGGTCCAGCCCATGCCAGATTCTCTGTCTTTTCCCCAGCCCCTTAGCTGATTCACCCACTAGCTTCCTGCAGGCCTTTTATACCTGATTTTGGAGAGCCCTTCCTTGCTCCTATCATCACTCAGGCACCTGTTGAGCTCATGCTTCTTCTTATAGGAGCCTCACACCCAGGCTACCATGTCATGATCACCTGACCCAACCCATGTCCATCACCTGGCAGGTGGATAAATAGCCAAAGGTGAGGCTGACCCCAACTCCCTTAAAGGTCCAGTCCACCTTGTAATAATGAGCAACTCATATAATGATGTACAGCAGGTGAAACAGTAGATGTCTGTGGTGTCAGTGTGAAAAACCTGACCAAAGTTGTGGTTAGCTTCACGGCACTAATGTGAAAACGTGTAAGACTGGGGCTAATTCATCACAGGTTTAACTCACTGAATTCCGTGGAGTTGTGTCACAGAGGAAATTGGCCCATCACGCAGAGTAGCAACTTGTGCAGTTCAAAAGCCCTGTGTGTCTCTAGTAAAGACTGAAGTCCACTCTCTAATCACAGGACAAGTAACAATGGTTTAGACTTTTCCAGATAACCCCTGGATATGAAGCGCTGAATGATCTCCTCTAGGCCACTAAACTCTCATCTGGAGCTGGTGAAAAATTTTCCTCAAAACTGTTTTTTGAGTGACTGCTTTCCTCAAAATATTTCAACATTTCACTAAAAATCTGAATACCTGATAACCATAACATTTTTGGTTTTCAACCAAAACCCAAAATATTTTGGCCAAAAACTGAAATATTTCATTCAAAATGCTGCCACAGTGCCTTCATTGGAGTTGTACTTTTGATGCCTTATGCCTCCCATTCTTCTCAATTGGCTGGGTTTCCATACCAGACTTCATCTCCCATGAGGCACCATGGCCAGGGAATCCTATGATGCACCCCTCCCTTCACCAAAAGGGAGGAAAATAATGCTTAATGGAAGATGTAGTCAGTCAAAGAGCCTGGCCCATACAGGAGAATGGGGGCATAAGACACCTAAACTATAACTCCCATGAGGCACTGAGGAGCCATTTTGAACGACAATATTTTGGGTATTGGCTGAAATATTTCAGTTTTTGATATTTTGCTGAAAAGTCCAACATTTTGTGTGGGGAAAAATTCTGTTTCCTGACCAGTTCTACTTATATCACGTCAGCCACCAAACAGCTGCCAAGTAGTAACAACGTTTGATGACCACGTACCTGAACTAGATTAGACTTGGGGACCTAGCTGTAGTTTAGCAAGACCATCCCTTGAGTCATCAGCTTTCCTTTTAGTGCTAAAATGCAGTCCTTCAGGACAGGTAACCATTTTTTCCCCAAATGGGTGAAGCATTGTGGGGCCTAACATAAACAAAGATATGCCCACACACCCTGATCAGAGATGTGGGCTAGACTGGGCCCCAGTCTTACACAGCCATTCAGGGGATCTGGGGGAATATGCCACATAAGACCAGGCATCCTGGCTCAGGGCATGGGGAAGAGAATGGGAGCTATATGCCCAACCTTCCCCCCTGCAAGTGGGCAAGGCAAGTCAGAGCTCCACATGGCAGCCAGCAGAGCTTGCCCCACAGAAGGGTGTCAATGAGGCAATATCTCCTCAGTCCTTCCTCAAGGGCGGGGGCACACCACTGGCTCAGGGCTGAAAGAGGGATTGGATCACAAAGACACCCAGAGTTAGAATAGTTAATGCTAAAAAAAATTGTTTTGTAAGTGATATAAAGCCTCATGCTTCAGGGCCTTAGCCAGTCTGATGATACCTTCCCGGGTGGCAGATCATCCCACATCTGCTACTGTGGGGTTCTTACACCAGCTACTGCAGCAGCTGGTGCTGAGCACTGGCAGGGACAAGATATTGGCCTTTGGTGCTGATCCCATCTGGCAATGCCTCTGTGCCTAAAGCCACGACCTAGCCGTATGTTAAGAACTCAATCAGCTCCTGTGGGCGGACGGTTTATTTTTTACTTCAGGTTTTCAGAAACATACATTTTTTAAAAAGGAAGTTTGGGGACAGAATGCAGAACTGAAGCACCAGGAGAGAATCAAAAGCTTTTAAGACAGATACTCAGCCTTTAGTGGCTCTCCTTAGCCTGCTCTCCCTTGCCTGGGCTAACCACTGGAATTTGTGCAGCCCTGCAATTCCTAGCTTTGTTTGCTACATTCTTTCTCCGTGGCCTTACAATCTTATTCAAGTTAGAATATGTTCTAATTTGCAGCATAATGCATGGTTATAGCTAGCAGCTTTCTGGTGGTAAAAAGTTGGCATCTATACCGTTCCAGGAGTGGCTATGCTAGGACCTATCTGCTGTGTCTCTTTGTAGCGCATAAATCCTGGATATGTGAAGCCACATTTCTTTATTTATTGCTGTTGTTTTTTTCTTTAACAGTGAAGCATTATCTGGTGAAAAGTCCCCAGAACAGGTAATGAGGATGCACTTCTGTTTATTATAAGCTGTTGTACCAATCTTGTTTTATTTTCACTGGGGCTCCAAAAAAGATGCGTAAAATTTCAGAATGTGCCTAAGCGAAAGTCAGTGGGACTTAGGCTCCTAAATCTCTTAGGCACATTTGAAAATCTTACCCAATGTCTTTTGCATGGGTTGTGTGTAACGCACCCAGCATTCTGTCATGCATTGTATAGATAATAAATAATGGTGGTGAAGATGGTGACATGACTACGTCCATTCTCAGACATATATTGGATGAAATCCAGCTCTGGATTTCATGCATCTCAAAGATCAGCTGTTCTCATCTCTAGCACAGAATGCACAGCAAAGGTACACAAACATAGTTGTCTCCTGCCTTTGACTCCTTCAGCAAGATCCCATTGTGCAAGTGAAACTTTACTGAAAGCAGAAACTTAGCCCAGCGGCAATCAAAGACACACAGGCCAGAGGCCAGTACTGTTACCATGGACAACTTAGAAAAGCCCATCATAGTCTGGTATGGTTATAAAAGTCAGTGAATCACTGAGACAGACAGAGTGGTAGAAACTGGACATGCTTAGATGAAAAGAACTCTGCAAGGGTCTGCAAGTCGCCTGGAAGGGTCATGGGATGACATGACAATGAGTGGAATGCTTATTGAAGTGGGAGGGAATGTTTATAGCTGAACTCACTGAAATGTGTTTTGATTGGTTAATGTTAATGGCCGAGGTCACGGCCTCCTTTGGGACATTGTTTATTTGAGAGACACTGACTGAGACAAGGGAACAATGGGGGTGGGTGGATTGGAAGGGGAGAGCCCCTGGTTGAAGCTGGGTAAAGTCAGTGTGGTATGCTGGGGGTGAACACAATCCCTCAACTCTGGATTGCAGGAGGATGTCCTCTAGGAGATGGAACAGAGACTGCATCCTGATATTCCTGTTTGTGTCTGCCACAAGTACACCATGCCTAGGGCCACAGGCATGAACTTCCAAAACAAATTATCAGGGGCTGGGTCTCCCAATCAGAGAGCAATATAGGCTTATTCCAGCATGGGCTCTCACTGCTGGTGGTCAGCCAGCGTGCTACCAGATGGTAATGCCACCAGCTAGCTATGGTATTTCCTTCCTGTCCACTAGAGGACAACATCACCATGTATTTCCTCCCCCTTAAGAAAGCACTTAATCCCCAGTGCATAAAGACTCTGAGCTGTCCCAGCAGAAGGGCTGCTTGGCATGGGCACAATTCCATTCTAGACATCAGAAGGGAGAGAGAAGGCATGAAATGGATGCCGGTGTGACCAGACCATCGGTCCTTGCTGGGATTTGAACCATCAACCTTGCTGGAGTGAAAACTGGAAAAATCTGTATGGCCTCTGTGGCACCACACGTGACGTGTTTGTGTGCAGCAGTTGGTTTGTTAACAGTTTAACAACATGTAACAGTCAGCACTGAATTTAAAAAAGGAGAGCTGGGATCTTACAGGTCTTCCCCTTGGGAGAGCAGGGGCAGGACTTGTGCGCAGATAACTTTACTGCTCCTGTAAATATTTGTGCTGTCGTTCCCACCGCAGGGTTCCTAACACCGGGGAGCAGCCCTTGCAATCACAACATTCCTATTCCCATTTACTTTGACCCTCTATGGCAACTGTGACTTTTAGCGTTAGAAACAGGGTGGGATTTTCAGGAGTTATTTAGGAGCTCAAGTCCCATTGATTTGTGCCCCTAAATTTCTGAAGACCTGAGACCTACTTACAACCTCAGATGGGAGTTCACAGAATCATAGAATATCAGAGTTGGAAGGGACCTCAGGAAGTCATCTAGTTATAGTGGTGGTACTCCATTAGTTTCAGTGGAGTTACTCTTGATTTTGCAGCTTTGTAGGGTCATCATAGATTGCGGGAGGGGGGAGGATTCAAAGTGCTTGAGTGACTTAGGAACCTAAGACTCAGAAGTTTCTAAGTCACTTAAGGTCAGATTTTAAAGTTATTTGGCACCAAACACCCATTAATTTCAATGGGAATTAGGCACCTAAATGCCTTTAGAAATCTGGCCCTGTCGGACTAAGATGGAACCATTTCTCATCTAGTCTGAGCTCCGGCACAGCACAGGCCAGCGATTTTTATTAATGATTTGTGCAAACAGCTTAATAACTTGTGGTTGAGCTGGAGCAGATCTCTAAGAAGGATATCCCATCTTTATTTAAAGACTTCTAAGACTGGAGAGAATCCACCAGGTCCCTTGATAAGCTGCTGCTGTGGTTAATTACTTTGCACAGCTGTGAGGGCAGAATTCCAGTTTTCAGATTGTATTAATCACCGATTCCCAACTCTTGAGTTTCCTGAGATATAAATAATACTGGAACTAAAATAAAAACAAAAAATGACAAATGTCATATGACCTGCCAGGCCCAGAAGTGGATGCTTCATATCAGTGCAAAGAAAGCAGAGGTTTGCAGCTTTCCAGTGACATAAAGCATTTGTTTCTAGCTCTTATAGTCTGAACGATGTTGGACCTCAACTCTATCACTAGTCCTTCGGTCTAGTAGTGCTTTTTGGCTCTGGTCCTGGACTAAGTATAGCATATCCCAGATCCTGCCAGTGTAATGTTCAATCCCCTCTAATGGGATAATTATTGCATTCATGCATAGCAACCTACCCTACATTGAGCCCTAAGTGAATTCACAATAAAGCAATTGATAGTTCAAGAAGAGTCAATGCAGCCCAAGGCTTTGATGTTACTCTTGGAATGACCTCTGTTCTGTGACCCTCCCAGTCACGGCAACTGCAGCATGGATTCAGAAGAGGCAGCTCAGCAGTTCCATCTTTCCCTTCATTGATGATTGCCACTTGTTTCTGTTTTGAAAGCAGCTCAGATGAAGCAGGAAGGGGAAAAAATTGAAAAGAGATCAGTGGAGAACACAGTGAAAGGAGAAAATTAAACCACTTGAAAAAGCCCACAAGTGCAAAGAGACAAAAATAAGCGTATGGTAGTTAGATACAAAGCCTTGGTAAGTCAGAGTCTGCCGTCCCACCAGTGCCTGGTGTAGCAGAGATAATATTGTAAAAATCAAATAGGAAACACATATAACTGAACGCTGGAGGGAAGGGAGGAATGGAATCACAGCAAACAAAAACTGTGGGAGGAAACAGGATTAAAATCAGCAAGCAACAGCATTTTTAGTATGATGCCCTGATCTGACAAACACTTACACATATACCCCACTTTAAGCACGTGACTATTCCCATTGACTCCGGTGTTTAAGTGTTTGCCACATCTGGGCCTTAGTTAACGTATAATGTGCATATCATTTTTATTTTCCACCCTATAATCAAGATAATTTCTCTCCTGGAACATGATCATGAATCCCATAGAATCTATCCAATCCATCCAGGAGAGACTGATTGAGAAATACTTGCTAATAAAGTGCCTCAATTCAGCTTGGGACTTGAGCATGCATCTAGGGGTGTGAGAATCCATCGAACCAAACCCCTTGAACCAGTTTACACAAGACTCTTGCAAATCCTAACTATTGCATTGTGTATAGCTGAGATCCTGGTTAGAGACAGATCCAACTCTCCACCCAGCCTTTGGGACGGTTCAGATTTGAACCAAAATCCAGGTCCCAATTGCACAGATAGGGCTAGCAAAGGGACTTGTATGGCCCTGATTATTGTCATATCTGAGCACCTGACCTCACAGTCTTTAATGTGTGTATCTGCACAACACCCCCGTAGGGTAGGACAGTGCTATTAGCCCTATTGTATAGATGGGGAAGTGTGGCACAAACTGATTAAGGCCCAGACCCTCAGAAAAGGTATTTAGGATCCCAATTTCCATTCCGATCAATGGAATGTAGGATCTGGAATATCTTTGAGGATCTGAACTCAAACTTGCCCAAGGTCACTCAAGGAGTCTGTGACAGGGTGGGGAATTGAACTTAGGTTTCCTGAGTCCCACAGTAGCACTCTGAACTCTAAGCCAGCCTTCTTTTCTGAGCCAATACCAAACAGCCAGTCTTCCCCTTGGAAACCCCTCCATCTCACTGCCATTGGGAAAGTGTAGATTCTGCTTCAAATCCACGTGCAAATTTCATGGCTTGGTCCAATCTCTTGTTATCCTGCAGCAGTCTGGAGGAGGGAGAGTACTTGATCAAAGCAAACACAGGAGAAGTGGTGCTTTCTTGACATTAATGTGGATAGTAAAACCCTAAAACTCAGCATGTTGCCAGCTCTCGCAAGAGTCTGAAATTCAGAAACACAGTGCATTGATGCTCTAGGCACCAGCAAAGCAAGCACATGCTTGGAGCGGCACATTTCCAGGGGTGGCATTCCGGCCACCTTTTTTTTTTTTTTTCCGGAAAAATCCACCAATGTACGGAAAAAAAAAATACATGAAGATCAAAAAAATCTCCAGTAGTGTGATAGGAGCGTGACGTGAAAACTATCGTGTCACGTCATGACACGGTCACTCATAATGTGAACGTGCGTAAATGTGTAAATGTTAACGGTTATTGATTAATTAAATCAGGAATCACGATTACTTGTGTGTACTGTGCCGCCCTATCGGCGCCATTCACGCCAATTTCCGTGTCGCGTCGGTGCCAGTGGTTATAGGGCTAAAATTAATTTCAGTTGAAAGTACCATTGCAAAAAATTTAGATTTCGCTGAATTATTAAAAGACCACGCAAGTATAAAAACCAGAAAAATTCAGTTCATGTCAATTCTTTTAATTTATGAGAAACTGGGCACATCCGAAGACACTAACGTTTTTCAGGACAGTGTATAGTTGAACCCAAATTGTTTGTAATTGTGATTTTGTTAAAATTAAATGAGTACACTACTAGGAAATTGTTTTATTTCACTAACTACAAATTCTTTGCTTTCATTTTTTTAAAATTTTAAACAGCCAAAAAACAAAACAAAACAAAAGCATTACAAAGTGCAAACATGTGTAAAAGCCAAAAAAGGGGGGCGGCCAAAATTTTTTTTGCTTGCGGCGGCAAAAAACCTAGAGCCGGCCCTGTTGATGCTCAACATCAATAACAGACCCGCAAATCACTCTCTCTCCCGGTGCTCTAATCTTAAGACAACTTGCATGCCTATTTTTTCCAAATTCCTTGCTGTTCTTTGCTCTCTAAAAGCCCGCTAGATCCTATGAGGAAAGCATAATGTGACCTGAAGTACAAACCAGGAGGTGGGGGTAGCCGTGGGGGGAATCCCAAGATTAAAAAAGAATCTTTCCTTTCAACTCTGGACAAGAGAAGCAAGACAAAGACACAGTGTTTCTGAGCCAAGGAGTCTTTATGAATCTCCTTGTTTAGTTTGAGGACCTAGCTTCTAAGATTGCAAGTGCAATTATTGTATCTTCTGGTGCTAGTTAACCCTGCAGAATCCCTGCATTTATAATTAAAAGGGCAAGCCACAAATAAGTTTCTCAGTGGTTTGTCTTTAAAGTGGCCAAGCAGGAATAATAATGAATGAACTGAATTGACGTTAAGCCCTTTCTGATTGCTGCCCTTAACTGGCCAACATCAGGATAATCATATGTTTAAACCGTATTTATGCTCTAACAACGCTTTCAATGCAGAAGAATTTTAAAACAATCAAATTTCCTTTTCATTATGGTTTGAGCTTTCCTTTTTGGCATTGTGCTCAATTAGTCAAAAAAGGCTGTTCAGTTGCGTTGCCTGTTGTTGTTGGGGGTTTTTAGGTCAGTTTCCCTTTGTGGTTTTCATGCAGTAACAATTTGCTGGTGGTGTTCAGATTCACAATAGTGCAGGGGAACTTTTAAATTGCCCTCAAACTTAGTTTGCATAGCTGAAATTAATTTTCAAAATCACAAAAAAAAAACTGAACATGCACTTTTACAAAAGCGCTTTTTAACATAAACCTACACTTCCGGCTAAATATTCCAACCATGGTGTCCATCAAAAACAGTGAACCAGATTCTGTTCTGAGGGATGCATGTGTAAATCCAAAGTACTTCCGCTGAAGGCAATGGCATTACCCCAGCTTTACAGCTGTTTAAAATGAGAATGTGGCCTGATTTCTGTTACTCTTGAGTGGACGATGTGACTGCCTCTTCATGAAGCTTAGTTGAAAAAGCATTAGGATGAATAGATTTTAGTGTTGTTATTAATTATTATTGTGGTGGCTATGAGCTCCAGTTATGGACCATGACCCCATTGTGCTAGGTGCTGTACAAACAGAACAGACAGACAGTCCCTGACCCAATCAGCTTACATGCCTGAATACTTTCATACATATTCAAACCAGGAAGGACTGCTTTAATCCTGGCCTTCAGAACTGATAATCACGCTGGCAAAGCTAAGAGAACTCTGTGGGACTTATAGGCTGCTGAACCGTAGTGGCCCAACGGCAGAGGTCCTCTTTCTACAGGTGTGTTTATGACATGCCATAGCTATCATAATCCCCCAAACCAACTAGTGCTCAGGAGCACAGACATCCTACAGAACTCTAGGTGCTTCCGTTACAGACTAGGGTCCGATGTTAAGCATGTTTGCTCTTTTTTAAGGCACTTTTTGATCCACTGAAAACTGGGGCCTGCTCATGAGTCACGCTGAGCATCCACAAGTCCTGTTGAAGAAGAGACATTGGGAGGCTCTCAGCCCCATGCTAGGCCCATAATGACGCTAGTTAATGGCTTAAGAGTAAGCACAGAAATTCTTGACCTTACCTGTAGGGGCTGCAGTCATTCTGACACCTTCTGTGACTGCAGGCTCATGTCCCTCCAGATACTGAACCAAATTCTTCTCTCAGTTCCAAAAATTCACAGGGTAGATGGTCCACCGGTTAGAGTGTTAATCAGAGACCTGATGTCAAGACCTCATGTTGCCACAAACTTTCTATCTGACTCGGGCAAGTCACATCGGCCCAGATCCTTCAATTCCCAGATCTTCCAACTGCCTAACTCTCATTTAAATCACTGGGCCTTAGTCTCTGTGTGCCTGTGGTCCCCATGAGAAAAACAGCACTTTCCTACCTCCAAGGGGTGGGAGTTTACAAATTGTAACATGTGCAGATACTGTAGTTCTTGGGTCATGTAAGTATCATAGCTAAAGGTACAATTGCCACTGAAATGAACCTGTGTCGAAATCTGGCCATGTGGACACCGTGCACTTCCTGTGGTAGCCAGAGCAGATGAAGCTACAAGTCTATCAACCGTATAGCCTGTGTACTAGACAAGGAGTGGGGCCTGGTGGAGTGGGACATTGTTACAAAGCATTATTAGAGATTTTCAAAATGTTTTGAAGTCAGAATCCAAGTCATTTGCCACGGACCATGAAAACATTTTTTGTTTGTGTGAAAACAATCAGTTGGAACACGTCAGTGCACAGATTTCATTCTTGCCATAACCATCCCCTTTCTCTTCTCTTTGCTTTCCAGCTCAGGGGAGACGGTCACCAGTGTGACAAGTCTGTCCCCGCTACAGCCCAAAAAAGTAAAGAAAAAGAAAGAGAAGGCTGAGCAACCCCCAGCTATCCCAGCGAAAGGTATGAGGCAACTAACGCAGCCCACAGAGCTGTATTTCTGCCAAGGGGTGTGATTGAGCAGGGAGGGCAAGGAGTTGGGAGCCAGGACTCCTGGGTTCTATCTTGGACTCTACCACTCACTGCATGAGCTAGGCCAAATTCATTCATGTCTCCATGCCTGTGATCTCCCACATGACAAATGGGGGCCCTACATACCTAGAGTGTTTCCCACGAGTGCTATGATGTGTAACCAATGTTTGTGAAAGGCTTTGGGCCCACATCCTGAAATGTATTTAGATGCCTAACTTGCATTGATAGGCGCTTAAATGCCTTAGAGACTCTGGGCCTTGTAATCCTCACTGGCAAGGCAGTGAAGAGAGGGGTTTTGTTACCTGAGATCTGCTAGGGCATGTCATGCTGTTTAGACCTGTTTATACATCTAGGGCCAGACTGTCAAGTGCTCAGCACCCCGGCAGGGGGCAGGTTTTCAAATGGGCCCAGCTCCCCTCAGCTCCCATTCATTTTCAAAAGAAAATGCACCCAGCATGCTGAACTCCTGCGAAAATCCTGCCTGGGTTGTAGAGACTGAGTGTTTGAAAGTCCAGTCCTCAGGGTCTAATTTTCAAAGTGGGTTTCCAACTCCATACATGCAGGCCACTGTATGTGACTTTCTGAGCACCATTGCCCGTGTCATGCAAGGGGTGCAGTGTGCCTGGGTCTCATGAGTGCGTGAGAGTCATAGCACTCAGAGACGCACAGGCACGTCTCTCTACACACAAACGAGGACCATGCTTTGAAAATTGTGCTCTTTCTATGTTACAGGTTTTAATAACAAATGTGCTTCACACTTCAAGACTTGCATGTAGGTTTTTTGCTGCTGTTGCTAACCTGCTATTAATCCAGGTGTATAACTGCTGGTGCACATGCTAAAAGTAATCCCAAATTGCATTATGTGAAGTAATCTCTTGATATTTATTTTTATAGCTCCAATAGCCAATACTTTTCAGAAACCTAAGCTGTTGAAACCTCAAAGAAAAATTATTCTGGTGAGTAGTTATTTTATATAACTTTATTTTCCCCTGTATTTGTTTCTCTCAATATAATTTTGGCAGTATTGCTAACACCCAGTGTTCAGAAAGTTGTGAGATTGGATCAAGAGATCATTTTAACGTCATACACTTTGGATATTTCACCTTTGTCTTCTGGTGCCTGAGCCTTTAGCTTACACTTGGGTCTTGTCAAGCTTTTCTCTGCAATCATAAGGGCTAGAAATGTAATTTTTTTTAAATGAAAGCTGAGATTGACAGGTTTCAGAGTAGCAGTCGTGTTAGTCTGTATTCACAAAAAGAAAAGGAGTACTTGTGGCACCTTAGAGACTAACCAATTTATTTGAGCATAAGCTTTCGTGAGCTGCAGCTCACTCTGATGAAGTGAGCTGCAGCTCACGAAAGCTTATGCTCAAATAAATTGGTTAGTCTCTAAGGTGCCACAAGTACTCCTTTTCTTTTAGCTGAGATTGAGTCTCACATGCCTCCAAGAGTTGGAGCTTTGAGAAAAATACCAGATAACACAAAACTTGATAGATGGCAACATTGGTTTGAGTGTTTTCCAATACTAAATATAGGGCCTGATTCTGCTCCAAACTGGGGAAATCAGGAGTAACAAAGGTAAGTGACCTTACCCATCTGTAAAGCTTAAGAGAAAAGAAAACTTCCAAGACAGTTGGTGAATGGGTCTTTAAAACAAACTAACCTCCAGATACTGCTGCACTGATGCCACTGTCTGGCATCCTGACTAATGTTGTCTCATTGTTTCCATGTACTCCTGTCAGTCTGTCTGTAGCCATCAGTTGTCTCTTGTCCTATACTTGGATTGTCAGCTCTTGGGGGCAGAGACTGTCTTTGTCCCGTGTTTCTACAGCGCCTAGTACAATGTGGTCCTGGTCTCAGGGTTAGTCTGCAGGCTCAAATGATCAAGAACATAAGAACAGCCAGTGGTCCATCTAGCCTATGATCCTGTCTTCTGACAGTGGCCAGTGCCAGATGCTTCAGAGGGAGTGAACAGAACAGGTAATCGTCAAGTGATCCATCCCCTGTTGTCCACTCCCAGCTTCTGGCAAACAGAGGCTCAGGGACACCCAGAGCATGGGGGTTGCATCCCTCACCATCTTGGCTAATAGCCATTGATGGACTGAACCTCCAGCAAGCCAAGCAGACTCTGACATTTTTCACTGTTGCTAATGAATCAATACCCCAGCAGGGCATTGGAGCACTGTGTCCCCAAAGCTTCTGTTTAATGGCTTTGCTTTCAGATAAGAGAAAAACTGGGTACCTGGTTGTCAGTGGTCGTTCAGTGTTCCATGCCCCTTCATGCATGAATGGGTGCTAACTGTGGAGTCCTGGCCTAATTCCAGTTGGGTTCATTAACATCCTGCCAGGCGAGAGTTCCTGGAAAGGCTGTTGCATTCCTCCCCAGAGTGGGCAGGTTTCACTAGTGCAGGGTGTGAAGTTTGCAAAGTGCATGAAAGGAATTACATAAATGGAGGTTATTATATGATCCAAACGCTTTGTGCAAAGAACATTGAGGTCACAGAGTAAAACACTCAAAATCATGAGACTGCTGCCACCCTATAGACTATGCGATATAAATACACAAATGTTAATTACTATTATTCTTATTTATTGTGCCTGAGGGCCGCTGCTGTAGCTAAGATGTTTCCTTCTTCAGACCTCCTATTTAAAGATGACATGAGCAGCCAGACTTAGCCCTCCGTTCAGCACTGTACTTAAGCACATTTGATTCCAGTTGCTTTCGTCTCTCTGGAATGCTGCTGGTGAATCTGGCCCCAAATATTTTTTCACTCTCCAGCCGGCTACATCACATATGGCCCCTGCTGAGGCTCAGTCTCTCTGTCTGTTTTGGAGGTGGACAGGAAAAAAAGGCTTTTCAAAGAAAGTGATCTGCTTCATTTTTCCAAAGTAAGTGAAGACTCCCATTCCGTGCAGTCAGCAGACTCTGGGTTAGTGCCTTGCTGTCAGGCTTTAATCTGGAAGCTGTCTCCCTCCCTGGCTGTCTTTTCTTTCACATCAGATTACACCTGGGGACCCACTGGAGCATGAGGAGTACAGTTCATCTGCTGATCCAGGCTTGTTTTTAAAGAACAGAATTCACCCAACAAAAACAATGTGAAAGTACAGGCCTACTAGAACTACTGCAGTGTTAGCAACAGTGGGAAATTTCCCAGACAGGTATTTGCAAGGTGCCATTAGCCTTCGTATATAAGTTCCCGGGCAAAGTTTGAACCCAATGCCTGCAGTAAAGGTGTGTGACCACATCCTGGATGGCATAAATTGGCATCATTTTGTGGATTTCAGTGTAGCGACCCAATCTGTACCAGATGAGGGTCTGGCCTAATATCCCAGCAGAGTCAAAACCTGCACAAAATGGATTATACTTGTCACAGCCTCTATATAGACACACTCTAATAGCCATTCCTGGGTATAGTAACCCTCCTCATACAGCAAAGCTGATTGGTGAAACAATCTGACTTAATATGCCATATAGGCACCAACTCTGTGGGTGCTCTGGGGCTGGAGCACCCACAGGAAAAAAATAGTGAGTGCTCAGCACCCACCAATCAGCTCCTTTCCTCCCTCAGCACCTCCCGCCTGCCAGTGATCAGCTGTTCAGCGGTGTGCAGGAGGCATGGGGTTGGAGGGGGAGGAACGGGGGCAGCAAGAGGCAAAGCGAGGGTGGGGTGCGCTCGGGGGGGGAGTGGAATGGGAAGGGAAGAGGCGGGGTGGGTTTGGAGGGGCGGAACCCTGGGGAAAGGGGTGGAGTGGGGGAGGGGCCTGGGGTGGAGCGGGAGTCAAGCACCCCTGGGGAAACCACAAAGTTCGCGCCTCTGATAAGCCATGTCTCTTATCAATGAGAAAATGTCCCTTTCATGATGTGGAGTGTAAAAAGAAGACATTACAGACCCGCTGGGGGTAACAGTACATCGGGTTGGAACTGGTTGGACAAAATTTTTTAGTTGGAGGAAAGAATTTCCTGTTTTTCCTGATCCGTAGTGTTCTGGGATGAAAAACTCAGCTGGGAATCAGGCGGTGCAGGGACTTGAACTGCGTGTTCCACATACACGGACCTTCCAGACCTGCAAAGCTCCAGTTATGATCCAAAAATATTTTGATGCAAGTTTGTTTTCGCAAAAACATTCTGGTTTCATACCAGTGCAGAACCAAACCAAATTTAAAAGCAAGTGTTGCTGTCACAAGAAATTGTCATCCTCTGGTTGGCTCTAGTTAAAGCTATAAACAGCATGGGAATGAAAGCCTAGGTCCCATAATCAATAACAGTTATTACATCTCTCCATAATCAGATTAATAATGCAGCCTAAATGAATTAACAGACATGAATGTGCAAGGAATTTGTTACACTTTTGTAGCAATTTCCTTATGCCAGTTCATAAAAATTACCAAGAAATTTGTAGCCGTTATGTTCAGATTTCCATCAAAACATTTAAGATGCAAATTTTCAAAAGTGCCTGAAATTTCAGGTGCCCCAGCTGAGTTACTGAAGGTGCGTGCTCAAAAATTAAGATTCCAAATTAGTGAACAGCGCTAAGTAGGCCATAGCAATTTGATTTGGGCTGTTAAAAATGGAATAAAACATATGCCCAAGAAAAGCCCACCACAAGGATTTTGGTTAAAAAAAAATCACTCAAAGAGGTCTGAATGTTAAGGATCAAATTCTGCTTTTGATTAATCTGGTGTGAATCAGTGTAGTTATTGCTATGAGGGTAAGTGAGAGGAAAATTCGGGTCTAATTCTGAGCTCAGTTACAGCAGTGGAAATCAAGAGTGACTCCCCTGAAATCAGTGGAGTTACATAGGCACAGGGGAAAGTGAGAAGGGAAATATTCATTTTTCTCCTTGCAGAGTTTAATGAAACTCAGCACTATCCTAATGCTCCCTGTGGGAATCACCCCACACACACACACACACACACGCACTCCTCTCCCCTTCCACACAACAGGGCATAATGTGGCATGTTCCATCATTAAAGTGCTCTAGACATGTGACCACTCATGGCACCTCGGGGAGATGGTCCTTATGATCCCTGATGGATAAGCTGGACCACAGAAATCTTAACTGACTTGCCAGAGGTCCCACAGGCAGTTTTCCATCTGAGCTGGAAGTAAGTCCCAGAGGTCCTGACACCTGTTTTCTCACTGACCATCAGAGCAGGCTGTCTCCCCCAAGGGATTTGGACAGGAGAACTTCTCAAGAAGCCCAGCACTGTGTGACCCTCAATCACGCATCAGTTCACTCTTTATCTGAGGGCACACCTGAGGAGGAGGTGTGCCATGGATGGAGGGCTGTTTGCACCACTTACTGCATATTTCCTATTGGCATTCTCCCAAGGGCACAGCTACCTATGCTAGGCTAAAGGACATCATAGTAATGCCTTCTGCACTAGATCTGCGTTCACAGGTGCTGTATGGTCACTTGATGATAGTGGAAAGATAGACTTGCTTAGACAGAGCTGTTGCGTTGTGAGCTTCTCTTGCAGCCTCTCCCCATCCCCCAACCTGAGATAAGGTACCACAACTATGATGGAAACAGAGTGCTCGGGAAATCCTAAGCCATCAAGGTAGGCCTCAGAGCCACATTACCAAATAATTCCAGTGTTGTGGGAGAAGTTTTATAATAACCTAAATACCAGCAAAATTGTTTCCAGAGGACATGTGCTTTAGGTTTCTGGAAGGATGTTTATAATAAGCTAGAGAATTTCTTTTGTTGTTAATATGCTAGAATTGGTTGCAGTTGAATTTTACAAAAGAATTAAAGAAACGAATATGGTAACCTGCGTAAAATATGAACATAATCTCAATTGAAAATTAAAAAACCCCAAAAACATAATAATGCATTCAAATCCACAGCCCTGCAAAAAGCCTTTTAAAAAACTTTTCTCAAGTCATATTGCTCTTCTTTTATCTGGAATAAAAACTATATGGTCCCCTTGATGCTTATGCCTTCCCCTTGCGGTCCTTTCCCTTTAGTGACAGCAGGAGATGTGCGCAGATCAAAGGAAGCAGAGATGCTGAAATGCAAGGAGGGATGTATATTTATGGGATGCTAGAAGCTCAGAGAGTAAGAAAGGCCGAAAGCCATGGGCCAAATTCTGCCCTCCATGCCCCTGGGGATCTTCTG
Organism: Caretta caretta; assembly: GCF_965140235.1. Taxonomy (NCBI): domain Eukaryota; kingdom Metazoa; phylum Chordata; order Testudines; family Cheloniidae; genus Caretta; species Caretta caretta. The sequence goes on along the minus strand of NC_134212.1, from coordinate 59,489,356 downwards.
TTGTAGCCAGTGGGAGTCCTGTCTGCACGTATCCAGAAGTGTTTGGTCTTATGGTTTTACGCTTCCTCATCTGTGTTGTTTTGCCTGGCCTTCGGCTGTCACGCAGAGATTGGCTTTGGTTGCCCAAGCCCTCGGAGGAGCACAGAGTTCCAGCTTCAGAACAGAGTCTCAATAAAACATCTTTGATATCTGTCACATTGCTGAGCTTTAGCAAATTTAGGGCCTGAGCCATGAAAGTCAAAGACTCCCCATGGGCTTAATGGACTTTGGATCAGACCCATAGCCTGCAATCCTTAATCAAGCACTGACATGAACACCTAGACATAGGTTTTTAAAGAGAGGAATGTTTGGGGGTTAAAACACAGGATTGGGAATATTCCTTGCTCAGCCACTGACTTGTGTGGCCGTGGCCCAATTACGTAACTTCTCCATGCCTCCAAATTGGTCAGATAAATTATTTCTTACAAATGACTCCCTCAGCTACAGTAGTCGAGTGCTTTGGAAAGGTAAAGCACACTAGCCGTTTCATTATTAAGGGTCTTACTTCTTCAGGATTTGGTTTCCATACCTTTTCCTGGACTTTTCTGATGATGTCACAGCCATCTGAGAGAGGGGAGAGGTCCAGGGTTATAGAAGACTGAGACAGGGCTAAAGAAGTCACTTTGGCTATAGGTAAGCAAGGGCAGAACACTTCCAAAAGCTGATGCAGGCTCCCTTTTCTGATATATGCTTATAAAGCTCCTACTTTTAAACTGGATTTTTTTCAGAGCCACCGGGGAGTTTTGGATTCCCAATTCCTATTAATTTTAACTGGGTGCCCAAATTTTGTTGCAGCTTTGAAAAGCTCAGCCTTAATTATTATTCTGTGTTAAGCGCTGACAATCCACTCAGTAGCTGTACAGTACACAACACTAAGGACAGGCCCTGCCCTGAAGAAATTAGAGTCTAATGCTTAATTCATCAACATGACTAGCCCCTGCAAACATTTCTTCCAAAAGGACAACTCCAAAACCTCGGGGGTGTTTTTTTAAGTCTAGGAGGACAGGAAACCAGTGAAGATGTCCAAGGAAGATATGATTTGGTCATATTTCTTAGTGCATATATTTCCCTATAAATCAAACTTTTCCTTCAGTGTGGCTCCCCATAATAAGCATTTACTTTTAAGTATAGTGAATGTAGTTAAATATTTCACATCACTGTCATCTTCTTAAGAAGACACTGAGAGCGCATGCCTACACAGAGCAGGTTAAAAGCATTACAGCTTATGTTTTCCTAAACAAACATCCCTTTGACGGTTAGCTTCCAGGAAAATGTTCCTGGCACTACAGTCAACCATAGTAACTCCACACTCACTGCAGGGAGAACATGAATAGTATGTCCTAGGAGCTAGCACCATAGCATAATTAAGGGGTTTAAGTATCCGTGAACTAGAAACAATCCAATTACTGTCTCAGAAATATAAGCTTGTGAAATACAAAGACATGATTTTAGCTGCTTTACAAACCCTTGCTTGGTGAAACACTTTCCAATATCTGATTGTGACTTTGGGGTGACATTTTTAAACTAGTCATTTTATAGCTGTAGCCTCTTGCAGGCATGGGAACAAATTCATCCTTTACCTACAACATTGTACTCATCTATGTGCCTTGGGTGAGAGATTTTTTTAATGATTGAATAAAATGCCATTCAGGTTGTTTTCCCCATTACAATTATTAACCTGGTAACAGTGAGGCAGTCAATTATATGCCTAAACTGGTACGTTTGCATGATTATTTTTCCAGTTGGGGTTATACCAGGGATGAGTTTGGTTCATTCCCTGAGTGAAAAGTATGTTGTACATTATATATATATAGACATAGTGATCTGGTGAGTCTGACCACATGAATGATCAGACATGAGCTCCCCCTTGTTGAGTAGGAGTCAAAGACTGTGCCATGTGTTTTTGGAAAGGTTATTTTTCCCAGGATGTGTCAGACTCAGCTGTGAACTCTCAAGATATTAATGATCTCTGTAGGAGTGATATGAAATTGAGCAAATATACATAGAAAAATGGACTGATCCATTTTCACAGTCCCTCTGTCATCTTGAAGCCTTTCATCCAGTCCCATTACTCATCTCCTTTCCACACTAGATAAATCTTTTTTTTGCAATCTCTTCTCAGAGACACGTTGTAGGAGTTGTGGTGAAATTAGCAGTTGGGAATTTGAGGGGTTCATGAGGACATTTCTTTTGCACTCCCTGAAGTTTGCATTCACATTCAGGTTCAAATTCAAAGCACAATGCATTCAAACCTGTTGAGTCACAGCGGCTTTCACGCCAAGACCAAAAATCCTCCTAGCTTCACATATGAACAGAAACAGTTTGTGAAACCTTGTCAGACCTTTGGATGGAACTGGGCTAAGCACTGAAAATATACAAAACCCCTTAGCAGATGAGGTTTGTGTAATGACATTTTTGATGTGTCTCTCTCTAATGAAAGTCCCAGTAGAACTCTAACCATTTTTATTCCCCTTCTTGGGATCTTTTTAATCCCCATGATATCTTCTTAAGAGGAGGTGATCAAAATGGGACTCAGTGGACCAAATCCATCCCTAGTGTAACTTTGATGACTTTGGTGGCATTATACTAGGGATGAGCTATTACACTAAGAGGGGCTAAAACCTGTTTGAACTAAGGATGGACGAGCCTCCTGCTTAGTGCCAAAGTCCATCTGTGCAATGACAGTGTAGGATTTTCCTCTAGCAGTTACTTTCCTGGTGAATAAAGAATGGGCACATACATTATCTTGGAGAGGGGGAACGCTATGTGAGAGAAACGACCCTTCTGTCCTGGGCAAGCAGACGTCCCCACCGTGGAAAGCTCGATTCATATTTCTAACTCTAAGGACAGCATCTGACATTCCAATGTCATATTTATTGATCCCTTCATGTGGAAACTCAATTGAACCCTTGACATTTCAGAGCTCACATTGGCCAGCAATTGCATTTTGCTTTCATTTCCAAGGACTAATTCAACTTGCAGATCCAGCTGCATCTTTGCAGAAGCGCTAACTTGTCACAAGTGTCTGCATAAGCGATTTTTAAAACTCCTCTCTTCCAAGGGAAAATCTGACTTTCTGGCTGGATTTTCCGCTGGGTATAAAGTGTGGGATTGTCAAAAGCACCTTGGGTTGGCCAAACTCTGCTCTTATTGAAGCCAACAGGAGTTTTGCCAGTTAAACCAGCACCAAGCAGTTTGGAAAATTTCAATGAAAGTGAAGTGTTCTTGTAGGCCACTTGCTCTCAGTGTTGCACACTGACCCCCTTCAGTGGTTGGATCACAGATAGTTGTTGATGAGACTGCTAAAGCCTTGGTTAACAAAATGGGATCTTTTAGCTCAGGCTTTTCGATCCAAGGCTGTAGCATTATCTCTGCTTCTGAATTGTAAACTGTTTCATTGCTCAAACGGTGTTGAGGGTGAAAGGGTCCATCCTCCCTAGCTCTTGGGATCTCTGGAAGGACAGGACTGCAGGAGTCTCGGAAACCTTCTGCACCTGCCCATGCTCCTTTGTGTGGAACATACAAAATGGGGAGGGAGGTCACTCTGCCTCAGTACAGGCAGACTGCAAGTCACAGTTTGTAGGAGAAACTCCGGGCCCGTGGTGGGGCAGAGCACAGTCTATAGCCCGGCACCTTCTGGCTGGGGCCAACAGTAATTAACAGTCTATAAGGGAGTACTGTCTCCCTGGGCAGGGCGGAGCACAGTCTGTGAGCTCCAGGCCCTTAGGCAGGGGCAGACCAGACACAGCAGACAAAGCAGTCTGGGATCTGGCGTCCTGGCTCGGGTGCACGGCAGACAAACGCAGGCCTCTTGGGCCTCAGGTGGGGAGGCTGTCGCTCCAGAGGTGAAATGGCAGGGAATAGGGGGATGCGGGCCCACCCAACTCCACCGCGTCTCAGCCCAGGGCCCTAACTGTGGCAGAGTGTTCCGCCACTGGGTCAGCAGGGAATCCCACTGCAACACGCTGACTCACACTCCGGAAGCAGAACTGGACCAGAGTCTGGTTCCCCTGGGCTACTTCCTTCCGCAGTCTGAGCGTAGGGCTCTGCAGTCCAAAGGTCCTCTGTCTCCTTGGGGTACTCGGCTGCCGGCAGTCCCCACAGCTCTTCAGGGCATTCGTCTGATGGTGGTCCTGGCAGCTCCTCGGGGCATTTATTTGTCTCCTCTGGCTGCAGGACGCAGCTCCACTCAAAGCCTCTTTTGAGATCCTGTTGAGAGCCCAACTCCCTGGAAGAGCCGTCTGCTCCCTCCGGTGCTCCAGCCCCAGATGAGCTCCGGGCAGTCCTTTTATACTTCCTGTCCAGACTCAGGACTTCCAGTGGGGTGGGGGGAGGGGGTGCGGCGGATGTAGCTCCACCCACCATGGGGAGTGTAGTAGTCCCTCACTTTCCTACTCGGAGGGAGGCCACTCTGTCTCACTACAGTGCCCAAATATGGATTTCAGCACCTCGCTTTAGTCACTCAGGTTTGAATATTGAGCCCAAGTTCCTGTGTGCCACCTGGGTAGCAAGAATCCCCTGGGGCTTCTCACAGTCAATGGGATTTGCACTAGCATTCACAAAAAACAAAAGATTTGGAGGTCATGGTGGATAATCAGCTGAACATGTGCTCCCTGTGTGATGCTGTGGCCAAAAGGGCTAATGTGATCCCGGGATGCATAAACAGGGGAATCTCGAGTCAGAGTAAAGAGGTTATTTTACTTCTGTATTTGTCACTAGTGTGACCACTGCTGGGATCCTGTGTCCAGTTCTGATGCCCCCAATCCAAGAATGATGTTGATAAATCAGAGAGGGTTCAGAGAAGAGCCACAAGAATGACGAAAGGATTAGAATACCTGCCTTATAGTGATAGATTGAGCTCCTTGAGTCTATTTAGCTTAACAAAGAGAAGGTTGAGAGGTGACTTGATCACAGTCTATAAGTCCCTTCATGGGGAACAAATATTTAATAATGGGCTCTTCTATCTAGCAGAGAAAGTTCTAACATGGTCCAATGGCTGGAAGTTGAAGCTAGGCAAATTCTGACTGGGAATAAGGCGTACGTTTTTGACAGTGAGGATAATTAAGCATGGGCACAACTTACCAAGAGTTGTGGTGGATTCTCCATCACTGGCAATTTTAAAATCAAGACTGGATGTGTTTCTAAAAGCTCCGGTCTAGGAATTTATTTTGTAGTTCTATGGCCTGAGCTATACACGAGGTCAGAGTAGATGATCACAATGGTCCCTTCAGCCCTTGGGATCTATGAATAAAACCTCCTCTGCCCCCCGTGTGCTCACCCCATCTGCTAAACAGGGGGAAATCCCCAGAAAGAGCTCCACCGTCCCAGGGCCTGCAGAGGCTCAGGAGATCGGAGCAGCCAGGAAGACTCCTTCCTGCAAAGTCCCATGTGGCTTATGGCTGCTGAAGGCCTGAGGACTCATAAGAATGCAGTGAGCTGAATCCGCCACTCCGTCCCCCCAACCAGGGAAAAAAGGTGCAGCTGGAGAAAAGGAGGCTTTAAAGCAGCCTCTTCAGGGGTGGGGCACGCGGTCCGTCAGCCCCACCATCCTAAGGATCTGTAGAGAATCCCGAGGAAAGCTTGTGGCTCCAAAGAGCTCATTCCCTGTAGCAGAACAGCCACACGGTGTATCATGATGCCAATGGCTCTGCCCCAAAGAGCTGTGTGCTGCTCCCTCCAATCCCCCTGTGCCCCATAGGAGGAGGCTGAAGCTACTGAGCAGGAGTTTGTGCTGCATCTGGCAACATTAACCATGGGAATTCCTACGGGGCATTCTGTAGGGCACATGTATAAGCCACTGGCCAGTGGATGCTACACGTCCTCCCACCGCACCCTCCTGAGAGAAGATGAGAGTCTGTTACAGCCCCCCACTACACATACTAGCTCTTTAGCGCAAGCTATAGAGACTCATGTTTTTCCCTTTGGAGGTCCCTAGTTCAATTCCCAGGGCTGGCCCACATGGCAGCTGTCCCACATAGTCCTGGCTCCAACAGCCTGGGGCTTGCACAAAAGACTATCTGGACTGAGGGTGTCTCTTCAGTTTCATTCCCTTGCACTCTGTGATTTATGCTGCCTTTCTGCAGAGAGGACCAATGATCTGTCCTTGGGCTGGGACAGTTTCATCTGGCCTGGAGAGGCCTGTCAATGCTTTTTGCTGCTGTAAATATTTGGATGTGACACTGTATATTTATGCGTCTGAGCTGCACCATCTGGATAACATCAGCCCTCTTCATGTGGAGCGGTCACAGAGCAGGAGTGCAAAACAGGATGTTACTCAAATATCAAGTGGAAAGGACCCAAGCTTTGTGTCTGGCATGTGCAAAAGAAAATGAGTGAAAGAGTGTCCATTTGGGAAAATACCAAGGAAAAAGTAATTTATAGCATCTGGGCATGGTTGAAAAACTCAACTCTTGAGAGACCAGATTGGATTGGGGTGGGGGGAGACTTGGAAAGGTTCATGTCAGAGATCATTTGGATCAAAGAAGCAATGTCACAACTCATGTCTACATGTGGCATTTTTAAGCTAATCATCTTTTCTCTGAAGTAGCAATCGACACCTGACAGCACAGTGCAGTCACCCACCCTGAGCTACCGAGTCAGCTGTTGGCAAGACAGCTTTGGGAGTTAATGTACAACTGGTACTGCTTCATTCCCGCTCTCCTAGTCTTTACACACCCCCAGTTCAGTGCAGCCAGGCAGAGGAGGGTTTCACTCTGAAGGGTTTCTGTAGTACACAAGAGCTAGTATAAATTTTATATTTACGCAGCTCTCTGAGGTACCTGTTTGGGACTCATGTATTTGTGCAGGCCAGAAAATAAACAGGTGGTAATTCACCGGGGCAAGTAAATATAACACTTTCTCTCCATCTCGCCCTTGTTAGAGTCATTCACCATGGCAGTCTGATAGTGGTGCAAGAATGTGGAGACACTGAACTTCATTGCTAACATCTGTAGCTGATGCAGTAGTTGCCAAAGTTTTTCTGTCCATTGAGATTTAAAAATGACCCCCAAGTGGAATCGATCAGGTTTGGGCCTCTTTTGCCTCTTTACGATGGATAGAGGAAGCCCAAATGGCTGGTTTAAAAAAAATCTGCTTGTTTTTTAAATTAGAAATTCACATTCAGCAGGGGTTGGAAGCAGAGAGCTAGCAAAATGGTGAGATCACAAGAGCCGAGAGAGTGAAAGTTCAGCTATTAAGAAGGGGGGGAACATGGGCTATTTTGTCAGACTGCTCAAAATTACCACTTTGGATAAAGATATCCTTGCTTAAAGGTTCTAAACCCTTCACTCCTTCAGCTAGAGCTCACAATCAACATCCCTGAGACCTCCCAGAAGTTCTCTAGCTAAGCCAGACTTGACATTCCTGATAATTCTAAGGTCAAAATTAAACAATAATTATTTTTTTAAACCTCACATCTTTCAGGCCTTTTTTGTAAGCCATAAAAAAGCGATAAATGGTACAAACCCACTTTAAAAAAAGTCTTTTCCAGCTCAACTCTAACATCTCAGAGAGTGAGTTATGCAGGCTGACTATCAGGAAAGATATAGCTAGCGGTGAGCTCTATGGAATAGTCTCCCTGGAGAAGCCTCATTACTGGAGTAACTTAAAAACTAACCTGAAGAAGACTTGGAAGGAGAATCATGATGGTTCTTTTTAGTTTTATGATTCTGTGATGTATGTTACACTGTATTGATCACGAAACCTGAAAAAATGATATTTACCAAGATGAAGGCTCTGAATCTAGAAACCTTGCTTTGGAAGTGATTTAGATTCCGAAGAATTCATTTTTGACACCATTTTAGACCAACCGTCTAATTTTCCAAAGTGTGTAGCAATGTGGTCAGTCATAGTTGTGGTTGCATTGCTAACTAACCCACACACTTCTTTGAAACATAGAGGGTGAATGGCCAGTCGTTCATTTCTCTCATCTTCCAGCCCTGCTGGTGAGTTTTTTTGTTATTAAGGGGGTGGTACCGTTCCGGTAACAGAGGGGTGGCATTTTCCCAGCTCTTACCTTGCCAAAATGCTATCAAACGTAAACGAGAGGTGGAGTTGCAGAATTCGTTTTCTTTGCCTGCCTGTCTGAAAATGTATTTTCAGATAAGCAAATTCAGCAAAATAGTATTAAACACATGGCCAATGAGTGAAATACAGAAAAGTGCCTGGAACCCCCCCACACACATACACACACACAAAACCCTAGATATTATAGGACCTTTAAAATAGTGTTGGCTCCCATGTACTGTTATTACACATCCTCTGCTGAAAGCCGTACACACTTCTCAATTTTGAACCTCCTGTGTGTTTCCTCATATTTTCAATCAAATTATTACATACTAGAAATATGCATATGGGAAATTATTCTACACATTTTATGGTGTGCTGTTGCTTGTAGCAGTAATTGCAGTACCTTTTCCACTTATGAAAGTACTAATTTTATTTGGTTTTATTGCTTTTCTAGATGCAATTATTTATTTAGTATGTTTTGGCTTTATTAAATTATGTTTACTATAGGAACATCATAAAAATGTATGAAAGCAACACATCAGCCAACGTTGCCCGATGACCTGTTTTGGGGAATCTAGTGTTATTTTTCATATCCAAACATAATAGAATAAAGTAGGAATAAAGAGATAATCTACACTAGAAAACAATGCAATTTTGAGATAATATAATAAAACACCTGGACAATATGATTTCATGAATCTTAGTTCTAAAATTTACATGAGCTGGGCGTCGGGTGGCTATTTTAGGACACACGGCATTTTCTAAATGGAAACAAACGTGAAATGTAATTAAACAGCAGAGGGGAACGCAAACATGGGTTGAGTTTGCCCCTAGCTATTGATTTCTACAAAGCTATGTAAACATTTCCATTGCAAAGGATGAACTGGCACAGTCTTGAGCAATGCAGAGCTTTAAACTGGCAATGACCAGTTTGCCAAAGCTCACCAGATTCAGTCTTGGAAGAGTCTCCACCTGCATCATGCAATTTTACATTTAGGGCCCACTCCAGTTCTCATTGAAGGCAATGGCAAAACTCCCAGTCACTTCAGGCTTTTAGGGTGGATCTCGTGCTGTATGTTTTACATTGTAGCCTAAATGATTTGCGTATTCTTACTGTTCTGATTAATGGGACATTAAATTAGCAGAGCTCCCTATTTTAGGTTTTGTATTAAATAAAAGCCAGCTTGGGGGTGGGGTGAGGGGCACAGACGATTATGAAACCTCCAAAGGGCACTTCAGTCTAGCAGAGAAAGGCTGAAGATCCAATGGCTGGAAGTTGAAGCTAGACAAATTCAGGCTAGAAATAAGGAGCACCTTTTTAAGAGTTAGGGTAACTAACTGTTGGATCCACCAAGGGATGTGATGTATTCTCCAACATGGGAGTCCTCAAATCAAGATGGGATGCACATTTTGTAAAAATGATGTTCTAGCTCAGTCACGAGGTCCGAACTTGACGCAAGAATCACTGGGTGATCATGCAGGAGGCCAGACTAGATGATCACAATAGGCCCTCCTGGCCTTAAACGTCTATGATCTATGAAAATGAACAGAAATTTGATACCCCAGTTTTGCAGCATTGTGCCATGCAGAAATTGAGGTTGAATGGGATTTACTCATGTACTCGAAGATAAACACATGAGTGTTTGCAGGAGTGAGGCCATTGGTCCTAATCCTGCAAACCACCCTTACTCACCCACCTAGCCCCTCTTCCTGTGAGTTGACTTCAACGAGATACCACTTCCTCAGCAGACTCAACCCGAGGACAGGGGTGCAGGAACAGACCTATGGAGAGGATATAATGAAATGAGATTTGTGCTGGAAAAACGCAAGCGAGTATATCTGAAAATAAACACAGATACTGAATGATATTCAAGGCAAAAATGAAGAGAGTCCAGATAATAGCAACAGAAGAGGATTAAGGGACTGACTCAGAGGGAATAGTCACAGAGTCCAAAAAAGAGCTCTGTGTAAGCACAAAAGCTTGTCTCTCACACCAACAGAAGCTGGTCCAAAAAAGGTATCACCTCACCCACCTTGTCCCTCTAATATCCTGGGACCGACACGGCTACAACACTGCATATATCAACACTAGTCACTTCAGAGTGTGAGAGACTGGAAGACCCAGGATATAGGTCCCATGTCCTGAAACCAGTCTGAATCCAGATGAATTGAACAGTGATATATCACCTGATGGCTGTTCTGTGGCATATTTATAATTAGTTAAATAAAACGACACATGTTAACTCAGTTGTCTGTATCTTGTTTTGGGTCAAACATTCACCAATTTTAACAATGCTTTAGCCTCTTTGGGGCAGGGACCTTGGCCTAAGTCTGACCTCATCTAAAACAGGAGAGACCCCATTGAAGTCAAGCACCACAGTGGTGTACAGTCAGGGTAAGAGGAGAAACTGGCCTTTGGCTTATTCTGTAAGGCACTGAGGAGAGTTTTAGGTAATGTAAAAACATGACATACCAATAACAGTGAGTAAAAGTGGCTGCCTCTGAGTCTGATTGTTGTGTGATGGACACTGGTGCATGTGAGGAGCACAGCTGGTAGAAATTTCTAATACTTCGAAATTTGAAAATAAAGGGGGAAATGGAACATTTTTCTGACCAACCACACGGCTGGTGGCCACTTTTCAAATACTGAACTTTTGAATTGAGAAATACAAAAACAAAAATTCAAATTGCAAAATTTTGGAAAAAAAATAGGTACAAATTCCCCCCAAAAATATTGTCATAAATATAAAGGGAAAGGTAAACCCCTTTAAAATCCCTCCTGGCCAGAGGAAAAATCCTCTCACCTGTAAAGGGTTAAGAAGCTAAAGGTAACCTCGCTGGCACCTGACCAAAATGACCAATGAGGAGACAAGATACTTTCAAAAGCTGGGAGGAGGGAGAGAAACAAACGGTCTGTGTCTGTCTGTATGCTGCTTTTGCCGGGGATAGAACAGGAATGGAGTCTTAGAACTTTAGTAAGTAATCTAGCTAGGTATGTGTTAGATTATGATTTCTTTAAATGGCTGAGAAAAGAACTGTGCTGAATAGAATGACTATTCCTGTCTGTGTGTCTTTTTTGTAACTTAAGGTTTTGCCTAGAGGGATTCTCTATGTTTTGAATCTAATTACCCTGTAAGGTATCTACCATCCTGATTTTACAGAGGTGATTCCTTTACTTCTATTAAAAGTCTTCTTGTAAGAAAACTGAATGTTTTTTCATTGTTCTAAGATCCAAGGGTTTGGGTCTGTGGTCACCTATGCAAATTGGTGAGAATTTTTACCAAACCTTCCCCAGGAAGTGGGGTGCAAGGGTTGGGAGGATTTTGGGGGGAAAGACGTGTCCAAACTATGTTTCCCAGTAAACCCAGTTAAAGTTTGGTGGTGGCAGTGGATCCAAGGGCAAAGGATAAAATTAATTTGTACCTTGGGGAAGTTTTAACCTAAGCTGGTGAAAGTAAGCTTAGGAGGTTTTCATGCAGGTCCCCACATCTGTAGCCTAGAGTTCAGAGTGGGGAAGGAACCTTGACAGATGTTCATGATTTTTTTCTCTCTTCCTTCCCGCCAACCCCAAGCAAGTTCTAGTGAGGAGTAAACTGGTTTGCTGCAGCATAGAGCTGAGAGGAAAACAAGGCCTATTGAACCAGATTTTTTTAAAGTATTTACCCATCTAGTTCCCAGTGAAATTCATAGGAGGTAGGCAGCTGAACACCTTTAAAATCTGGCTCATTGGGTAAGACACTACAGCAGTCCTTCGTACTCAGCCGTTCCACTGGGAGGGCCATAAGAACCTTGTAACTATTTATTTTAAATTTAGATTAAATCTCAGGCAAAACGTCCTAACCGTAAGGCCAGTAGGACAGTGGAACAGATGCCTAGGGCGGTTGTGTCAAAAGGAGGCTGGATAACCGTCGGTCTTGGATGGTTTAGACACAACAAATCCTGCATCTTGGCAGGGGGTTAGATATGATGATCCTTGCAATCCTTTCTAACCCTATGGTTCTATTTTGTGGTTCTGTTTTGTAGCCTAAAATTGCAGAGGAGAACTTAACGTACGCCGAACTTGAGCTGATCAAGCCCCATCAGGCAGCCAAAGGTGTGCCCACCACGACGGTCTACGCCCAGATCCTGTTTGAGGAGAACAAGCTGTAAAAGCCGGTGTCTGGCTAAATGTTCTTTGGCCGCGTTGTATTTAATTCTTGCTGTGCTGTTTATTTATAAAAATCATACAAATGTTCTTATTTTTTTACTTCCATTCATGCACTTCGATTTTTTATGAGACTTTTTAAAAAACTGTAGTTGAAAGGAAATGTAGCAAGTGTAAAATGACAAACCATCGCCACAGAACCCCTTTCTGTAGCACTCAGCAGCACCCTGGGTCATTTGCAATGTTATTTCCACTTCCATGCAAATCTGAGATCTGAACACAAAAGAGACCAGTTGAGATAGAGATGTCCATAGCCAAGCAAGCCCAGAAGCTCCGGTGATTGGATCTACCGCGGTAAGCCTGACGCCCAGGGCAAGAGTCAAGCTGGTGAGGAATTTTTCAGTGAAAAATCAGAAAATGCCAATTTATCAAAACCAGAACTTTGCCCAGGAAAGAGTTGGTTTTAATGAATTTTTCAACTAAAAAAAAAATTTTCTTTTCAAGTTTTGAAATTGTCAAAACTTTTCATTTTGATATTTTCTAACTAAAGAATTCTGGTTTAAAACTACTTTTTGTTTTTAAATCGAAGCTAACGATAGTTAAAAAAAAAGAATTAAAAATGGTCAGCATTGAAACAAAAGGTTTTGAGATTACTGAAACAAACCATTTTAATTGACCCGAACCAATTTCCGGCCACCTGCCCTCCACATTCCCAATTTGTGAAGATTTTGACTTATCCAGATTTTGGATGGGATTTTTGGGGCGGGGGGATATCTTGAAAAGCATAGGGAAAGGAAAGCTGTTTCCCATCCAGGTCTAGGCAAACTCATCCACTCGCTTCACCCTCTACAAATCTGCCCAGACCAGGGCGGGTAGAGAGTTGAGCCTAGAGCCCCCTAATGTGTTGTGAGTTGGGCCCAGGATGTTAAGACATCTCACTTCTTTCTGCTCTCTGAATTGATTAGCATGGATCCCCTTTCTCCTTTAGTTTAAAAGAAGGTGGGTGCTGAGCCCCAGGGCCTCTCTTTCTCTGATCTCTGGCAAACGCACTGCAGAGCGCTCCACCAGGGAGGAGACATGGGCTGGGATTTTCAAAAGAACATGTGAGTGTTAAGGCACAACACCCATTGCAGGTCAGTGGGAGTTGGGCTCCCTTCTGCCTCTCCAGGTCATGGCCCATGTGTAATTCGTCTCTGGGTGGGGACACCAAAGCCAAGATTTTCAATGTTAGGCTCCTACATCCCCTTTAGGCTCCCGAGCCCCTTGTTTTGAGTGTGCAGAGCCCTCAGCAGTTCTCTCTGACGTCAGCGGGAGCTGCTGGGGGCTCAGCACTTTTGAAAATCAGGCCACTTATTGAAGCTCCTACATATGGACTTTGGAGCCGCACTTTTGGGCCCTTATTTTTTGAAAATCTTGACCAGATTGGCAAAAGCTGCATCCTCACGGGCTGGCTGGGCCTTTTTGATGATGTCACAGCCAGGTGCCCAACAGTGCGCAGCTGGGACCCCACTTCTGAAATGGTCAGACGCTACCCTGCAGCCAGTGTGCCAAGTGCAGGGGAAGAGAGGAGAGATGTTGATGAGGGGAGGACGCAGAAAACCAGGTCAGAGGTATCTGCAGGGATGGGAGGAGTGGGGAAGAAGGGTGACAACGTAAAGGAGAAGCTCCCCTTTAGCTCAAAAACTACCCCCTCCAAAGTGCAGCACTCCTCACCCCCCTTTCCTTCCCAACCCAACCCAGTCGTGAAACCTCTCTCAGGTCCCATCCCCCCAGATTCCTAACCCCTGGCCCAGGCTCTGAAACCCAATCCACACACAGGGAGCCTTTCCTGCTTGGCTACCCCCCCTTCAGCGTCCCCTGACCTACACTCACACACATAAACAGGCAAAGGTCAGCCCCTCCCACACAGCACACGCACCTGTTGCTGCATCTGCAGGAACTTTGGAGAGGGTTTGCGGCTACAGGCAGCAGGGGGCGCCACACACTGCATGGGGGACTCTAACCTGCCCTTTGGGCTCTGCTTACTGCCTGGAGCCCACCTGCTGCAGGGAGAGGGTTGCCTGATGGCGCTGGAGCACAACCAGGAGTCTCCCAGTGGTAGCAGGGGCTAGTGCACCGAGCAGAACACCAGCCCTCTCCCTCTGCAGCCTTGAGGGCCACGGGCGGCGTGTGGCCTGAGTGAAGTCACAGCCTTCTGCCCTTCCCAAGGGGAGAGGCTTGTAGCAGCAGAGCCAAGGAAGCCACACAGAATTATAGACCAGCAGTAGCAGATGTCCCCGCTGGATTGGACCCTTGTAGATCCTCATTTGCAGCCTATGGGAAGTATTTTCCACTCCTCCTGCACTGGGGATGCCCCTCAAGTATAGCACTTAGCTAGAGTCACCCAAGGCAGCATGAGATGCAGAGTGTGGGTTGGGTTCTATCCCTGTCCGATCCGGATCGGTTCCAGCCGGTTAACACATACATTGTAGCTGCTGAAATCCAGCGACAGGCCAAAGTGCAAGGACTGGGAATGGGCACTAGCCATTTTAGAATGACAGTTTCACATCGATGTAGCATGCGGTAGTTAATGCTTCAATTCTGGTATTGCCTGGGGATTTGAACAGTCCTTGCCATTCTGATGAACCCCCCCCCCCATCCCCTCGCAATGCAGCTTTAGAAAGGCACCTAAGAGCCCAAAGGGCAGGTTAGAGTCCCCCATGCAGTGTGTGGCGCCCCCTGCTGCCTGTAGCTGCAAACCCTCTCCAAAGTTCTTGCAGATGCAGCAACAGGTGCGTGTGCGGTGTGGGAGGGGCTGACCTTTGCCTGTTTAGGATCACAAGTCCCACTGAAAGAAGAAGGTATTTGCACTCCAAAATCCCTTAGTGCTTTTGAAGATCTCTCCCTTGTATTCTAAAATCACGTTCCCCACTCGTTCATTTTTGCCTAAGATTGTGAGTTGATATTTTGTCTGTGGTGGATTTGGGCAAAATTGTGCTCTCAGGTGCACACAGACAGATCACGCCTGTATTTATGGCATGCCCTTTTTTCACTTTGGGCATTCTTACACTGCCTAACCAAACTGACCATGTAAGGCACTACTTTATTTTATTTTAGTGTGTCAAAACAACCTAAGAAATTCCATGCAAAGAAAAGGAGTACTTGTGGCACCTTAGTCTCTAAGGTGCCACAAGTACTCCTTTTCTTTTTGCGAATACAGACTAACACGGCTGTTCCTCTGAAACCTGTCATCATGCAAAGAAACTACATTAAGAGCACTCTACTTAAGGTTGCAAAGTCAAGAACTCAAAAATAAATAAATCAGGAAGTATAAAGTTGAGGTCATGTATGCAACTTTAATACTGAGCTGTTGAATATATAGTATGTTACTATACAATTTTTAATCACATTGTATTATTTCTGCAGAACCCCTGCCTCACCCATTGCACAGCTAGGATGGCAGAAGTTTTGCATGTAGAGAGCACAATTTTGCCTTTTATGAGGGTTCCCTTGGAAGAGATTAGTTTTTGTATAAATCAGGTTTTTAAACCTCTTTTTTTAAATGGGTACATAATATTTTACATAGTCAACATAATTTATCTTGTAAACATGGTACGTATAATGCAGTCATCTGTGTGTTTCCATCTTAGCTAAGTTGCTTTGGAAAGAGAAAATGTTAAGAACAACTAGGTAAACTTGTTGTATAATATTAATACCATATTCAGCCCCTTTTCAGAACAACCAATCATTCTCAAGCTGGCCCCGATTTCTGTAAGTAGTTTGTTGCTAGTAACTATTTGAATGAATAATATTCAGGCTTGTGAGCTGTTGAGAAAATGTTCATTTTGCCATTCAGAGGATGGTGTTGTCTATCTAAGTGGGATGATATTTTTCCTGCTCTCTCATTGGGTGACACACATTATGAATGTGAGACTAACCAAAGGTTAACAACACTCTTCCAGTGGAATCTTTTAATCAATAATAATTTGTGCTAAAATTCATGAAACATTCAAGGATTATTATGGACATTTTTGGAACATCTGGTTATCAACTGAATGCCCCCAACAGGTGAAATTCACCTTGTACAGAAAACTGAAAAGATGCTTTGTCCATGTGCACACTGGTGAATTTCATTTTCATGAATAATCTGACCCCATAAACATCAATGAACTGGTCATGTGCTTTTATTTATGAAAATATCCCAAAATCTAGGTTTTAAACAACTTTAGTCACAAACAGCTGGACATTGGGCCCCTTGTTTAGAAAAATGCACTACTCCATGTTTAATCTTTGCCCAATATTTTAATGAATACCTTTGTTCATGTATTAAAGTTATGTGTAGTCTTGCCTATATCTAATTTCCCACATTAACAGTTGATTGAGCTAAATAAATTACCTTTTCCTTTTCGGTGAGAAGTTCAGTCAGCCTCTGTAGAATTTTTTGCTTGCTGTAGAAAGGTCAAATGGATATTGAGTGCGAAATTCCATGATTTCCGACTTTCCATTCCAAAATGGAATAAAACAAAAAAAAAATCTGAATTTCCTGCAAAAAAAAAAATCCAAAAATTCATTTGGAGTCCCTTGAATCATTTAATTTAGGTTAAATCAAAAGGTTGTCTTTGTGATTTTGACTTTTAAAAAAAAAAAACATATGTAACATAAAATGTTAAATAATTGAAATGAAAAGTTGTTTGTAAACAGAAAATTGAAACATTCCATTCCAAAGAGGTCAAAATTTGACCTTACCAAAACACTTTTTAAAAAATTTCTCTCTTGAAACACAATTTCATCGAATTCGGCACATTTCCATGAAATGTTTTGCCTTCAGCAAATCAGCATTTTCCAACAGAGAAATGTTCCATAAAAAAAATTCCGACTAGCTCCAATAATTATTGAGAAAGATTCACCAAGGTGCGTAAGCATGTGCTTAACTTTAAGAACGCATTAATCCCATTTTCCCCTGCACACAAAAAAAAGAAAAAAAAGAAAGAGCCTCCCCTTGTTTCTAGAATGGGGGTGAGGGACATGAAAATGTTTTTATTCATACCTTTTATTCCACAGTATTCATACCTTACCAAGTAGCCACCAAAAGGAACGACAAAAGGAAAACTGGGATGGCCATGGGGAGCAGAGGTTAAGTCATTTGGGAACCTTACCTGTTAATTTACAAACGTTCAAATACTTGAGTTCTTGTCAGTTTAACCTTAATTCTGAATTTCCTGGGTTTCTAATTTTTTTCTTTAACTCCAAATGTTCTTAAATGGTAACTTACACTCAAAACATACTCTGTGGCTGCAACCTTAACTGGACCATGCCAATGCTTTTGCATGGGAATTTCCCTAGTTTTTTTAAATGGTCCTGACACGGTGGGCCCATTCCCTCTCATTTCTGTTCCATTTCCCAAGTGTTCAACGCCATGCGCTCAAGCTGCGAGCTGTTGACAATGTTGGAGACTGACTGATGAGGCAGAATGGAACCCAGCACCCCCCTCCATTTCTCCCTCAGAAGTTGCCGCAATGAGAATAAAAAATAGTTTTTCGTACTGTAGGAGGCCGATAGACTTCCAAACAGAGAGAACTCCATTGTGAGCCCAGGTTGCAAGGCTATAAGGGGATGTAATGAGCTCTCATCATCCTCTGCGTGGGCTACCCCACATGGGCAGACCCTGCACTGGAGGAGAGCAGTCATGGACAGGCTGCTACTAGCCTTCCTGAGCAAGGAGTAGGTGGAGCCTTCGCCCCTTCTGTGAGCCAGCGCAGAGCAGGAAGTAAGATGTACCACAGCAGTTTACTTCCTCCTGGAGCGAGTGAAAGCAGAGACGGGACTATGCTTGCCAGAGTTAGAGTTCAGCCTCTGCCCTGCTCCTGGGCTATTCCCTTTCTTGGGATGGATGGCAGGGTTAATCTAGCCCGGTGGAGAAGATCATTTGAGGGAGGGGAGGCTGGACTATCACAGCCCCTTTTCTTAGCAGAACCACATACCAAAGCTGTGCTCACGTAGCTCTATTCTTAGGCTTTTCTTAGCAGAGTCCCCCCAGAGTTAGGAATTTCAGAGCACGTTATAGGGAAAAAACCCTGTCCCTGCCCTCCAAATAATGGTCCATTTTTAAGTAGCTTTACAATTCATTTTGAAAGACGTACAAACAAGAAAATTCATTGGGCATAACATCCCTTGACAGGAGAATGCCGTGTCCAGTCAATTTAATAGGAAACACAGGGCCAAATACATCTCCGGTCCAACTTTTCTGGCTTCCGTGGAGTTACTGCAGAGTTGAATGTGGCCTGCCCTCCTTTTAGGTGCCAGGAGCTCCCAAGAGGACTCTTTTAAAACCTGATGGAGCAGCGGTTGGACTCTGCTGAATCATACTATTTGGACTACTCCTTCTGTTGTCATTGGTAAAACATGGCCTGGTGCCGAAATTTTAACAAATGCAGCTCTATTAGCGCCACACCGATTTTGTGGCAGATTGTTAAATGTTAATGAGCTGCACTCTATAGCTTTAAATAGAATTAGAGATGTTTACAGCTTTGCTTAAATGCACCTTGTTCCTCCACATTAAATTTTATCGCCAGAATCCTCCATCAGCAAACAGGAGTAAATCACATTAGTGTCAGATGCTGTGTGGGGGCAGATTCTGCAGCTCCAGGAAAGGGGGGAGGGTTATTATTCTTGATTACAACTTTCTAATTCATAGGTGTGGCTGGAATGTCGTTATCTCCCCATTTACAAAGAGATCATTTGTCTGAGAATAACTGTAACATCATTGTGGGGTTCTCTCTGTTAAGGACAGTCGACTTATGTCCTCTGCTAGGGCTTTGCCCATACAGCAGAACTCAGAATGAATGCCATTGCGTTAACATGCATGGGTCACGTCCTGAGGTTTTTATTTTGTTTTCAACTCAGTCCTTGCTCAAGCTGAAGTAAAGGGGAGTTTTGCCTGCATAAAACCCAAAAGAAGAGCCCGAGGATGTGACTGGGTTAATAAAGATGCTGCAGGAAGCAGAGCTGGGTAATTCAGAATCAGCATCCCAGCATGGTGCTAAAGAGTGCTGTGCCGGATAAGATGGACATTTCAAATATTTACCCCAATAGTGATTTGTGGGCCCAATTCTGCTTCCTTGAGTGCTCCCCTGGACCTCAACTCACGTGCATAAGGGCTGCAGAATCGGGATATGACTACCCCATGGCACGTTTGCAAGACTGGGGTGTTTAGTCCCAGTGTGCAGGATAAAATGTGTAATTCCATTCTTCTGTCCTTAATGCTTCCTGCAGTTGCAATTATTCTCCTGGACTTCCTGTGTTTTAGTAATACCACCTACCTATTACGTCACGCTTTTCATGAGTAGATCTCAAAGCACTTTCCAAAGGAAGTCAGTATTACTATCCCCATTTTATAGATGGGGAAACTGAGGCACATAGAGACGTGACTTGCCTAAGGTTGCTGAGCAGGCTAGTGCCAGAGCTTTGTCTAGAAAGCAGGTAATCCTGACTCCCACTCCAGTGCCCTCTCCACTAGGACACAGTAGTGATGCTATGTGTTGTTCCACCCCAGCAAAAGCTGCATTTCATTAGTGAATGATGTGGTGTAAAGGGAGGAGTCATATTATTGTATTATGCCTTATATGAAAGACTAATGGTTTCCAGTGAGAATCCTGCCTGTGGGTTAGGAACAAGTAGTTCCAGAGGAAGTAAGTGTACTCCCACTAGTGCATGCAGTTGTTCTTCCTGGCCGACTTGCTGCCAAGAGGCCAGCATAGCTACAGTAGGAAGTCCTAACAGATTGAAATGGCTGGGCAGGGTCTGGGAGTCAGAAAACCTGGGTTCTATTGTTGGCTCTGAGATCAGTTGTGTGTGTGACCCTGGGCAAGTCACCTTGCCTTGTCGGGCTGCAGTTTCCCCAGCTGTAGAATGGCAATAAACACCCGTATCAAAGGGGTACCGTGAGGTTAGTTTAATTCGTGTTGGGAAAATGCTTTGAGGACTCAATTGGAAGGTGCTATAAAGTTTTATTAAAGCAGCCAAAATCATTCAGGAAGAAAGCCACTGCTGACTCCACATCCTGCACACAGCTCACATCGGACACCCGATCTATCCGAATAAAAAATGTTGCCATGGCTGCCTCCCTCTGCCATTTGCCCTCAGACTACCCCAGGGAATGGGGCAGCATTTGATGGTCTGAGCAACACATAGGAGCCCACCCACAAGAACGGGAGAGAATCTGACGCCAGTTGCCACCGATGGAGTGCAGGAGGCAGCATTTACAGCATGTTGGACTTTGTTTCTGTTACAAAACCTTTCCCACACCTCATCCAAGATAGACAGTGGTGGGATGGGCAGCTCTCCAGCAAACATATATGATGCTTTCTGTTAAAGTGGCTGGGCTCAGGAACTAAGGAAACTGAAATTAGAGCGTGCCAGGAGATTTTTCTTATCACCTCAAAAACTAAGAGGCAACATTTTTGTACCAGAGAGGTCCATGTGAGATGACTGGCAGAATTATATATGTAAGGGAGATGATAGGCACCAACTCCGTGGGTGCTCCGGGGCTGGAGCACCCATGGGGAAAAATTAGTGGGTGCTCTGCACCCACCGGCAGCCAAGCTCAATGCCAAGCCCCGCCTCACCTCCTCCTCCGCCTCCTGCCCTGAGTGCGCTGCGTCCCCTCTCCTCCGCCTACCTCCCAGCGCTTGCCGCCGCCAAACAGCTGGAGCAAGCTCCGGGAGGGGCGGGGGAGGAGCGGGAACGTGGCACGCTCAGGGGAGGAGGCGGGGAAGAGGTGGGTCTGGGGTGGGGATTTCGGGAAGGAGTCGGAATAGGGACAGGGAGGGGGCAGAGTTGGGGCGGGGACTTTGGGGAAGGGGTTGGAATGGGGGATGGAGGGGGCGGGGCAGGGGTGGAGTTGGGGTGAGGCCAGGGGCAGAGGGGGGGGGGGCAAGCACCCACTGGCACCAGTAGAAGTCGGCGCCTATGATGGATATTATCTATTCCTTATGGCTTTTGAATACAGTGTATTATGGGAATCATTTAAGTTACAATACCATAACAATTCCACTTTTATACCAGCTTCTATTTAAGGCTTCAAAGCACTTTACAACCATTACACAAGCCAATGGCCAGTTATAAGAACGGCCATACTGGGTCAGACCCAAGGACCATCTAGCCCAATGTCCTGTCTTCTAACAGTGCCAGGTGCTTCAGAGGGAATGAACAGAACAGAGCAATTACCAAGTGATCCATCCCGTCATCCACTCCCAGCTTCTAGCAGTCAGAGGCTAGGGAAACCCGGAGCATGGGGTTGCATCCCTTACCATTTTGGCTAATAGCCATTGATGGACCTATCCTCCATGAATTTATCTGATTCTTTTTGAACCCAGTTCTACTTTTGGCCTTCACAACATCCCCTGGCAGTACTTCCTTTCGTTTGTTGGAAACCAGCTTCCTATTAATTTCATTGGTGACCCCTGGTTCTTGTGTTATGTGAAAAAGTGACTAACCATTCCCTATTCACTTTGTGCACACCACCACTCATGACTTTATAGACCTCTCTCATATCCCCCCTCAATCACCTGTTTTCTAAGCTGAATGGTCCCAGTTTTTTTAATCTCTCCTCTTCCACATCTATAGCCGCTTGGCCTTCAAAGTACTTTGCAACCATTACAAAAGCCAACAACCCTGTTTTAATCTGGTTCTTTGGCAGGTAACTCTGGTCTCTTGCTGTCTCTCTACCAGAAGATTTTAACCATAAAGGGTAAAAGAGCATGGCTGGCCATGGCATTGCAGGGGCTTTCTCCACAGCTGTCTCCCCCAAACACCTGCTAGTGGTCCACTTCTTCCTGTGACTTGGGGTGCCCTGGAAGGGCTGGGATAGAATGTGATCTAGCCGAAGAACCAAGTCCAAACGAAACACATAGGACTGAACTATCCCACCCTGCCTGGGCCCAATCCTTAGCAAACTCATCCCCTCCCTCCCAGGCTCTGCACTGTACTTTCCCACTCTGCTACAGAGCACTGCCTTCCAGGACTTTCAGCCTGGCTTCTCTCAGGCCACTGACCCTCAGGGCTCCTTCACTGGGGTCCCCCTTCTCCCTCCAAGGCCCATCCTAGGATACCAGCTCCCTCCGGCAGCTCCTCCCTCCCTGTAAATCAGCCACCCCGCTCCTCCTCAGCTGGGTCTCATCATTCACTAAACCTCACATACCCTCCAGGTGCACTAATTCAGCTCTCCAGCTCCCCTAACCCTTTCAGTGCCAGCGTGGAGTTTGCACACCTCATCGCACAGAACTTCCCCGTTCCCCCCCCCCCCACCCCCCACGAATTGCATTGGCACAGCAGGAATCTGACCAAGACAGAGGCAGTGTGTGACTTCTCAGGTCTCAGTGAACATGGATTCATAGCTTTGAAGGCCAGAAGGGACGGTTGTGATCATCTACCCTGACCTCCTGCGTAACATAGGCCTCAGAGCTTCACCCAGCAATTCCCGCATTAAGCCCATAACTTTTGGCGGCGCTAGAGTGTCTCCTGGAAAGAGACACCCATTCCACTGACCTTAGTGGGTCAGGGCTGGTTCCCTTTGGGCAGACTGGATGCAAATGTCAGCTGTGTAGCTCAGGTCGATCTCTAGTCTCTCCTTTACCCCAAGGGGAAATGCCTTCCCCAAAGGGGTGTGTGAGAAAGGGACAGTCTGATCAGAAACACATGGTGGTTTCCAGCAGTACCAGAAAGGATGGCTCACTGGGCTTCAGGAAATGGAGTCTGCAGTCAGTCACTAAAGCCAGAGCTAGTGCAGCCCACTGCTCAGAGTGTGTTGCAGCTAGAGCAGGTCAGAAATTTCCCGCCAGAACAGAGTCACATCGGAAAATGCCGATTCCTCAGCTCAAAACATCCCATGGGAAAGTGTCAATTTTGGTGAAACGTTCAAAAGAAACCAGGCCGTCCCAGTCCCCTCACATCTCCCCATCCAAGCTGTCTCCCTCCCCCACCTTCAGTTGCCAACAGTGCCAGTGGCTCCCAATCCCAGTGTCTTCATCCAGTCTCCAAGTCCTCCCCAGCTAGCTCATTGTCCCCGTCTCTTTGCCTCAGTGCCACATCAGATCCATTGGCCCTTTCCCCAGCCCCCTCTTACCCTCTACCTCACTGTTCCCCAGTTCCAGTCTCCGTCCCGGCTCTGCACCCAATCTCAGCCTTCCCCCATCCATTGGCTCCTAGTCCCTTTTGCCTCCCTGGCTCCCACTCCAGTCTCCCTGCCTATCCAGTCCCAGTCTCCCCACACCCCCAACTCCCAGTCCCACTTTCCCTCACCCCCTGCCTCCAGTCCCATTCTTACCTTCCCTGGCTCCCAATCTATTCCCCCTCCCACCAAGGTCCCTCTCTTGTCCCCTCTGTATTTGAATCTCACAGCCTCTTCCTCCATGCTGCCTAGGTGCCAGCAGAGGCCATCAAAAGCACAGGAGAGACAGGCTCCTTGCTCTCAGTTCTGATGCCCAGCCCCAACCCCGCCTGGTGCAGTTGTTACAGCGCAAGTCCAGCTTCAGCCCTTCAGCCCCTGGCTGGAGCATATTCAATTGTTCTTCAGTTGCATGCAGAATCTGATCACACACAACAGCTGTGAGGGGATGGAGCATGCTCAGTGAGCACAGACTCTTCACTGATTTTAAATGCCAAAATCAAAGAAGTCTCTGCTGAGCATGTGTGAACTACAATTTTCAAAGGTTTATATCTTGGCCAAACTTGGGTGGATTTTCAGGGGGACATGGCCATCCCTGGCAAAAAGCCACACACCTCCTGCCAAATTTCAAATCCAGCGCAGCAAAAGGGCACTAGGGCTGGTCAAAGAAAAGCTTGCCAGATTTTTTTTTTTTTAACATTGCAAAGCATTGTATTTTTCCCTAGCGGAATTCTTTGGAAACAGGTAAACTGTTTTGGCTGAAATTTTCAAAAAAACAAAATAATCCTGAGGCACACACCAGGTATGTAAACTTTCAGCCCAAACAGTGAAAGTTTTGCAAAGTTCTAAGCAACTGAAAACAGGGTCTTATAATGGGAAGCGTCAGGCAACCTTAATAATAATAGGTGGCGCTACCAGCCCTGCCTATAATAAGCAGCTCAACCTCCTGATTATCAAAAGTCTGACACTGCAAACTGCTGGTGCCTGTGTCCCGCACAGAAGTCCATGGGCACTTTGTGCGCTGAGCATACCAGAAGATTGATCCCTAAAAGGGATCTTTTTGCCCTGCTCATTCTGTGCTGGTGTGGTGCCTGGAATAACTTAAAGCAGCTCCGATAGCTGCTTTAAGTTATAGCAGGCTGCCCAGAATACCCTTTACCACTGTGTGCTATGGCCTCAACCCCTCCAACCTCAATCCTGCCCCCTACATGGGGAGAAGGGAATTACACAGTACCTGTGTGAGGAGGTCTTTTTCATTCAGCCAGCTAAGAGGCTTTCACAGCCCCCATATGCTGCCATCATAGCACAAGAGAGTCAAAACAGGGATGTCTCTTCCCTGGGTGCCTTGGCCTGTGAGAATCCGTCAGTCAGTGAAGTGAGCGTTCACTATTATCATATGCACGGCACAGAGTGCCCCGCCCACGGAAAGGCGCTCTGCTCTCATGGAAACAAGCATGTCCTTTAGATGGAGGCCATCAGCAAGACAGGATCACAGCCACTTCTGCCACCAGTTTTTTCAGCTGCTCCCCAGCGATACCAGAGACTGGAAGAGCTTCGTCTTTCAAGGGAGCTAAATCAAAAACCCTACTGAGTAAATCATGGCGCGCGAGATGGCGGCAAATGTCAAAGGCCGCTTCTATGTATCACTATAAAAAATAACATTAATTGGGATGCTTTGCAATTTCCTGTACAACCCATAATTAGGTTAGATAAGAAACTAGCAGTGTCCAAGTGCTATAAATGTCTAAATTAAGTTATTTTGAAAGTGCCCAGCACTTTGACATTTGAGAGTTCAGAGTAATTGGGGTATTGAAATAAAATTGCTTCTGTTATTTAAAAGGTCATTATCTTCTTCAGTTAGATATATGAGGACTATTTTCCACTCTACTGAGCCGTTCTATTTGGTACAATTAGACCTGCTTGAGTAGATTTCTAGAGGGCCTACTCCCACTTATCACAGCTCTGGCATGGCACAAAGAAGGGCTTGTAAATATACATCCCAAATATCAAATGCATATTCAGCTCAGAACTGGGATCCAAAACCCTCAGAGCTACCCAAAATCCCCCATCGGAAGCCAAAGAGAACCATGTGGCATTGGATGACATGTAGTCTGCAACTGATACCTTGAACTGATGAGATCAACGAGTGTCATGCTATTTACAGTGTTGTCGTAGCTGTGTTGGTCCCAGGATCTGAGAGACACACGGTGAGTGAGGTCATATCTTTTATTGGACCAACTTCTGCTGGTGGAAGGTACAAGTTTTCAAGCCACACAGAGCACTTCCTCAGGTCTGGGAAAGGAGGCAGACTAGCTTTGCAAACGAAGGCAGAGGCTGATAGCAAAACAGCCAAAATTCAGAAATAATAGACCCTAATGTAGATTGGTGTAGTGCCTGATCACACCGGCTGGGGGTCTGGCCCAAAGTGACTCTGCAAGTAGACAGTGGACAGTGGACCACCCTCAGCTTTCCACCAAAAACACACCGCCAAACTCACCCCTTTCATCCTCACCCATAACAATTTTACATTTAACAACACTTTGTCCAAACCATGGGAACAGCCAGGGGTACTAGGATGGCTCTGTATTGAGGCAGAATTCTGGACAAACGCACCACAAAAGCAGTGATATACCTGAGGTACATCAATGATGTTTTCATCATCTGGACAGACAACCTAAACTCCCTCATAGATTTCCACCACAACTTCCACAACCACCACCCATCCCTCAAACTCTCTCTAGAGTACTCCCACACCAGCAGCAACTTCCTGGACACCATGATCAGCTTCAACAATGGAACCCTACAGAAAACTATGTACAAGAAATCCAAGGATTGCCACAGATCCAGATTCCATTCACAGATCCAGCAACCAACTCAAGGACACCCAGAAATCTGTTATCTACAGCCAGGCACTCAGATACTGCAGAATATGTCCAGAATACACACCTTAACACACTTAAAACTGCCTTCACCAAAACAAGGACATTCCACCAGAGAAGTAAATCATGTCATGGAATGGGCCACCCAAATATCCTGAGATAACCTGCTTCAATGCAGAAATAAAATCCCCTCCAACTACACAACCCTAGTTTTCACCTACCACCCCACACCGGAACCCATACAGGGTATATTTAAACAATTGCAACCTACAGTCGATGGGGACTCCCATCCTGAAAGAAATCTTTCTTGAACTCCCTCTACTGGCCTTCAAACAACTCATCATCAGACGCAAGCTCTCCCTGGACCAAGACACACTAACTCAAAGCGGCACCAGATCCTGCCAGAGCAACAGATGCAAAACCTGTATACGTATCTTCACTGCTACAATGATCAGCACCCCACTCCCCCACAACACACCTTTCAAGATCCATGGGTCCTACACATGACTATCACAACGTGGCGTACCTCATCCGGTGCACTAAATGCCCCAATAGTAACTATGTGGGTGAAACCAGACAGTCGCTACGCTCTTGAATGAACTCACACAGGGAAATGATAAGACAAAAACACCCCATCGCCTGTGGGTGGACACTTCTCGCAAAGTGATCACTCTAGATCAGACCTATAAGTCCTCATCCTCAATGGAAAACTGCCCAAGACTTTCAAAAGACGAGCCTGACAGCTTACATTCATAACTTTGCTAGACACTAAAAACCATGGACTGAACAGAGACACTGGATTTATAGCTTATTGCATCAACCCACAAACCCCCGCACACCTCCAGCGTTTTTTTCCTTCCTTTCTTCTCTATGACCGGAGAGGTGTTAACAGGCCACTTCACCTTGAATGGTCCCTTGAAATATGTGTACATCCCTTACACTAAACAATCTGGTCCACGTTGTTTTTAGCTGTGGCACTCTGAGGTCAGGTCTACACTACAGACCTATGTTGACCTAACTACCTTGCTCAAGGGTGTGAAAAATCCACACCTCTGAGCGACGTAGTTTTACCAGACGTAACCTCTTGTGTAGAAAGTGCTGTGTCAAGAGGAGCGCGTCTCCCGGCAGCATAGCTACTGGCACTTGTGGAGGTGGTTTTATTATGCTGATGGGAGAACGGTCTCCCATCAGCAGAGAGAGTCTTCACCAGACACGCTGCACCGGCACTGTACCTGTAGACATGCCTTTAAGCACTACAATGGCGCATCTGCATCCATGCAGCTGTGCCAATTCAGCGTTTTCAGTGTAGACCTGCGCTTAGTGCAGTCCCCAGACCTGAAGAAGAGCTCCGTGTGGCTCAAAAGCTTGTCTCTTTCACCCACAGAAATTGGTCCAATAAAAGATATTATTTCACCCACCTTTTCTCTCTAATACCCTGGGACCAACACGACTACAACAACGCTGCACATCTGCAACTATGGCACTTTCTTACTTAACAGATCCGCCCCCTGTATGTATGAGAGTCGCAGTGACTTTAGTGACTCAAATACGTTTTTACAGTTTTTTTCACTGTGGTTTGTCCCATAGAACCAGTAAAGATGAGAACAAGCGAGTGGGAGTCTGTTCCTGATTGGCAGGACTCTGTTGATGATTCTCAATCAGCCTAAGCCCATTGAAGCTCACAGGGTCAAACAGATATCACTGCTGTCATAAATTGGCCTGCAGAGCTTTTGACACTAATGATGAATAAGAAAGAAGTAGCCCAGCTTGACTCTCAGATCCCAGGCTGTTTGCAGGGCTGGCAGCTGGGTAAAAAAGAAATCCTTTTGCTTGTAATCTGAGCAGGTTTGATGTGAAGCTGCTGAGAGCCAATAAACCTGGTGCCCCATGATGCATATTTAGGATACTTTTTCCAAGCCAGCCTGCATTTAATGGGACTATTTCAATGACACATTTAGAAAGAAGAACCCTTTCTCCCTTCTTAAATATAGTATTTCATAAATGCAAGCCCCTTGCCATTTCTGCAGAGGTGAGGGCAATGGGAGTGTTCCAGACCCATCCCCCACCAAGACAAAGCGAGCAACGAAACACACCCAGAAGTGGCACAGGGTGAGTTCAAAATGCTGCCTTTTTCAGTGCACCAAAACCAGTCACTAATTAGGGCTGAATTTGACAAATAGTTTCACCAAAGAGCCGAAAACATTCATTTCAGCTGTTTCAAAATGAAACATTTTGACTTGTTTGGTTTCAAAATTTAGCTCTATTTTTTAAAAAGGGTTGGGGCTGAAAAACAACCAAAACTGAAACAAAATGAAACCCAAAAAAGTGTCACTTCAGGTTTTTTCAGCTTTGCTTCATTTTGGGTGGGTTTTTTTGCTCCAAGCCAATACTTTTTGCTGATTTTTTTGGTTCAGCCCCCGAGCTGCATAATCAGTTATTTGCTCAGCCGTAGTCCCCACATGGGGTGTGTGTGTGTCTCCCCCATTCTGGATAGTCACTGGAAACCCTGATGCTGTTTCTAAGAGCAGGGGTTTGCCAGCTCACCACCCCCTGCCCTAGGAGTGGCTGCCCTGCACCAGCGCTGCATGCACACAGCATGGAGTTAGTACAGTGATTTGGCATGAAACGTGCCGTGTAAACGTGAGCGCGTGGGTCAGCGATCCCCTCATCCGCTACATTTGTTCATCACTAACAGCAGCAACCCCTTCCTTTGCTCCCCAAGGTTTCCCCACACATCCGTATTGCCGCCGCGTGGCTGGTTCTACTCGCCCGCACCATGCGGCCCTCTCTGTTACGCTTGGCTTGGGTCTGTGCCTTTAAAAATCCTGTGCATCAAATTTCCAGGTGTCTCATAAAACTCGGGTAGAGTTGGCCTCTAACTGATACTAATGACAACCTTCCTGTAAAGAGAGCACACAAAGAAGGCTGGCCTTCCATCAGTTCCAGCCCCTCTCCCTGCCTTCCCAGCAACCCTAATGACTCTGATGACAGTAATTACTGCACACTCTTCTGGCGGCTGAAAGTGGTAAGGTGACAATTAGCCTGATCCTTAGGTGATGTGCGTCTGAATGCAGGGAGAGCCAGAAACCACATCTGAAGAAGTGGGTTTTTTACCCATGAAAGCTTATGCCCAAATAAATCTGTTAGTCTTTAAGGTGCCACCGGACTCCTTGTTGTTTTTGAGAAACCACATCACCACTCCCACTCCCTGCCCCAGCAGCTCACTGCCCAAAGAGTCACAGTGACTTGATTTTCCAGGGATGCTGGGCACCAGCTGTTAATTCCAGTAGGTGCCATGGACCCTCTGCCCTGCTGGCCACGCAGTCACCATGTGACAGGGCTTTGTAGAGTTGATAGAAATTGGGCTGGCAGGAAAATGCAGGGCTCCAGGCCCTCGCCTTTCCACCTCTCTCACGCAGGCTGTGTTAGCATGGGTTCCTGCAGGTTCAGATCTGGGAGCGTGGCTCAGTGCATTGGGGCCTGCTGTGATGATCAGATCCAGACTGGGGTTTGGATTCTCCACATTCAGGAGCTGGGATTTTGCTTTTGACTTGTTGAACCTTATGCCCTACAGTGCTTTAATGTCTCACCAACACAACGTACGTTAAGATGAATAGGGTGGGTTAGCACCTTATAAATCCACATGCTGATCCACCTCCATCCCCCAGATTTGCTTTGTGGCTTAGAGCTTGGCTACTGGGAATTTGGGTGTCACAGCAACTTCCCTGTCCTGGCAGGTTTGATGCAGGGATTTCTGGAGCTCCCCAGCACTGGCAAGGAACTGGGACAAAATGTCTCCCTGAAACTAGGGGCTCTGCAGGCACAGCTTTCGACACAGCTTCTAACTTGGGAGCTGGCAGCAGCCCCAAGGAAAGAGCTGAGGCTGGGCAAGGACTGGAGGGGCAGGGCGTGAGGAAGGGAATTACTATGATTAGCAAGGCATCAACTCCTACTTAACTTTAGGGGCCTTCTCATCTCTGCTTCCCTGTAGTCTTGGTAACACCCAAGAGGACGAACCACCAGCGCCCTGGCCAAGTTTATTGATAGCCAGGGGCCAAGATCAACAGGAAAATAT
Source organism: Caretta caretta (assembly GCF_965140235.1). Taxonomy (NCBI): domain Eukaryota; kingdom Metazoa; phylum Chordata; order Testudines; family Cheloniidae; genus Caretta; species Caretta caretta. The sequence goes on along the minus strand of NC_134212.1, from coordinate 59,459,069 downwards.
AATTCACCCCATACTTATCTTGAAAGAGCAGCTGGGCAGGAATGGGAGGTCAAAGGGCTGGTAAAGGGAAGTGGAGCCTTTTGGGTATAGGGCAGTCGTTCCAGTCTAGCCTGAAAAATCTCCTCAGCCAGGGGTTCAGGGCCACGGCGGGAGCAAAGAGCTTTTCTGGTCTCGGGGCCGCAGCGGGGGTGGAGGGGAAGGAGTGTGCGGCGGGGCAGGGCCTTGGGAGAAGGGGCGGAATGGGGGTGGGGCCGGAGGTGGAAGCGGTGGAATGGGGGGTGGGCTCGGGGCTCCAGCCAGGGCCGAGAGCTCTGCCGTGGTCCCAGTTGAGGCTAAGTCTAGAACTCGGCCCTGGCTGGGGCCATGGCGGGGGCCTGAGAGCAGTGAGCAGGGGTGGCAGGCCTCAGCTGGAAGAAACGGGGCAGGGAGCTAGCCTCTCCAAGGGGAAGCTTCACCCGCTGGCCATGGTCTTCCAGAGGGCAGAGGTGTCTGTATCAGAGGAGAGGAAGATTGGTCCAGTGGTCAGGTACCTCGGCGATGTTTAGGCTCAAACCTTCTATTGAAATCAATGGACATTAGGAGCCTCAAAACCTTTGAAAAGATCTGGACCTTAGGCCCTCTGTGCCTCAGTTTCTCATCTGTCCAACGGGCAGAATAGCCCTGCCCTACCTCACAGGGTGTATGATACTAGATAGAATCATAGAATCATAGAATATCAGGGTTGGAAGGGACCCCTGAAGGTCATCTAGTCCAACCCCCTGCTCGAAGCAGGACCAATTCCCAGTTAAATCATCCCAGCCAGGGCTTTGTCAAGCCTGACCTTAAAAACCTCTAAGGAAGGAGATTCTACCACCTCCCTAGGTAACGCATTCCAGTGTTTCACCACCCTCTTAGTGAAAAAGTTTTTCCTAATATCCAATCTAAACCTCCCCCACTGCAACTTGAGACCATTACTCCTCGTTCTGTCATCTGCTACCATTGAGAACAGTCTAGAGCCATCCTCTTTGGAACCCCCTTTCAGGTAGTTGAAAGCAGCTATCAAATCCCCCCTCATTCTTCTCTTCTGCAGGCTAATTATACTGTAATGACAGTATACTGTAATGATACTGTAATGACAGTAAGGTGCACGGATACTATGGGAAGGAGGGTGGGATAAGTACCATGGCTAGAAAGCTGGCCTGTAGGATAAGCGACCCGTCAGAAAGTTTGCGAGTCACGGTCCGGTTTGCAGCGGAAGCTCAGAGCTGTGCAAAACTGACATGCAAAAACTGCTGCTGATCTACATGTTCTCTCTGCCTAGAGGAAGCAGATCCCCCCAGCACTTTGCCAGAGGCTGCACAGCATAGGAAACCCACAGGCATTCAGCAGTTCCTGCTGGCAACGCCACTGGACCTGCGCTCAATCACTTCTGGCTGCCTTGTTTGTGGTCACCCTGCCTAGCGTCCCACAAAGGAAGAGGACTCTTTCACAGTGATACCCACTTCCCGCCCATGAGAGAACATGTGGTGTTTGCCGGCGATCCAAGCCTTCCCCCAGGCTAGTCTCTCATTAGAGATCCAGGCTCTTGCTTGAGGTTCTTGGCACCAGTTCATTTAGCTCCCTCTCCCTGCTGCGCTTCAGGAGACAAGCACTTTGTTAAGGAGGGATGTTCTTCCAGGGCCTGGATTGCTGGCGTCTCTCAGGGAACGCCGTGCTGCTGAAAATCTTAATCGCTAGCGTAGGAGTCCTTCAACAGCTGGGGGACGGCATGACCCTGTACACAGAGGAATAGGTGGGGCTTTGGGTGCCCCTGATTTCCTTTTTTAAAAAAATTGAAGAAATTACAGCCAAGAACTGTGAGAGAAGAATGTTTTCTTAATAGGTTTTGCAAAGTCAGCCACTCAAAAGTGAGGCCATGCCAGATTTAAGGCCGCCCGTGCAAACTTAATTCAGCCCTTTGCGCGTTTAGGTTATGATTCAAGCTTTAAACGTGTGACCCCTGCCTCCTCGTGGGCACAGAATGGGCCAGGCTCAAGAACTAAGACAGCCGCCCAGCATTTCTTTTTATCCTCCTCATTCAGAGGAGCACCTTATAAATCCACACGCTGATCCACCTCCATCCCCCCAGACTTGCTTACCTGTATCAGTGCTATTGGGCAAATATACCCCAGTGCTGGGGTCTTTCCAGGCGCCACCAATGTTCAGGGCCCTTCTGCACAGGGCCTGTGTTCGGGATGAGCTAAGCCCCTGTGATAGGGGGCCTGGCCTGGCTAGGTCCCAGGAGGCTCCCAAGCCTGGGGCGGCACACCATGTGGATGCTGGGGGCTCAGACACAGATGCTACAGCAAGATAGCTGCAACAGGAGAAGCAGGAGAGATCTTCTCCTTCTCTCTCCTTTTCAACTTGCATTTGATTCCTCCTCTCCCTCCGTTTCTCTCAGCAGCAGCCAGTGAGGAAGCGGGTCAGCATTAAATGTTTACCTGGGAGATTCCGGTCCCCAGCCCCTGGCACCCTCTTCCTGAACCCCTCGGGGTGCAGCCCAGGACCAAGCAGCACAGGATGGGTGGAAACCAACCTCTTAGCAATAATGAGGCGCAGGAGTGCCACCTCTGCCCCCTGCTGGATGGACTGTCAGCCCTGCTCGGCGGGAAGGGGCTCTGAAGAGATCATTCTCTGGACTCCAGGCTACACAGACTGACACTCCCCCCCCCCCGCACAGCACTGACATCTCTAATGCACGTGTATCATCTTCTCCTCTAGAAACCCTAGTACCAATCCACAAGCAAGACTGTTTCATAGGTCCCAGCTGGTTTCACATGTTAACGCCCTCCTGGCCTTCCAGGGGGCCACACTCCGAGCTCCTGTGCCTGGCTGCTGCTCCATCCACTTCAGTGGGTGAAATTTCCCCCCAAACAGTGACATAAAATCTAAACCCTGGCCAGGATCACTCTGGGAGCCCTGCAGTTGGAACCTCCCAGCATGAAGTGTGTCTGAGAGGTTCAATCTACATCCCAGCACGAGGTTTGCGTACCATCCTCTGGATCCAAGTTAAAAAAAAACACACACACAGACCACCATCAATTGAGTACACTGAGCAATTACCATCCTGTTAAACCACACAAATAAACAGCTGGATTTTATTTAACGCAAAAACCACTTTGTACAGAGGAAATTCATGTGCAGTTCAAATGCACGTGCCAACGAGGATCAGTTTTAAACACATTTTGATAGCATTTACCTGCTGTATTCTATACAGTGGCCCACAATTCAGAGCCCAGATCTGTTCCCATTGAAGAGTGGTAAAATTCCCATTGATTTCACTGGGAGCAGGATGGGACACTGAGACACAGCAGATAGAACATGCACACTGCATTATACCACTGGCAGTGATTCTCATTGGCAAATTCAGTGACGGGGGTTGTATATGCGGCAGGGGCAGGACTAGACCTTCATACCTTTTTACTTTAATAACAGGGCAGAGCTGTATCAGAGGATGTCAAATTCCTTTTCTGCTCCCAACTTGACCCTACAGGTTGGTGACTCTCTTGAGATTCGTTTCACTCCGCTCTTCCTTACAAATCTTGTGTACTCTGAAGGATAATTTTCATTCCATCCATAGACACCACACAGGGTTGGAGGAGACCAAGAGCTCCTTGTTGTTTCTTCCTACCCATCCACAGCCCAACTGAATATCCTCCCCCTCTCATCACCAACTAGGATCTTGGAGGAATTTCTTGGGAAAGAAAAGAAAAAGAAAAAAAAAAGATAGCATTCAATAACAAAAGGCAAAACTGGTGCTGCACGTTTGAGATGCTCTCTGGTTTGTGCAGCAATTGGGACAGAGAGCGCCCACCATTAAAGCCTGAATAACTCTCACGTAAACTAGATACAGGTCTAAGTTTCCAAAGGCTGGAGTTGGATTCAGAGCCAAACTTTCCCAGATTTCAACGGGGTTAGGATCCGAGGTTTGGTCTGGCCAATTATGGACATTGTGGCCAGTTGGGATTTGGATCTGAACTGCCAAGAGCTCGAAGATTCATTCATCTCCAATACAATGAAGCACAGCCCCCAATAAATCTGTTTAGCAGACAATTATAGGAATCAAGTTATTCTCTGACATCTCTAAATCCTGTACACACTCGGGAGCCCCAGAAGATTCAAAAGTGCAGGGGACAGATACACCCCGCTCCCAAAGTTCCTGCAATCTAATGATGCTGTTTACAGAAATCACTTGGCTGACCGCTGAAAAGCCACCACTTCTGGAGAGGAGCACAGCACCTGTTTACCAGTGCATAGCGACAGGACAGGACAGGAAATGAGGCTGAACCTCAGAGCCAACTGAAATGGCAGGAGGTAGTTAGTGAGGCAAATGCTAACTTGCTATGCTACTGGGAATCTGACTGGAGTCCAACAGCCTCTTCATTTTGGAGAATAAAATCACAAGATCTTTACAGAGCACTTCTGGTCTAAGCCTCACTTTCACATCTCCCCGAAGACAAGAGATGGCAACTCCAGTGGCCCCTAGCACTGTACTGGGCCGGCGGTTTCAACCCGATTCAGAGGTAGGAGTGGCAACTACGAACAGCTTCCTACAACAGCTGGTTCTTTCCTTGGCGGTCTCCCAGCTGAGTCCTGACCATGCTTAGCTTGGGAGAGCTGACAAGACCATATCACAGGATGGCTGCATCTTATTAGGACACGTGGATATTTTAAGAAATAATAAAAATAAGCGATAACTCAGGACAGACACTTGGAATCACTGGGGCTGCTACTGTGCCCTCTGCTGGACAAACGATACATTGCAATGGAAATTACTGTACCTGGTTACCGCAAGAGCCGTCACTGTGGGATTATTCTTAGCTGGTTTCCCAGTCAAGGTGACACTGATGTTCAACTCCCGGCAAAGAAGCAGATGTTGCCCCCACTTGTTACCTGCAGAATAAATATTTAGAAACTGCTTGTGGGGCAGGGGTGGGTGTGTGTGCGTGATTATTTACGGTCAGCAAGTTGTTAAGTTGAGAACAAATATATTTAATCTTGGCCTGTGCTGTTGCAGAATAGGCCCATCCCAATTTAATTTGCGGCGATGATAGTTACATGTGCTGACGTGCGGCTGTACCAATTGTGCGCTAAATTGGATTTGTGTATTATTGCTTTCTAAATTGCATGCCTAGTTCAGCAAAATTGTTCATCAGTGTTTACTGGCTCTATGCTTAATAAGATGCCCCAGAATACCTTGCTGCCAGGATATAATGCAGCCTATAATTGCCTACTAAAAATAAATTACATAAAGCCCGGTATCATCAACTTATCTAAATCCGCTCATAACAGAACCGATAATTAAATGTGCGTGTGCATATGCACACACGGACACACACACACGCCCCCAACAATGTAACTCAGTCATTGTTACTTCAGTCTTCTTAATCGCCACATTTTGACTTAAATTTTATTTCCTTTAATGGATAGAATGAGATGTGGGAATATTTAGGCCATCTAAAATCATTCTGAAGTCATTCGAAGAGTTTTGGGAAGCGTCTCGTTGCTGTAATTAAACATCACGACTGGCTAATAATTAATGATGCTGCTTGTGGGTGCACGTGTGAGAAAATGACAGATCCTCTTTCTAGATGCCTGGCTGGCTGGTTCTTGCTCACATGCTCAGGCTCTAAGTGATGGCTGGATTTGGGGTTGGGAAGGACTTTCCCCAGATCAGATTGGCAGGGATCTTGGATTTTTTTTCATTTCCCTCTGCAGCATGGCGTGAGGTTTGCCTGCTGGGATCCTCTGGGCATATCTCACCTAATCAATCCCCTGCCACTGCAGGGGCCACCACTACAGGCATTGCTACACCTCAGTCTCTCCCATCCTTTGTCTGCAGCCACAAGAGTTTTATCTCCTGAGGACTAAAATGATTCAGTCTAACTAAAGTCTCTGGGTTTAACATATGATGGCCCCGACAAGAACACCCTCTTGTGACAGCCCACGGCATGACAGGTACACCTGCCTCAGTTTTCCCTACCCAGTAACCCAAGGACTCTGTTGCCCCCTTGGGGCTAGTTTAGTACAAAACCATAGTGTAAACAGACCAAAGTCCATTTATCACCCCCTGTACATCCCAGGACAGCTCATCCTGACACACCTCAGCTTCCACTCTCTGATAGCTTCTACTCACTGGGACTCTATAAGTCTTCTTCTGTCCTTCTGCCAGGACAGGTATCCCAGCCCTTCCACTCTTCCTAACAGGACTTCCCCACCCCCCAGCCTCTCTGCTGGGAGATCATCTTTACCAGGGAAGTATCCCTCACTCCCCCTGTTCCCTGGGTTCAGCTCTCTGGTGTGGAGACATCATCAGGTAAACCCCTCCACTGCTCCCCTGCCTTCAGCCCTAGTTAGAAATCCAGCTTAGAGCAAGCAGGCACCTCCCACCTTCAGCCCTCTGGCCCCAACTCTCTGGTTTAAGATCAGACGGCACACCCCTCTTGCTGCTCTCCTTGCCTTCAGACTTCCCCCAGGAAACACATTCTGCTCTGAAAGCCCTTCCTGACTGACCAGGGCTTAAAGCCCAAAATGTGGCCATAGTTTGCATAAAGATACACCTATGTAATTAGATCTACCAACATAATTATATATATGTAATTAGACTGTGGAACTCATTGCCACAGGAAGTCAGTGAGGCCAAGAATTTACAAAGATTCAAAAATGGATTGGACATTAATATGGATACCAAATATCATACGTATCATAATTAGTTCCAATAAAATGTAGGAGGACTATTAAATCTCTTCCTTCAGGGCTTAAGTCAATTTCTGACTACTAGAAACCAGGCTGAGACTTAATTTGGGGGGCAGGTTATCTCACAACTGGCAAGTGAGGATTCTTACACTTTCCTCCACAGCACCTGGTACTGACCACTGTTGCAGATGGGATACTGAGCTAGCCGGACCCCTGGACTGATCCAATCTGCTAAATCCTATGGTCCTGTATAGGTGTTTATAAACCCTTCTACCTAAGTGAGTTAGGAGCCAAAGTCCCATTAATGGGACTTGTGCTTCTAAGTCACCAAGGTGCTTTTGAAAATTCCCCCCGCAATGTCTGATTACTGTAGAATATCTTAGTATTCAGATGACCAAGCTGTAAACCTAATCCTGGAAAAACAGGGAGTGCCTTCAGCACGAATGCCTTCCGCAATGAGAGTCACAAAAATAAATGTTATAAATTATACCTGGTCTCTCTCTTGCTCTCTCTCTGTCCCCCACACACGCATTTTAAAATACCCAGGGAAAATAACGGAGCCCTGCTTTAAAGATCCCTGGTAGGCGTTGGCGCCTGTATCTGCTAGGTCAGGAACGTTTAACTCCGATTACTTTTATTACCATGACAGTGTTGTAGCTTTCAACACATCGTAGGCCTCCGGCTTGCGGAGCTACCTTTAATAGCTTCGCCATCAGCTCAGCATAACCACTGGCTGTTCAGGAATACAGCTGGGGAAACATAAATAAACCCAGGCTCCAGGGGCCCCCTGCTGGCCTCACACTGCCTTGAAAAGCCTCCCGACTTCACTGTGGGTGGCAAAGGCAGTACCCTGAGCAGAGCCAGACTCTGTCCCTCCAGCCAGGTGTTGAGTTTGGCACGGCTCCTTCCTGGAATCAGGCCAGGGCACTTTATTACAGCCAACAGCACAGATGTTATGGTAAGATTCTCTGCAGTTCCTCAGGCCCTTTGGACACAATGGGGCTTTCAGCCAGTGTCCTCTTGTAAATAGTTTTGCAGTAGGATTGTTTATTAAGCACATTACGTTTATTGAGCCGGTAACCAGGGCTCACTTAGGGCCTGATCCTGCCACAGGTGAGTACTGAGCTCCCCTGGCTGCAGCATCAGCAGCTCCAGGCAGGATCTGCCCATTGCATTGTGTCTAAGTGCTGCCCCATATCTCCAAGGCAGGGCAGGCCTTCCCCCGGCTATGCACATTCCACGGTAATGCTGCACCATTCACAGAGCACAAGGCTCTCACAGCGCTGTCCACACACATGTGGGGGAATGGTCTCCCTGCCACCTCTGGGGTGGAACGTGTAGCCCAGGGGCCTCAAATACACGGCCCACAGGCTGCATCCTGCCCATGGGGTTGTTCCCTGTGGCCTGCCAAGCTCCCAAGTGGGAGCTTCGGGGGAGGTACCCCCAGGCAAGAACAGATCACGGAGTTCTCTGCTCCCCCTCCCCCTGGGGCCTGCACCCCAACCCCCTGCCACACCCTGCACTCCCTCCTGCACCCCAACTCCCTGCCCTGAGCCCCCTGCCACACCCCCAACCCTCCTGTACCCCAACTCCCTGCTCTGATCCCCCTGCTGCACCCAAAACCCCTGCCACACTCTGCACTCCCTCCTGCACCCCAGCACCCTGCCCTGAGCCCCCTGCTGCACCCCACACTCCCTCCTGCACCCAAGCCCCCTGCTGCACCCCGTGGGCAGGGGCAGGGGTGGAGTGGGGGCTGGGGGCAGCGGGAGGCGGGGATGATGCGGCCCTCGGGCCAATGTACAAGTCCTCATGTGGCCCTCCTGATGATTCAAGTTTAGGACCCCTGGTGTAGCCATTTTGCAGCATGGTTTAGGACAGGAAGCAAGGACACTATTTGGTGGAAAGCAGAGAGGCAATGCAGACCTGACTCTGCCCAAACATTTCTAAAGGAAACAGGTCTCCTGGGTCCCAGTCTGGTGCTTTATGTTCAGTGATGCCCCTGCTGGCTGAACACTTTGTCATGCTGATCCCCATGCCGGCTGGCCGGACTCTGGCCCTGCATTCTGACCTGTGCATGCTGGCGCGCCAGGCAGTCAGAAGCAGCTCTGAGCGGGGCAAGTGCACAGGACAGGGACACATGGCTGGCCTGCTGGAATGGCTATGGATCTCCATGATGGGGATGGCACCAGAGGGCAGCAGGGGGCTTCTCAGTGGGCCAGGGAGGAAATGAAAGAGGGTGGGAGGAGAACAGGGCAACAGCAGGACTGGCTGACTGCTCGCATAGGGAGGGGAAAGGCATAGAGCCTAAGGCCAGAAGGAGCCATATATATATACCCAAATAATCCTTGCAAGTGACCCACACCCATACCCACACCCACACTGTGGGGGGAAGGCAAAACCCCTGCAAGGTCCCTGCCAATCTGACCTGAAGGGAAATTCCCTCCAGCCCCACTTGTGGTGATCAGTTAAACCCTATGCACATGAGCAGGACCCAGCGAATCACGCACCTGAGAAGGAGAAAGCTCGGTGCCCCCTCAGAGCCCTGGCCCGCCCCGTCCAATGTCCCATCTCCAGCTGTGGCCGTCCCTGATGCATCAAAGGACGGACATAAACGAACAACCCAGAACACACTGTGGCGGGATGAGACTCCCTTCCTGATGCCTGGGCAGCTGAAACCCTAAAGCCTGAGCTTTAGGAATGTGAGACAAACGGGAAGTGAGTCCCAGGGTAGCTCTGCACCCCTGCAAAGAGTGGGGGTGAAATGCAGCCCTCCTGGCGTGGCAGCGTTTCACCCCAACTTAGCACATGGCTGTGTGTGCACACAAGGTGGTGGGGCAGAAGGGAATCCTGCCCTAGCTGTCTAGGTATTTTTGAAGGCCCATCATGGCAGTATCTAAGCACCTTACTTAGCCTTCTCGCTTTTAAAAGTGATGGGGCTATGCCACACTGGCCTCCCCTGTTCCCGTGCCCCTGGCTAGGGCCTTGTTGACCCCCACTTGGAAGGAACTCCACAGCCAGGGACTGGACTGGACTGTAAATCAGGAAGTGTTACTTACTCCTTTTCGGGTTTCAGAGTAACAGCCGTGTTAGTCTGTATTCGCAAAAAGAAAAGGAGTACTTGTGGCACCTTAGAGACTAACCAATTTATTTGAGCATAAGCTTTCGTGAGCTACAGCTCACTTCATTGGATGCACAGTGTGGAAAATACAGAAGATGTTTTTATACACACAGACCATGAAAAAATGGGTGTTTATCACTACAAAAGGTTTTCTCTCCCCCCACCCCACTCTCCTGCTGGTAATAGCTTATCTAAAGTGATTACTCTCCTTACAATGTGTATGATAATCAAGGTGGGCCATTTCCAGCACAAAAACCTGGATTTGTGCTGGAAATGGCCCACCTTGATTATCATACACATTGTAAGGAGAGTGATCACTTTAGATAAGCTATTACCAACAGGAGAGTGGTTTTGGGTGGGGTGGGGGGGTGGGGAGAAAACCTGGATTTGTGCTGGAAATGGCCCACCTTGATTATCAAACACATTGTAAGGATAGTGATCACTTTAGATAAGCTATTACCAACAGGAGAGTGGGGTGTGGGGAGAGAAAACCTTTTGTAGTGATAAACACCCATTTTTTCATGGTCTGTGTGTATAAAATCATCTTCTGTATTTTCCACACTATGCATCCGATGAAATGAGCTGTAGCTCATGAAAGCTTATGCTCAAATAAATTGGTTAGTCTCTAAGGTACCACAAGTACTCCTTTTCCTTACTCCTTTTCATAACACAAAAACTAGGGGTCACCAAATGAAATTATTAGGCAGCAGGTTTAAAACGAACAAAAGAAAGTATTTCTTCACACAACACACAGTCAACCTCTGGAACTCTTTGCCAGAGGGTGTTGTGAAGGCCAAGACTATAACAGGGTTCAAAAAAGGACTAGATAAGTTCATGGAGGATAGGTCCATCAATGGCTATTAGCCTGGATGGGCAGAGATGGTGTCCCTAGCCTCTGTTTGCCAGAAGCTGGGAATGGGCAACAGGGGATGGATCACTTGATGATTACCTGTTCTGTTCATTCCCTCTGGGGCACCTGGCATTGGCCACTGTTGGAAGACAGGATACTGGGCTAGATGGACGTTTGGTCTGACCCAGTCTGGTCGTTCTTATGTACACCCAGGATGCTCTGCCCTCAGCTTCAGCATCCCAGAGAGGCATGTCTCTAAGCTAGCTAGTGTCTGCTTCACTGTGGCACCTTGAGATTAGGGACAGGAGCTTGACTCAGACCCAGAAATGAATGGGGAGCTGCATAGAGTCCTGGAGTGATGGGAGGGGTGAACCCACAGTCACTCTGCAGGTACTGGAAAAGAACTGTGGCTGCTGACTGTGGCATAGTGGTCCTGTCCTCCAGGCGGAGGGGGAGAGAAGCTGCCCTGCCTTGCGGCGGTGTGCAGGCTCCTTGCCAGAGACAGCTCATCTCATTAAGGTGAACTCAATCCAGTCCAAGAGCTGGATTTCAAGCCATCTCCTCTCCGCTGCCATGTGCCTTTTACAGGGTACGTGCTCCCCATGCCCATGGGAGAGACCTTCTTTGTGTCTGTAGCAGAGGAGAACCCACCAAACCCACAGACACAGGGACAGTTTGGATCAGGCTCCAGGCTCAGGCCCGCCTCTGGTCTTCACTAACTGCAGGCAAAGTGTAAGAGGTTCCAGTCTGGGGTCAGGCGAGGCTAAGCACCTGGACTTTCCGATGCTTCTACCTGAGCCTTTGGCGAAGCTGGGGCTGGGAATTCTCCCTCCGCCTCCAGCATTTCTGCCATGGTTTGGACCAGTCACCGCAACAGCAGCAACTCACCCAGCATTCGGCCCCACCAGAGCCAAGACATCACAAAGGCTGGAAACCCATGGGTCACTTCAGGACCTTCACCAGAGTGTGATTCAGGTTCAGATCTAGATAGGTTTTGTCGGGGATGGAGAAGGAGGGTTCCCTCAGTTTTTCTGAATCTCCACACCCTTTCCTAGCCCTAGCTGCTTCTCTTTCACAAGTATGCAGTGCACACGACACAGCAGTGTTTCGTTTCAGGATCGTAAGGTTGTACCTTTGTTATCCAGAACTTCTGTTGTGGCTTTTTGTGATCCTGATCCAACATCCTGGCCTGGGGCTTTTGCATATTCTGTCTTCCATAACTGTGTCGGTAAGAAAGGAGGGGTTAGAAAATGCAGAGGTGTAAGAAAGTAAGTCATCAGTTCTGGGGCTCGTAGAATCTCTATAAGGTCAAAGGTACGCTAGCTGGATCAGAGGTTGGTATTGCTCTGTCCCTGCTCAGCTGGCCTGCTGGGTTCCATGCAATTGCTAGAGAATTAGACAGGGACTTTGTTAGAGTGAGCACTCCCTTGTTGAAGTTCAACCACCAGCCTGAAGGTAGGAGCCTAAACACGCTTCTGATCAGCGATGTTGTTTTTGCCTTTGGAATAGACCAGAGTGAACAGCATTTTCAAAACAGTTTCTTAGGAGGATGAGAGGCCTCTTGAAAAATTTTGCCCCCAAACCTTCCCCCTGTTCCAAATGATCAGAGCGGGTGAAAAACAACTCACTGAAACACTTTTTTTCCAATGAAAAATGTCTTTTTGATAAACGAACTATTTCCTTTTTGTCAGCTTTTGTGTCAAAAACACAATTTTCCAGTTTTCGGAAAAAAATAATTGGTACTGAAAACTTCTGAGGACTATTTCAAACAAAATGACATCGTTTGGTTTCTTTCTAAATTTGTTGTGGGGAATACTTAGTGTTTTCCACACCAGCGCCACAAATTACACCACTTCAGTTCTGGGTTACGCTATCGCTCTCTGTTCGTAATGTGCCTAGGGGGAGATGTGAAGCTAATGAAAACCATTGTCGCCCCACTCAGTATGGGAAATTCTGCCTCTTATCCACAGCTGGCTTAGCAAAAACATGACACCTACCCTCACAATTCCATCTGTGCCTCCCGTGATGATGACGCTACATGTGTCCCACTCCATTACTTCAGCAAAGCAGCAGCAAACAATGGCTCCTTCCAGGCCGCAGGCGGTGCTGATGCTTGCCAGAGGCTGGCCGTTGATGGTCCACAAATGTAAATAGGATCCGGCACAAGAGGCAATGTCACCCTAGAACACACCAAGCAGCATTATTTCAGGATCCCACCAACACCACCTGTGGCTGTTAGGCCCTTGTTGTAATCTATGGCATTTGCCCTTCTTCATTTTATTTCTCTTCCACTCTTTTTGTCATAAGAGCTGATCAAAAAATGAATTTTTTTATTCAAAATTCTAGAATTTCAAAGCAAAAATTCTGGAATTTCATTTTGCAGGGTTTGAAACAGATTCACTTGCAGGTTCTTCACTTTTTTTGTTGCATTTTTTAATCAAAAGTTTTATCAAAACGGTTCTTTTTCATTTAATGAGAAATCCAGTTTTTGATAAACGAACAACACTGATAACCATTTTTGATTACGTTTTCTAAAATATTTTCAATTAAAAAAATCACATAAAATTGTGAAATAATTAAAAAAATCGGAAAAATTGTTTTTTTTAAAAAAGGCCATTTCCCTACAAAATGACTTTTCATTTGAAAATTTTCCAGCAGCTCTAGTTAACAGCCTGATATTTTTTACTACATTCTGCTCTTGAGGGACAAAAGTCAGCTGAGGCAGTACATGCAAGTAAACTTCACGCATCGGAACTAGCAAAGAAATAAGAAAAATAACATCGGGTGTTGGAAAGCCGAGGCTGTCAAGTATTGCCAAAGGAATAGGCACAATACCAGTGTTGGAACGATGATGCCTTTGGATGAAGATATGAAGTTTTGCTGTGCATGTGTTACTGAAATATGTTGTAAAGTTGGGAACACCCACAACCAGTCTTTCAGGTGCGACAGTGGAGGAGCCAGATGCACTGAAGGCCCATTAAAGGAAACCATACTCCCAAGGACTATCCAAGGAACCGTATACAATGGAGACTTCTCAGAGATAGCACGTAGACAATGGAGACTGCTTGACTCACATCATAGCAAAGGGTCTTTCCAGCAAGCTGGAAGAGACTATAAAAGAGGGGAAGTGACATCACCGCTTGGCCTCTCTTCCCCCCCCCCCCCCAGCTCAACACCTGGAAACACGTTTGGAGGTAAAAGGCTGAACTAGGGAGGTGGTCCCAGGCTAAAGGAGAGTCCCAGACTGTATGTGGAAGATCTGTAACCTGCTTGTACTATCCGTCAGGGTGAGACACTGTTTGATTCAAATACTATCTAGTTTATAGAACTCAAATTGTGATTTTACTTTTATTTCTTAGATAACCAACTTTGATCTGTACTCTTATTACTTATAATCACTTAAAAATCTATCTGTCTGCAGGTATTAAATCTGTTTTATATTTTACCTAAAACAGTGCAGTTTGGTTGAAGTGCTTGGGAAATCTGCTCAGGTTGCAAGGGTTGGTTCACATCCACTTTCCTTTATAGAAGTGGCAGACTGGGTAATAAATTTACACTGTTCAGGTTTCTGACCAGTGCAAGATGGTACAGCTCTGGGGTCCTAGGCTGGGGAGCTGGAGGAATTGGCTGGAGCCTCTCTGTTGTTGGTGCTGAGTGGCTGGCAAAAGCATTCATATAACTCAGCTGTGTGTGTCCCTGCCTGTGGATGTCTGTGTAAGTGCAGTACCTAGAGAGGTTTACACTTGTCACAACTTCACAGTGTGAGAGGGAGCCCAGGTTGGTAAGCTAGAGGGCTCAGCGGTTTCCCCAATTCCAAGCTGCACCCCAGGGAACCTGTCACAGAGATATTCATACATTTTGGCCAAATTACTGAATAATTCCATGAGACTGATGACGATCGTTTACAAGACAGAATGAAGCTGGGAGACATTTTGAAGAACAAAATTTGCTTTGCAAAATTCCTCATGACCCCAGAGATTTGCAGAACGGGGCGTGTTCCTGAACCCCAGGTGCCCTTCACTCAGACACCGAATGGTGATGTTCTCTTTGATACAAGGCTGTTGTAACTGGCCAGCAGAACCTGTTCCTCAACAGTAGGGATTTTTACCTAATTGTAATCCCACTCTGTTCAACAACACCCCAAGGACAGAGCGATAGATAGATGCAGAGCAACCAAACTTGCATGTGGTTCGTATGCCTCCCCTCCATGGACACGTCTAGGCTGTAACCTAGAATGGTAGGCATAGTGGTTTGGCTATCACGTGTGCAAAAGCCTGAAACCTGCAGGGGAGACTGTCCCATCCCAGGCTGCTCCTGAGTGTTGGGTAACTTGGCTTGGCATTTCTGTTCAAATAATCACCACTACCACTGCTCCCCACCTGTCTGCAATGTGGCAATTGCCAATGCCTCCTTCTGGTTGGGATGGGTTGTAGCTGCTGTAGCATCTAGTGGAAGAAATCTGGGGACCACCTTGGAGCCGAGCCAAAGCCCCGTGCCGGATCATGGGGAAAGTGGTGCCTGCATCATCCCAAAGTGCAAACAGAGCCTCGGGTTCCATTACCGACATTTGCTATTGGTCTACAGCGCAGCTACAGCCATCCTGAAGGCAAGGAGGCAGTCAGCCTGCCGGTAGATCCTACTGGTCCCAACATGCAAGACTCGGTCTTGATACAAGCAACCATCTGCTTCACTGAACACTAGACCAGATAAGCTAATGCCCAAACACCCTGGCAACCCTGAAGGGTTAAAAAAGAAACACAGCCAACAGAAAATGTAGATAATAAAGGAAAAATAATAATAAAATTTGAGGGCTGAATCCTTAGCTCCTTAACTAGATTTCACTAGGTCCTTGCTCTGGCAGAACTCCTAGTGACTTCATGGGAACAAGGGGAGAGTAAGAACTGCCCCAGGATTTGAGCCTTAACTTTTAATGTAGATAATTGTAAGCTCTTTAGGGCACAGACTTGCATTTCATTCTGTGTTTGTACAGTGCCTAGCACAATGGGGTCCTGGTCTCTGACTGGGGCTTCCACTGGGTTAAAAATAGAACTAAACAAATTCATGGAGGATAGGTCCACCAATGGCTATTAGTCAAGATTGGCAGGGACACAACCCCATGCTCGGTGGGTCCCTAAACCCCTGACTGCCAGAAGCTGGGAGTGGATGACAAAGGATGAATCACCCAAAATTGCCCTCTCCTGTTCATTCCCTCTGAACCACCTGGCCCTGGCGGAAGACAGGACAGTGGGCTAGATGGACCATTGGTCTAACCCAGTGTGGCCATTCTTATGCTACTGAGATACAAATACAAAATACTACTACTAATAAACATTCTCATAAATCAGTAATTCACCATGTGGACACTGATTCCTAAACCTCTGTCCAGTTCAGCATCCTCCTCTGCCCCCCAGAATGTTTAGTGTTATGGTATTTTAAAATTATGTTTCACATATGGTTGGAGAGCTCTGCATTCATGGGAGCTTGGCTCACAGTGCCAATAACACCCTTCGCAACTGAGTCTCTCCTCTCCTTGTAATGCTTGTGTGTACAGCTTTAAGGGCAATTGTGTGTGTGCAGTGGGAGCAGAAAGTCACAGATCTCCAAAGCCTTAAGAGCAAGGAAAATGCAGATATTCAAAGCTCCAGGAGCAGCCTCTAGGATGCGGTCTTTATAATATTGCCCCTGATCTATCTACAAGTGCATTTTTATTAAACTTCCTGGGTTCATCCTCCCCGATATAAATTCCATCCAAACTTTCCAACCCCTAGGAACCAGCTAAAATAGAATAGCAGCAGCAAGTCCACCTGCTCCTGGCAGAGGCTGGTGTGTCCTGAAGTAAGCAGCGTGCATCCGGTTTAAATTAACTACTGCTGCGCCTTTCCCTCCTCCTGATTTTGGACCAGGGCTCTTCACATCGCAGTGGAAAAAAATCAAGACAGACTGAGAAGGGTTTATTTGAAACTGCATGGCCAGTACGGAAAGAATTGAAACTTGGGCCCTGGCTACACTTGAAACTCTACTCTGGTACAACCACAGCTGTGCCACTGTAGTGCTTCAGTGTAGACACTGACTACAGCAACAGGCGTGGTTCTCCAGTCGCTATAGTTAATCTACCTCCCCAGGAGGTGGTAGGCTAGGCTAACAGAAGAATCCTTCCATTGACCTAGCGCTGTCTACACTGGGGGTTAGATCAGCTTAACTATGTCCCTCAGGCTGTGGATTTTTCAAACCCCTGAGAGATGTAGCTATGCCGACGTAACTTTTCAGTGTAAACCAGCCTTTAAACTACTTTAACTGCATGGGAGCCTGGGAGGCTCCGGGATTTGGTAATGGGCTATAGAGTTTTTCAGGTCTACATCGCTGACTGAATTCCAACAGAGATCAGCAGCTACAGAAAACCTTTACTTTCTTACTCAGATTGTAAATTCTCCAAGGCAAGGATCACCTTCTTGCTCTATTTCTGTACAGCACCTAGCACAACAGGGTCCTGCTCCATGACTAGAGCACCTAGGCACTACCGTATTAAACCTAATAATGTACCATGCCTAACCTGGCACTATGGGGTTCTGGTCCATGACTGTGGCCCCGGGTGTCATTGCAATAGACCTATTATTGGGGCCCTACTTGCTACCACAGGACAAATAATAAGAATGTAACACAGAGCTATGTGGAGACTGGAATTTCTGTTTTTCAGCAAATTCCTCCATTTCAAAATTTGTTTTATTTCAAATCAGAATGAAAACAAAGAAATTCAAAATTTCCCATGACACAAACTTTCTGAAAAAAAAAATCCTCAAGGATCAAGCCAAATGTTTCTTTAATATGTTTCAACATATTCCATTTCAGTTTCGACGTTTTTAAATGTCTGTCTTTACAATATAAAATGAAGCATGTTGAAACGAAAAGTCATTTCAGACTGAAAAATGGAAATATTATGTTCTCAAAAAACTGAAATGGAACGTGTTGACCTTAGAGAAATACTATTCTCATGGTTTCCCCCCCAAAATGAGATTTTATCAAAAATCAATGTATTGGCTTCAATGAAATGATGTTTTCTGATAGAAAAGCCTTCTGTTGGAAAATTTTCAATTAGCACCGATCTAACAGCTGCTCAGTGACCCCCATCAAAGTACTGATTGTCTCAATCCAATCCCTAGTGCACTAATTCCACATCACAACAATCATCACCACTGTCATGGACCCTGCTTGGCCCACTGCTTGGCAAAGGAATCAAGGACAGCATGGGCTATAGACAATGGACCCCACTCTCCCTCCAGGGGAAACTTATGGTGGGACACAGTGGAGGAAGCTTTGGAAACAGATAATTTTATCCTCTAGCATCTTAACCCAGCATCTTTCACCAGCACTCCTATTTATTTTAAAATGTGTGGCTTCTCCAGTTTACTTTGCGGGGGTCTGACAAGAACAGTCAAGTGTTGGCCTAACTCTGTGGGAGTTTTACCACTGACCATTGGTATTTGCCATTAAGTGTATGGAAAATCCCACTCCTTGGGCTTTAGTGGAAATTATTATTATTATTATTCATTTGCATTGGAGTCATGGACCCCAGAAGCCTCAGTCATGGACAAAGTCCCCTCACGCTAGGTTTTGTACAAATGCAGAAGAAATAAACAGTCCCTGCCCCAAAGTGCTGACAACCTCAGTTGTTAGGGTACACAGATGTTTTGGGACTTCTTATTGCTATGACCTCAATATACACCCCTAACACTTCTCAGCACAAGCCACAGTACTCTGTGACTTGACAACCGCTGCTCTCTTTTGTGAAGATCAACTGAACACAGAAACACGGGCGTATATAAACAGCCTGCTCAGGAAGCAGAGATTTGGGGGAATTCACATCCAAGCAAGTTGAGTGCCTACAATTAAATCTAATCCAGATTATTTTCATAATGATGTGCAAGCAGCTGTGTTTCTGGGAACAGACTGCAGATGGATTTTTCGTTTCTACCACCATCCCTAATAGGAGAGATTAAAAAGACTGGGACTTGGAAAAGAGAAGACTAAGGGGAGAGGGTTATGAGAGACGTCTATAAAATCATGAATGCCGTGGGGAAAGTGAATAAGGAAGTGTTATCTACCCCTTCACAGAACACAAGGACCTGGAGTCACCCGATGAAATTAACAGGCAGCAGGTTTAAAACCAACAAAAGGAAGTACCACTTCACACAACACACAATCAACCTGTGAAACTCGTTGCCTAAAGATGTTGTGAAAGCCACAAGCATAACACGGTTCAAAAAAGAATTATATAAGTTGATGGAGGACTGGTCCATCAGTGGCCATTAGTCAACATGGTAAGGAATGCAACCCATGCTCTGGGTGTCCCTAAGCCTCTGACTACCAGATGCTGGGTCTGGACGATAGACAACAAGGACAAGTGCAGAGTCCTGCAATTAGGACAGAATAATCCCATACACTGCTACAAGTTGGGGATCAACTGGCTAAGCGGCAGTTCTGCAGAAAAGGACCTGGAGACTGCAGTGGAGGAGAAGCTGGATATGAGTCAACAGTGTGACCTTGTTGCCAAGAAGGCTAACAGCATATTGGGCTGCATTAGTAGGAGCATTGCCAGCAGATGGAGGGAAGTGATTATTCCCCTCTATTCGGCACTGGTGAGGCCACATCTGGAATATTACATCCAGTTTTGGGCCCCCCCACTACAGAAAGGAAGTGAACAAATTGGAGAGAGTCCAGCAGAGGGCAACGAAAATTATTAGGAGGCGGGGGCACATGATTTACAAGGAGAGGCTGAGGGAACTGGGCTTATTTAGTCTGCAGAAGAGAAGAGTGAGGGGGGATTTGATAGCAACCTTCAACTACCTGAAGGGGGGTTCCAAAGAGGATGGAGCTCGGCTGTTCTCAACAGTGGCAGATGACAGAACAAGGAGCAATAGTCTTAAGTTGCAGTGGGGGTGGTCTAGGTTGGATATTAGGAAACACTATTTCCCTGGGAGGGTGGTGAAGCACTGGAATAGGTTACTTGGGAAGGTGGTGGAATCTCCATCCTTAGAGGTTTTTAAGGCCTGTCTTGACAAAGCCCTGGCTGGCATGATTTAGTTGGGGTTGGTCCTGTTTGGAGCAAGGGGTTGGACTAGATGACCTCCTGAGGTCTCTTCCAACCCTAATCTTCTATGATAGGGGATGGATCACTTGATAACTGCCCCATTCTGTTCATTACCTTGGAAGCATTTGGCACAGGCCATTGTTAGAAGACAGGACACTGGGCTAGATGGACCATTGGTCTGACCCAGTACGGCTGTTCTTATGAGCCCCTTTCTAGTGGAGAGGGTTGGAGGGGGAAGGAAAACAATAGCACATCAGGTAATTGTCTGCTGGCTGAGACCGCTGATTCAGGAACATCCAGAGCCGGTAGACTGTGGATCAGGACTTGGGTGTAATTAGTCCCACCTGGCACAGCCGTAACACATGCATGTCAGGAGAAATCACTGGAAGCAGAAGGGTCACATGTGAGCCAAAGGCAGAAGTGCAAGGGACTATACTGCTATGCTTCTCAAGCCAGCTCACAAATCAAGAGGTTTAATCTTCCTATCCAGCCACACACGGATGCTTCTACTTAGCTATTCGTCTATATTGTACCTTTTAGTGCTCCCTTCTCATCCTTAAGAATACTATTAGCAACCTCTATAAAAGGGAAAATCAATTGATCAGCATCTCAGGATGTTTTTACATTGGGAAGAGCACCCCTTACATTATCATGAAATGCTCATGGACACATCAGGAGGAAGATGATAAATGAAGTTCTTACCGTTGAATCGTTGATGGCAATAGCAGAGAGACTGACCCTATGGGCAGGGAGATGGGTGACGTATGTCAGCTTGTTCAGGTCCCATATGATGCAGGTTCTGTCATTGGATCCGCTCACAAGGACGCTGTAGGTCACAGATGCAGCCAGACAGGTCACGGCCTGAGTGTGTCCATACAAAGCCTGGGAGTACAAAGCGACCCCAAACCATAACCAAGCAGCTGGGTTACTAGGGATCCACATTCCCACTGGGATTAGTTTAGCAAGAACATGTGATTTACTCCACAAAATCAGAGTCTAAAATGGAATCTCAAAGCTCCCTTGTCCTTAACTTAAAGATGGGGAAACTGAGGTCCAGAGAGATTAAGTGACTTTCCTAAACTTACCCAGTGAATCAGAGGTGGTAACAGAACCCAGATCTCCTTGTCCTTAGACTTGTGTTATAGCTATTTGACCATACTGCCTCATATAAAACACTTTTAGCTCTGGTTAGCAGTGTAAAACGTCTCTTACCTCTGCCCTTCTGGCCTTATCAAGGTGAAATTCATACTCAGAGGTTAGAGCTGTTCAACATTTGTAAAATTTTTAAATAAAAATATTTTCAATGACATTTTGGAGACATTTCTCCCGATTATTCTACCCGATACAGACCGTCTCAATATTTTTTCTAATACTGAAGTTTTGCGAAATTAAAATTAACCTCTCTGGGAACCTTTCTGTTAAACATTACTTTCTTTTACCCCTCCCCCCTATTTTGTAAGCATCTCTATCATAAGAGACACTGCCAGTTTAGCTTAGCCCCAAAATTTAGGTCTTCCATAAAAAAGCCCCTTAATTTTAGTCAATGTCTTACAGACAGAAACTAATACATTCATTTCACTTAATGGATGTGATATGCCGATCTGATTTTACACCCAACATGCAGTGGTGTAAATGAGGGTACAAGGTTTTGGACAATGGAGAATCGGGCCCTACTTGCTTTCTTTAAAATTCCTGGGCCTGATTTTCAGTCTTACTGAAGTCAATGAGTGCTGTGACTCGACTTCCCTGAATGTCACACCAGAGTTTTAATGCGAATTTTAACTGGAGAGGTGAATTCCCCGCTGGCTTTCTCTGCATGGAATAATCAATGAACTTCTAGGGTTTGACTCGGTTCAGCGTGGGTCTCGGTCCTGAACGTCCCTGTTGACCTCTCAGAACACGTATGGTATATACTCTCCTCCTATGTCAGCCCAACTTCTTGCTGGCCGCCTAATAAATGCTATTTGCCAAGGTTGTTCGGACAACAGCATTTAAATATGAACCCCTCGGGTCAACATGCTCTGTTGCACCAGGCTGTATGGGACCGAGATGACTTTCAGGTGTCACAGGCATGACATGGGCCTGAGATACAGGGTTTGATATAATTTTAGACCCTATCAAAGTATGAGCTCATGGGTAAAAGATAATGGCAGAAGAGGGGATTTAAGCAAAGCTGTGCAAAGTTTTCATCCCAGCCTTGAAGCCCATTCCCAACTGAGCTCTGGGGGGCTCCAGGCTGTGGGGCGAGTTTGGGGCAGGCTTGGAACTTCAGGGCAGCCTGCGAGCGATTTATGGTTGTAGGTCACAACCAGACAAAACCCAGTGGAGTTTGTTCCCATGCGACACAGAACACAGTGGCTGCTGATCAGTTTCACCTGGAGTTTTTTGGTTCACACAAAATAAAACTTTTTAACTTGTCAGAAAATGCTGATTCATCAGAACTGAGCCTTGTTGCGGAAACATGTTGATTTCGAGAAAAATTTTGTTGGGAAAGTTTCTGAGGGTGGAATTTTGGATGGAATTCAAGAGAGTGAGATACACCTCACTCCTGAATAGCCGGTGTAGGCACCGGTGCAGGCACTCATCTGGGACGTGGGAGACCCAAGTAAGCGTCCTGACCACCACGCTACTGAGCCATCCTCTTGCTCCTTCCGTATCTGCTGTCGGAGCTCTTCCACTTATAGATAATTAAATATTCAGTGGCTGCAGAGAGAGAGAGCGACTCCGTGTCTGAATCAGAACAGGGATGTGAGCCTGAGTCTCTGGTTACATCGACACAGATATGCAAGACTGGCGGCGCGGCCTTTGCTGGCCCAGGTTCGCTGATTTGGGCTCCTGGGGCTCAGGCTGTGGAGCTGGCAGTGAGTGCATCTCTGGAGCAGGAAACAGACCATTCACACCAACCTGCTGAGAGCTCTTCTCCAGGTTTCAGACCTTTGCCGTTAGTTTCTTGGTTTGCAGGTCCCTGTTCTCTAAGGCTGGACAGCAGTGCGACAGCACAAGGGAAGCCACCATCACAGGACTTCTCCGTTCAGGCAGAGCCAGTCAGTGCTGCCAATTCAGGACAGACAGAGCCCTGGTCTCTGATTGCAGTGCTTGTGCACAAAGACTGCACCTGGCCTGCAGCAGTAGTCAGTGGTCTCTTCATCCCCTCCATACACTGGCCAGCCACAAAGGAAACACTGCACCCGCAAAAAGGGTGACTCAGCAGGGGTGTGCTGCAGCTTTGCTGCACCCACTCCACCATGGGTCTGTGCTTGAAAGGCGCAACACAGCTCTTCTGGATGCTTATCCGAACCGGTTACGTGTTTCCCTTGGTGCAGAGTTGTGGGAGTGTGAGTCACATGGGCCACTCTTTTTCAGACAGATAAAACTGCACAGATGGATACCGTGGCTATTACGCTGCATCTTCAGTGCTACACAAAACTTTGGAGGCAGCCCGTTAAGAAGGGAATAAGATCTTCCTGCTGAAACACAGTTTCTGTCTTTTACTCCAACTCAAACAAGAACAGATTAGTCCCTTGAGAAGGCTGATAAGTGAATAGCATGAGCTTTATAGCACATCAGCTTTACTTAAGTGAAGCTCAGTATCTCAGGGATAACGATACAATAGTTTTGTTCAGCAGAATAAACAACGACCATGAAACAACAGCACGTAATTCACTGGAAGTCATTTAGGGGCATAGTTCAGATTGACATCTAGGCCACAGAGACATCTAAATGATTAATGCCTTCTGCCAGTAGAGACCGAAAGGAAATCCAGGCCGTTTTTGGCATTGCGTGATTCACACCGGTACTTTGTGGAATATGGGCAATATCATTTAATTGCAGCATACACATTAGCAACACCGGCTCCTCAAAAGTCAGCCATAAATTGTGGGCCGCTAATGAGACTGGCAAACCAGTAAAGGTAAAACAAAGAACCTCCCTGAACCTTTGCCCAAAATGCAAACTGACCCTGAACTGAACTTTTCTTGATCTCCAAAATGTGTTGCTTAGATTTTACCCTAGAGCTGTTTCTTTCCCTTCCATATCTGTGTCCTGGGTTCTGAGAGGAAACAGACAGGCTAACGTTCATGAGACAAGGCCTTCTGATGGTGTTTTGAGCCTCTTCAGAAGCAGGAAGTATTAGAAACTCATGTCAATTTGTGCTCCAATTTGCAGGGCCAAGAGGTCTAGCTAAATAGATAATATTCTGGGGGCCTCTCCAAGCTCAACCCAGACTCAGCCTTTTGACATTTCCCCATCACCTATGGCAAATGAAATATGTTCTTGTCCTGGACCTGGGAAAACCTGCATTTTTTCCTGAGTCTTTTCTGCAGGAACTAATGGACAGAGCATATTTCTTCGGATTGAATACCTTCATGTCTCTCAAACCCCACGAACGCTTCCCCTTATTATTTCACCTGAGAGTATCAGAGGAGAGTTATCTCATTTGGTCTAAGGGGAAAAGGGAACAAGTTGCTGTCTATTTCCTTAGATATCACTGAAGAACATCAAAAGCGTATTCAGAAAAGCAGCCCAGGTGGTCACAATTTCAGGCCTGAATGTCTATGGCATTACTTCAGTTTTATGGCAGTCTAAATCCTGGTTACAATGGAGTTACCCCAGCAGAAAGCTAGAGAAAGGCAGTTTGGATCTGGATAGAGATCCATATTCTGCCACTTGGGCCATTTTCCACCTTATGGGAGTGATGGATGGACCTCACAAAGGTCCCAAATTCAGGATAGGTAAAGTATCCAGAACTCTGGTTACTTATCTGAACCTTCTTGATCAGAAATACTGGGCTGGAAATCTGGTTAGAGAAGTCTTACAACGTTTTGGTGCTCCTGCCTCCTGACCCAGCTAGAACAAAGGAAATGGGAACCATTTGAACAATACATAACGACTCGGATGGAGCTGGGTGGGGTGAAGGTCCACGGGCGGTTGGAGTGGAGGGGTATATTTCTTATTTTCAAGACTTGAGGGCATAGCAAGCTATACTAGCATTGCTAAAGTGTGAGAAAAAGACAGACTGCTCAGAAGTCTGTTAGAGGCAGGTACGGCCAACCCCATATGGGGTTACACATAGGGAAGGCCGGAAACAAGAATTCTATTTTATGCAAAAAGTTGATGTTTCAAACATTTGGTTTTGTATCAAACCTGAGACCTTTTGAAATTTTCAGCTGAACACCTGAGAGAATGAAAGAGACGCCCACTCATCACAGAACAGCCAACTGCCAGTGGTTAGGGTACTCACCTGAGAGAAAGATCAATCCATGCTGTGAATCACGACCCTGAGCCCCACCCCAGAATAACCAATAGCCCAGTCACTAAACACACACTTACAGTATGGGAGACCCAGAGCATCCTTACTTTGAACCTGAGAAACCTCCCCAACAAAAGTTTCATTGAAAATGACATGTTTCTGCAGAACAACGTTTGTTTTTGACACAATGGCATTTTATGTTGAAAAAGTGTTTTGTCAAAACAACTCTGGGTTAGATTCCCTGAGTCCATTTGTCACTGTCAATGCCTAAACGGGTGGCAGGTTGATATGCTGTGTGATGCCATCTATACCATCTTTCTTTGTCACCCTGATAGAGGAACAGCTTTCATCAAAACCCCTTCCCAGTTCTGATCTCAGACCTGCACTTACTAAGCTGGCACGTCAGGTTAGCTGTGGTACTGTACCTGTCTCAAGTTCAGGCATCTCACTTTGTCCTTGACCAGGGAAAGCTCCCAGACACACACAACGGTGCTCGTTCCAGAGGTAATGACAGTAGTTGGTGTGGGACATACAGCACAGAGGCACTTGCCCCAATCTGTCATGCATTCGAGTGTCACTGTGTTCTGCAGAAGGTAAAAACACTGGCAGTCATTTCTGTGGCACAGATTCCTTTGATTGAAGCCTGTCAATATTTAAACCAGAGAACAGATTTGGGGCTTGAGAACCAAGCTCTCATCTTCCCTTCGAGACTGGGAAAGGAATGTTCCTCCTACCCATTCTTGAGAACCAAAGGAAGGTTGGGATCAAAGGTCAGTCCAAAGAAAGGGCCCAGTCCCTCAAGGTGCAGGGCATCCTCAACTCACAGTGAAGTTAGACTAAAGACTAAATTTTCCTCTCAGTTCTGCTCTCACAGCCTGCATGTGTAACAGCATGGTTATGTGTATGTTGGTGTGGGAGTGGATCAACCTTTACCTGCTGGCTGGATTGGAAGGATGATCCAGCAATTAGGGCACTAGCTTAAGATTCAAGGAACAGGTTCCATTCTCTGCTCTCCAACAGGCATCCTGTGTGACTTTGGGTGAGTCAATTAGTCTCTCTGTGCCCAGTTCCTCACCTGTACAATAGGAATAAGCAGCTCCCTACCTCACAGGCATGTTGTGAGGATAAATACATTACAGATTGTGATGCTGTCATATTCTACAGTGATGGGGCACCATGTAAGTACTTAAAATAGAGAGGAGAACAACCTGCTACTTACTCATAGGTAGAGGAATTGCTCAAGTGTAGAGGCCGGTGCTTTTGGTACAGGGATCCCCGGGTTCTGTCCCCACTGGTGACCCCTGGTTGTTTGTGTTCTCCCAGCACATGGTTCGGTATACATTTAGCTTTCCAGGGGAAAGGGAAAGGTTTCTGCTACTTTGAACGTCTGATGAACTATGCAGGGAACTGAACGCTGGTCTCCCGAGCCCCACACTAGCACTGGCCATCCCTCCTTTTAAGAGAGAACACTGCTCTCTCCTTGGCCGCTGGCACTCCAGCATGCATGCAGCACTGCCATGTGTGCTGTTGATTTCTTACAGTAAAGAAGTCAGAGGATCAGATTTCTAGAGCCCTGCATGGATACAAAAATTTGTATCCGCATCCAATCTGCAAGAATTATCTGTGGCTATCTGTGGATTTGCAGGGCTCTGCACCAGGGCTGGGCTGAGGCTCCGAGGCACCTCCCACCCCCCACTGGAGCCGAGTCGGCGAGAGCGCCGCGGGCAGCTGTGAGGAACCTGTGAGGAGTCGCAGACCCTCCACCTACCTTTGGCCGGGCGGGGAGCCTTGGGGGTGGGGACACAGTCAGGGGCTGCTTCAGCCCCCATCTCCTGCACTGAGGGCAGGTGGAGGGTCCGCCAGGGTTCCCCATGGCTCCCTGGCTGGGCTCCACACTGATCTGGCCAGGTGGGCGACCTATGGAACTTCCTGGGAGCTGCTCGGGCTCCCTACCCAGGGCAGGGGGAGGATCTGCCACAGCTCCCCGCCTGGCTCTTACCGTGGCCAGGCTGCAGCTCCAAGAGCCGCTCTCTGGCCGGAGCCACCCCCCTCCTCCCCCACACACACAGCTGGAGCTGGGTCGGGGAGAGCCATGCTGGCAGATGTGGGGAGCCTGGGTCCCTCCAACTGCCCTAGGCAGGAGGCCCAAGCAGCCTCCAGCCCAAGTCTATGCCCCCCAGACCCCTGCACAGGGAGGGCTTGGAGGGACCCAGGCTCCCGACAGCTGCCAGCACGGCTCTCCCCAACCCAGCTCCAGCTGTGTGTGTGTGTGGGGGGGGGTGGGGCGGCTCTCAGAGTCGCAGCCCGGCCACGCTAAGAGCCAGGTGGGCAACTGCGGGGAGCCATGCTGGACCCTCCATCTGCCTTTGGCAGGGGGCCTGAGCAGTCCCCCACCCAGTGTCCCTGCCCCCCAGGCCCCCACCCAGGGCAGGTGGAGGGTCTGCGCCACGGTTCCTTACAGCTGTCCGCCCGGCTCTTACAGTCAGAGCCCTGCGTGGATACAAAATTTGTACCCACATCCGCACTATCAGCAAAAATGGTCCACAGATATCAGCTGATATAAAGCGGATATCTGCAGATTTGCAGGGCTCTACAGATTTCTAGGGGAAGCTGAATTAGTGTTTTGAATGAGAGCACTGTGCTAAGCTCGGGGGGTGGAGGAAATTGACAGATGGTCCTATCTTAATCCCAGCAGAAAGTTCTGCATCACAAAATTTCTCATCAGGGGCCAAGAGACATTGTATTGTTGTTACGTCCTATCACACAAGTTTCGGTTTCAGTGTAACAGACAATATAGTGACTGGAACTAGAGAAGAATTTCAGATCAGTTCGATATTGGCCAAGATTTTCAAGAGGAACTACTGATTTTGGGTGCCCAATCTGAGACACTTTCAGTGGGGTCAGATTTCCAGAAGGTGCTGAGCACCCACCCTCTGAAAATGAGACCTCTTTACGATGTCTCAAGTTGGGCACCTCAAACACCAAGACACCCAAAATCACAAGCCACTTTCCATTGAATTTCAGGCCAGAAAGGAACATTTAGATCATCCAGTCTGACCTCCTGTATGGCACAAGCCATTACATTTCACCCAGACACTCCCATATTAAAGTCAAAGATTTTAGTTAGGCTAAAGCATTTCAGTCCCCAGCAGACTACACTGTTATGAGCCACAGGCAGAGAGTGGGAGAGACTGAGGTGCCACCAATGACCAAGGCCCCTGCACTGGCAGGGAATTGATTAGGTGGGACATGCCAAGATGATCCCAGCAGGTGATCCGTGCCCCAAGCTGCAGAGGAAGGTGAAACATCCCAAGGTCCTTGCCAATGTGACCTGAGAACTTCCTTCTCACCCCAAAATCTGGTCATCTGTTAGACCCTGAGCACATGAGCAAGACTCACCAAGCATCTTGAAAGAGGATTCTCTGTACCACCTCAGAGCACTGGTCCACCATCTCCAGTGTTTCAAAACCCTTGGCCTTTGTTCTCATTTACCTTGTCAGTTCCGTAGTTTCCAAGGCAGCAGGTGAAATCGTCAAATCCCCAGCAGAAGGTTTTGTTCCAGAGCGGGGGGATCAAAACTTTGTTTTTCTCGACGGCCAGAATGATTTTCTCGGTATGGATGATCTGTCCGATGGCTCCCTTCGGCGCCTCTGAACAGAAGAAGGAGATCACAGTTCATCCTATTGTTTCTAGAGTGCTAAGAGTGACTTTCCCTGCCCTCGCAAGGTGTGCGTGTCTCCGTAACTGTGCTGGGTGATATGACCAGCATCAGAGGCTAAAAGCCACCCTGGGGGCGAGATGCAGCCACATTCCAGACAGGGCTATGGAAACACATGGACACACACCGGGGGGAAGGTATGTCATGCCAGGTGGCACCAAGTCCCATCATCTATGCACAATGCTTCATTCCATCACATTAAACTTCACAGTGCAAGTGAAGCCATATGGGCCACACGCTTCCTCCTGCTTCCAGTGTTGCCAACTCCACATAGCAGAAAGTCACCAGACAAACCCTGAAAAGTTGCTAGATGTAGCTGTTTAAGCACTCAAAAGGCGTCAAAAATGTCATCGAACAAAATTTCCAGAGAATTATACACACACGCACGCACACACAGGCAAGTATAGTCACAAAATCATTCACAAGCAGCTCAATTGTGTTAATAAAATCCATTCCATGCTCTTCTTACAATATACTGTTGCACACCTGAAGCAACTACAACAGCACATTGTCATCATCAGGAGGGCGCCCTGAGGTGCTCATTGGGAAGGGCGCTCTGTACACTGCAGCCCAGGTTGGCTGGGGTTGGTTAATTCAGCTGAGCCTCCCTTTCTTGCCAGCCTGGATTGGAGCCGGCAGGTTAGTGAAAGGGAGAGCCCAGAGCCGGGGGAAAGAGGGCATTCGCCTTACCTGAGCTCGGTGCTGTCGGGAGCCAAGAAAGTAGATTTAAAAACAAAAATCAGGGTTTCCAGGGTTTCATTTCTGGAAAGAGCTGGGCAGCTAACCCCAGGCCAAGCCAGGAGAAGGAGTAAAGGGCAACTGAAAGCAAAATAGCTCCACCTTTGATCCTGTAGCAAGGGCTTCCTTCCTGGAGGCACGATGCCCCCCACGCATTGGGGCACATGGCCCTGTCTCATCCCACCCCACCTTCCATCCGTGCGGCTCTCCTCACTGGCTAACCTGCCTCCCCTGCCCAGCCTGCTTCATTAGCCGTCTTTCCCTGCATCACAGGGTGTGCTACCTACTATGGAGCGGCGAGAAAGAACCACATTTGGGTAAAAACAAGCCCTGGCTCATGTGCTGCTCTCTCCAAAGTGCGCCTGGCTTTAGCAAAGTATTTAATTAGCCTCCACAAATGTCTTTTCCTTGCCTGCAGATTATAGCGATCTCAGCCCAAGCAGCCCTGGAATGCGATTCCTTCCGAGGACATGCTCAATTGAGAGGTAATGACATTGACTTGGTGTGCAACAAAATGTAGTAAGAAAAGCATGGAATGGATTAACACTATTGAGCTGCTTGTGAAGGACTTTGTGACTATAGATATTGGTGACTTCTTTCTTTGAATGTCACTGTAATTGGCAAAAAGAAAAGGAGTACTTGTGGCACCTTAGAGACTAACCAATTTATTTGAGCATGAGCTTTCGATGAAGTGAACTGTAGCTCACAAAAGCTTATGCTCAAATAAATTTTAGTTAGTCTCTGAGGTGCCACAAGTCCTCCTTTTCTTTTTGCGAATACAGACTAACACGGCTGTTACTCTGAAACCTGTAATTGGCAGTGACAGTTGCTAGATTTGTCACGGGTCACTTTGATACTTATTTTCTCGCTAGGGAAACCAAAAAGTCACTAAATCTAGTGACAAAGTTGCTAAGTTGGCAACACCCACCTCACCCCCTGCAGGGGAAGAAGCAGCATGAGCCACCACTCCAGAACTGATGGGGGGCAGACACCAGCCATATGGGATGGGGTGAAGAGAGAAGAGTCCAGGGCCCACCTGCAGACACTTTGTGTTTCCCCACCCCAGACTGTGGTAGAGTGCTCCCTAGAGAGTGGAGAGGGCGGGCACATGGGGTGAACTAGGGCTGGGAAGGCGTTTGTCTCTGGGAGCTGGCCAGATGGGAGGTTTGTGGGAAAGGCTGTTATGTGGGGCGGGGGGGGGGGTTGTAAAAAACAGTTACTCACCTTCTCGTAACTGTTGTTCTTTGAGAAATGTTGCTCATGTCCATTCCAATTAGGTGTGCGCACGCCACGTGCACAGTCGTCAGAAAGTTTTCCCTTAGCAGCTCCCGTCAGGTCGGCTGTGAAGCCCGCTGGAGCGGCACCTTCATGGTGCTGGATATATGACCCTGCCGACCTGGCGCCTCCTCAGTTCCTTCTTACCGGCTACTCTGACAGAGAGGAAGGCAGGTGGGTTTGGAATGGACATAAGCAACACATTTAGAAGAATAACAGTTATGAGAAGGTGAGTAACCGGTTTTTCCTCTTCGAGTGATTGCTCATATCGATTCCAAGTAGGTGACTCCCATATCCTACCTAGGCGGGGGGGTCAGAGTTATGGAATCGCTGACTGGAGCACTGCTCTGCTGAATGCTGCATCATCTCTGGCATGCTGGATGGTGGTGTAATGAGAGGTGAACGTATGCACCGAGAACCACGTTGCTGCCCTCCAGATCTCCTGCATTGAGACCTGGGCCAGGAACGCCACCGATGAAGCCTGCACCCTTGTGGAGTGTGCTGTAAGAGCCGGGGCTGGAACCTTGGCTAGGTCGTAACATGTCTGGATGCAGGATGTGATTCACGATGAGATTCTCTGAGATGTGACCGGGAGTCCCTTCATCTGGTCTGCCACCACCACGAAGAGCTGGTTTGACTCATGGAACATCTTCATGTGCTCGATGTAAAAGGCTAGCACCTGCCGAACATCCAATAAGTGGAACCTCTGTTCTTGGATATTAGCATGAGGCTTAGGGAAGAAGACAGGCAGAAAAATGTCCTTGTTGGCGTGCAAATGTGACACCACTTTTGGAAGGAAGGCTGGGTGAGGTCTAAGTTGTACGTTGTCCGTGTACGGAGGGTCGGATGTGAAGGCCTTTAGCTCCGACACCCTTCTTGCTGAGGTAATGGCGACCAGAAAAGCTACCTTCCATGACAGGTAGAGAAGGGAGGAAGTCCCCAGCAGTTCGAAAGGGGGCCCCGTTAGTTGGGAGAGGACGAGGTTAAGGTCCCACGCAGGGACCGGTTGTCCAATTTGTGGGTATAACCATTCAAGGCCCTGAGGAAATGGGCAACCATGGGGTTGGTGAAGACGGAATGCCTGGCCACTCCTGGGTGGAAGGCCGAAATGGCTGCAAGGTGCACTTTGATGGATGACGCTGTGAGACCCTGCTGTCTCAGGTGCAGTAGGTACTCCAGGATGAGTGGTATGGGCACCTGGAGTGGGGGTGTACGATGCTGAGTGCACCAGAATGTAAACCTCTTCCACTTTGCGAGGTATGTGGCCCTAGTGGAGGGTTTTCTGCTGCCGAGTAGGACCTCTCTTACCAGTTCTGAGAAGAGGAACTCCATGGGGTTTAGCCAGAAAGCTTCCAGGCTATGAGGTGGAAGGACTGGAGGTTGGGGTGATGAAGACAACTGTGGTCCCATGTGATCAGGTCCAGAAGTAGTGGTAACATGATCGGGGCATCCACCGACAGCTCCAGGAGTGTGGTGTACCAATGTGGGCGAGGCAATGCTGGTGCCACCAGAATCGTCCGTGCCCTGTCTCTGCAGACTTTGAGTAGGACATTGTGGACAAGGGGGATTGGTGGAAAGGTGTACAACAGACGTCCTGCCCAGGGGAGCAGGAATGTGTCCGCAAGCAAGCCCTGGATGTGTTTCTGGAAGGAACAGAATTGCGGGCACTTTCTGTTGCTCCGGGTGGTGAACAGATTGACCTGGGGAAATCCCCACTTCTGGAAGATGTAGTGTATGACATCCGGGCAGATGAACCACTCGTGACTGCAGAAGGACCTGCTGAGGTGGTCCACTAGTTCGTTCTGAGCTCCTGGTAGAAATGATTCCTCCAGGTGAATGGAATGGGCTATGCAGAACTCCCATAGCCGGAGGGCTTCCCAACATAGGGGAGAGGAACGGGCTCCACCCCGCCTGTTGATGTAAAACATGGCAGTGGTGTTGTCCATCAAAACTGTCATGCACTGTCCTTGTAGTTGGGCCTGAAAAGTTTTGCATGCTAGCCGCACAGCCCTCAACTCCTTGATATTGATATGGAGGGAGAGCTTGTCCTGCGACCATAGGCCCTGTGTTTGGAGATCTCCGAAATGCACACCCCATCCCAGAGCTGATGTGTCCATTACCAGGGACACGAGAGCTGGGGGCTGTTGAAGGAGACGCCCTCCCACACTGTCTGAGGGTCGAGCCACCATTGGAGGGACTCGAGTATTTGCTTTGGCACAGCGACTACTGAGTCCAGGCTGTCATGCCCCAGGCAGTAGATCAACGTAAGCCATGCTTGGAGGGGTCTGAGCCTCATTCTGGCATGCCGGACCATGTAGGTGCAGTCTGCTATGTGGCCAAGGAGACTCAGGCATCCCCTTGCCTGAGGCCTTGAATAATGTCTGCCATCACTTGGAAGCGGGCCTTGGGCAGAAATGCTCTTGCCTATATCGAGTCCAGTACCGCCCCAATGAACTCTATTCTTTGGGTTGGTAACAAAGTCGACTCACATTGAGGAGGAGACCCAGTCTCTCAAAAGTGGATCTGACCAATCGAACTTGAAACTCCACCTGCTCCCTGGTGCAGCCTCTGAGCAGCCAGTCATCGAGGTAGGGGTATACCTGCACCTGCCTCCTTCAGAGGAAGGCTGCTACAACTGACATGCACTTGGTGAACACTCGGGGGGGCTATCGACAGACCGAAGGGGAAGACCATGAACTGATAATGGTTGTGGTCAATGACAAACCCGAAGAATCGTCTGTGTGTAGGCCATATAGCTATGTGAAAGTACGTGTCTTTCATGTCGAGGGTGACATACCAGTCTCCCAGATCCAGGGAAGGGATAATAGCACTCAGGGAGACCATGCAGAACTTCAAATTTTCCCTGAACTTGTTGAGTCCTCGCAGGTCTAGAATGGGTCTGAGACTGGGCTTTGGGGATTAGGACATAATGGGAATAGAACCCCTTGCCCCTGAACTCCTGAGGAACCTCCTCCACCAAAGAGCGTCTGCACCTCCTGGATAAGGAGTTGCTTGTGAAAAGGGTCCCTGGAGAGGGACAGGGAACAGGGGGTGGGAGGGAGGGAAGGAGCAGAATTGGAGAGAATATCCCACTTCTACAGTGCGAAGAACCCAGTGGTCTGATGTTATTTGGGACAGGGCATGGTAGAAGTGGGTAGATGATTCATGAAACAAGGGGAAGGATCCGGTGTCATGGCAGGTTCACTGTTCACGTGCACACCTTCAAAAGGTCTGCTTTGAGCCCAACGATGGCTTGGTCAGGCCTTGGCCGTGCCCAGAGCGGGGATGGGAAGGCTTGCGCCTTCCATTTCTACCCCCACCCCTTCTATAGAAGTCCTGCCTCGTCCGAGAAAGATAGGGGCATTGTTGTTGCGGCTTAAAATGCCTGCGTTGGGTTGATATGTGCCGGCTATGCCAGGAATAGAACAAGTTGGCGTCAGAGTCTGATGAGGCAGGCCTAGACCTTGACTACCACGGTGGCGCCGAACGATACTTCACTGGAGACCGGTGACGAGGAGCCAGGGCGGGGGACCAGTGCCACTCCCTTGGTGCAGGAGACTGGTGCCGCTTACCCGTTGGCACTCACCTGGTGCTGGAGACCAGCGCTGCTCCCCTGTCGGTGACAGGGAAGGCTCGCGTCACCCTGATGGTGCTGGGGAACCCCTCCTGGAGGCTGGTGCTGGCGATTGGTGTCAAGAAAGGGGTGTTCTGGAGCAATGCCATGGAGAGCGGTGCTGATCTTGAGAGGGCAACTGCCTCATCATGGCAGGTTTGCCTCTAGATGGTACTGGATGATGCGGCACTGGAGGCTTGTCTCTACCTGCCGGGGACTGAGGTGCCGTCATGGCAATCAGATCCCTCACAGCTACAAAAGTGTCCGGGGTGGATGGCAGCTCCAACTCTTCCACCCGACACTGTCTCTCAGGAGTATTGCTGGGAACCAGACTCAATGGTTCCCTTAATGGGCCCGAAGTCGACAGTCCCAATTACTGAGGTTTTTGCGCCAAATGCTCCTGCCTGGGACACACTGCTGTCACACTCGCCAGCACAGTCGCTCTCAACCCAGGAGAACGGCCTTTGTCAGTTTTCCTGTGCCACTCATGCAGCACCAGAGAGTGGAATCAGTGCCGGTTTCTCTCCACAGTCCCAGTGCCAGGGAGCACCAGTGCCGAGGGTCACTTTGGCCCGAGTCCTTTTTCAGCACTGTGTCTTGTACTGAAACTGGGGCACTCCGCATGGACGCGCCCGATGCTGGGTCCTGACAATCAGTGGCAGATTGGGGACGAAGAGCAGAGTCCATTAGGAGCTGTTTCAGTCAGAAATTCCACTCCTCCTTTGTCTTTGGTTGGAACGCCTTGCAGATTTTGCACCTCTCTGTTTGGCGTGCTCCCCCAGACACTTGAGGCAAAAGTTGTGGGGGTCACCTATCAGCATAGGCTTACTGCAGGTTCCACAGGGCTTGAACCCTTGAGGCATGCCCCGGGACCAAGGGGAAGGATACGGGATTGGGGCTAGACCGCACTCCCACTACCTAACCTTCTAACTAACAACTACAAATCTACTAACAAACAACTACAAAGTAAGCTAAGGGAAGCACTTGCTATGCAAGTGACCGCAGTTCCAAGGACCACCACTATCGTAAAGAAGGAACTGAGTAGGGGCCAGGGTGGCAGGGTCATATATCCAGTGCCATGAAGGCGTCACTCCAGGGGGCTCCACAGCCAGTCTGACAGGATCGGCTAAGGGAAAAGTTTCCGATGACTGTGCACGCGGCACGCACACCTAATTGGAATCGATATGAGCAATCACTCAAAGAAGCACACACAAGTTCTGTACCTTTGACAATTGCATATTTGTTGTTTGGCTCAATCTGTTTGTCTAGCGTGTCTGTTTCGAATATAAGGACCATCTTCTATTCTGTCTGTACAGCACCTGGCACATGGGGCCCTGACCCTGACCGGGCATGTAGGCACTACTGAGAGAGAGCAGAACTGGTCAAAATGTTTCTTTCCAAAATGTTTCTCCAGCCCCTCAAATAGTTTTTATTCCTTCAAAAATGAAAAATGCCATGAAAAGCTTTTTGGTGTTGCAAAATGTCCTGGTTTTTGATGAAACTGAAAACTTGAACATTTCAACTATCAAAAAGTCAATATTTTATTTTTTCTCCCTATTTCCCCCTGAAGCCAATAGAATGAGTGAAGGGATTTGAGGGTTTGATTGTTTTTAATTTTTTTTCCTTTTTAAATTTTCTAGCTTTTCAAAACTACATGGGAAAAGTTACAGAATAGAAAAAGGGGGGATGGTAGGGAGGAAAATGAAAAAGTGTGTGTGGGTGGGGGGAACCACGGACATCACTCATTTTATTACATTCCATGCAGAAAAGGGGGGGGGAGAGAAAGAAGAAAAAACAACATTTCAAAAATTCAAAATTAAAAAAAAGTTTTGCAAAAATTAAAAAACAAAAACCCTAAAATGTTTTTCTGCTTTGGACCACATGAAAAAAGAATGACTTCAAAATTTTGAATTTTTTCATGAAATTATTTCTTCCCCTTTTCAGTCTCTCCCTCTCTATCTATAAATAATAAAAACTACATGACATGGCAACATGGACCTTGAAGGGATCAATTCAGTAGTTTGCTAAAATAAAGCTATGCCCAGCTGTAGGGTTCAAACACATCCAGCTCTTTGCCTGGTCAAGGACTTTTCACGGATTTTTACATGGAAGACGGCTGAATTCGTGGCACTGCCAAGCACCTTTGATTGTGACAGGAGACAGCTTCAGAGTTTGCAGGCTGATGAGCAATGGAGGCACATGTCCAGCTGATCGCATTGAGGACGCAGCCTCTTTCCCTGGTGCATTCTTGCCCGTGGCATTCCTGGATGGGTGGGATTTAGTGAAGAGCTAAAACAAAGGGATAACACTTAAAAATATATTTAAAACAATCTGCCACTATGTGTAGTGGACACATCTGTCTCTCTGTGGTACTTCTAAACCCCCCATCACCACAGTATCTGAGCACCTCACCAACTTCAGTGGATTGATCCTCACAACACCCCTGTGAGGTAGGGAAGAGCTGTTATTCCCATTTTACAGACGGGGAACGGAGGCTAAGTGACTTACCCAAGGGCACACTGGAAGTCTGTGGCTGAGCTGGGAACTGAACCCAGGACTCCAGAGACCCAGGCTAGCACCCTAACTATGATTAGATCACAAATGAAACGAGTTTGGTGGTCTCAGCTTTGCCCTGTGAATGCCTTCCTATTGCTTTGCCGATAGCTTGATTCCCTCCCAGCTCTGTGCTCTTCCTCGCTCTGATGGGATTCAGGGGAAATGCAGCCATCTAGCCTCATCTCTAGGAAGTACTCAGCAACAAAATGTCTAGAGAAAATAGCTGAGTGGCTTTTCTTAAGGGGGATTATTATTATTTTTTATATCTCCGCTTCTCAGCCTTTCTGCTGCTGTAGCCTTTGATTGTAAGAAGACAGAGCTTCAGATTTTACAGGGTGCCGAGTAAAGGCGGCACAATGAGGTGAGGAAGTAGCCTCTTTCCCCCAAGCTAAAACTAATGTCAAAATGGTTTAACAAGAGGATAAAGATGTTGGCAATAGGACCATGCAGCTCAAATAGCCCCCTCTACCTACTTCTGCAAATCCGACAGCAATCCTAGCTTCTCCATGAACGCAAAGCCAGGGCGACTGGGCTGCACAGGATGCCCAGTGTAGCCTGACTTGTGCTGCTTCCTGACCTGCCGTGCTGATCCACTGGACCAGTAGAGCAATCGGCGTGTGTTACAGGGGGCAAGGCACAGGCCAGAGATCTACGGGTGGCAACACTCCAGGGGTGAAGCTGCTCCGGGGAAAGCCTGCTCTCTTCTAAAGAATCCTTGCTGCTTTGACGACTCTTGGACGAAAACCTGGGATGGAGCCGGTGTGGAACCTTGGATTCAACCCAACCTCACCCCCCTAAAGTCCGGGGAGGGTTAGATCCAGAGCTGGTCTGGACACTGCAGCTTAGGCCCATCTCTGTAATGGGCCTGAACCAGAACAACCTGGATTTTCTGATCTGAATCCAGATCCAAAAGCCTGGCAACTCGGTTCCATCTCTGCCTAAAAGCAAACATCCTAGATCCCAATGTAAAGTAAAACTTGCGGAGATGCTAGGAGTCAGCACGCCGAGCTGCCTTCGTGTGTGTGTATAATTCATAGATACTGAAGGGAAGGAGCAGGGTGTGTGTGTGTGTTCATACATTGTACACACCCACTAGGAAAATAGACAGCTAAATCTTAGGGTCTTCAAGAATGAGAGGATGGCATAGGCAGCTCTAAACCACCTTTGCCCATCTACGTACACACCCTGAACCTGGCACTTTCCTGAGGACTGCCCTGGGAAATGGGAAATCCTTTACTGTTCTGTGGTACAAAGACAACATGGGCCAGAAAGCCCTGTGTATGCGTGTACTGCACAGACTGGAGAAACAGAGGGCCAGATCCTCAGCTGGTGTAAAGCTCCATTACACTGATTTCTACTGGCTGAGGATCTAGTCCAGAGAACAGTGTGTAGGTGTATTTCCTCCGCTGCATGAGACTTTACTCTCCGAAGCTGGTCACTTCCCCTGCTCACAGCTTGTCTTTCTCCACATGCAATCCCACTTCCAGCCAGCAGAGCTTGGGGTAAGCACTGTGCATGTGGCACCTTTATGCCCTGGCAAGGTTTCACATATTCTCTGCTGAGATCTGAACATCCCACAAATAAGGGGCGTCTGAAATCCACCCCAGAGCCAGCTCTGGTGTTTGAAAATGGCCCCTTCTTCTATGACGGGATGAAATATTACCCTGGAACTTAACCCATGTGTTTTCTTTGGGTGCATCTCTAATTCTATTCTGTTCTAGACTATACAGGTTTGTATATTACACTCATCACTGTAGTATCTGAGTGCCTTCACTGAGACAGTATTTTCTTCCCTAGGTACAGAAAGGGGGTGATCTCTCTACCACACAGAATAAATCTCACTTCACAAAGGAGTGTGTTGGCCACAGAACACTTACTGTGTGACCCCGGACAAGTCAGTTAGCCATTCTATACCTCAGCCAACTCTGTACAAGGGGCATAATTGCCCTACCTTACAGGAGTGTTGTGAGGATAACCCCACTGAAGATTGCAATGCACTTTGAGATCCACTGAAGAGAAGTGCTATATAGGAAACCGGTATTATTCATATTATTAAGTGTACGGCAGGGAGTGGAAATCTTCAGACCTGACTCTGAGCTACTTGCACCAGATTTACACAGCTACAACCTTACTGATTTAAGAAGAGTTATGCCCGATTTACCAGATGCACTTGAGAATAAAATCGGGCCCTTAATTTTCATCTTGCAGAGCATTTAAAGGCAACTACGTGCAAATGGTACCATGGACCATATGTACTGGCTGTCATAGAACCCGGATCAGATTTGCTCAGTTCACAAGTAAAAATATAATTTGTCTAGCTGCCAGCCCTGCAAGCACACCCTGGGCTGAGAGAGTCAAGCTGAGCTCTTTTCTTTTCATGCACCACCATCAGTGATAAAAATTCTGCAGTCCAAATCGTACTCTGAGCGACACCTATGCAACCTAACGGTCTCTAGTTCTGCTCTCAGCTACCCCTAGACAAACTCTTTGTCCCTCTCTCCCCATTCACGGCTGGCGTTGTCATTTACACCTGTGCAAAATGTGTGTGTGTGTGGGGGGGGGGGAACACACTACCAGGTCTGAATGAGTCATCTGTTCTCCTTTTTAACCTGCCTCGTGTCCAGCCCCTGTAATTAAAACAACAAAGTAAACAGATGTGGAAGAACAAACGCGGTGCTGTACCTGTTTTGGTATCTGCCCAAAGTTGCTGACAAATCCCAATATGGTGCTTTTAATGAGAGGATCGCTGGTGTTGTTGAGGTCCACCTTGTCTCCGTAGAAGTAAGGGTGA
Organism: Caretta caretta; assembly: GCF_965140235.1. Taxonomy (NCBI): domain Eukaryota; kingdom Metazoa; phylum Chordata; order Testudines; family Cheloniidae; genus Caretta; species Caretta caretta. The sequence goes on along the minus strand of NC_134212.1, from coordinate 59,419,363 downwards.
AAGGTATTCACTGCCTCCACTGCAGCTGAGCCATTTTGCTTATGACCAAAAATGAGATCTATCCATTGATGGAGATGTGCACTAACATAGTCACCTTCCAGCGCCTGGAACCAAGAGCCAAAATTTGTTCAATAAGGTGCATCTGTTTTAGATACATTGCCAGGCTGCCCTTCAGACTGGTTGGGTAAATACAGAGCTTTTAGATTCAGAAATGAGCTCCTTTGGATGCTTCTAATTCCTCTTACACGGTCACCTCTCAGCACAGGCAGGCTCAGCGGACATTATCCCAAAGCGGGTAAGTGGGCTCAGGTGCTAACTCTACCTCTACAGACAGGCGTTCCAGGCCTGGTCATTGTCACAAGTCAAACAAGCTCAGTGGCTTTCACCTAGAGGATACTTTGTTTCCATCACACAATCAATGCACGGTCCCAAGAAATGAGTTTTTGCTACTCAGGAGAGGTGCAGAAGTACAGGGGCACTGCAGGTCAGAACAGAGGGGCAGTGGCAGGGCTGGGTGAAGCCCATTGCTCAAATAGCAGGGGGCGCTGCAAGTGAGGACTGAGTGGCATTGGCAGGGCAGAGTTTGCCCTGCCTTGTGGCCAATACAGTGTCGTTTCCATGCTCCCTGCCATCCCTGTGCTCTGGGAACTCCCAGTGGGGCTGTGTGCCACCATACTGCACCTTGAAGGCACTTAAATATTTACCCGGTGCTTTGAAACTGCAACACGCCATGCCAGTGCCACGCGTTACTGACAGAGCTTTTCCATGTTTCTCTGGCCTGACCCTGTGACGATGCCTGGTGCTGCATTAGCGGGTCTCCGAAGAGCACCCTTCCACCCAGCATGCAGCAGAAACAAATGAGTTAATGGGAGCCTGAAGAACAGCTCATTTTACAGAGCAGACAACTAGCCAAATGCAGCCCGTCTAAATTACTCTGTCCGCAGCGACAGGGATTAAAGGGTAGCTTAGAGAACAGGCATGTCATACAACCTGAACAACAAAAACACACAACGCCTGGGCTCCAAAGCTGTTCTCCTTAGTGAGAGCAGGTAGCGTATGAATTACATACAGCAAACTGCTTGGCGCTGGTCAGCAAAGCACAAGGAAGCGCCTGACAGATTCAGAGGCGACAGAGCAGCTGTTCAGTGTGTGTTTGAAAGTCATTTTTCCCCAGCCCCACTAGCCACAGGGAGACAAACATGCATTTTAACAGCAACCCTGGGGGCTGCTTCACAGTTCCTCATTTTGGGGTGAACTGGCTCATCACAACTTTATTTTAAGAGCAGCTCTTTGTTTCCCATCTCCTCAGAAGCAAGAACTGGGGTGTTCAACGCTGTTGGAATGGACTTTTTTAATGGTCTTCTTTAGGAACTTAGCGAGATTCAAAGAGGGATTGGGCATTTATACAGACAACAAAAACATCCAGAGTTAGAACAGTTCTATTTGGGAAAAGACACAAACCCTTGTACTTCAGGGTTCACGCCTACCTCTGACTACTCAGGGTTAGAGCGAGACCTTCTTGGGAGGCCGATTACTCCATATTTCACTACTGTATGAATCTTGCACCTTCTTCTGAAGCTGCAGTGCTGGCCATTGTCAGATATAGGACACTGGGCTATAGCCTGAGTCTGACCTGGTCTACTGCAGATCAGTGTATGGGCAATCTTGTAAACTTGACACTGTTTCTTTGGTGAACTGCACCCAGATGAGAATCTTAGCCATTTGGCACAAGGAACATGGCTTTAGTTGTGGTTCTTTAAGTGCCAAGAGCATGCACAGCACTGCACAAAACACCAAAGGCACTAAAGACCTGAAGACCTTACAGTCTAAACAGGCAGACAGTGTAAAATCCACTGTGTGTTTCCAGTCTTTTCTATGGCGAGCAGTACCTGACCAGCTTGCAAATATCTATGAACATATCCTCATAACACCCTTGGGAGTCAGGCCTATGATCCCCATTATACAGACAGGGACCTGAGGCTCAGAAGGATTAAGTGATTTGCCCAAGGTCACACAGGAAGCCTGTGGCGGGGCAGGAAATTAAATCCAGGTCTCCTGAATCACAGGAATCCCTGTGCCTTCTTTGGAGGCAGGGAAGAGCCTGATAAGCAAGTCCAGGGGATGTACAATCAAGGAATCCATGTCTACTGGACTCTAGTGGCCAGACCTACATGTATGGGAGCAGGAAGTGGGTATAGATGCTTCTACAACTCTGCAGAGGGGCTGTTTGGGTGCTCCACCCTCAGCCTCCAAATTTGGGTAAGGACTGGTCTGTCCCTGCCTCAGACTTCCTGTGTGATCTTGGGCAAGTCACTTCATCTCATCTGCACAATGGGCTAATGATGCTTCTCTCTCTCCCTTTGTGTGGTTAAACTGTAAACTCTCTGAGGCAGGGGCTAATTCTCACTGGAGAGGTGGCTGGAAACAGAATTCCTGTTCCACGAGAAATTCCAGCATTTCAAAACTTGTGTCCATTCCCAATTGGAACACACTGAAATTTCTGAATTTCTTGTGGAACGGAGAGTCCAAAAACCCTGTACTCTGAAACCTAAAATCATTGCATTTCGATAATGCCAATGCTTTATAAATGGCAACATTCACTATCCTCCATTGTTTTTTGCAGTGCTGTTGTAGCCGTGTTGATTCCTAAATGCCCCAACAACAACTATGTGGGTGAAACCAGACAATTACTATGCTCTCAAATGGACTCGCACAAAAAGACAAAAACATCACATCACCTGTGGGTGAACACTTCTCACAAAGCAACCATTCTGTATCTGACCTCTCAGTTCTCATCCTCAACGGAAACCGGCACAACACCTTCACAAGATGATCCTGGGAGTTTTCAATTCATAACTTTGCGAGACACTAAAAATTACGGACTCAATAAAGACACTGGATTTGTGGCTCCTTACAACAGTCTATAACCCACTAACCCCTCTTTGTCCTACGACTGCAGAGGTGCTAATTGCCCGCTTCACCTTGAACTGTCTCTTGCAAGATGTGTTAAGTCCTTACACTAAAAACAATCTGTTCCACCTTGTATTTAGCTGTGACACTTTGATTACCTTTCCAAGATCTGAAGAAGAGCTCTGCATAAGTTCAAAAGCTTGTCTTTTTCTCCAACACAAGTTGGTCCAATAAAAGATATGATCTCCCCCACCACGTCTCTCTAACATGTTATAATGAATATAAAATATGATATACATATAAAATATTAAAGAGATAAAATACAACATATTAAAAATTACATTATAACATAAAAGTTGAAAACAAAAGGATAAAGTTACTCTTTCCTGTTGAAAATTTAATTGAAACCTGGCACATTCCCACCAGAATTTTGATTTTGACAAAACTGCATTTTCTGATGGAAAAGTGTTCCGTTGACAATGTTTTGATCCAATCTACTCACTATGTGTGTGTCTGTATGATGCCTAGTGTAATGGGCCTCTGATGTCAATCAGGACCTCTAGGTGCTATTGGAACCCAAGTAAAACAACAACAAACAAGAATATTACTGTAGCTTCTGTAAAGAGACTGGTTAGTTAAAGAATATCTTGTAAATTAAATGGACTGGTTTAGATTACTAAAAGGTGTAGCAATATATAACTGAATCAAGTTACTAGGCATGGGGACACTTGAGACCACAGCACTTATAATAGGAAGCAACTATTCTCCATCTCATATAAATTGGAAGATCATTAATTCACAAGCTTTTGTGCATCAAGACATCAGATTGAGATCTGGTTAAATGCAACCATTGGTGATCATTTTCATCATCCTTTTAAGGTGATCAAAGGGAACGTATTTTAAAAAGCATATCCAAAAGCTATTCAGTCATTTTTAAGTTAACGGAGCTAAAGGAAGAGAGGTAGAAATTTAACTCATTTGGGATAGTATTTAGCTTTTACACTAAATAACTGCCCATGGTTTTAAAGCGAAAACATTCAGGTCATTAATCCATAATATGGACTAAATGGAGCATCTTGATAAAAGAAAATAAAGGGTACCACAGAGAACAAGTGTGTTGTATGATCCGTTTATTGCAAGCAACAAAAAACACTTATTAATGGTTCTCATTAATGTTTCTGGGGGTTCCAGGATGCGCTGAGCATTCTCCAAGCAGAAATTAAGCCAAAGCCACTGTCCTGAAGACCGTACAAACTAAGCTGCCAATCACACGCACACATACTCACATGATTACCTTTGTTCAGGCGCACTACCCCATTGAGTTCAACAGGATTACTCGCATGCCCAGAGTGACTCACAAGCATAAGCATTTGCAGGGTTGGGGTTTAAAAGACAGAAAGTACAGGACATGGGGGAAACCTACAAGCCAACTGCAGAAGGTGATAATTGGCCATGTCTTGGGAATACAGTGTTTTAACAACAATTTACTTTTTGCAAGGTCCACAGACTGATTATGACGAGGTTGTGGGTATTTAGGGACAGTCAGTTCTCATAGTGCAGGCGCCACAGCAGAAAATGGCCTTCTGGAGGGATCTGAATGCAGACGGCAGTGGAGAAGCTAACACACACGGTGCTGGCAAAGCAGAGGGGAGGGGGCAAGGAGGTGATGGAAAAAGAGAGAAGAGCAGGTAATGAAGGAAGCTGTTTGGAAGGTGAGGATAAGGGCGGAGGGGGAACTAGTGGAGAGACTCAAAGGATAGTGCGGAGACTTGGTCCGAATGACAGACACGGAAGATATTTTCACAGCTGTCTTTGTGTGGCCTGGAGTGGGGGATGTGGGTGTGGACAAGAGGGAAGAATGCATCTTGGGAGTGTTGTGAAGGAAGAGACAGCCGGTTTTGCCTAGAGCAGAGGTGGGGGGGGGGGGTAAGAGACATGGGAAAGGCAAAGATGATCCCCAAGTTACAGGCCTGAGTGGCAGGGAGGAGGGTGATGTCAACAATGACACAGGTGGTGGTATGGAGGGAAGAACAGGAGCTTGGTGCCACTTCGGGGAGAAACGTACAGTGAGACAGTCAGGGGGAGACGCCTCAGACAGGCCGAAATGCAGAAAGGAATGGAGACAAGTCAGGAGAGGCAGACTCATGAGTGGTCAATGTTGAGAGGATTGCTGAAGCCATGGGAGTGTATGAGATCACCCAAAGACAGGCTGTAGTGGGAGAGAGGAGAGGGCCAAGACGTGACTGAATGCACCCCTGTATTCACACCCTGCACACTATAATAAATATGCCCTGGGAGGTATCATTTGAAAACTAATAACTCGCTCGTCAATAATATCATGGTGAAATGTGTGTAGCAATGTTATATGTAAAGTTGTGAACACAAGCTGAAATAATGTTTGAAATGTGTTTACCAGAAAAGTCTAGGTAAACCAGTTTCTCAAAGACAAAGGACAAGTTGACGCCTTTAGCCAGGTGTCATCAAAGCTGGTAGGCCATCACCTATTAAATAGCCATTCTTTAGCAAGGAAGGGGGTCAGGTACAGATCTGAATCTTAGCAAACAGCATGAAAGCTCTTTCATCATGAGACTCCATGACTCCAACCTCATAGCAGGGATGAACTTTATGTAGGAGTAACCCTCAGGAAAATGCATTCAAAAGGGGAACTGGATTATAAAGTGAGGGGCAAAACACCACAAAGGTAACTCTCCCTATCCATCTCTGTCTCCTCTACCTAACACAACAAAATAAAAAGCCTCTGGACTTTGGGAGCAGATCCTGGCCTGAGAATTTGGTCAGCAATGTTACTGGGAACATGTGGGAAGGGACTTCACCTTGAACCAAGTCTAGTTAATTAAGTATTAGTACTAGGAAGCATTTTATCTTTATTTCTCTTGTAACCATTTCTAACTTTAAAGCCTTATACTTGTACTCACTTAAAACCTATCTCCTTGGAGTTCAATAAACTTGTGTTATTCTTTCATTAGAACTTATCCAGTGTTGTCTTTAAACTCAACTATGCGGGTAACTCCATTTATCGTAGAGGGCAATGGACCTAATATATCTGGACTGCCCAGGAGAAGGCTGGACAGTGCAGAACACACATTGTTGGGGAAATTCAGGACTGGGAGTGTGCTGGGGTCACCCTGCAGGTAATAACCTAGGCTGCTGGTGTGTGGATGGTGTGTTGCTGACAAGCTACTGGGGTCAGAGCTGCTGGACTGAGCATGTACAGACACTCAGGGTGTGACCTGCCTGCTGTTTGGCTGGTTGTGAGCAGCCCAGGTGGGTGCTGCAGGAGCAAAGTGTTGTGAAGCACCCCATGTTGCAGGGAAAGGGTGACCCAGCCCCTCACTGGTCTGGATTGTACCCCAGAATCTCATACAAGGGCAGAGCCCTGTGAGACCTCAATGAAGAGCAGGGATTCAGGGAGAAGAACCCAAAAAACGGACACTGAGAGCAACGCCAGAGGAAAATCAGGACAGGACAGAGTCATGAACACCACTGGCTTTTTATTTATTTATGCTGAAATTAGGTAGAGCCTTCACTCTCCCCCAATGACCTTATGGGTCACCACGCCACGCTCTACACCACAAGAACCTGCATATCTCACAATTCACAAGTATGTATTCGCACTAAAAAGTCAGCTTCTACTAGCATTTACCCCACAGCGGTATCTGAGGTAACGCAGCTATGGTAATTCCCAGTCTATGTGCAGGGAAATCCTGCACTCTGGACTCAGGAACACTGTGTCATGGGGAAGACGGGCTTGATGCTGCCTATGCATCAGGTCGTTGATATGTCTGTGGTTTGTTCCACATCTGTCAGTGGATGCAGTGTACCTGACTTAGATCACAGCTAGAGACAGACCTGGACCAAAACTCCAGGTCTGAACCACCCTGAACTCTGCGGGAGTCCTGATTTTGAATGTTGAGGCTTGGCCCCCTCTGTAATAAACTCGGTATGACACCAGAATGCATACACAGTGTCAAAAGCAACATGTTACTCTTTCACTGATGAGAGCTCAGCACCATGGCACATCCAAGACATCTTGCCCCAGACAACTTCTAGCAGGGGGACTGCAGCATAGCCCATTGCATCCTTAGTTCAGTCCCTAATCGAATGAGATCCTGTGCGGTGACTTTTGGCCGCATAAGCTTTGTTTAATCATTCTGGGAGTTCAACAGTACCACACAGTCTGTCCATCTCCAGCAAGCTCAGTACAGAATCCCCTTTGCTTTCATCATCACCTAATTTTGTCTGTCCCACAGGAGACACTGCAGGACTTTTCTAGTCATTAATAAATGGAACTGACTGTCATACGCCCCAGTATTATAGAGCTGTTTGCTTTCTGACCTGCACTAAAACCAGTGTAACACAGCTGCAACCCAAAGCACCCCTGTATTCACAACCTACACATGATTGTAATTATCTTGGTACAAAACATGCTTGTGAGGCATCATTTGAAAACTAATAACTCACTGGTCAATAATATCATGGTGAAATGCGTGTAGCGACATTATATGCAAAGTTACGGACTTCCCCTGTTGTTGTTGTTAGCACATGTTCAAAACCACACAGCCCTGCTTAGGGAAAACTGGTTCAACAGGCCTATCCTAAACAAAGGGATGTGTCTCAGAGTAACAGCCGTGTTAGTCTGTATTCGCAAAAAGAAAAGAAGTACTTGTGGCACCTTAGAGACTAACCAATTTATTTGAGCATAAGCTTTCGTGAGCTACAGGACAGACCTCACAAAGAAAATAACAGAACGCCACCAGCCGTCACCTTCAGCCCCCAACTAAAACCCCTCCAACGCATTATTAAGGATCTACAACCTATCCTGAAGGATGACCCAACACTCTCACAAATCTTGGGAGACAGGCCAGTCCTTGCCTACAGACAGCCCCCCAACCTGAAGCAAATACTCACCAGCAACCACATACCACACAACAGAACCACCAACCCAGGAACCTATCCTTGCAACAAAGCCCGTTGCCAACTGTGCCCACATATCTATTCAGGGGACACCATCACAGGGCCTAATAACATCAGCCACACTATCAGAGGCTCGTTCACCTGCACATCTACCAATGTGATATATGCCATCATGTGCCAGCAATGCCCCTCTGCCATGTACATTGGTCAAACTGGACAGTCTCTACGTAAAAGAATAAATGGACACAAATCACATGTCAAGAATTATAACATTCATAAACTAGTCGGAGAACACTTCAATCTCTCTGGTCACGCGATTACAGACATGAAAGTTGCGATATTACAACAAAAAAACTTCAAAACCAGACTCCAGCGAGAAACTGTTGAATTGGAATTCATTTGCAAATTGGATACAATTAACTTAGGCTTGAATAGAGACTGGGAGTGGCTAAGTCATTATGCAAGGTAACCTATTTCCCCTTGTTTTTTCCTACCTCCCCCCTTCCTCAGACGTTCTTGTTAAACCCTGGATTTGTGCTGGAAATGGCCCACCTTGATTATCATACACATTGTAAGGAGAGTGATCACTTTAGATAAGCTATTACCAACAGGAGAGTGGATTTGTGCGGGGTGGGGGGGATGATGAGAAAACCTAGATTTGTGCTGGAAATGGCCCAACTTGATTATCATACACATTGTAAGGCGAGTGATCACTTTAGATAAGCTATTACCAGCAGGAGAGTGGGGTGGGGGGAGGTATTTTTTCATGCTTTGTGCGTATAAGAAGATCTTCTACTCTTTCCACAGTATGCATCCGATGAAGTGAGCTGTAGCTCACGAAAGCTGATGCTCAAATAAATTGGTTAGTCTCTAAGGTGCCACAAGTACTCTTTTTCTTTAAAGGGATGTGTGTTTACCTCAATTTACATGTAAGCAGTAAACAGGACCATCAAGACAGCAGGGGGAGGAGATGGCAGGAGACAGAGCAATTTGCATTTGAGCAAACACCAGCGGGGAAAGAAAGAGCACAGAGCTTCCTTCTCCACCAGACTCTATGTCACCTTCTGCACAGCTTGAATAAACTTGACTTGGGAGGTGGGGGGATCCTTCAGAAGAATCCACTTCAAAGATTCAATGGACCACAAAAAAAAAAGGGCAGAAAACCCCAAGTTCTCTCTTTCATCTGAGAAGACAAAGGCACCAGCACTTTTGGGCGCTATGGGAGAGATTCTGACCACGAAGGGGGTCAGCCACATGTTGCTGGAAGACAGGGGCCGGGGGTTGGGGTGAGAAAGGCCATCTTGAACAAAGCCTTCAACCAAAACTCGCTAGACTAAGTTTAGACTTTTAGATGCGTGTTTTCACTTTTGCTTGTAGCCATTTCTAACTTTCGCTCTCATCCATGAACTCACTTAGCCTTACACTGCTGCCGCTCCTCTGTAGACTCCGCCTGCGCCTCTTGTGGTGGTGGAGTATGGGAGTCGATGGGAGCGCACAGTGGGGTCGATTTATCGCGTCTAGACTATTTGTTTATTAACAAAGAGCTGAGCTACATACTAACCTGTCTATGCAAGTGGATAAACTTATAAGGGTCTCCATCCGCCCAGGGGGGCAGCTGCACGTCCCCCAACACAGTTCCGTCCTGCATGCTGCCTGCAACATTTACAAAGGGAAAATTAGATACAAGAACGAGCCGGAGTCATCGCCCAATTGCAAATGGAAATCGAGCTTTTCCAAAATCCAAGAGAGCTTGGGGGCCTGAAGAAGGTCAGATAACTCCCTATTCCCACTGGTTTTCCTTTGTGCAATTTTGGGTTCTAGGAAAATATGGATGAGGTCTCCTAAAATACTGCAGGAAGCTGTTTCTCCGGGGATTCCCAGTCCAGTTTGGTACATCTAGAGTGATCAAATAGCTGAGAGGACATTTTAGTGAGAATGCAAACTCGCGGGTGCTTGCCCAAAGAAGAACCTGAGAAAGATCTCTCTTTTCTCATCATTACCATAATAAAATCACACATGTTCTCAACATGAGCTCTGTTCTAGCCCTGACTATGGACTGGATCCAGGCAAACCTGTCAGCACCTGCTTTATTGAAACACTATCATTCTATGGGCCTCAGCACTGGCCAGTGCTAATCACTGGAGATAATTGCTAAAACAGCCCATTGCCAGCAATTTTCACAGATTCCTGGATTCCAAGGCCAGAAGGGACCCTTGTGATCATCTAGTCTGACCTCCTGCCTAACACAGGCTGTAGGACTTCCCTGAAGGATTCTGCCCTATAAAATCTGTAATCATCCTTTGCCTGCCATTACTTTCATAGAGCGTCCCCTTTTTCTTGCATCATGGGACAGTGTCACAGGGATGTGCAAATCAGTTTTCACTGCACCGATCATCACCTTAAATACCTCAGCCAAGTCCCATCTCTCTAGAGCTGGGCTCTGATCACAAAATCCAGACCAAGGTTAAGGTCCGGACAACAAAGATCTCCAAGATTTAGGAGTGTGTGGATTTGGGTTTCTGCCCATTATAGAGACAGGCTGAATAGAAGGTATAAATGTAAATTTCAGATCTACATTCTGGTTCACCCCATTTGGCTCCATTCAGATCAGGGTCTGGGTTCTGATTTCAATCACCCAAAGGGTTTGACTGTGTTTGGGTCCATTGCTTTTCTAAAGTTTCTCCTCTCAAGGCTAAATCATCCTAGGTCTTGCTGCCTGTTAGCAATCTCTCCCCGCCTTGGCTTTCCTTTGCCCATGGCTCACCTCACCTAGACCTTAAATACTGTAATGTGACCAACATGCAGCTGGACACTGACATGGCTGGTTAAGTTGCCTTGGCTGGCATGAATCTGGGATGATTCTCACATAAGGATGTGAAACATTTGTCTTTCCCCTTAATTACTAACCAGCCAATGTACACTGCAGTGAGATGCCTTGTCTTGCAAAGGTCACAGTCTGCGTGCAGAGTGAGCTGCTTATGTCCTGGGTCAGGAACAGAACACTGCCTGGCCAGCTCTTATGTACTGAGAATTATCCTGGACTCTCTGCTAGCCCCCACTGCTGATTGAGAAAGGGCCCATTGGCAGGGGATGCGTTCAGGATACCATTTACTGAGAACAGGAACCACACTCCAGACCGATCATGTACCCTGAGCCTTTCGGAAGGAGGCGAGGCTGCCTGTGGCAGCGCTGACCAATGGGAGAAGACACAGTAAAAAAGAACCACCATCAAAATCATTTAGCAACTCCTGAGCCCTAGATGAAGTAAAAATTACCAGGTGGTTTATAGACCACAACGTGGGCCACATTTTCAAAAGCAGTCACATAAATGCTTCAGCAAAAACCTGCCAGCATCTGATAAAACAGACATTTCAGCAGGCGCAGTGACAACTTGGAAGCACAAGCCCATTTGAGCCTGGAAAGGCAGGATCTGGAGGTGCACCCTTTGTGGGAACAACTTAGATGGCCAGTGTTGAAAGTGTGTCCCTATGGAGCCTTCCTTTAATGGGAAATCTGACCTGCCTGGAGAGGGAAATCTGCAGAAGATGAGTGTAACTGTAGTGTAACAGCTACACATTCTGTAGCGTGGGCTGTGCAGGAGGCCAGACTAGATGATCACAATAGTCCCTGCTGAACGTGTATGAATTCCTTATATAGCTCTTCTCGAAGCACTTCACAATCTTTCCATGGACTCAGCTCTGCACACCACTAAGGGGAGATCTATTATCACCACTGTGCAGATGGGGAACTGAGGCACACAGAGGATAAGTGATTTGACTAAGGTCACACAGGGTGTCTGTGGCAGGGAACTGAAACCAGTTCTCCAAGGACCTAGGGCAATACCCTAACTAGTGGGCCACCCTTGCCAAGCCTTCTCAATATCTCCACAGAAGACAGCCCTAAAATGGGAGACTGAAACTAAATCCCCTTGAAACTGAGATGCTTTGGGTCTGGATCCAAATTTCACGGCTCAGCCCCAGGTCAGCCAGCCCAGGCAGCCAGATCCCATCTCCCAGCACAATGCCGGTAGGAGCGCCCACATTCCACCCAGTACTTACCGAATTCAAAGTGATTGCAGTTGGTTAAGAATTCAGGCAAGTAGAAGAACTCAGGGATGAGCTCCCGGACATCACTCATGTTCTCTCTCGACGCCGAGTCCCACGTGTTCTTCACACTGTGAAACATCCGGTCTGCTACATCAAAACTTCCCCCCTGCAGACAGACAGAGAGCACCAGGCAGTGATCAGGGCTGGATTTCCAATGTTCTTTGTGACCTTACACTAACCAAGAGGCAAATGCTGAACCACAGCCTGTTTTCTAACGATAATCTAGGAACATATCAGGAAGAGCCTGACTCTGCCCTCGTCTATGCAGGTGTAACTGAGAGGGCAACCAGGCCTGGAGACATTGTCTCCCTTGCAGGAACTTGGAACCAAGCAGAAATGTGGCTCTCCTACATTAATGCTGATAATGATCATGGCTTTCTGCAGCGCCTCTTACATCCAAGTGCTTTACAAACAATGGACCTGACTCTGGGAAACTTCCTTACTCCCTGACTCAGGAAAGCAATTAAACGCATGCTTACATACACCACAGACACACGCTTAATTTAATGGGCGCTAAGTGCAAATGCCCTTCCTGAACAGGGATGGTTTCATAAAATCAGGGCCTTCGGGAAAACCTCCCATTGATTTAAATCGGGAGTTTTGCCTCAGATGGAGGCCATGATATATTTCAGGTCATCATTTTCAAATGTGCCACAGTGATTTAGGAGCACAAGTCCTATTAACTCCCAAAGGGGGTTGTGTTCCCAAGTCACTTAGGCACATCTAGAAAGCCCCGCCCCTCTTATATTTGTACTGGGATCATGACCCCCACCATCAAAACACATGTACTTCTAGCATAAAGTAACGATCAGCATTAAGCCACTTTATCCAATAGTGAAGACAGCCATGCCTCACTTAAATTGCAGAGGGAAATTTGCCCCATTAAGGATTTCGGTCTCATGCCCCTGCTGCCATGGGATCTCCATTGACTGGAAGTGCTCAGGACTTGCCCAGGCACCTAGGTCTTTCCTTGCAGGTCTCCCATCCACGACCGCCCAAGCCTGCTTAGCTAGTGAGACCTGACTCAAAGCGGAAGGCTGTTTTTCTTAACTCCCTCTTTATCCTAGAAACATGGATTAAAGATTCAAAACGGTTGCACTTCAAGTATGCTGACTCTTGGAGCTAAGGGTGTGGTTCCCAGCTGGAGCAGACATACCCCTGCTAGCTCCCATCGGGCTAGCACACTAAAAATAGCAGTGCAGCTGCAGTCGCACAGGCAGTGGCTTGAGTTAGCCACCTGAGAACATACCCATGGGGTCTAGATGGGCTTTCCCTCAGCATGGCTAACCTCTCCCACCACTGCGGCTACACTAACAACTTGATGACAGCCAGTACGGTATGTCTATGGGAGCTGGGAATCACACCTCAAGTGCAGACATACCCATTGAGATACTGATGAAACGCAACTCCGCACGGCCTCTAGTTCGGGGCTTGGGGTAACTCCACCATCTAACTCAGAATATTTCTCCAAACACCACCACAGAATATCACACCAAATTCTTCCAAGTCCCAGGCAAATCCTGGAGAATATGGGCTTTCCTAGTATCTTTGAAGGAAAGGTTGGATATAGAAGTTACTTTATTGGGGCAGGAAAGATGGTCCACTGGATGTGGCAGAGGTGTGGGACTCGGGAGGCTCAGATACTCTGTGTGATCTTGGGAAAGTCACTTATTCTAGTCTGCACTTCAGTTCTGCACTGGCAAAATGTGGCTAGTCCTTCCTTACTGCCTGTGCTGTGAAGATAGACTCTGTTAATTATGAGGTGCTCAGGTATTATAGTGATGAGGAACATAGAAGTACCTGGACAAATCTATGGAGCTCATTTCACTCCTGCTATTTGCCCACTTGTTATAGAGAAGCCAGGAAGCTTTTGGGGACCATGGGAACAGCCCTATGCTCAGCCAGTAGATAGCACCCTAAATTCCATCCATAGGGAAGGTAGGAATAATAGGGCAATTAACAGCAGCTTCCAGTTCAGCTACTGTGTTCCACAATCCTTTTCACCAAGAGAGATGGTAGCTTCAGGTACAGTCTGCATTGGATTCATTTATAGCAGGGCTAGGCCTCACCAATCCAAGGTTGACCCTTGGCCATTCTTATGTTGGGAGACTGGACCAAATGAAAGAGGATCCAGGGATGCTATTTCTGGAAGCTGAATTCTAGCACTGAGCTGCACTTGGGCTAGCCAGACCATTACGCCTCTCCAGAGAAAACGTTCTCACTCAGGCTTCTTTGGGCCTAATTTTATGTAAGGGTTTGGTGATGTGGGCAATTCATTTCACATATGGCAGCTTCCCAAGCTGGATTTGAGAAGTCAAAGGCCAGGTAACAGTAAACTTGACCTGGATGCCTACAGGCCGCACTTCAGCTGACATGAATCCCCAGTGATTAATTTTGTGAAGGACTAAATTTCCTAGCCACTACTTTCCTACATGCAATCAGCTTGCTCTGTACAGGCACTGACATAAAGTTAGTGTAACCCACTGGTGCATGTGTGTTACAGGTCCCTAGCTCTGCTGATCTGTAGCGGATATGAATTGTGACAGCCCGCAGCTACAGAGGGACATCCCTTTAGCTCAAGCTGTAGCAGTTCATGCTTTTAACACTGGAGATCCCCAGTTCGGTCCCGGAGAGGGGAGGGGGGGCATTGCATAAGCACAAATAGTGCCAGATTTGCAAGCAAGCCCGGAAGGTTCTGTCTGTTGCTGACTTGTTGGGATAACCTTATTTCCTCTGTTTACCTCTCTCCTCCTCCTGTTTGCTTCAAGAGCTAGATCAAGACTAATATGTCCCTTCTATCTAGTTACAGTTGACTGGGGTTTACCTTTCAGTCTGTTAAATATAAAAGTGTCAGATAAGCATCCACGCAGTCCAAAGAGAGGAGCTGTGTGTGTGCAAAGAACGAGACATCTATCCGTCCACCATATCACACTGCAGAGCAAACTCCACCTTTGGGTAAGCAGGTGCATGCCACTGAAGTCAATGGAGCTTAAGTTTGGAATATGGCTGTTCTGCTCCTGTCCCTGAAGATCTATACTAGGCCGCTCCTGGCCGCAGTCCCTTATTTATAACAAAGGGAAACACCCAGCTGTAGACTTAGCAAAGCCGGTTTGGATCAGAATTTTGGTCCAGCCTCATCTCCAATTCACAACACCCGTGCATGACTTCCACTCCACTTCCTTGTTTCTTACCCCGCCCACTGAGCATCATGGAGCCTTTCCACTCCAACTCAAGGGATCACAAACGGACCTCTGACCAAGATCACACAGGCAAGCCTAGCTAGGAGACAATCTGATGCACAAGGTCATCTTGCTCTTGATCAGTATCAAGCAGGGACCCTTGGAGTCAAATTCACATGGAAATTAAAACAGGGTAGAAGGAGGACTATAAATAAATCAACAGCTAACAAGTATCTCATTGAAGCATATTAAAGGGCTTTGTATATTTAATCTTCACACAGCGCACTGTGTCTGGTAGTGATTGATGCTTTTTCATCTTTTTTTGCAGCTTTTATGAGAACTGATGGTAATCTCCTGAGAAACAATATGATTTGTAATAAAAAGATTACCTGTATTAAATAAAAATAATATATACATAGGAAATGCTGTTAGTGTGACAAATCTGGTTAAAGATATTACCACCAAGAAAAAATGTGATTTTTTCCCTGGCTGTCTAATTCACTTTAAGGAAAAGTAATATCTTTAAAACTTAAGCCTGTATTATTTATAAAGGAAGCAATAACTGATTTTCCCATTTCTTATATTAATACATTTATTTGCATATATTTATATCAGAATTAATGGGTTTTCTCTCTCTTGAAATACAAAAACTGCACTGAGAGGGGAAAAGAAAATCTGGAATTACGTTATGCTTTTCAACTGCGCATTAACATAAACTCTGACAGCTTTTTCATGGGCCGCATGGAGTAAGACCTAGGGTTTTTTTCCTTTCAGCGAAGCCATTTCAGTGATCAGGGATTCGGGTTAAATTAAATACTGTTATAGTCACAGTATGATAGGGGCTGTGCAAAGCAGTTAGGCAAAGAGTTCACAGGGGAGAATCTAAGTAAGAATCAAACTGCGCTCCTATAAGAATTGATTCTGTGGGGGCCGAGCATGTGCCATTGATCATAATGTTGAGGGATTATAATACTGGGTCCTAATAGGGCCTTAAATCCAAGGAGCTCAAAGCACTTCTCAGATGGCTATAAAGAGACGAAGCTTTACAAATTCCCAAGAGAGGCTAACCAGTCATTATCTGCATTTACAGGCAGAGTTTCAGTGACTCATCTGGAGTCATTGAGAGAGCTGGGAATAGAACCTACATCTCCCAAGTCCCAGTGCAGCGTCTCAACACAACAGTCCCCTTCCACTCACATTGAGGCCCATTATACTTAATGAAGTATTACAGGCTCTGGAATCCCTTTTCTGTATGCTACCTTACTAAACAAGACTGTCCTAGCCCCCCATGGATTGCCGGGTGCTATCAGCTCTGTGGACTAGGGGAATTAAGATCTCCAGCCAACTCTGCCCTTTTAAAGGGAGTTGGGTCTGAGATGCTGTGTTTCCCATTCAGATGAGTTCAGACTGGCGGGTTTGGAGCAGGCCCATCACAATAAAGCCTCTCCTCTTCTTAAGAGGCAGCCCTCACCTCATCCTCCTTCTTATCCCTCTTATCACATGACTATTTAGTTTCCTTTAGTGTGGGACCCTATTAAAGGTTCTTTCTGAAAGTCCAAGTACACTGTGTGGTCTGGATCACTCTTGTCCACACGCTTACTGACACCCGCAAAGAATTCCAATAGATTGGTGAGGCATGATTTCCCCTTGCAAAAGCCATGTTGACTCTGCCAACATATCGTGTTGATGTGTCTGATAGTTCTGTTCTTTGCTATAGTTTCTACCAGTTTGGCTGGTACTGCATTATGCACAATGGCCTGTAACTGTCAGGATGGTCTCTGGAGCCCTTTTAAAAAAATCAGCATTACATTAGCTACCTTTCAGTCATCTAGTACAGAGATTTGTTTCAGCAACAGCATGTAGTAGCCCTGCCAGCAGGAGGTGCTACAGTTAGATTGCAGTGACCAGAGGTGATCGGGTCTCAGTTTGAAACATTGCCATTTGAAGGCACAGCTGCAAATTACGACAACACAATTGTGAGGGGCAGGGTTTGAAAAACAGGTGTGCAAAGCTAGACTATGTGCTATGGACATTGCTGCAAGTCCTGGCTGAACCAATCGTGTAGCTCAGGCTGTTCAAGTCTGCTGCTCTCCTGACTGTACCCGAGAGTTAGCAGTCCCTAAGCTGCTACAGGACCAGGTATATGTGGGGGAAAGACAATACCAGCTCTGATTCACATGCATCAGTGCAAGACGAGAGGAACGAGGCATCTGGTGGAACCAGTCAGTGGTTTAACCGGACTCACCTCAATGCAAAATTTTGGGTGCTTATCTAGATCTCGGATGCTTTTGGAGTCATCTACCAATCACACATGAATGCAGCCACACAGACTGGTGGCTTGTTATGGATAAAAAGCATCCCGGTGAGCAGGAGCAGCATTTGGAGTTTACAACAGCGCTAAGTGCTCCACAGTCATTGATGACTGCAGCTAACATATGGTTTGCAGAGCGCCGTGGAAGAGCATTGCCTCAGGTGGTTCACAAGCCCATCACCCACCGCTGGGAACAACCGATTTCATGGGGCTTATTGCTTAATTAACACAGCACATTATTTACATTAGCTCATTGAAAGAAAAAACAAAACAAAGCAGAGCTGCAGCAAAGCAAAGCAACTGGAGAGGGATGCGGCCAGCCCTCCTTCACCACACAACAGTCCCTGCAGTGCAGACGTATCCCTACGGCCCCAAGGGGCATAACAGGTGCACTGGGATGGGTGTGTAAGGCCCATAAGGGTGTGTAAGGGTGTGATGGATAATCTAGCCTCCCCCCTCCTATGACTGGACTCTCTGTTAGAATGTAATATATACACACGGCTCTGATCCTGCTCCCATTGAGGCTTTGCCAGTGAGTTCAGCGGGAACAGGATGGGGCCTCTGCCAATCCCAGACTTTGCTTGTGACATAAGAACGAACGGGCAGCTCATTAGCCAGTAGCTGGAATCAGCTATCGTTTTCTACGTAGCATAGAAGGTCCTTTTACCTGAAGAGAGCAGAAGGTCTGCGTAAATGGCTCCATTCGGACCAAGTACGACGCTACTATGATGGCCGAAGAGTAGTGGGTGCAATAGTGACATTGGGCTGACGGGTCTCCTGTAAATTAGAGGTGATCGGGTCTCAGTTTGAAACATTGCCATTTGAAGGCACAGCTGCAAATTACGACAACACAATTGTGAGGGGCAGGGTTTGAAAAACAGGTGTGCAAAGATCCATGTGCAAGGGCATGCCCGATAGGATGTGTGCTCACACAACCAGGCAGGTACACTGCAACCTGGCTACATGTGCTGCCAGTGATGAGCTGCCAAAATCTTAACAACCGATTCCCTCCTCACCCCACGAGGGGGTCGTGGCCTGTCCCCGCCACTCCTGCCCCGCCCCCGCCCCCCGGGACTCCGGCCCCATCCAACCCCCCGCATTCCTTGACGCCCCCTCCCCAGACCCTTGCCCCATCCACCCCCCTCCCCTGTCCCCTGACTGCCCCCAGAACCAGGCAGGAGGGTCTCGTGGGCCACCGAGGTGGGTGCCCACCCCGTCCCTAAGAGCCAGAGGGGCCTGCCGGGGGGCGAGGCGGGGAGTCGCGGCGGTGCTTACCTGGGGCAGCTCCTGGGAAGCATCCAGCAGGTCCCTCTGACTCCTAAGGGTGGGGTAGCTTAGCTAGGCAGGGAGCAGAGGGAGCGACCGCTCCCCCCACTGATCACATCAAAAGTGGTGCCTTAGGCACCGACTCCGTGGGTGCTCCGAAGCTGGAGCACCCATGGGGAAAATTTGGTGGGTGCAGAGCCCGCAACGGCAGCTCCCTGCCCCACACCCAGCCCCAGCTCACCTCTGCTCCACCTCCTCCCCTGAACGCACCGCCCCGCTCTGCTTCTCCGCCCCCCTTCCCCGTGGCTTCCTGCGAATCAGCTGTTTGCGCAGGAAGCCTGGTAGAGCTGAGAAGCAGGCGGTGGCTTGGCGCTCAGGCCCAGGGAGGCGGAGGCGAGCTGGGGCAGGGAGCAGGTCCCCTGCGCCCTCCCCCGCCCCCCCGGGTTACCTGCTGCAGTGCGAGCAGCCCTCTTCGTGCTCCGCCCACCCCAGCTCACCTCCGCTCCGCCTCCACCTCCTTGGGGCTGAGTGCAAAGCTGCTGCCTGCTTCTCAGCCCTCCCTGGCTTCCTGCGCGAACAGCTGATTCACGGGAAGCCAGGGGGGCGGAGAAGCAGAGAGGGGCGGTGCGTTCAAGGGAGGAGGTGAAGGCGGAGCGGAGGTGAGCTGGGGCCGGGCGCGGAGCTGCCGGTGGGTGCTCTGCACCCACCAAATTTTCCCCGTGGGTGCCACTTTTCCACAGGACAACCGGTTCTAAAAGGCTTCTGAATTTAACAACCGGTTCCAGCAAACCAGTGCAAACTGGCTCCAGCTCACCACTGTGCGTACCCCCTTTACATGTGATTGCACACACCTTGAATGTAATACCAGAGGGAAGCACAGGCCCTAAAGGGTCTATGTACCTCACCCCATGCCCCTTGATGTCTCTGGGGTCCTTAGTTGCTATTTTGTTGCATTTGCAAGAGGGTTACCTCCACAGTGATCAGCTACGTGGCCACATAAGGACGGGATGGAGTCCCATGTAATCCCTATGGCCTGGCAGATGATGCAGATACCACGGTGACAGGTGCCTTAACATTAGTGGAGCTAGATCCCAAATGCCCTCCTCCTTCCATGCCATCCTGCCTGCTCCTGCTCCATCCCCCCAGTGCTTAAAGTGTGCCAGGTCAAAAGGGGCACAGACCTGGCACACTTAATATAAAATGTCTACCTCTGAGCCAGGTCCCTGGGGGGGCGCACATTTCAGCCCTGCCTCTCGGGGCACAAGCAGCCAGCCAGGGCTGCTGCAGGAAGCAATTCCCCCCTACCCCCAGGGGCCAAAGATATTCTTGGGGGTGAGGGGGTAAGAACCTAGCAGCTAGGGGGTTCCTTCGCCCTCCCTCCCCTCCCTTCCTGTGAGGCCTTTACCCCTCCCTTTCCCCCTCCATCCCTGCCTGGGAGGGGGAGAGGGAACCTTGCTTAGGCCCGCCCAGCCTGAGAGGGGGCTGAAGAACCCCAGGAGCTGCAGGGGGAGCAGCGATGAGGCTGGAAAGGGCAGAACAGATGAGGGGGGGCAGGACGGTTGGGGAGGTGGGGGGAAGAGTTGCTGTGGGATGGGGGACAGGCAGAGGTGACATTGTTTTCATTTTAGTAGAAAATGACAGACCCTCCTCCCAGCGCACAGACCTTTTTCAGCCCGTTTTAAGCCCTGCACCCCCACCCCCATTCTCTCCCACATCACTCTGTCCCCCAGCAAAGCCCCACTCCCCAGGGGCCAAATTGCCTCACTTCCCCCAATCCCCCACTGCAGCTATCAGACAGGATGCCTGCAAGGACCCTCACTGGGCAAGTGGCCTCTGCTGCTAAGCCCCCGGCCCAATACTGGTCTCTGGCCTGAGGATGGGGACGGGACTTAGCAGTGCAGGACACATCGGGATGGGGGACAGGATGGGAGTCACTCTTCATAGCAGGCACGTCCCAGGAACCCAAGGCCCTCTCTCATCTGACTCTGCCCAAGCCCTGAAAATCAACTGGTCCTCCTGCAGGAGACATCTCCCTAGGAATTAACCTAGCGTCCAAGGGGTTCAGTGGGAGCTGGATTTGTGCCTCCCGTGATTCTCCGAAAGCACTCACCTTCGCTCTTCTCCACCTCATGATAGCGCTGGATAAATTTGCGTTTCCTTTCCAGTGTCTGAGCTCCCATGGGCTTGGAAAGGTCTCGGAACGTCTGGGGGCTAGCAAGGTTCAGCATCTGCAAGGCAAACGTCGGGGGGGGGGGGCAGGGGAGCAGCTGAACTCTCCTGGAACCCCACTGACCAGGCTCAGCTCTGTGACCTGCCTAGCTGTGGTGGCTCAGGTGTGTCAGCCACACCCACAGCCAGGGGAATTCACTGAGCTTGGTGCTCACCCCTTCAAACCCGGTGTGATGCCCTTGCCAGCATGGAACGCCTCCCCATTACTCTGTGGGAACTACGTTAACCTTGTGCAGGGAGTCAGTATGGCCACGGCAAACTGGGAGATGCATCACAGCTAAGCCTTGGGCAGGTATAAGCTGGTAGAAATGACACCCGCAGTTCCTGGGGAAAGGGGATGAGCCCTGCCTTCAGCATCACCCCTTTGCTGGTTGGTTCATGGAGTGACTCCAGCATATAGTGCAGAAACCACAGCATATCTGCCTTTCTGGGCAGAGGTTCAATGCTACCAACATCCGCCTCCCAAGGGAGAGGGAAGGATCCTTGGAAGCAGAGGGCGTGTGCCTCCGAGAGCTCAGTGTGTGCAAGGAGCCTCCCACCCAGAGGGTACATTCACACTGCAATCAGGACAGCACACGTAGGCATACATGAGCTAGCTTGGACTGAGCTAGCTCGCAATACATAGCTATGGAGCCGTGATGACACAGGCCAGCTGCCCAGGTCTGTAGGGTCCCAGACGATTGCTGTGTAGATGTACCCAGACTGGCACAGCCTACATGAAGGGACAAGTGGCAGTACTTGCTCTCAGGGGAGCACAGGGCCTGCTCCCTTCATAGCCCTTTGGAGGGGCAAGAAGCAGAAGGGGTCACAGCCCTGGCCCTGTTCTGAGCCCACTCTCTGGCACAGTCCAGCCCTGGCTCGAGACCTCAGGAGTGGGTTCTAGAACTAGGCCCACCCCAGCATTCACATCAGTGAAGAACGCTTTGCATGGCTTCTACTGCAGAAAGTACAGAAAAGCTACTAAGCATGAAGAGCTCACCTGGGAGTGGTAATCAGCCAGGATCCAGGGGAACACGGGGTACTGCATGTAGTCATTGTATGTGCGCCCGGCCAGCGTGTTCAGGTACATCAGGTAGTCAAAGTTACTGATCTCTCTCTTCTGCCATATCAGGGAACAATCATCACAAACCCCTACGGTGAAGCTGCTCTTGGCTCCATGTTAATCAGTAAGAGCCAACCCGGCGCAGGCTAAACACAACTCATTAGCACAGCCAGTTGGGACATGGGAATGTTTTTATTGGTAAGTTAAAAATTTCTATTTTCTCCAAAATTTTTCTTCACAAAGCTTTTGGGTTTTTGGTGAAAAACAGCAACAGAAAAAATTGGTGTATGGGTTTTCAATGGAAACATGAAAATTGCCTTCAAAATTGGGCATTTCCAGCATAAATTTCCATTTGGACAAAAAAGCCAGTTTTCATTTAAATGTTTTGAAGAAAAAATAGTTACCAGGTCTACTCGCTACCCATAGCCACTGCATGATTTTTGGTCTTTCAATTTATTGTGAATGGTGCCAGAGTGACTGTCCTGGCAAGTGAAGTCCCCTTACTAATTCACAAAACAAATACAGCCTGGAAATTGACAAGGCAAATTTCCCACACATTGTCCCCTTGTCCCAGTGTGCACAGGGCAAAGTGCCTTGAACCTGACCTGGAGAGATCTCCTCTCTGGGTGAGAGGGGAGTTCATTCTTCTTGTACACCCAGATCTCTGTGCTGAAACACCAGCAAGGGTGCCAATTGTAATGGTAGCTCTTGTGATGATGATTATTAATATTTATGTTGTGTTAGCACCTAGGGGGCTCAATCTGGGATCAAGGGCATGTGCTTTGCTAGGTGCTGTGTGCACACACACACAATCACTGGACATCTGTGCTCCAGAAACTGGATTGAACCCACCAGCTCATTTCACATGCATTAAAAAGAGCTCTCAGCTGGTAACAATGCTCAGATGGTAGCAATGCCCATTGGCCTGGATTCTGAGCCATCAGAGACGGCAGCTGCTTTTAAACTTTGGAAGCATTCTCAGAACTCCAAGGAGCCTCTGTTCAGCTGGGCCACGGTGTTATAAATGCTATAATCAATCAGCAACCTCTATTCAAATCAGCACAAGACTACATGAGCCTGCTACTATTTTATAACAATCAGTTCACCGAAATGTTAAATAAGTTTTCTCATTAGATCTTCTTCAGACTATGTAATTTGCATACTGGCTGAAACCACTAAATGCGCTAGTGGTATATGTATGTAATAGGGTACTGTATTGCTTTCATATGGTTTGATGGAGAGCCAAACACACACAACTGTTTTATTGTTATCCATGTGCAGGAGAATCCTGGCCAACATCCTGCAGAGCCAAATGTGAGGTAGCCCATGGATTTCTACACTGTCTTCTATGGCCATCAAGATCTTTATCAGAGGCATGTAGCCACTGGAAGCTACAGTCCAGGTACTCAGCTGGTATAGGACAATGTCACTCCAGTGAAATCAATGGAGCTTTGCTTATTTACACCTGCTGCAGATCTCCTTCTACACATCCCCTCATCTTGACTAAAGTGGCCATCTTAGGCATCACTGCAGCAAAGAACTAATGCCCGAGGTCCATCTAGCCTGGTGTGCTGTCTCCAACAGTGGCCAGCAATAGCTGCTTCAGAGGAAGGTGCAAAGAACCCTGCAATAACCCAGTGTGGGCTAATCTGCACTCCATGAAGGGTCTCACCCCAATCCCAATAGTGAGAGCTTGACTCTAAACCCTGCAGGATGAGGTTTGTCTTTTTAGCAGTATTGTTTGGGTTCCTGGTACACTGCAGTAGGGCAGAGAGAGTTGGTCCATCCTTTTCTTTCCTCAGCTAGGTACTGACATGGTTTTATTCATCAGAGAGTTAGCCAGAGATCTGTCTACATTTACCTGCCACTTCTGGAGCATTGTCTTTTCCCCTCCCGTGTTCTTCCTGCATGAAACAAAGTTTTTATTGTCACCTTCAAAACCACTGGAGAATGATTAAGAAATTACATTAATATTCCAATCCCTCCCCCGCACCCCAACTTCCTTTGAATAGGCTTTGCTCATTAACAATTTGCTCATTTCCCAATCAATCTTCATATAAATATCTGCTTTCCCACCCTAGCCACTTTGGACCTAGAGCAGTTCTGAAAAAAATGGTTGCCAGGTTTGTATTTTTTGTATTTTTTTAATAATGGGGAAAGTGTATTTGCCCATCCTTGTCCTCTTCATTCTCATAAATGCTCAGCAACTTTTGTTCAATTTTTTTTTCTAAATAGCTCTGAAGAAGTTGGGGAAATTTCAGCCTTAAAGGTGAAAGCATCAAAAGTTCTCAGCAAATTAAAATAAGGTGTAGAATATATTTAAATAGTGGGGTGCTACCAAAACCAAGTATGTTGTTCAGTAGCAGTTCCCTCAAACCTATTACCTTGGGCTGTGCTCTTGTCCAATCCAAAAAGTTAAGTAGGGAAGTGCCTGGTTGGTTCTTGGACGGATGTCACCTGCCAAGGGGTGGCCGTGTGGTACTGCTGATTCAGTTGGGCAGCAGGGGCTTTTTCTTATGAGCACATTGCCCCAGCATGGTGATCCTCTCAGAAACAGAATTACTAACTCTCCAGAAATAAAATCAGATGTTCTAGCTCAACTCCAGCTATGGGCTTGCAACAGGAATTATTGGGTGAAGTTCTCTGGCCTGTGTTTCATGCGAGAGGTCAGAGTAGATGACCATAATGGTCCCTTCTGGCCATAAAATCAATGATCTAGGAGAAAACCTAGAATTTTCTACTTTCACCATCACTTTTTATTTAATGAATTATTAGGAATAAATCCATGTAACATGACCCTAATGATTATATAATTAGAACCAAGCAATTTATTTTGTCAAATAATTTATTCACCCCCAAAAATACAGCTTTGGGTCAAATTTGTCAAATAGTTTTGGCAAAAGAACAGAACAGAAACATTTTTACATTTACTAAATGAAACATTTTGATTTTTGTTTCAAAATGGGGTTCTGTTAAAAAATAGCAAGATTTAATTCCCCCCCCAAAAAAGGTAAAAAACACTCTAAAATTAAATGAAACATTTTGTTCAGTGTGAAATGAATTTTTCCTTAGACTGAAAAATCAATTATTCACCCAACTCTCTCTCTATCATTATCTTGCTGTATAATTTCTATTGGACAAGCAAATGTCTCAGAATAAGGGTATTATTTTCCCTGTTGCTTAGGCAATGTTTTTAGTGCAGATTATGGGTTAATCTCTTTGAACAAACAATAAAATCTAGTACTGATTCTGTGTTATGAACTAAAACTCATACACCTCTTTGTGTAATTCCCCTGCGTGACCAGCCAATCAGGTTAAGTTTATAGCAACCATGCACACAAACAACAAGTGTCATTCACATCTGATACGGGAGGATGGATCTTGGCTCTTTGCCCTAAAGACAAGAGGGTAAATGCTGCTCTCCGTTACATGGTGTAAATCAGGAGAGACTCCACTGACTGCAATGGGATTACTTTGGATTTTCACCACTGATTCTGAGCAGAATTTGGCCCAGGAATTTAGGAATTCTAAAGTAGCAAATTGGGGTACTATAAACATCTGCCATTTGTCACACAGTTCTTATGTTCCTATGTGTAGGTTTTGCAGAGTTTTGTGCATCGCCTCAGCTAGACTTCTGCAAACTCCATAGCACATTCTGGAAGGGAGGAAAGCAGACGGTATGCTACAAGAGGAGTTAAGGAGCTTGTCTGTGGTCAGGTTATGAGGCTGTAGGGGGATTGGATTAGGGAGCCTGTCACAGAGGGATCAGGTTGGGTTTTAGCAGCTGGCAGGCAAGATTGGATCGACCTGCTTCTCATTGGGGTGGATGAGTTAGCAAGGATGCTCAGGCTGCTGACATTAATCGAGGGTCCATGGCGAACTCATTGGTGGGGAATTCTGAAGGAGTTCTGCAACGTATGAACTTGCTGCACCCCTTCAGTCCTTCAGAGTTTTAAAGAGGCACCTCTGTGTGTGTGTGGGGGGGGTGGGTTAAAATATAAGATATTGCAATCAACTGGCCAAGTGTACATATATTTATGTGGGTATGCCACTGCCCTCTACTGATGGAAACAGAACTGTTCAGCTGTGTGTCATAGGCTCTATATTCCTAACAGCTAACGGGAATTCTCTGAGGGCCACTTAGACCTCTGCCAGTGCCACACAGTTCTAAGTGGTCTCTGCAGAACTTAAAGAGATTGAAGAGTCAACAATGCTCATGAAGGTATTCAAGGCTAAGTCTAGATATTCCCACCTCAAGCATATCCTGTTGGGATGCAGAGGGCTAGACTCAATAGCCCCTCCCAGTCTCAAAGATTCTGGAATTCTGTGCCAGAACATGACGACTCACAGAGGTCAGAATGTTGGCCACAGGCCTGGGATGGTCAAGACAATTCCTCCCACTTTCCTGACCATCTTTCATCAAACAACGTGCCTCCAGCCAATACCTCCTCAGCTAACACAGCGGAGGCTGAGAGTAGATCAGCAGCAGCTACCACACAGCAGTGAGTGCACTTAAAACAAAACCCAGGGCTAGTGCCAAAAAGGAAAGGGGGACAGGAGCTTTATAAACATAAATAGCTGAGGGGTGAGTTTACCTGGATTCAACAGAAGTGTCCATCTACTGTATGCTATTTCCAGGGTGCTGACCACTGTAATATCGGAGCACCATGTATGTGTGCTCACGATGATTTACCTTTGCCTGGGCCATCCATGGAGTGATTAATTAATCCCTGTCCCATGAAGATCAGCCTCTGGCCTCACTCAAGTTACAGCCAGCCAGAGCTCTCTGTGCATTAGCAATGGGTGAAGCTCAAAAGATTTCATCAAAGCTCTGGGGTAAAATTCTGCCCTTATTGAAGTCAATGGCAAAACTCCCCTTGATTTCAGTGGGGCCAGGATTTCACTCCTGTTGTTTTTACTCAACTATCTGAAATTCTAAAGTCTGCAAAACAGGGCAGGAATTCTCATAAGCAGCAGCTTCCTTGAGGAATTTCCAGTATTTACCTACTCTGCATTGGGTTGAAAATACTCTATGAACAAACCTTGCCCTGGAGTATCAACAATCCAGCTTCTGCTCCCTGCACCAACCAAGAAGAGCAGAGGTGCAGGGAAATAATTGCTTTCCCTTTAAAGTTAGACAGCTTTTCCTCAAGCCTTAGTGAGGTTCAGTTTAGGTGACACGTGGGCAGTGATGCAAGGTTGCTGTTTGACTGTTCCAGTTTACCTGTCCCTGATATTCTTCTACCACTCCAACGATGGTGGGAAAATATGAAATATGTAAATAATAAGAATTTAGGAGCTTGAACTTTTGTAGCACCTTCCACCCGCGTATCTTATAGTGCTTTATGAACATCAGTCAGTTTAGCCTCCCAACCCTTCCCTGAGCATTAGGGAAATATCAATAGGTGACAAGACTGTGGCTGTATTCCTGAGGTGGATAGTGACTGCTCTGTGCCTCAGTTTACCTCTTCGCAAAATGAGGGTCACGCTATCGACCCACCTCACAAGATTGTGGTGAGGCTTAACTCATTTTGGTCAGATTGTGCTGAGACCCTGGAGTGGTACAAAAGTATATCTTATATTTACAGAATGCCTTTGACACCACAGGCCTTTTACAACTTATACAGACATCGGGGTACCTTTTCCACTACTGAAATGTAGCACCCAGCCAGAGTGCAGAGAAGCACAGGCAGTCAAATATATTGAGTACACTGTAACCAGCAGTGAGATGGAAGCAGACTGTTTTCACCAGTGTTGGAACCGGTCAAGCACACCAGCATTAACACTAACCCTTTTCATGCTCAGACCATCCTGGGATCTTTAATGACCACAAATGTTTCAAACAGTTCCCTGGTTTTACACCTCAAGTGAAAGACAGCACCTCCGGCAGCCCCTTGCACCACATATTTAAATCAGAGCTATTTCTTTTCCCCAGTGATTTATTGGTTCCACTTTGAAGCCATCATACCCGGCCATGGAAAACACAAGCTTGTTACTCCAGGCGTAGGAGAAGAATTATGGTAAATTCACACGTCATAACAGGAGAAGATCCACTAGGGAGTCATGGTGGAATGAATAACTCCATTCCGAGGGGATCAGAGGCAGCTGCATACGGACAGCAGCTCATACCAACTACTGCAGCACTGGGGTTACTTTGTGGTCATTCTCTCTGCCATGTCTACTCCCTGCTGTGTCTACTCGCCTAGCTGGGTTGCCATGGATCGACATAGGGGATGATATCGTAAGTGTTGTAAGATCAGAACTACACACAGCAAGCACCTGCACTACAGCAGAGTCTGATGAAATGGCCAAATAACTGAAACCCACAACTAAAGCACCCAGCTAGCAAACAGTTCGATCCACTTCTACTTTCCTAACCCAGTTGTAATGGTCTCCTTCTCTGCATAAATCCAAATCTGATATTTCCAGGACGTGCATGCCGCTGAGTCCTGTCCGGCTCTCGTCTGAACCTGCACGTTGGAACAAAACATTATGCTAATGATCTCCAAGGACCTGGGATTCCAGTTGCTTAGGAACAGAAGTTTCACAGGCTGTGGAAGGAGAGTTGAATAGGGTGACACTGTAGCTGGGTAAGTCCTTCGAACCCCTCCTCCCCCCTGCATGCACACACACACACACACACACACAACGATTTCTTGAAAGGTTGCCATTTAAAAAAAAAAAAAAAAAAAGGAAGTCGCACTTTAGAATTTACAGGCCTGCGAAAAGCAAATCTGCCCAGGTTTCCCCTGCACACTGGGGTTTTATTTACAAAACCTGGGAGAAGGACTAATTCACTATTCAGAGAAGACTAGATAGAAGACAACTGCACACTGACAGAGCATGGAAGCTCATTCTGCTGCACAGACAAAGCAGGCAGCTTGCGATGTGTACGCATCTGGAGTAGATGCTTCCTAGGTGCCAGCCGGTAAGATCTCATACAGCTCTATACAGCAGCGTTGCAATTCCAGAGACTTGTTTAGATGAAATATTCTTTACTTTTTTTCTGGGGGGGGGGGGGGGTGTCAGTGTTTGTGCTGCAGGTTAACAGGGTTGTTCTGAATAGGGTGACCAGACGTCCTGATTTTATAGGGACAGTCCTGATTTTTGGGTCTTTTCCTTCTTTAGGCTCCTATTACCCCCCACCCCCGTCTGGTCACCCTACTTCTGAAGAAGTGTGGAAAATTAAGGGAATTTAAAGGGAGCTGCAGTTCCTGCTTGCTAACAGAATCCATTTAATCTAAGCCAGTCCCTGTTAGCAGAAACTGAGTTTAAGAGAGTCAGTGGATTAATCTCTCCTTCACATTACGTTGTAGCCGACAACAAATAAACAGTACACAGGAAAATGAATTCTACTATGATTTGCGTGAAGGGCATAATGCAAAACACAAATGGCACCTGGTTTGGCTTTTGATCGTGTATCAATCTCAGGTTGGTCTATAGGCCCAGTCACTCTCGTGTCTGGGCAAAAAGCAAACAAAAGGTGTAGCTCTGAGCCACCAGATTTGTAGAGAATGGGTAGCTCGGTAGCTGATCTCTTGTATTTGACAAGTCTAAGTTACAGCACGTGAAAGAGAAAGGTTTATCCATGGGCTCCCTACCCGTATGGCTATTATTTATGTAGCACTAGCCATGTAATCCAGTTATGGATATGTCCCCTGCCCCAAGGAGATGAACTAAAATCAGCACAGGAAGGGGGATGGGAAGGGACCAGAGAAAATGGAAAGGAAGGAGTCCTTAAAAGTCCTGAAAGATATGTACAGCTGAGTGAGCCTAAGCAGGGTCAAGTGGTAGCTAAGGTCAAAGGCGGCACAGAGAGGCAGGGAGCAGATATGCACCCCGTGGCATTTGTGGGAGATGAAGGAGTCTTGGTGTAGAGGAGGAGTCACTGCTGCAGCCAGAGAAAGCGCATTTATTGAGCGAGCTCCAGAGACCAAGCCAGCACTGGGCTCAGGGAGCCTGGTGCGGGAGGAGACTCTGAAGTAGGGAGACCTCTACAAAGTACTGTGTGGGAGGCGATTGGGCAGAGGGGCTGATCCTCAGAGTGTTTTTCTGAGAAAGGGGAGACTGGGGATGGGGCAGCACAGAGAGCATCAGGACCAAGAGAGGATCTGAATTCTCCTGGTGGCTGGGGACAGTTCAGCTCCCACTCACCCATCAGAGGGGTCTAAGCAGCTATGTCATATACCTGGCCCTGCACAGGTGCGTAGGGGCTGGGAAGGAACAAGGAGTCCCCACCCATTACACACCCTGCATGGGAGCCAACCAGTCAGAATCATAGTCCCAGTGCTTCAGGGAACATAAGGTCTTTCCCCTCCCTGCACCACCCCAAAGGAGGCAGGGCCATGGTTCTAACCTACACACACACCTTATGCATCGGGTACATCCTGCACATCACCGTTCTGCATGCAACAACGGGGAGATAGGTTGGACAACCCGGAAGCACAACCCCCCTAGGCAGCACAGCTCTGCACCATCTGCAATCTCAGCCCTGGGCTTTAAAGGCCCAATCTAGCCAGGGAGTATGGATAAAGGGGGCTTTATGGTCAGGAGCTTCGTTGGCAAGTCAGCGCCTCCAGCAGTGCCGCCTTGGCACAGGTTCCACAGTAACTCAGAGGGAGAACACCAAGGGTGAGCAAAGAAAGAAAGTTTGCTAAAAGAAAGGTCTGCTGTGTTCCCGAGTCTTTGTTCGGGTGGCAGGGCATGAGTCTCCAGCCCGAACTCTCCGGCTCCTCCCCGGGAGTGTAATTGTGATATCCAATATTTATAATTAACAGCCACCACAGGCTGGCCCCTGCCATTCCTGAATTTTTAATGTCAATAGCTAAGGAGTTGGAGCCCTTTTATTCAGCTCGAACCAGTCCCAGACGTGGCTAAACAAGCTCTCATTATCTCCAACCGCAGACCTACCGCTGCTAATTAGTTTACCACCATTGCGGAGAGGAAAGCTTTCCATCCCATTTGAGCTGCCTCCTCACCCCAGAACTTCAGAAGAGCTCTAATGCTCAACCTTGTTGGCGGGCTTGGAAATCACAATTGTTGTAAGTATGAAACCCAGCCACTACGTTACTTCAAAGGAAACGTCTCTCAGAGAGATTCCAGACGCTTCCTGGAGCCAGATCCTGTGGTGGAGATGCACACGGGGCGGGGGCGCGGGGGGAGGAGAAGAGGATATTGCCTTTTGATTGAAGCAATGATGGGCCATATTTTTCAAGGTGCCTAAAGATGCAGATAGGAACCTAAATACCTTTACAAATCTGAACCAGAGTACAACCCACGTTAACCCAGTGTGTGTCTTTGTCCCCCTCGGAATCACACAATGCAGTTAATGAGTCAGCTGCTTCCTTCCAGCGAATGCAGCTGGTTTTTTAGCTTGAGCAATAGAGGCTTATGCATCCAGCCCCCAAAGGTCCCAAATTCAATCCCTACAAATGACCCAGCCAAGGACATCGATGCACAGGCACCCAGAAGGGTTAAACTGGATTCATTATTCAAATAACAGCCCCAGCCACCTTGCCTTCCTCACTCAGGTTCCCTCTACTGTTCCCAAGTCCCCCTCCTAGAGCATCCAGGGTCCTGGTACCACCCCCTCCTAGCCTCTCCCCAGGACAGTGCAACTTGGGCCCAGAGCTTGGACTCTGAGGTGTTATGAGTAACACAGGGAAGGATGAGGCCAAAATTCATCCCCTACCGTCAGTGGAGTGGCACTAGGGATGAACATCACTGTGGTTATCCTAATGACAGGTTTCAGAGTAGCAGCCGTGTTAGTCTGTATTCGCAAAAAGAAAAGGAGGACTTGTGGCACCTTAAATTTGTTAGTCTCTAAGGTGCTACAAGTACTCCTTTTCTTTTTGTGGTTATCCTGACATCATCCCTTGTTCCCCTTGGAGATTAACTCCACCCCCTCCCTCCTGAGAACACCAATACAGACACCTTGATTGCTGGGATATGGGAGACCAGAGTTTAAGTCCCTGCCCTGCCATTGAGTTCCTGTGTGACCTTGGGCAAGTCCCCTAGTCTCTCTGTGCCTCAGTTCCCCATCTGTACAATGGGGATAACAGCCCTGCCTTAGCTCTCAGGGGTGGGTAAAGATCAATGCAGTAAAGACTACCATGGTAGAGAAGCACAATAGATGGATAGAGTGATGGGTGTGTATGGGGCTAGACTGATAAAGGCACTGAAATCTATCTAACAACATTAAAAATAAAAGCGGTCGAAAGATGCATTCAACTCTCAGGAAGATTGAAACCCAGCACTGTTTCCCGAACTTCCCGAAGAGTCTGTCTCACTTCTGAAGGCCTGGCAGGGCGCGGGTGACTGGCACAGATACCCTGCCTTTGCATTATTTTGGGCTACGGCATATAATTGAAAGGAGCCGATATGTCTTATCTCCAGTCTGAGCTCCCCCTTGATGTACTTGCACATGATTAATGAGTAGCCAAAAAGCCTGAAGGGTTTGTAATGAAGCCTTTCTAATGGAGAAGTGTATTGTAGACAAATCCATATTGCTTCCCAAACAATCATTCATCAAAGCCGTGATTTGACTCTTTACAATTAAATGCGGGAGCACCCAGATCAGCTGGAGATTAGCCAGCTGTAACCTGTGCTCCTCTCAGCTCCCCAGCAGCTACAGTCACTGTCACTCCTTGCCAATGAATTCTCCTATTTCTTTTACTGCTGATGCATATTGTTAGTTACCTCTGATAGCCTCACCTACTAATAACACCTCTGCGATTGCAGTGTATTAGCAGCCACCTAGGCCTCCATTCAGCAAAGTCCTGTCCTTTATTATGGGCTAGATTTTCAGAAGCACTCCACAACTGGAGGTAGATCGGATGTTCTACCTTAGGGTTTTATACCACCAACCATCACCGTAGTATCTGGGTGGAGAGGCCTTTGGAAAATCTGCCCACCAGTGTCACAATCGGTGCAGCCAAAGGTTTCCATTGACTCCAACGGGCATCGGACCAGGCCTTATAAGGGTTTTATAGCCTTTCCTGTTGCCCTTCTGTAGCATCACCTCTCAGCTGATATCAAAACATTTTGAACTGCTAGGACACACTTTCCTGTGCTCCCTAGGGGTACGCTGTACCTGCAGCATCCCTGCTCGGCAGTGCCCTCTCTCTGCACACAGGAAGGGCAGCTGCGGGTGCTGTTTAAGGAACACAGACATTCTTTTCTTTAAAAGTCTCTTTTATGGTCCCAAGGTAACAATTTCATTTTAAAGCATTAGATCAAATTGTGTCTAGATTTATGTTGGCTGTAGCACTGTTAAAGTCAATGGAAACGGGAAGGTGTACAAAATAGCGCCGGATTTAGCTCTGTTATTATGTTTACTTTGACGACAACTCAAGGCCCCCATTCAGCAAAGCTCTTAAGCATGTGCCTAAAGTACACAAGTGCTTTGCTGAACAGGGGCCTCGGGCCCAATCCTGGTCCCTCTGTCCAGCCTGTGTAACCAGGCTGCACTGAGGCAAGAGGGCGCTGCTATACACCTGCCCTCAAAGGGGTATGGCCAGTTGGTCTCTAAAGCATCTGATCTAATTAATACCCTTTTGGACAATATGTTTTTGTGAGGTGAACAAGTGCCCCCTGGGGGCTGGACTGAGACCCACCACTTATTTCACGCAGGCCACGAAAGAGCTAATGGGTAGCATTCATTTTTATTCCCTATCAGCACAGGCTGGACTGAAACCAGCACCCTAGTGGTGAAAGGCTCCATAGTCCCTATACTCCATCACTAAAACCCTGGGACACCACAGACCAGTGGTTCAAAACCTCCTCTGCACTGGGTCATGACCCCGACACCTATGTGTGACATTGCTGGGACTCATGCCCCCCAGATGGAGAACTCATGCCCCTAGAGAAATGTTGTGACTCTAAAGAGTCCAGTGGTCATGTGTTAACTTCTAATGAGGTCACTTTTTATTTCGAACCAGGGTTTAACAGCCAGCAACCTCAGAAGATTTCACTTGGGCCCCTCCATCTGAATACTCCTTACTGACATAAACTGACGCACTTCTCTCCCCCAGCAAAAAAATGGCCAAGGGGAAAGCAAAAGGCCCCAAGGGGAAAAAGATCACCTTAAAAGTCGCCAAAAACTCCATCAAGATCACGTTTGATGGAAAACGCCGCCTTGACCTGAGCAAGATGGGCATCACCACCTTCCCCAAGTGCATCCTCAAGCTGGCTGATGTGGACGAGCTAGATCTGAGCAGGAACATGATCAAGAAAATCCCAGACTTCATTGAGAAGTTTCAAAACCTGCGCTGGCTGGATTTGCACAGCAACCAGATCGAGAAGCTGCCAGAGACGATCGGCATGCTCCAGAACCTCTTCTACCTCAACATCTGCAACAACAAGCTGACGACCAGGAGCCTGCCAGTGGAGCTAAGCCAGCTGAAGAACCTGCGCACCCTCAACCTGGGCTTGAACCAGATCGACAACCTCCCCACCACCCTTGGGGCCCTGAAGGAGCTCCAGGACGTGGGCCTCTTTGACAACTACCTAACGACCATCCCCAACAGTGTAGCAAAGCTCCCCAAGCTCAAGAAGATGAATGTGAAGAGGAACCCCTTCCCCCAGCCAACAGAGGAGGAACTGTTAATCGACACCATCAAGCGCATTGAAGCCCTGTACTTGGTGGATGAGAAAGACCTGTGTGGCCCCTGTCTGAAGAAATGCCAGGAGGAGAGGGACAAGCTGAACAAGCTGAAGAACACGGTGCCCACCTCTCTGAGGAAGCCAAATTTTTCTTCCCTCATGACGCCCAACTCCACGGCAAAGGATAACCAAACAGAGTGGCGGTGAAGAGGCAGCATCCACGGGTCACACGAAGGTGGCAGTGTTACACAGAGTCTGTCCATTCGACTCTTACAGTGTCCAGCCCAAACCAATAAACGGCTCTTCCCCTCACCACAGTTCTCTTCATTTAAGGGTTTGCTTGGTGTTAGGTGGAGAGGACCTGCTGTTTCTCCTAAACCAGTGAATGGGCCCCAAAGCAATAGAAGTGCAGAAAAATAAAGATGAAAGAGCATGCTTGGTTCCTGGCTTTTACTTACTATGAGACACCATGGGCCAGATCCTGATTCCTGTCCCCCCTGCTTTGAGCTGCTTCAACAGAATGAAGCAGGAAGCAGCTGCCTGGGGATTTCTGCAGCGTAATGAAACCTCCAGGTAGCATAAGGCTCCTGCAACCCTTCTTCCCCCATCCACCAGGGCCAAGAAACTGCTCCATCCAGCCTATCACCAACTGCCCTCAGTCCCCTGGAGGGCTGTGACCAGTTGGCATGACTTGGAGAACCTTAGGCCAGACAGGCATAAAGGTTGCTGAAAGTTTCCTTTATGGCCCAGAGCTGTACTGGGCAGAAGGACTGGTCTCCAGGATCTGAACCAGTATCTACTAGTTTTATACAAGATCATTGTACATAGAGAAACCTTCCTCGCATCTCACTTCTGGAGAGTGCAGGCAAAGCTGGATTCTTTGTAGTCCCACTCCATCTGTCTTCTGGGGGCAGGGACTCTGTAGGGCTGAGGGGAAAGCAGAGTGGACAAGCCTATCATGTGAAAGTGTCACAAATCTTTCTCTTTAGGAACCACATAACTGCCAGTGTGCTCCACAAGACAGCCCCTTGGATCTTCCTGGGGACTTGGGCTGTGGAAATTCTCCCCAATGAATAGCACTTGGACCCAACAGAGATAAACCTCAGACTCTCCTGTTGCCATAGCACATGCCCCAGAGCTGCATCTAAAGGAGAATCTTCACTAGCTGTTAACAGTACAGGGCCTATGATACAGTTTCAATTCTGTCCACCAGCAGTCAGTACCGACACAGACACTAGTCAGGAGTAATTTAGGTGTGAAACGCAATGCATAATGATACACAATTCTGACTCCTTGACTGTAATCAAAGAGCCACATTCTTTGCTCAGACACACAAGCAGGTCCCACGGCCTTTCAGTGCTGGATGCTGCATCCGTGTATCAGGGAGCTGAAATATTTATCACAGACATCACAACTGGCCTCATTTCCCCTCGCACGGCTTCCTCATCCCCCATTCACTTCCAAGCTGTCACGGACTCACCTCCTCCCTAAGGGAGAGGGGCAGGAAATAACTCCCTTCTAGCCCAAAGTGTCTTCTGATCCTTCTTTAAGGTGCATTGTATAGTGCCCATAATCCAGGTCCCTCTCTTGCTCTGGCAATCTCGGGGTGGCAGCAGGTGAATTTACAATCTCACCCCCAGTCCCAATCCTGGTGTCCCCATGGTGTGTTTCTCTCTCTTACTTGCTCTCTCTCTCTCACACACACACACACTCTCACTCTCTTTCACCTCTGCACAGAAATTAACTTGCATTCTTTGTTGCACCTTCAGGGCATACCCTGCCGACAGCAGGCAGACAGTGACATACAGGTGCATTAGACTAGTAGATTATCAAAGCAGCCAAGCCAAGCTGACCTTGAACAAGGTGCTGGCTAAGGCCACAGCGACATATGGGAGGTGGCAGAGAGTTAAACATATTTAAATGAAGAATAAAATGGGGTGGGGTGGTGGGGAACTGCTCAGTAGTCTAGTAACAGCCCATTCTGGAGGGAGTAAATTGGGACTCCTGGGTTCTACTCCCAACTCTGGGAGCATTGTCTAGTGGTTAAGAGCACTTGACTGGGAAATGAGGACCCCTGGGCTCTATTCCCAGCTTTCAACTACTTTAATATGTTACATGAAACTGCACCTTCATGCCTCAGTTTCCCCAATTTAAAATGATTATTCCTCTCTCACAGGGTGTCGCAAAGCATAATAATTGATAAAGCCCTGCAAGATTCCCAGGTGAAGAGGGCTGCATGAGTAGCAGGCGATACTGCTATCCGATGTGTGTTCATTACACAAGCATTCAGGGGCAAGGAGGGAGAGTCAGGTCCCACTCCGCAGCTTGGCTGGGACAGCAAGGACTGGGGGCGCTGTGGAAGCAGCATGTCTATCCCCTGGGGAGGGAGGACTTTGTGCTCCTCGTGAGGGACCCCACCCTCTGACTCAGGAATGACACCAGCAAAAGTGAAGATACAATGAACGCATGGAGTTCTTTGCCCTCCACTTCCCAGAGCAGAAGAGGCGATTATGTAGGCCACTTACTACAGGGAGGCGTTTCCAGGTAGGAGGATGTTCTCTCTAATCCTCCGCTTAAGCATGTGGCGTCTGGTGTCTCCCAGCACACACTACAGTGTGGCCCAGAGAGAGCTGTGCCAGCCCTCCCCAAGCTTCTAGCCCCGCTCCTCAGAGGGGACAATGTAGGCGAGGTCCTCTCCCCTCAAGGGGATAACATTCCAGCCAGATCCCCATGGAGACTAAAAACCCTTTGTGCTTAGCTGTGCTTCCAAGATTCAGAACAGGCAGCATCAGGCTCCTTAAAGCTCAGCAAAGATAAGGCCTAACACAAGTTATACCTCTCTCACCTACCAGTGAGCCCAACTCCAGCCCAAAGGTCATGAAGACAGGATCCAGGAGGGCTCGGAAAATTACTGATCGATGAGTGCTAGGTAAACATAGGATAAATCTATCCCTATGGCACCAGACCTTGGGCTGTTTCACTCTGTCTAGAGATATCAGTCACCTAGTACTGCGGAATGTGCTGCTCCACACTGAATCTAGGATCTTTTTTGGCTTTCCCAGAGACACAGATGACTCCCAGCAGAGCTCAGCCTGGGCCAGGACTGGTGGTACTTGTCTTAACCTGCCTTCTCACTCTGGAGTGTCAGCTTTCAAGTCCCAAAAAGTAACTCTGTAACTGTAAACCTAAAACCAATGATCTGAGAGTAACCAATGGAGACACCTATGTGAGCCTGACAAGGACCAGGGACGACTGCTCAGAGAGGCACAACCTGCCCCATTCATCTGATGATGCTCATGCCCCATGGTGATCATTTACATCTCAACACTGTTAACTATTTGGGACCCACAACGTAAGAGTTGTTCTCCTGGCTCTGCACAAGCTTCCTGTTCCCTTCCAGGAACAGCTTAAGCCATTTGCTATGCCTACAAAGCTCTGTGGGGTCTGGGGCCCAGTGACCTGCATTAGAACCTGGGTGGAGGAAGTAATGGAAGTGGCTCTTCCTGAGAGATTTCCAGCCCAAACAATCTGGTGGGTTAAGAGAAGCATCCAAACTTCTGAGTGTTTATCCGAACCAAAAGGAGCTGCCAACCCATGGGAGGGTCACCCAGGGATACTGAAGATGCAAATTAGGAGCGTAAGGAAGTATTCCTTGGGCATCCAGCTCAAGAGAAGTTCTGGGTACACAGGTTTTCGGGATCAGCACAGAATACTCACCCAGTCACATCACCCTGTGCTTGGAAATAAACCCACTTGGCAAGGGGCAGCACATTGGGATCTCTACTGTGAAGCTATTATAGTTGGTTCTGCAGCATTACTGTGCGTGAGGCACATCTGTCACTGTCTGCTCTAACTGCCCACTAAAGAGGCCATTATGCAGCAGCAGCATTATGGATTAGCTCTCTAACCTCACGTCATTGACTGTCTGTTCCCTGTTCTTCCCCACACTAACCATCCACATAAGAGTTTACCAATAAAGTCATATTAAAAAGATAATCATTATTAATTAACTATGGATAACAGCTACTTAATGCATCCCTCATGCCTTTGTAATGAAGATATTTTACAGCCAAATGCTTTGGGGAGATTTTGGGATGCCTTTGAACACTCAAAATAGGTTTTAAAGGGAACAAAAATGTTGATTTATAGTGTCCTTTGTTAAAGTAGAACTTATTTCTAAAATTACATTTATTGAAGACAAATATCGGAACGATTGGGAATGATTCCGGCTTATTACCTTATATTCAGGGACTCTTCAGTTATTCCTTTTGCCTTCAAAACAGGCTGCAATGAACAAAATCTAAACAGAGATGAGAAAATAAATCAACATGGTCTTTAAACTGGTTATTATTACCTGTAATAATCACTGAGGTTTAATCCCCAAGGATGCCAAAGCACTTTACAAACTGAGGCCCCTTACATTCAGGACAGCACTTCAAGTCAATGGGACATCTGCTGTGTTTAAAGTTAACTAGGCACTTACATGCTGTCCTGGATAGGGATGGACTTCAGCTTAAGAGCTTCCTGAATCGGAGCCTTGAACTGATATTCAGTCAACAAAGATAAGAAGCACTTCATCCATCAGTAAAATGCAGCTGCTTCTGGGGTAGAATCTAGCTGCCGGTTAATTGCCAATGGATATAGTATGCAGCATTTTAGGGCAGGTTTCCCTATCTAACTGAAACAGCAAGGTGAATTTAGATAGGAAAAATGGTTCCAAACCTGCAGTTGTTACTTAGGCAAGGTTCCACTGGGGCCTATCCATAGATTTTAAGGCCAGAAGGGATCATTTTGATCAGCTAGATTAAATGATCATAATGATCAATCTAGGCCACAGAATTTCACTTGGGAATTTCTGCATCATGAGCATTTTGCCTTGGTAAGGACAGCCAAATTATACCTAATGATATTACCAGAGCTGCAGTTTTTCCAGACCATCATGGTTAAATTAATGTGGCTGATATAAAAGCAATGTGCAAATCATCCACTTTGTACTCTAATGTCAGCAAAGGAAAACGCCACCAGGACAAGGCAGCTATAAAAGAAAAGCCTTCACTCCTAGACAAAAACGTCACTGTTTAAAAAGTCATGTCAGCTCTATTTATGCCAAAGATTTAAAGTAAAGGCCAGAGAACCAAACTCAGCTTAAGTACCTAATGCTACTTCAAATATTATAAGTAAGAGAAAAAAATCATAAGTAATGCTCCAAAAAAATTACAACTCTGCAAGGGGAAAGTGACATTGGCCGGGAGGAATGATGTTTTTTTTGCTTACATGGAACCATCCAAAGACCCAGGAGCTGCAATTTTAGAGTGAACCCTTAGGGTTGTTGTTCGGGAGACACATGTGAATGGGGGGGAATGATGCCACAAGTGTAACACAATACCGGCTGCTGTGACCTCGGTGCTAACGTGCCAGACTTAAGCAGTAATTACCTCTTAAAAGCTTTATTCCTATCGCTGTCATGGAAGACGAGAAACTTGGAATAGCCATTTTTGAAGAATATTTCCAAAGCGATCTCCTGTAAGGATAAACCATTTGTACCGTGAAGACCCCTGGTGCAAGGGCTGAGCAAAGCAGAGAGAAACGTATCATTTGCCCAATTTTACAGGGTTTTCAGCACTAAGGGCCAATTTTTGTAATGAGCTCTGTGTGGGTGGGATCACGGGGGACGACTTTCACAATATTCCCAGTCCAATATGCAAGATCCAATGGACTGGACAGAGTTCAAGAGGCAAATGCAAACTTCAAACCTTTGGCCCATCGACTAGTTAAAACAGGTCTTTTACCAAGAAAGTTCACCCCTTCCTAAACTCTGAATCAAGCTCAAAGGAAAACCTTTGAGACATCTCCTCCAAACTGGGTGGATATTATGCTATTCTTTAGTGAAGCTTTAAGTGATTAAAGTTGCCTTGCCCCCCTTCCCCTGAAAATATTGACAATTTGTTTATAAACCTATTATTTATACTGGGCCAAATCAATTTGTTTTTTCCCACTTGCTCTACTAAATGCATTAATATTATTTATTATCTCCACTGCAATAGCACCTACGAGCCCACTGTGCAAGGTGCTGTACACACACAGAACAGACAGCCCCTGCCCCCAAGTGCTTACAATCTAAGTATAAGATAAGAGGCAATAGGAAAGCAGTGATTGTAATAAACAACTCACAAATGCTCTATGGCAAGTTAAGAGTCTGATTCTGAAAGGACTTCTGGTGGGATTCTCATTGCAAGATCAAGGCTAAAACAGACTAAACAGAATGGGCAACCTTGATGTATTTCTACTAAAGGCAAAGGAGTTGCAGCCATAATGACTAGAGCCAGTGATTTTTTTTTTTTTTTTTGGTGAATAGTAAATTTATCCAAAAATGCATGGGGTGGGGAGCACTAAAAGTATTCCTATATTCGGGTTGTATCTGGCTAGTAGTTTTATCTGAAAAAAAAATCAGTGATGTCAAAATAAAACATTTTGACATTCTGAAACAGAATGCGGTTCTGCTGAGAAACGTAGCTAACTGAAAGAAATAGGTGAAAAACACTCAAAAAAAGTAAATGAAAAGTGTGTGTGGGGGAATCCATTTTGGGTCACACAAAATGATTCGTTCTACTTCAATTATTTTTGCATTTTTTCATTTTGACAAAAAAGAAACCCCAAAACCCTGAAACGATTCAGTTTCAGTTTAGACCAAACCAATTTTTTTTTCATATTTTTTGAGTTGTCCCCCAAACGGAAAAACCCATTATTCACTCAGCTCTAGTAGCGGTTCAGATTCACTGTCTGAAAACTTATCCTGCAAGAGTAGGAACAACTGAGATCTGTGTTTTCCTTCCTTGTGTGTCTATGGGAGCTGAGCACTATGGAAAATGGGTCCACTTGCTTAGGAGCTTAAATCAGGATTTAATGGCCTGATTTAAGGCACCCATTTTTGAAAATCTTGACCTGAATTATAAGCGACACATCTCCATAGCAATTCTTCCCTGGTAATACTGATTCAGTTCCTGAGGAGTCATACACTGGAATAACAGGGCTAACACTTTGGCTAGCAGGGACAGAAGTTTCCAACATCCACTGCTAGCAAAGCAGAGATGGGGACAAGAACAGTACTGTAGGGGCGGAGCAAGTCCAATCCTGAGGCGTTATAATGCAAATAGTTTCTGGCAGAGGCCATGGGGGGGTATGGGGGTCACATGGCCCCCCAGATATGCTGTTTGGCTTGCACTGAGCATGCCCAGTAACTCTGCTGAAGCCAGCTGCCCTCACTCTGCCCCCCGCCCCCCAGCCACCCTCACTATTAGCAGGTAGGGTTCAGCTCTGATTCCTGGTCATATTTTAGCACTTTTCTTGCAGCTGTTTCCCAAACAACATGGCATATTGACACCTACCTGTAGAAGAAAGCGCATCAGACGTATCTCTTTAATGTCACTGTATGCGTAACGGGAACATGCCTGATCTCCCATGCCCTGCTCTTTGTGGCATAAGCTGAAAATAAATGGATCGGTGATGCTGAAAGAGGTAAAAACAGAAATGTGTTTGAGATGGACAAGAACAAGCAAGGCCTTTGCAACAAACATGCTGGATGTGGGGGAAGCCTCAGGCATAACCCCATATACAGCCACCACCATGTAGTCTAGGAGCATCCTCCATCCATGCACAAATGGCTTTATGTACGTTTCTACACAGCCTGGTATCCTAGGAGGTCTGTGATGTCAGCCAGAGCATGGAAGGTTTCGAGCACCCTGAAGGCAATTTCATACTGGATCCTGAAACAAAGAGGGAGCTAATGGAGCATGAAGGTGCATTTGGTGTGATCATGCTTTTTGGGACATGAAAGTGGACAGCAGCAGCATTCTGTACACGCTGTCTGAAAAGCAGTTACACACAAAAAGTCTGCAGAGAAAGGATTTGCAGTAGTCGAGGTGGGAGGAGATGGAGGTCTGGATGAAGTAGAGCCATGGCCAGGGGATGTTGTTGACCACAAAGGGCTCCACTGTGATATCTTTACCCCCATTTGGTAGTACCTTACTTCTCAGATAGTCCCATTGACTTGAAAGGGTCTTCACATACTACTCAGTGTGATAACAGGTACAATAATCAGGTCCAAAATGATCACGTCCTTTAAAAGAAATCCAGTGAAAGCATGAGACGGTGTTTTCCCAGAAGCCGATCTGGTCACTATTTGATTCATCCAATCATACGGACTCATCCGATCACTAACATTTGATCCGGTAGGAACTGGATGTAAAGCAGTGACCATCGATGCAGGGTCAATGAGTAAAAACAATGAGTCACTCACTTCCCAGTGGACTCGGAGCACAAACACACCCATATGCATCCACAGAGCATGAGCAGAAAGCCAGCCTACAAACCCATTTTCAATAGAACAAGAATCATAAAAACGGTGTCAGTGTGCAAAGTATTAATTATGATCCTTTTGGCCTTGGAGAAACAAATAGGAACTTTTCAACCAGTGAAGCAAAAGAC
Organism: Caretta caretta; assembly: GCF_965140235.1. Taxonomy (NCBI): domain Eukaryota; kingdom Metazoa; phylum Chordata; order Testudines; family Cheloniidae; genus Caretta; species Caretta caretta. The sequence continues at coordinate 59,376,298 of NC_134212.1, read as the reverse complement.
TCTTCTAAAGAATGTTCCATATGAATTAAAGATGGGAGAGATGAAGAACCAACAACACTTAAAGACACCAGAAAAAGAGAATAATTTCCGTCTGTAATAGGGCTGTCTTCCTATTTCTCTCGAAATGCTTAGCACATTTTGGGTGGTGCTGTAGTATAAATAATAGCCATATCCAGTAAAACAACTCTAATTGCTAAGTACTCCTCACTCTAAACGATGTTTGGAAAATGCTTGTTACTGATAAGCAGGTAAAGATCAATACAGCTGAAGGTGGAAGTCCAGTGCTGGTATAAACCCTTCAGCTCAGTCTGTGATATTCTTACTCACACTGAGCAATAAGTACCTTCTTGTCAAGTAGTGCCATTGATTGCAGTGATCTTACTTGTGCCATGAGTAGTGTCTATTCAACAGGAGCAAGGGTATCGTAATCTGGCCCCATGTAATCCAGGTACTTGAGGCACTATCCTTGGCTTTATGTCCTGTTGAGGCATCTGAAATAAGCGAGGGTGTCTTTCCATGCTGCCCCAAGGTTGGGCGTGGACGCAGACACTGGAATGTGGTCCCTGAGCAGCTCCCAACAGAACTCATCTGTGGCTGTTTGCAGGACTCCAAAGTCCTTCCTTTTAGGATTCTCTCATTGCTGTCCATTCCTCCTTTCCCTGGATCCAGATGTGGTCAGCGGGTTTATTCCTGAGTCCATACCTTACTGCACTGTATTACATAGAGAGTCCTCTGCCTTAGTGGGCTAGAAGCACGGGAAGAGATTGTGCTGTGACTAGCTGCCATCCTCTCTCAGAAGGGTCATAGCTGTGGGGGCTGTGCAGGAACCCTTAGTCTGTATTGTAGCCCTGGCTCACACTCTCTCGTCCTGCCGGTTGGTCTCTCTGTCACAGGTCTGTCTCACCTTCAGCCCATGGATGGAGGTGCTATATTAAGAATGGCAGGAGTGATTTGGATAAAATCAGACCCTCTCCTCCCCCATCATGAACCTTTACTCAAAGCTCAAGCTGAGCCTTCAGGCCTCACAAAGGTTTGGTCCATTTTTCTCACCCAGTTCCATTTTTGCAGCTGCCTTGCTTTTTCTGGATTCCAGCTGGGACCAGACATGAGAAAGTGGGTTCCCATGAGCCATTCCAGATGGATCAAAAGCAGGAAGCAATGGTAGCATCCAGCTCCAGAAGCCCTGTCTCAGGCCACATTTGGAGCAGCATCCTGATTTTGGGGTGCTTCTCCATACTGACCAGACCCTCCAGCCCCTTTGGCCATTTCCCCCTCCTTAAAGATTAGAAGCACCTTTGCAGCCGGAAGGAAAGCACAGTGGGCCATACTTGGCGCTGATGCACACCCTGTGCAGCTCTCTGAAGTCAAAGGGTTCCCAAAGGCCGGGTGCGTCACTTCTGAGCTTGGCCAAGCGTGCCTGCAGGAAGGGAAGAATGACTCACCTGGACAAGCAGTGCTTGGTGCAATAAACCTCTTCAAACTGGGAGAGGACAAAGTGCTCGCAGATGTAAAAGTGTTCTTTGCCAAGGAGAAGCACCCCTTCTGATGCCATGTGTCCTTGCACAATCACCACGGAGTATCTAAATGTAACCTAATGTGGAAGGAAGGAAGAGATGTAGCCAGCACTTGGTAATACACTTTGCCTGTACTGTACACTGCTTATCTAGTTACCAATCAGGCCCCCCTGTAGCATCTGAGCATCTCGTAAACATTAACCTAGCCTCACAGCACCCCTATGAGGCAGGGAAGTGTGACCCCTATGATACAGAGGGGGAGCTAAGGCACAGAGAGTTGAAATGACTTGCCCGCAGTCACACAGGTATATCTCATGAGTCTCTGAACTACAGGAGTCAAAGCCTTAGCCAGGAGGCCATCCTTCCACTATGAACCAACTCGGCATTTATACCTGGACACACACACAAAGATGTGCTGGTGGAAGGCTTCAGAAAGGACAGTCTGAAGGCTGCAGTCTTCTATTTATCCACTGAACAAATATGGCACAAGATGCATCAATGCAAGCTTCCCCCAGTGTTCCTCACCCCTAACCTAGCAGATCCCCCTCTGGGAATCAGAAGGGAAGTGAGTCTCCCTGGCTCACTCCTTCATTGGTCTCCCTCCTGGGACGGTCAATCAGCAGGGCAGGTAGTGCATGTTGTGGTGTTGGTTTCTGTGGCCTGGATACTTGCCCATTGGGAGTTGACTTGAGACCAATTCATTTCGCTCGGGCCTCCCAACAGCAATCAGGTGGTAATAAGTCATGGTCAGCACCAAGGTGCCATTTGGCCCGCCATGTGCCCAGAGCCCTGGCAGGAACACCGGACAGACAAACCGAATGAGGTTTCCCACCAGCAACACAGCGGGAAAAGCCTCCGTGTCAAATTAATTCTTGTGGGGCACCTACAGGCAATGAGCCATGAGCAATGAGCTATGGCAAAAAAATGAGGCTCTGCGTGTCCCCAGATTTGGGGCCAGCTGATTTCAGTGACCCCCGCCATGAACCTGAGCAAGACCCACTGATGCAAAGGGTAATTAGCCCCCTCTTTAACTAACACACAAACACATACCCATTCACACAGATGGGAACTCCATACAGAAAACCCCCAGGGTACTGCTGAGGTTATCAATCTTTTTTGTTTGTAAAAGGATCTTTATTCACATTACTCTACAGAGAAAAACCAGACACTCCTGTTTGGACCCCAGTGAAATACATAGCTCAGAAAGCACTGCTGTGGGTTTCCAGGGAGCAATGAATGAACTGGGAAAGCAGCTGATATTCCAGATATTTATCCCAATATTATCCAAGCTATATGGCCAGCTGAGCCAGCAAACTCAGGATGGAAAGTCAGGGAGCACAGGAGCTATGGGATTCCAGAATCATCACATTTAAAATGCCTTGGTTTGAGGTCAGTTCTAGAAAGGGCAAAAGTTTTGTGTTTTGTTTCGTACCCCTCCTGAACCAATTCACTCCACTGCAGGGGTGCTGGAACAGTTTGTATAGTGGGGGTGCTGAGAGCCACTGAATCAAGCTGCAAACCCTGTATATGATGAAAACCACTTCAAGGCAGTGGGTGCGGCAGCACCCGAAGTTCCAGCACCTATGCTGGAATTTTACTAGAGCTAGCCCTGACCCACAACCTCACATACTCCGGGAGGCCTGGAATCCAGATCTGGATTGCAAAATTTTGCAACACAAGCTCGTCCTGAATGAGAGACGGCCTGCACAGAGTGCAATTGGACCTGAAATGGATGTAGGTGACAGGACATGTTCAGAAACCTTCAGAGCTGTTTTGGGGAGAACCTCTGCCATTTGGGGTCCAGTGTCCCAAGATCAGCTCTTACGAGATTTTCACCTCCTTGGCTCCAAATGTCATGAAACTGGTTTGTAAGATTTCATCCACATGCAGAATGGGCCTGGAAATAGTACTGGTATCAGCAGGCCAATGGAATTCCCATCCTGATATGGACAAGGTACACAGATTAGACCTGACTCTCCTAAACCTGGATACACCTAGGTTTTTCCCTGCAGGACCTCTCTGCCTCCACACCTAGTTCCTTCGGCCTCAGACACACACATTCCTGGGACCCACCTAGCATAGCCATGAGTGACAATAAATAGCTCTGCATCTTTGAAGGTGCTCTGAGCACCAACCATTAGGGTGAGTCGGTGGAAGAGCCTAGCATTCCTGTGTGGGGCCCTGCAATCTGTTACAAGGCCCTTTCCATTTCTGGATTCAACACATAACCAAATTTGTATGGGTGGGTGAAGATCCTCTCCCCACAACCACCAAAGGGAATGTGAGCATCTGGGTTGGTCTCATCTCTCATTTGAAAGCCTTTATTCCACAGGTTTATTTGTTTGTTTGTTTGAGAGGTACACCATAGAGCTGGTGAATTCCTGTACTGAACAAGAAGCCATTTTAACATCATCTCTTTCTTTTGCGAGGCTGGTTTTCTCATCTGGATGTCTGAGGCTGGGAAGAGAGGCTCTCACAGCCACCGGGGTGAATGAGTTTAGTGGTACACAGGGCTAACAATACCTTTTTCTCAGATATGACTCAATCACGGAAGTCCTTTCCTCTCTGCTGGCCTAAGCCAAGGTTATAGCTACTTTACCTAATTACCACCCCTTCAGTCCACCCAGGACAGCCAGTACCCGAAACTCTTTCCTCCTCCAATACAGACTTTATAAAACTCCCAGTCCTGAACCACTTTGCCAGGAAAACTGGTTATCAACCCACCTCTGGAGCTACTGATTATATTATACAACCTTTGTATCTCACACTTTCTGTGTGCTCAAGATTTGAGTCTTAATTACCATTCCACAATTATGCTGGTACAGCTATGTCCAGTAGGTAAATATGTTACTGATTTAGTTGTATTGATTTAAAAAACCTTGTGTGGCTGCAGTTATACCAGTATAAAGGTACACTGTATCCGCTTAATTTATTCTCCCTTCTGTACGGGAGTAGCTATACAGGTATAGGTCACCTTTACACTAGTATAATTGCATCCACACTCAGGGTTGTATCAGAATGACTACACTGATATATTTAAGTGGTATAACTTTCTAGTGCAGACAAGACAGATGGAGAAGTGGGAAGCAGCATGCTGGCAGAGCACAGGGGAGGAGCTGCAACTGGTGTTGGTCAGAGTTGGGAGGTGTGACATGCATGGGACAGGAGGAGAGGCCAGCAGGGGTCATCAGCTGCAAAACCAGCCTGGGAGGTCTGAGCAACAGCGTTAGAAGGGTTGGAACCCCTCAAGAGTGCTCCATCCCATGGCCCTGACATAGCCCTGTGGGCAACATGGGGTTAAAAACTAGACTCACCAGGAGCTCTGTTACAAACTGATACAATCAGAAGGGTGTGAAGGTGGGGGCTCAGTCTGCAGAAGATCAGCCCAACAGACTTGCCCCAGTGGTTTGTGGCATGGTGGGAATGCCGCAGCCCTATGGCCTCCGAGCTATTCCCAACCTAACTATTCACAATACCTAGTGGTGGTCATGAGGGAAATGCACCCAATATTAGGTCCTACTGGTGCTCATGGGGGTGTTTTGGAATGGCCCCTGGAGGAGACCACCCAAGGTGGGGCTGGGGCAGCAGGGAATCTCTCTCAGATGTGGGCTGGCGCTGTGAATAAACAGAAGCACTCTGCCTCCTGCATTGTCAATCCGATACCTGTCATTAATGCTAAATCCACTTCTTTTAAAACAACCACTGCCCTCTAGCAAAATATATATCCATGTTGTTAAAAATAAACAAAGCCCTGGGCTGAGGTATTTCTTCCCAGTCTGAACTCAGAGCAAATTTCATTCCCGCCGAGTAACAAAGATCTGACAACAAAGAGGTGTACCCACCGGGACATCCCTGTACCTACAGGGCCCCAATCTAATGAGGTACCAGCCAGCCTGAAATTAACATAGATTAAATAAACTTCCCCTTTTTTTCACAACAGAATCGAGTTCACTGGTTGCTAGAATCATTAATCAATGATGCAAAGGTGACATAAAATAATTGAATAATTACCTTCTAAGGTATTGCCTAAAGCAAGGCAACTACAGATTGTTCCGCTCATTCAGACGCAAGAAAGGAATTAGAGTAGATATCATCTAGAGGGTAAAGGTTTGCTACTTTTTTTTTAAATGAATCTATTTGGATTTAAACAAACACCCATATATCTAACCGGGAGTCCAGGGGCCAGTTTTTAAAGGTGTTTCAGTAGAGCTGGTAAGGAACCAGAATTTCTGTGCCTCAGGGAATTTGGCATTTCAATTTTTTTTCATTCCAAATTGGACCAAAAAGCCAAAAATTTTAAATTTCCAGGGAGACAAAAGGTTTGAAAAAATTTCTTTCCATTCAATCAAAACATTTCATTTTCAACTTTTCAACTGTTTTTTATAAAGAGAAGATGCATGTCAAATGAAACGTTTCAAAATCAAAAATCAAGACATTCCATTCCAAAAATATTGAAGCAGGATGTTCTGAGAGTCTCAGAATCCTTCCTTTTGGGTTTGTTTGTTTTTTCCAAAACAAAATGTTGTCAAATGGACACCCACCCACAACAAGTATCCATTTCAATGGAACGGCACTTTTCCAACCATCAGGTCAACCAGTTAGGAGCCTAGAGTCAGACAGGCACTCAATGTGATTTTCAATAGCTCCAGAGCAGGTTAGTCTAATTCCCATAGATTTCAAAGGGATAATCTGGCCCTGTGGGCCTTTCCCCTCAGCTAAAAGTATGACACAAAAAAAACCCCAGAAAAACACCACCACAAAACCATCAGAGCAACAAGTTCTCCACACACCCCACACACAACACCAGGGGGCAAAATATTTTACAGAGCAAATCCAAATCCCATCTTATACATTTTCCAAACAGACCTCACTCACCCAGACCCAGAGGTCTGCTCAGAAAGACAGGCTTTGCATTGTGCCAAGAAAGGACAGCAAATTCAGAGGCAGGGAGGTGAATGCCCACCTCTCCTGTCAGCAGCTCCCTTCCCCTATATGCCAAAGAACTCCAGCTGGAGCACATCTGCTGTGGCAGCATGGCATGGGGAAAGGTGCTCTGTCAGTTTAAGAAGGTCGTAGGCCATTTAAGGCCCTACTAGCTCTGGACAGTGGTATGTGGCTGCTTCAAGCACCTCATCTGTCCACCACTAAAGGAAATGAAATCTATTTGACCCCGTCTTTAGTATTAGGGGCACTAGTCTGAAGTTCATCTGTGTGTGAGCCATCACAAGTACTGAGGTTCTGCCAAATTAATTGCTGTCATCATGACTCCACTGAAGTCAATGCAGCCACCCTGGGGAAGGATCTCGCCCATGCACACAGCTCTTCCCATTCACCTTGTAACACGGGAGACCTCAGGAAAGCCCAGGACACAAAATGTAACAGAAGTTCAGTGCTGACGGTCGCTGGGATCCCGCCCCCCCAGCACTGCTCACACACAGTAGAAATGAAACCATGGACTAAGGGGGGCATGCTGTCTGGCTTGGCTGACTTCCTCAGCACTGCTCAGTTCTGTTAGGGAAGGTGTTGTACACAGGGGTGAGAAAAAACATCCTGCAAAACACACATAGTTGTGCCCGTCCCACCCAATTCCAGGTCCCATTCTCATATACGGCCATAGAAACCTGGGGCCATGCGCTAGCTTTGATTTCTGTGCCTGTAACCAGCCAGCTGAGCCCTTAAATTTCCCCTCCAGCCGGTTCCCTTGACTTCATGCCCCTTAGCCACTTGGTAATAACCTTGGCCACATCCCCCCAGCTGGATGTCTTGCTATCGACTCCTCCTCAGCCTTGACCACTCTTGCTGTGAGTAAGACTCACGAGGCTGCTGCGCTAAGAGCCAGGGCTGTCACCCAGGATGGCTGTCCAAGATCTGGGGTCTGTGAAGAGCTCTGCAGATTCAGGGACGAAGAATGGCTCCACAAGCCACTGCAGTGCTGGAGGGAGAGTCTACAGGGCAAAATGCCTCTCGGGGCCACGAGTGGCAACATGGACCACATCTTGGTGCTCCTCTACATTGTCAGAGCCCTGGCTAGCACACGGAGCTGGTGAGCATTTCTGCCCGAGCTAGTGAATCCCTGTCCTTTGCGCTATTAGCCCAGCCACCCAGACTCCAGCTACCTGCTGTGCACCAGTGCTGGTGGGGAAGGGTCTCCCGGCTCCCCCTCCAACCCAGCAAGACGCACACAGGGCCAGCCTTGATTTGACAGTGGAGAAAATAAGTTCATACAAAAACTTTGCCCATCTCTGGCTCCTGCTATCTGAGGGTCTCAAAGTATTTTGCACACATTGATTAACACTCAACCCCACCCTTCCCTGTGACGTGGGTGGCCATTGGTATTCCCATTTTACAGATGGGGAAACTGAGGCAAGGGGCAAGACCTGACTTTCTCCAGACCAGGGATTGAACCTAGGTATCTTCCTTTCCAATTCCCTGCTCTGATAACTATTCTGGCTTCCTGTCTCCAGTATACTTCAACACTGTGCAAACCCTCCACAGCTGTGTCCTTGTGCTGTGGTAGCTCATAATGGTGCCCCTGTGAAAACTGCCCGTGTCAGTACCACACTGAACTGGCAGGTCCCTGTGACAGGGCTGGCGTACCTAGGAACACTGGCTGCATCGAAGCATATGCAGGCCAGCCCCCCTATTTGCCCCAAGTATTAGTACCCTCGATGACCTCACGGCAGTTCACCTCCAGAAGGGATGCCCTGACTGACTAGCTCGTTTTCTACAACTATGTGTCCAGCTCCCTGATTTCTGCTACTTGCTTCTATTGTCCTTGGCACCTTCAGCCCCCTTTCAAGGAAGGGCCTGGTGCTACATCCCTGCTAGACCGTAGGCCTCTTGGTAACCAGACACATTACCCACTGGTGCTTGACTTGCTTCTGGTCTCAGGTAACTCGCTGGCAGTTGATGGCTTATTTCCTCCAAAACTCACAATCTCTCCACCAAAGAGAAACCACCCCCTGGATTGTCCTGGTCAGCAAAGCTGTGCTGTTGCTCCTCCTCAGTCTGGGCACGCAAACAACACATTAATACCCTGGCACAAGTAGCCAAGACTTGCCAAGAGCAGGGAAACATTCTCCAGCAGGGGGGCTCAGGCTGCAGATGTGAACCCAACACATGTACAAGAATCAAATCTCCCCTGCTCATCTGGTGAGCCAGGGTTATTAAAGGGCTGGCCCAGGGAGAACAGGCTGGGCGGGTTCATGTCGTGTTTCTCTTGCATCAACCAAGCAATCTGCACAAACACAAACACTCCCTGTCGCACACACACATCCTTCTCTCACAGCCATCTTACACACAGCCTCAGCGTACTGTATATACACACACCACCTAACATGCCTTGTCCCACACACACACAGCTTCCCTCACAGCCAAGCTACACACCACCTAACATGCCTTTTCCCATGCACACAGCTTCCCTCACAGCCAACCTACACACAGCCTCAGCATACTGTATATACACACACACAGACTAATGCTCCATCCTCTCTACACACCTTGCACAGAGATTTAGATACACACACACACACACATTCCAGCATATTACACACACTTACTCCAATAGAGAAAAACCCTACACTTTGCCCCCTACCCTTCCATAACTATAGTGCCAATTTCATCTGTTGTGAGGATGAGACTGTGACCTAACTCCTGGCCCTGGGTAATGACAGCAGCAAAATTCCTTCACTGCTCCCCACTGCACTCACAGGGGGCAAGCAATTTTCTGCAGCCCTCCAAAGGATGCAGCTACTCCCCGCTTGTGCGGGACTCTACTTGCATCAGAGGAAAAGGGAAGCGGGTGCAGCAAAAACGTCCCCCACTGACCTGCCTCTCCCCCCTCTCTTGCTAAGGGGAAAGTGGCCACTGCATTGAGCCTGCTCTCGCCTCCTTGCATTCAGACTCAGTCTCCGCAAGCAGCTCAGAGGGGTGCGTGAGCATTCAGGCTGGCCTATACCCACCTCCTCCTCTGTGCACCCAAGGGGGCAGGTGACAGTGATGGCACACAAGACATCTTATCCTTAGGCAGTGCAGGAAATATGGCTTTCAGATCAGGTCCCAGCACACAGCAAATGCCTGCCAGCCTGGGGCTAGGTGGAGTTGGCACGAGCAGATTGCAGACAGTGTTACTCAGCTGCAGTGAGTGCAGCTAAATGCTCTACGAGTGTAACGTCACTGACTTCAGCGGTGTCACACACCAGCAGAGAATTTGCAGCTGTGTGTAAAGTGAGGCTGTGTAGTTGAAAATGTTACAAAGGTTTCTCTTTGATTGTGCCACAGCAACAAAACCTTGTAACGTTATAAAACACTCAGTGCTCTCCAGAGCCACTGCAACCCTGCGCTGGAGCAAATCAATCTCCTAGCTGCCAAGGCATCGCCATGACATCTCTCTGCAATACGGTAGGTAAGCCAGTTCCACTTGCGTGGTTAGAGCGCAAACAGCTCATGAGGCAGCCGCGTACTAAGTGAGCACAGGACAGCTAATGTCACCCCCTACTGCTTTTTTTAATACTCTGTCAGTTTGGCAATGTAGTGACTGCTGCTGGAGGAAAACGTCTGGCATTTCTGATGGCTTCCCGTGGAGTTACACGAGGAGAGCGAGAGCCTGAAGCCTCCGAATGAGATTAGGACCAGGCATGGAAAACATGTTTCACATTTTCATCCCCTTCTCCTTCTGCTGGGGGTGGGGAATGTTTAATTATGGTGCCTTGTTTTACATGGTACCTACAGCTAAAATGGGACGGGGAGGCAGCGCATTGGAGAGACAGAACATGACTGCTGTTTGTTGGGAAAGTGCCACAAAAAGCTATACAAAAAAATAAAAGCTCTCTCTCTCTCTGTTAGAGCTGGCCAGCAAATGGAAAATCCCTTCCCACAGAAAATTCTGCTGTTTTGAACATTTTTACACCCCGAATGAGGATGAAAAGTCAAAACTGATTTCTTGCAGAGGAAGGGATTTCCAGAAAAGTTCAGTTTCAGAAGAACCAAACTGGAAGGCTGTCATCAACTTCACTTTCTCCCAGGTGGGCAGCCGGGGAGCCATAGTTTCAACTGTCTTGGTGGAAAACTTCCCTGGGGAGCCTTTTTTCAGTAAAACTGAAATGCTCCCCAGGGAAGTTTTGAAGGTGTGAAAAGGATGTTTTCCATCAGAAAATCATTCCAGCGGCAAATTCCCAGCCAACTCTAATCTATATCCATATAGAGCCTCCAAAGTGGAACATTTTAATCACAGAGAATGTAAAATCATATTTTTCACGAGTGGCTTTCACTGTTAGATGGACGCAAACTGCTGGGCTTCCCACACTGAAGGGCCAAACGCCAGGAAAGGACCCACTGGAAAGAAGCATGTATAGGGCAAAGTGGCAGAAAATAAGGCCATAGCTACTAAACGTTTATGGGTCTCTCAGAACTCCCTGGAAAATGGCTAATCCCTATCTCTTTCCCACACCAAGAACTAGCCCTTCTCTTAGGGTTTGACAGTGGCTATCATGGGAATCATCTGATGGGGAGAAGTGAGGGTCTCTGACTGTGGCGGAGGGTAGGTTGGGGCTACTGGAAGGAGCCAATTCTGCCTCACCTGCCCCTTGCTGGGACTCCTTATGTCTAGTGCATGGGCCACACTGCTGGGTCCTGTCCTCTCCCCAATCCTAGGAGGCATCATGGGGAAGGGCAGCATGGTAAGAGTGGGATCCAGGAGGCACCAGCACTGATGTGGCTAGGTGTGGGACACAGTCAGGGTGGGGACTGGGAGGCTGTGTGCACGCTCAGAGAGTAGGAGTCTGCTCCAGCACACCTGGGGGAGGGGGAAGGGCGGGGAGGGCTGGCTGAGGGCATTAAAGGCATCTCCTCTTGGAGCAACAGAGAAGAAAAGTGACAGCCATTTGACCATCATTTCAAACAGCAGTTATGGCAGCAACAAAGTGTTGCCTGTACAGAACTGGCATGTCCCAAGGCAGCCGGGAAGCGAGTCAAGTGCAGGGCACTGCACTGGGGACTGGGAAAGGTTTCTGGCAGGGCGGAATTGGGGCGGAATCTTAGGAACCTTGAATGTAGTATGTCTGGAGCGAATGCTGACCCATCCTATCTCCCAGCTGTCGGAAACCTTCCCTGACCCCCTAGACATGGGCCACTAATCTCCTTGCTGAAGGTATGGGAATAGATTTCCAGCAGCGCCACCAAAAACTACAGTCAGTTTTTATTGTCCCTAGTGGTTAAATTTAATGTGATATTTGCTCTTCCAGGGCCTTGAAGTACAAGGGGAAAGTCAAATAAATAACCCACCAGGGTAAGTGCTGATTTTGATTAATATTATTATCTGTATTGTGGTAGCCCCTAGGAACCCCAATCATAGCCCAGGACCCCTCTGTGCTAGGCACTGTACAGAGACAGAACAAAAAGAACCAAAGACCTTATAACCTCGTGTGCACTTCAGGAACAGGTCTTCATATCTGGACAGTGTCTAGCAAATTGTGGGTACTCCCAGGAATACAGATAAAAGAACAACAACAATGGTGTCATTATAGACTGTTCCCAAGTCCCCTAACACCCACTGTCCATTCCCAGCTCCACCACAAAGTGCCTCCTGCCACAAAAGATCTTCCCGGTTTGTCAGACGGTACCTTTTCCCTCTCAGCAAACTCCTGCAGGATAATTTGTCTTTCCACACACAGTTCCAAGAAGTCTTCTGAGTGGAAACTTTCATGTAGGGCAGGGAAGAATGTCAGCTGGCTACAATCCATTCCCCTCTCATCCATCTCCCTTTCTGCTCCATTTAGCATCAGCTCTTCTACATCAATATGAAGGAGATCACAGTTTTAGTGGCAGCCGAATGCCACGAACAGCAACATTAGACTTTCACCCAATCTGTTCTGTCTTGGGAAATGGCATTATTTATTTGCCAAACCCCACTCCCCACAATGGTTAAACTAGGCAAGAGAGAAGTGAAATCTGTTAATTGCTAGGGAAGGACTAACTAGGAACTGGCCCCAGCATTCAACCATAACTCAAACTGAGCTCCGATAATAGTTGAAGATTGGAAAATACTGAAAAAAACATGTTTATTTCCATGTTTGTACTAGCTCTGGCCGATACCAAAAGTACTTAAAAAAAATCAAACAAGAGGCTGCTCAGATGAAACTAGGAAGAACTGGTAATTGTAATATCCTGGGGACACTCACAGAGCCCAGCGTATGCTGCAACAGAACGTTGGGAGTTCACGTAGTGCTGTGCAGACACTCATGCAGTGCAGACATGATCTCTGTGTATGTTGCATCCCTTTCCCCTACCTTTTGTCTGCCTTCTCTATTTAGACTGTAAGCCCCTCAGGGTAGTGACTACTTAGTACTCTGTACAGTGCCTAGCACAAAGGGGCCCCGTTCTCTGTTGGTACCTAGGCCCTACCATAACAAACATACTTAATAATAACAGTTTCACCAACCTACCCTAAAGGTTTGCCCCAGTGCAGCGACATGGGAAGCTGAAATGTATCAAACCAAAAATTTTTACACCCCAAAAACGGCCTTTCTTCCTAAAACAAAATTTTCAGTGACTTTTTCACACTATTTCATTTTTCGCAAAAAAATTTATCCAAACATCTCCTGTATTGACTGAAAAACCAAAACTTAGGGCAAGAAAAATTTGGAAAAAATGTCGACAGTTTAGAAACAAATGAAAAAAAGGGCTCCATTTTGAATCCAGGGAAACAGAAATAACTTTGAAAAGTCAAAAAAAAAATTGGGATTTTTACCCCCATTTTTTCTCCAGCTCTTTGAAAGTCACAATCTCCTATTATCATTCCCTGAGCCAATTAGTGCCCTGTTCATTTCCTTTCAAACGATATCTTAAAGGGGTGTCTCATGGCACGCAGCAGAGGATGGAGAAGTAGTGGGTGCAACAGAGAAGGTGCTGCTGTAGAAGGTAAACATTCAGCAAACAACAGTTAATCTGCTGAACACACACCCCTTAAAGGCAAGTGCTTTCCAGTCCTCTCTGTGAGGTGCCTAAATCTTTGATTTTAGAGTCGGTTTCTGGCTTCTTCTTTCTCCCACTGGCCACAAGACAGTAATGAAATCAGCATCTGGTTAAGTGCTATGTGTAATGATACCTTCAATTTTACCCTAAAAAATTCAGATCACTTTAGACAGCAGTAGACTAGACTTGCCACCATATTATAATCCCCGGGACAAATTTAGACCTGGAGTCACATCTGCTTACTTCAGCTCAAAGTTTGGACCTATGAGCTCATTTTCTTCTATGAATCAGTTTAAATGTTACCTTGATTTTCTCCGTGAATTGGGGTAGCTTGGTGAACCTGGAAAGAAAACAGCCATCACTAGAATGGAATACGCAGGCTGGCAACATACCCCAACACCAAGCTATGGCACAGATTGCAGACTCAGAGCTGAGCTGCAAAGAATGCCTCTGAGGGGATCCCAAATGACCAAAACAACATAAAAATGAACATTCATGCGCTACAATCAAAGGGGAAAAGCCCACACTCTTCTTAAAATCAGGACCTCATTGCTGACTCCTGAACAGTGCCAATGCCAGGACAAAGTCATATTCTACTCTATGGAAGGGCTGCAGAATTGGAGCTCCATTTGTAAATCACAAAGACAGGAGAAGCGAATATTCTGAAATACTCAGGCTAAGTCCTTCTGCTTCTTGCGGATAGGAGCTGGATCTCAAATCCTACAGTGATGGGCAGTGACATAAGACTAAGATAAGATAGTTGGACACCTGACTCAGACTGCTCTAATTCCACAAGCAAGACTCATTTAACCACTGTCCAGCAGGATGGTCAGTCTGATGCACTAAAGCCTGCGGTGGCAGAGTAACCTTCTCTACATTGGACTTCAGGAAACAAAATGCCACCAGGAGGGCATGCTATAATTCTGGGATACTGCAGAGAGAAAGAAAACCTGTCTAATTGCAAGATCTCACTAGGCAGGAGTGTGCATGCCATTCCATATAGTGCCTACCAGTCATTCCACCACTACTAAACATGTAGCAGCCTCGCGTAAGCCCCTCGAAAATGGCTAATCTCAATGGGTTTCTGTAGAGAGGCGGAGTGGCCTCTCTCCGAATTTGAGAGCGAGGGACCACTACACTCCCCCTGGTAGGTGGAGCCAAACCTGCCCTGCCCCCCTTACCCGAAGTATGTTGGGGGTGTGGGGGGAGAACGACAGGAAATATAAAAGAAGGGCCCTGCAACTCAGTTGAGTGGGAGTCAGGAAAGGAGAAGGACTCCTCCACTTTGCTGCAGCACCTAGGAGCTGAATCTGTGCTCTGCAGCACCTGCCCCCAGAGGAGGCTGACCTTGAAGAGGAGTTGCCGGGACTGCCATCCGCTGTGTACCCAGAGGATCCAGAGGACTGGGAGATTAGAGAGGTACCAAACCCTAGGGAGGTAGGAAGTAGCCCTGGGGCAGCCAACGACTGTCCGGCTAAATTGCTGGCTGACTGACCCTAGGTCAGCGTGTTGCGGCTGGATCCTCACTGACCTCTCTGCCACTCAGGCCCACCGACAGCAATTCCGGGCCTCGGGGCAGAACAGTCAATGGGCCCCCTAGAAAGGGATGGCTGAGGTTTACGACACTACTTTTTATCCTATTGCTAACACCTTAGAACCCAATATACATAAGTTGTGGCGATGCTTGATGTAGTTAACTTTTTTTTTCCAGTTACAGCACCAGTATTAAACAAATTGTGAGCCTAAATATAAGATGTAGAATTTGTTATTTTGAATTATATATTTAAATTAAATAAATACATTATGGAATGAAATTGGAGAGAGTCTAGCAGAGGGCAACGAAAATGATTAGGGGGCCGGGGCACATGACTTAAGAGGAGAGGCTGAGGGAAGTGGGCTTATTTAGTCTGCAGAAGAGAAGAAAGAGGGGGGATTTGATAGCAGCCTTCAATTACCTGGTATGAAATTAATTCTTTATAGTATATGAAGGATCACATACAGTACATATGCTATGGAAAAGGAAGTTGAAATAAAACATACAACACAAATTTTCATTGCTATGAAAAATATTGGACTTTATCTGATCTTGAGAGGAAAAGTCATTTGTATGCATGTGCTGAATGTGAGGCTTTGTATCTTTGGCCAGAGAGCAATCTTATTTATAGTGATTTACTGAACTGCCTGAAAACATCATAGCCAAAGATGCCTTCCTGAATATTGCTAAATATTTTTTTAAGATACAAATATGTGAAGCAACAATGGCATTCACTGCATTGTGTGGGTCTGTGTGTGGTGCTGCGCCGGCTGGTGCCCAGTGAGCTGCTGCCGGCTGCACTGCTGGGCACGCTCTTCTGACACGGCTAGGGCTTTCACATGCCCACCTGGCTGCCTTTACTGCTGCTGGTACCACCCTGTGCATGCTTAGGAGCCCAGCGGCCTGCCCAGACAATTTAAAAGGGCCCGGGGCGCCCAGCCACCACTACCACAGCAGTGGCCAGGGGGCCCTGGGCCCTTTTAAATCACCCAGGCCCCTGGGCTGGGACGCAGTGGAGTCAGGCGGGCTGGCGTCCTCCTCCTCCTGCCATCCCACCCCTTGGGTGGCAGCATCCCCACCCTAGGCCAGGAGGCCTGTGTAAGTCTACAGCCTGTCATGCTGGGACACTAGACTGTTTGGGTGCTCACCCCTACCTGAGCCCTTAGACTGTGTGTTAGCTGGCTGCCTTAAGCCTACACGCTGAGGCTAAAGCCTGCTCCCTCCTGGGCCCCGTGCCAAAGGGCAAGAGCCCGAACTCTTAATTGCTTTCCACCCCAGCCAAGAAGCTGCGGGATAAAGACTGCTCACTGCCTTGCCCTGCCTCACCCAAGGGGACGAGAGGGCTAGACTGTTCCTGCTGGTTTACCCCTGCTAGCAGGCTACCAAACTATAGACTGCGTGCGGCTCGACCCCGGCAGTGAGGCCCAAGCTCAAAAGTTATTGCCTAATACAGAGAGGTGGAGTGGCCTCCCTCCCCACTTGAGAGCGAGGGACCGCTGCAGTTTCCAACCTTGAGGACCATGACCCAGTGAGTCAAGACAATGGGATTAGGAAAGGAGGACTAGTTGGGCGGAGAGGATTAAAAAGCCACATGCATAGAGTGTTATTTGTGGGTTATTCCAGGGGGAAAGGAAGAAAGAGAATTTGCACACCACATCCAAAAGCTTGTTACCTCGCTTCTCATTCGCATCACTGTCCCATAGGACCTCTCGAACCGAATCCTCTTCCGCATCCGTTCAGGCCCTTCGTACCCATCGAGACCCCACCGTGGGGCTGACAACCCCGATACGGCTCCCCATGGGCCCCCTCTGGTGAACAGCTGCTCCTCCAGTGTGGCCCAATCTTTTGCCGCTTTGCTGTAACCACACTGCAGCATCTGTAGGAAAGGATCACTCGCATCACTCCGTCACGCTCCACTTTCCCAGACCACCCGCAGCTGTTCTATCTCTGCAATCTCAATGGATCTAATGACCCCGATGAGCTGGGATTGGGATGGAACCCTCCATGGAAACCCCAGACACGGCAGGAAGGAGTGTTGCCAATCCAGCAGGTAGTGACCCTCACTGAACTCTACATGATCAAGTCTAAATACTGGAACTCTTGGAACCTCATGGAACCATTTACATTTCACTGAATAGCAATACTCAACCAGATATATTTAACCCAACATCACACAAAGTCACCAAGTAAAATAGGAAACACAAAACTATTTTGCAATAAAATATTAAATAACATGAAATAACAGATATTGACATTGTCTGAGATGAACATCAAAGTTTATGCACCTGTGCTTGTCCTGCTCAGTGTGCATCTCCAGTGACAGCAAATGTTGATATTCACCAAAACACAGGCAGTATCCATACCTTTACAAACATTCTGAATGTCTCATCAGAAACAGCTGGAAATCTCTCCATTGTGGCCATGAATTGAAGTATACCCAGGTTGGGTTTTGTTTTATACGACCGTTCTGAAGGGGAGATGAGATTAGAATTCCAGGGCACTGAGCTCTGATGAGCCAATCAGGAAGCAAAGAGTTGCATGTGGGATTTAACTGTCTGTAAGGCTGAGTTCCATGAAAACTATTATTGACAGCTGAAGAGCCAATCAGGAAACACGGCCAAATTCTCACTCACACTTGCACCGATGTAAATCTGGACTAGTCTTTAAATTACTCCAGTGGAAATGAGGACAGACCTGGGGATGTGCAATCTGATTGGTGACTGATGCTACTCCACAGTACTGTTACTCACACAGGAGGTAAATATAAAATTACTGACTCATCACATGACTGTTTTCAGCCAGTTATGAGCCAGAATTTTTCACCACGCACTCTGCAGGCTGTATATACAGTAGGGACAACATCTCACCTCTGACACAACATTGCATTGACTGGGCAGTCTGAGAAGTTAAAAAATGTCATCTTCACAATAGAAACAAACTATGAGATCTTCAATCCCTTACCTGTACATGATCTTTGTACAAAGATGCGTACAGCTCCTGCCCACTCCTTCTGTACTTTTCCATACATGACACAAAGCCCTGGAGGAAACACCAGAAGACATTGCAATGCTCAGTAACAGGCACTGCATGCACAGGTTTGGTGGTGGGTCAGAAGCAGAGTTAAGCAACCGTTGGTCACTTGGGATTTTATGAGTGTAGACCAGGTGGGTTTGGGGAACTCTCCTGAAAGCAGAATGATGGGGTGATGACAGGAGTTCTTCTGTTTACAACCCATGAGAGCAGAGCAATGAAAGGAACCCTGAGTGAGCCCAATATATCCATGAACTCAACACATGTGTTGGCCCTGGAATTATTTAGAAGGAGAAAGAAAGTAGAGCAAATAAGGCAACATTTATACACAAACCAGTATTCAGGCTTCCTTTGTTTAAATGAATGAGATAACAGCACAGGAATAGCGCAAGATTAGAAATATTTTTTCTATTCCTGCAGCACCGAGAAACCCCAGCTGAGGTTAAGGCCCCAACGTGCTAGGCGCTGCACATCCACCCAATAACAGAGAGTTCCTGACCCAAACAGTTTACAGTCTAAATAGATGGGACAGACAAGGGAAGGATTATTATCCCCACTTTACAGATGGCCAATTGAGAGTTTAAGGACAACAGCCGGAAAAGTGCCTAAGTGATTTAGGAGGCTCCATCTATTATCAAAAGTGATTTAGGCAAGCAGGAGCCCAGGTCTCATTGATAGTCAATAGGACTCAGACTCTTAAATCACTTCTGAATATGGGACTTGGACTCCTAAGTCACTTAGGTGCTTTTGAAAATTTAACTCTAGTGGTGTGTCTACACAGCCTTGGAAAGTAGGAGTCAGGCTCTGACCCCCCTCTCCCTCCAGCAGGGTCTTCGGAGGTGGGTCCTGAGTACTCCCTGGCCTGAGTCAAACTGATCAGTGTGTGGATGGAAATGGGGCTCAGGCTCAAACCTGAGTTAGAGCAGTGTAGACATATCCTAAGTGACTTTCCCGAGGTCGCACAGGAAGTGTGTGGCAGAACTGGGAATGGAACCACAGCTACTGCGTCTCACTCCTGCACTACACCCACAAGGCCAGCCTCCCTTGCCCCAGGCAGGAGGGTTTGGACTTGTCCCACACAACAATTAATCTAACACCACCTCTCTATTTCATTGACATTTTTATCTGAATGCGTCTCTCAAACTCAGCAGCTCTGTGCTAGTCCAAGGAAAGTACAACCGGCAGGTCAGAAAATATGGGTTGCGTTCACAACTCAGCCAATAGCTTGCTATGTGATCTTGAGCCTGTGCCTATGCACCTGCCTGTGCCTCTGTTTCCCCATCTTTGAAATGGGGACAAGAATCCGGACCTCGCAGGGAGTTGTGAGGCTAAATTCATTAATGTTAGTGAAGTGTTACGAGAGTCTCAGCGGTAGGGGGTTAAAGAAACATACTGGGCCAGATTCTGGGCTCACTTGCACCCGTGTAAATCATAGATCCATAGATTTTGAGGCCAAAAGAGACCATGTGATCATCTGTGTAACACGGGCCACAGAATTTCATCCAGCATTTCCTGTTTGAGTTAAAACTTCACTTTTAGGGAGATCTCCAATCAGGAGTGACACCACCCAATGCCATGCAATTAGGCAGGAGGAAAACTGGTGTCATGTGAGAGCAGAATCAGGCCTAAAGTATTCATCATTATTATTAGAACCCCTCAAACTTTTGCATTAAACTCAAAGCAATCCAAACTTTCCGCTTTGAAATGGCAGGTTTACCCTTTTGGCTGCTTCTGAATATCTGCGTCCCAGAAGGGCTGTGACGTGAAAATGCTGTTTCCATGATATTTCTAGCCTGCTGAGAAGCATGTGGGGTCTCATGAGGGAGCAGACTGAGGAGAGGGAGCAGTGAGGAATTGATGGGTGCTGCAGAGTTACCCGCCCGTTCATGCTAGAGGGCCGAGCTAAGTACTGTGACTTGTGAGTTCGCTCCTTTTCCCACTCAAACACTAATCATGTAGGCAAATGCCCCTACGTGGCCTCAGGCAAGGTAACTCTTGAGGGCGGGTGTAGTCCTCCCCATCCCTACACCTGCGTGTGCACACACACACACACAAAAGATTCTCTTGAGGGAGACATAAAACCTTTGCTTGAAAACGGTCCTGGCCGCCCCCTGCTCTAACTACTAGACGCTGCCATCTGCCTTTTGCAGCTAGATGCTCACTTGCTTTAACACCTTCCATGCTGCAAGCTCTTTGGGGCAGGGACTGTCTTTTCGTTTTGTGTTTGTACCACGCCGGGCACCACGATGTCCTGGTCCGTGACTGGGACTCCTAGGTGCTACCACAGTACAAATCCTAAATAATATAAGGGTACCTGCGTACACAACAGGTGCCCCAATGTGGCAGTTGCACGCACACAGAATAGACACGCTGTTACTTGTAGATGGTATTTAAGCAGATGAAGAACTGTTTCCCCTCTTAGCAATTAGAGACAGCAACTTGTAGCCAGGAGACGGCTAGACAAGGGGTTTGCTGAACATCAGCGAAGTTGCAGGGAGTTTCACAGACAGTGATGTCTTTGACAGATTGCTGAGGCTGGCTGGGACAAACACTGCACAAAGACCTCAGAAGTGCAGGGCAAGGTGAGGAGAGTATTCAAATGTATTCAGCACAGGAGAATACGATCCTCGGGCAAACTGGAAGAGAAGAGGGAAATACCCTGCTGCCAGGAAGGCACTGAATGCACAGCCCGTACAGGTGATCCTAAGGAGTGTTCCTTTCAGCCATCTCCTACAAATAAACCCCTGACTGCAGAAAGCCTGACTATCACGCAAAGACCTCCATCCCACCAGAACCCACACACAGTACTCTTCCAAGGGTCAGGGAGGTCAGATTGCACTGAGCTGAGTGTACTAATCCCAGCCCTTCTCAACCAAAAGCCATGAATCAGATGGGTAACTTTTAAATGCATAAACTCCATGCCACTTGGGCAGCGATTCCTCAAAGCAAACTGCCTAGCTGCTGCTGGCGCTGTGCTATAATTGAGTTAACACACAAGGTCTATGTGGTGCTGGCAGAGAACCAGCTCCGTCCCCCTGCCGCGAAGTCCCATTTAGTGGTGTTTCCCTGCAGGAAGCTCCTGTTTTACACTGATGGAAGCCATTACATTTTGTTTGTGTGAAGCATCATTAAACCTGTAATCACAGTTGCGGCCTCACAAAACTAGTCCATAAATTCATATAAAACTCCCATAAAGACTGACCTAGACAGCAATCACTTTCCCATGCTGCCAAGATGGGCCCAGGCCAAAGGGGAGCTCAGGTTCCAGCATTACAGAACTATGGCAAAAACCACACAGATCAGACAAGAACCTCCTTTATGTGCCTGCAACGGTCAGAGACCCCCCCAGAGTTCTAAAAGGCCAGGCCAGGTCAGTGATCCAGTGGCAGCCATATCAAAGCAGTCCATGTTCGGCATTTCAGTGATGCTCCATCACCCTCAGAGCTCTGATCCAGGACTCCCACAGACTTCCCTAGGCTCTGGATGAGGTTCCAGCCCCACAGGGTTTAGGTATGCTTTGGAGCTGGCAGGGCTTAGGTGTCTTTAGAGCTGACTCCGAGGGAAGAAGGGTTCCTCTAGCAACCATTTGTGGTCAGCTGGGGACTGGTATTGAAGCTGTATCCAACCATCCTCAACCAGAATCACCTATCCTGGAGCAAACCCCAGGGGATTACCACCACAAGACAAGCATGTGTTCACAAAATTAGAAGAATGGTAAAAAAAATCTAGGAGGTTAATGGGAGAGAAAAATTAATGCGTGAGAGATGTACCCAGCAAAAGAGAGGGCAATTCCTAGGCACTGCGATAATATAAATAATAATATTAAACAGATATCTAGATATCTGATTACCATTTCTCCAATACTCTGACCAAAACCCATGCATCTGACCATGTTTTAAGAATATTAATAACTATACCAGGCTTGCTGTTGTCTGCTTTGAGTAAAGACAGAATGGTTTTCCAGTTTAAAAAAATCCCCAGAAACAATGTGTCCTGAACAAGATAAGGAGGTTTATCTTTTAACATAGCACCTTGCCCAGTGGATAAACACAATGGTGTTGTTGCAGCATATCTGGCTAAAACTAGAAGTGATAAATTTGTTTTTGTCATTGTTAATATTGCATTGTCAGTATGTGGATGATAATAGTTTAAGATAGGGGCTGTCACATGCATGAGTTGATACAGGACTCACTGGGTCAAAGTCTCTAACCTGTGTTATGCAGGAGGTCAGACTAGATGATCATGGCAGTCCCTTATACCCTTAACATGAAGGAACATCACCCTGCTACACGTCCCACTTAGGGCTTCTCTATGGCAACATTTAGTTCATGGCAAACTGGGATGTGAATCTACCCTGCACTAGCGCACTTTGTTCTAGCCCTCTTTGCAACAGGACTAGATCAAGGCACGTTAACAAACTGTTAATGCATATCAGCAGAGTCCACCTGGATAGTCAGTGCGTGGCAGGCAAATGCAGGGTAGATTCCCACCACAGCTTACTGAAAACTAAATATTCATATTGACAAGCCGTTAGATGACTTCTTCTTGTCACTTACATTACAAGTAGATTCAGGTTATTTTGCTGCTCACAAGTCCCCTGCCAATTTTTGTGGTTTTACAGTACAATTGGGTTTACAATTATATTTTCCTATTTTAAAAAAAATGTTTCCCTTCCCCCTTTTGTTATGCAAAAGGCCCATGCAAACAAGGGGAAAGTGACTAATGCTGGGGAAAGTGACTAATGCTGAGGAAAAGAGAAACAGACAGCACAAAGAACTGGCAAATGTACAACATAAGCAAACTGAAAGAACAGAGACCCATTTCTCCTAATCTCTGTCAGTGAGAGGAATCAGAGGTACTACTTGTAATAATTGCTCAGCGAGAAGTGTGACTATTAAGTTATCAATATCCTGCTGTACTGAGCTCTAGAAAGTTTTATATCTAATTTTTTATATGACTTTTAAACAGCACCACAGTCCACAAAAATTCATTCTTGCCATAACAAGCTCCCACTGCATGATACAGACGCTGCATGGGTGACACACAGCTCTCTCCTAAAGAAACGTGATGTAATTGCAGCTCTGCACTTTGGTGCTTTCTTTAGAGGAATTATAGGCCCATAATACAATGATCCCTCTCACACACAGTACACTCCAAAGCCAGTAGCTCAGGAGAGGGGGGTTTACAACCTAGGAGAAGTGCCAAATTGAGAGCCCAAGTGGCTAAGATCCTTTGTCTGGGCTAATTCTGCATGGTGTTGAGTGCTCTAGCCCTGATCCAGCAATGCACACCTTTGCAGATGAGCAGTCCCATTGAAGTTAATGAGACTACTCATGCTTAAAGTGAGACATGTGATTAAGTGCTTTGCTGAATCAGGGCCTCCAACTGCTGATATGTGTCTGCAACTTTAATTCTTTTGGGGGGGGGGGGGTAGGGGAATTTATAAAGCAGCTTTCAAGCCCACAGCACTTACATACATACAGCAAAAATAATACCTACCTCTTACATAGTGCTTTTCATCAGTGCATCTCAAAGCACTTTACAACAGAGGTCACCTCCATTTAACAGATGGGGAAACTGAGGCACAAGAAGGTGACATGACTTGCCCACAGTCACCCAGCAGGCCAGTGACAGAGACAGGAATAGAATCCATCTCTCTTGAGTCTCAATGCAGTGTTATATCGTTAGGCCCACTTCCCCTCAGGCAGCATAACGATCTCTAGGGTAGAATGTGGCAACAACCAGAACATTTAACAACGGTGCTGGAGAGAGCTATTTCAGTCAAAGTTCCAGGAAAACCCTTGCTTTTATGAAAAGTAGGAGGGGAGATTTAATGTAGAAAAAAAAGTAGAGAGGACTTTGGTCATGTGAAAGAGATCTCACGTCTCAACTCATCTACTAAGTAAGCAAAAGAGCTGGTGGAATTTTTGTTTTCCTGTGGAAAATTTTCAGCAAAAGAAATGTTAATTTTTGTCAAATTTCAGCAGAAAATGTGGACTTTTCATTTGGTTTCTAGCAACTGCACATCAAAAAATTTCAGCCCAAAACTGAAAAAAGTGTCAAAAACTGCCAAAAACCCAGTTTCCAGTCAAAATGTTTCAGCTTGAGGCATTTTGGTCCCCCTTCCTCCCCCCCCCCCAAAAAAAAAATTATGTCAAAACCCCAATTTTCCATCCAAAGGAAAATAGTTTCAGCAGAAGATTTTCAGCCAGCTTTAGTAAAGAGCTGTTAAGATTAAGTTAAACTAGCCACCGTTGGAACTGATTTGCCCACCCATAACTCGGGAGGGGAGACCAAGGCAGCTTTAACTTGAGAAAGACAAGGTAGGAGAGACAATATCTTTTATTAGACTGACTTTTGTTGGTGAAACTGACAAGCTTTCAATCTCCTGACATCACCTCCCCCACCTTGTCTCTCTCATATCCTGGGATCAACCTGGCTACAACAACACTGCAAACAACAATGGAAGATATTGTATGTAACTTGACCATTGCTATGCCTGATACTATTCTAATAGGGCTGATTTGACAGATGTCACATTTCCTATTGCTGGAAGGATCATTTCTCGTTTGGCTTTTCTTTTTTTTGCACATGAAAGTTTCCCAATCAGACCATAGATGTCTAAGTAATGCCTAGAGATTTTAAAGAGGACGCGCTTAAATTGGATGGAAAATTCCTGTCCAGTTCTAGGTGAAATGTTTACGTAAATAGTATCGGCACCAGCTGTAGCAGTTTGCACCTGGATGTATGATTTCAATATGGAGGTGTGGATACCACCTCCTATTCCATTCTGTTTGGGTTCACATACCATCCTGATCACACCACCACCTGAGTGCCTTCCAGAACTGCATGAAGCTACACGCTGGTGATTATTGAACTGATTCTCTCTTCGCTTACATGGGTTTTATCCCTGTGCAACCCTGATGACTTCAAAGGAGTTATTCCTGATTTACACCAGTAGGAAAGACAGAAGACTCAGGCCCTCTCCATGCTTTATGACGGTTCAGTCACATGTTTTATGTTGGGGAGGAGGAAATGAAGATGATCCTCGCTGTAGACTTCACAGCCCACCAACTCTCTCTCTCCACACCCTGATCTGAATAGCACTTCCTGAGGGAAAGCAACATGGATTTGAGCTGGAGAAATAACGGCAAAGAATATTCCGGCCTTTGTTCAGCAGGATTGAAGAGGTGAGTACAGATTGCATCGCAGGAGAGAATGATTCCAAAGATACAGGCAAGGGCAGATTTACTGGAAATCATGGAAACTTGAGTGTGACCATGTCAGAATTACTCCCATGATTAACGGGC
This sequence comes from Caretta caretta, assembly GCF_965140235.1. NCBI lineage: Eukaryota > Metazoa > Chordata > Testudines > Cheloniidae > Caretta > Caretta caretta. The sequence goes on along the minus strand of NC_134212.1, from coordinate 59,350,940 downwards.
ATTCCTGGAGTATCACTGAAGTTGATGGGACTATGCATATGAGTAAGAAGCATTCCTATGACTATACTGCAGGATCAGGACCGATGTACTGATTGTTTTGATGGGTCAGGAATCAGTGTATGAAAGTATGTAATGCTGTTATACATACAGGAAGGGTTGGTGTCTAGCAATGGATTGGCTTTTAAACGTGTGCACCAACTTATTTTACTGGGGTGTGTTCTGTTGTACTATTTGGACTGGGTGGTAGACAGGTTTGTGGGTGGAAAGGCAACAACTGTAGGCAGAGTGACAGCTACAGCTGAGGTAGCATAAGCATTTCCATTCTAGGACCCCTGATTCAGGAAAGCACTGTAAGTGTGAACTTAGACTCACTCATTTCAATGTTAAGGGCTTTAGTGCTTTCCTGATTTGGTTCCCAACAGGACATTTTCAGTTATTCATCACCTCAATCTTTTACTTATAGGCTGAAATCCATCACATTTGGTCTCAGTCTGGGAGTTTTGTGTTTTAAAAGTGTGAAGAGAAACTTTTCAGCCATTTCCAGAATGAAATAAGGAAAAATGCACTCCCCTCCCCCGGCCATTATAAAAACTTGGATTTTTCTAAACAGCTTTAGCTTGGTTCCTACATCACAGGGATTTCTTCCACTGCTCTGCGAAACTGTTGTGCTTTTTCAAAGTTAGGAGAGTTTAAAAAGACACGTTGGGCATATGCACTGATTTTTGTAACACATGCAACACGTGCGCTTTCAATGTTCAACAGTCTCTGTGCCTGCTTCAGGGACTATTATCATAATGATCATTTATTACTTGTATTTCCGTAGCCCCTAGAAGCCAGTCATGAACCAAGAACCCCACTATGCTAGCCACTGTACAGACACAGAACAAAAAGTCAGTCCGGAATTCAAAAAGTCCTTACAAGTAACAAACATACAAAACCCAGGACTGTACCATGGACAATTCACTTGCAAAAGAAAGGGGCTGAATTCCTCCATGGACAGCTCAACTGGCTCTATCACTCAGTCTAACCCCAGTGAAGGACGAATAGTTTCCCCCATTTTACAGACAGAGAAACCGAGGCACCGAGATTTGCCCCAAAGCAGATAGCAAATCAGTGGTAGCTTGAGAAATAGATTGCAGAAGTCCTGATGCCCGGTCCTCTGCTCTAACCAATAAGCCACATTTAAGTCTTGCGATCAGATTTCTTTTCTAGTGACTTGCGGGGACAGAGAAAGCCAGATGATCAGTTCGTAGCAAAGGGCACATTCTATTATTCATCAGGTTACAAATGTAAAGTTAAAGGAAAGGATGGGTTTTTTTAGCACAAAAAGAGAGTTACTCTTTTTCACTAGCAGACACCCCCGTCACTGAGAGCTGTTGGCACGCTCTTATTAATTACAGCACTGTCATCACTGCATAGATTTGATTGTACGTTACACAGCCAAAACTCATTTAGCTTTTCAACAGACTGTAGCTCCAGAAGCTAAATGCTGCATGTAAGCCTTGTGCCTCGACCCTCTAGGAGGCTAATGCATACTGCCAACTGCTCCTAAGGATCATGGACAGATTCCTGGCATCACCAGTTAGCTGGGGAATAGCAAACTTAATGAGAAAAAGCCCCAAATTTCAATTCACCACGTACACAAGGGTGGCTTTGCAGAGTTAAAAACAAAAGTATGGTGTCTGTGTTTGACCTTAGAGAACAGAACTCCAGAGCATACTGCACAGCTAAAAGCAGACAGCATGGAAGCAGCATTGACTTTATAGCAATAAAAAAATTACCTAGGAAATTAACACAGGTAGAAGTAGGCTATCTTCTAGTAGGCAGAGAACAAGCCTGGGGAACGGGACAGCTGGGTTCTCTAGTCCTGGCTCTGACAATGACTTCTTGTGCGAATTTGGGCAAGTCGCTCAACCACCTTGTGCCTCAGTTTCTCCATCTTTAAAATGGGGATGATGACACTGACCTTCCTTGGCGGGGGGGGGGGAGGGGGAGTGAGTCTTTGGCATTGCTAACAATAAATACAACCAAGTCTCCTGCTTTCCCATACTTGTACTTCCCACTAGATCCACCCTTGCTATTAAAAAGAGTAACTTTATATAAAATATTTCATATAAGCAGTGCTGCCAATAGTCACACCACTTTCTATTCAGGCTTTTATGCTGCAACTATCACCATGGTGTCTAAGTGCAAAAAAAATTCACTCTGGAACTTCTGGAGTTTTGCAAATTTAAATTCTCCACCTCACAACTCCATCAGTGAGAATCTGGCAGATTTCCAGCCATTTTCCTAGGGTCATGTCTGCACTGCTGGACCTATTACCTATCTAGTTTCTGGCCAGCTCACTCATGCAAAATACTTCCCACCGCACATCTGCTTTCACCTCTGCTGAAACTTTGTATCTAGATCTCTAGACACACACATTTGAGTAGTCAGCATTTGCTGTTAAGCTTCTTCCTGCATGGAGAACTCTCCTGATCTCAATAAGGATCTGTTTTTATCTACACAAATATAAATTGTCTAATCTTCACAGCTTTCTGCCATTTGGATGTAAAACTTCACGAGAACATTGGCTCTGAATATTAGACTCAAACCCTGAAGCCCCTCTAAATCTGATCCAGTAATACTCTGTTGCTTAAAAGGAAAATACTTCTGGGAAAAAACCCAGAAAATATCCATTCAAGGAAATACTTTTTCATATGATGTGTGATTAAACTGTGGAACTCACTGCTACAGGATGTCATTGAGGCCAAAAACTTAATAATATTCAAACAGAGATTGATCCCTATATGGAGAACAGGAATGTCCAGAGTTATCATAATTAGTGATGGTAAGATATTAGAATGGATACTAAACTTCCTGCATGAGGGCTTAAAACTGCTCTCTAATAGAGATCAGGATGTGACAATGTTGGCTGGGGGAGGGGTAGGTTATCTCACGTCTGCTGTTGTAGGGTTCTTGCACCATCCTTGGAAACATTTGGTTCTGGGCACTGTCAGAGACAGGATACTGGGCTAGACAGACCTCAGGCTGATCCTATCTAACCACGCTTATGTGCTTATAAATGGCACCTTCATTACCAATTTCGCATAAAAATAGTTACTTTAAAAGGATATATAGATTCTTTATATTTAAGATAGTATGGTGATTGGTTCCATGCGATGATAGATACATAGACCGACCTCTATTAATTCATAATATGCACAGATCTTATATTATTTCCCTTACACTCCTCATACGAAGGTGATAACTGAGCACAGTGACTTGGATATGTTTGTTTGAGAGGAACTAAAAAGTTTTTTTGTTTAAAGTTTCTTTAATTTTCTCCAGCTTGCCACAGGCCAGTGCAATTTAGCTGTGAGTCAATTATCAAACTAGACAATAATATTATAATGGGAATTGTTCAATATACATCATTAATAGCAAAGTGCCTGCTTTCATTGCAAGGGGAAAAAAGTTATGTTGCTATGAGCAGTTTTAAAATGAATATGAAATTCCACACTTCCCTTGTGCATTTAACGGCATGCTAATTTACATTTTAATTACTTCCTAAGAAATCAAAGCATTTGTTGACAGTAGAACATAATGTCAACTTCACGGTGCACTGTTGGTGGATGCTTAATGAACTTAATTAGATAATTAGTTATGTTAATTATCCTTCTATTACAAAGATAAAGATGTTACACAAATGATGCACTTTGCAAAGAAATTTCATAATTATATGTTTGCTTGTTTTAGTTTGGTTTGAAATAACTGAGAAAAGGCCAAACAGAACGACTGGTAAGAAAAATATTTGCTTTAAAGTGTTTTTGGTTCATCTACCCCCATCTTCAGTTCACACGCTTTGTAGGCTGCTATAATCAACAGGTTCCTTCTGCCTCTAAAATGTTCTGTAGAAATCAGCAGGTTCTCCATTTCAGTTCAAATCCCTTGCTCCCCCCCTCTAACAGTATTTATCTCCTTGCTTGAGCACCTATATAGCTTACTGCTCAGAACAGGCAGTCTCTCTTTCTGCTGTGGTGTCTCCAACACTGTTCGGGAAGTGGGGTGCAAACATCAACCCTGATTTCCAATCCAGAGAGGAGGAAGGACTGGCTTGTGGTTAAGAAATCCCTGGGATTCAGGATAGCTGGGTTCTGCCACTGTGTAACCCTGGGAAAGCTCCAGGGTCTTTCTGTGCCTCAGTTTCCCATCTGTGCAATGGAACGAACATTCCTCTGCCTAGTGGGGTGTTGTAAGGCTGTGGTGATGGGGGTATGTAGGTACCTAGCCAGAGGAATCAAAGAATATACGTGCCATAGTTACAGCAGTGCAATCTCGCTGAAATCAAGGGGCCCTGTTCTACCCTCAGTCACAACTAGGGTGACCAGATGTCCCAATTTTATAGCGACTGTCCCAATATTCAGGGCTTTTTCTTATATAGGGACCTATTAACCCCCACCCCCGTCCTGATTTTTCACACTTGCTATCTGGTCACCCTAGTCACAACCCTGCCCTGCCTCCACTGCTTGTGGGTTTAATGCAAGTGCTGATTACATTCTGTTGAATGCTAGGATCTAGCAGTCAGATTGAGGGGTGCTGGGTCATTGACCACACAGCCACAAAAGAGGTCTGAGGAGGGGCGGCACACTCTACTGGCTGCTCCCAGCATGCCAGAGACAGGCTCCCCACTGTGCTGCTTCTGCTCCACTTGCTGACATGACTTCAGTACTAGACACCCCCCAAGAAGCAATACTGTGCCTGGCCCCATACACAAGAGTCCAAGATGAGTGAAGACTCTTTGCACCCTCTGTTCACCTCAAGCTCCCACAATGGCCAAGGCACAATCTGGCCCTCTCTACAGATGCAGTTTGGGTGTGCTACATCCATCTGCCAATGCAATTTTGCACCTTCCCGTGGAAGAGACTAAAAAATGACTAAAAAGCTAGTCTGTTGTTTCTGCTCTTGCAGTGTAAGTAGCCCGGGCTCAGCTTAAGCTTTTTATTCTGCAGTTCAGAGTTTAAAAGATTTATTTTTCCCCAGCCCCTCAAGGCATCTGTGCCTTGGAGGGGAAAAAAAGAACATACACACTGAACTAGAAAAAGAATAAGGAACCCATTACAATTGTCTCTGTTAAAGGAGCCAAACAAAATTAATCAGCCAACATTAACCCTAAAATCAAATCTAAATATAACCCTAATACTCCTTCCCCCAACACCAAAATCCTGCGCAAGATGTGCTGAGGGTCAACAGACTGGCTGGCAGATCAGAACCCTGCAGGACCAAGCACGAGAGCCCTCACGGCAGATAAGCTCTCATCCCACACTCCCCTCTGAGATGGCTCTGAAAGGCAGGAATGGAGCTAGACATGGGAAAATCCTTCCCCCTCTGCCAGCTGACAGATCTCAAAGAATCACATGGCTTGGCACAGCGCTCCTGTGGCTCCTGCATGGTTATTCAGGCTTCCAAGTAGGAAAAATGGAGCAATTACCAGACTGTGCTCCTTCTCTCCCTCCTCCCACAAATGCCATCAATTGGCTTTGCAAACTCTTCTTTAACCCTGCACACGTTCTGCAACAGATGCACAGGAGCGGGGGGTGGCTAGTGGACAGAGCTGGGGCATGAATGAGAGAGCCCACCCAGCTTTTAGGAGAGTTGCTTAGCCTCTCTGTCCATTACAGTACCCACGGATGAACAGCCGGGCAGTGGAAACGGGGGGTTGATTCATTGTTTGTAAAGCACTGAGATCCTGGGGTGAAAGGTGCAGCAGGAATGGCGAGCCAGCTGGTGTAAATCAGCACAGCTCAATGGATTAGGATTACTTTATGACCAACAATTTGGAAAAAAAAAAGCTATTAGAAATGTATTTTTATCACATCAAATACGGGTACTTCTCCACCTTCTATTAGCTACATTCTGGGGAGCAGAGGAATGGATTTAATAACCCAACCAGATCCCTTTCATCTGTGGTTTCTGTGAGGTAAATCCTGAGGGGCTCACTGAGTTTTTACTGACTCAGGGAAATTTCCCCTTGATTCCAACAGGACTTTTGCTCAATTAGGGTCCACAGGACTTAGCCCTGAGTAAAAAGAAGCAGGAATTTTGTACTTGGCCCTAGGATGTTTGGATTTTAAGGTTTTTCCCCCTACTATTTAACCAGTAGTCCTACATTTTTTATCTTATCTTACCATAGGATTTCATACCACCTCCCCTCACCACAGTATCTGAGTGGCTTCCACATAAAACCAACGGGGCTCCATGGACTCCCTGGCCCTTACCCCTTTTCAAGGTCAAAAGCGCTTGGGGTAGAGTTGGTTGTTCTAAGATTTTTCCCCAAGTAAGACAGGACAATACATGAAGGACAATCCCTTTACAGCACATCTTGGAACAACCAGAGTCTTTGAAGAAAGATAAGAAAAGATAAAGTTTATGACCAACATTGTCAAACTGAGGTGCCTAAAAGTAGCAACCTACATAAAAACAGCCTGGTTTTCACAGCTGCTAAGCACCCCCAGCTGCCACTAAAATTAATGAGACGTTGCAAGTACTCAGCACCCTCTGAAACTAGGTCACTTTTATTTAGTGTCCAAATGTGGATTTTAAAGCATAACTTTAGGTGGCCATTTAAAAAGAAAAGGCCCTAAATTTGAAAATATTGGCCAGAAGTAGCACATATGAGACTGACAGGTTCGTTAACAATAGGCTTGGAATATGGAGAGTTTGATCTCATGCTTTATTTCCCCTTCATAAATAGAATGTAATCCTCTTGATTCAGACCCCCTGGGTGGAGACCTGACATCCTGACCAATTAGCTCTCCTGATTAAGAGAAGAATCTGAGCTTTTCAAGCAGCATGAAAAGACATAACACTATGCACAATATAGCACTGAAAACAAATGCAAGGACAACTAACAAGTGAGAATCCCTACATGTCATCCCCCTTTTTCCTTCTCCATAGACTTTATTTGGCAATAAGGAGAAAAGAGCAGAGGTCAAAATTTGATACCGAGTTCAATTCCACGTAACCCTAGGCACTGCCAGTATGCTGCCCACTAAGCATCATTTCCATATGGTCCCAACTTGGCAGCAGGTATTCCCATTCATTAATATTTAGCTAAACCAGTTCTGGGAACTGTACCAAAGCAGCAGCCCTCCTGACCAAAGGCCAACTCCTGCCCACCTTACTCATGTGAGCAGTGCCACTGAAAAAGGTAGAGATGGGTCTGGCCACAGGAATTATGTTATATCTGCAACTAAACCATGGGTTCCATCCGCTGAAGTCAAAGGGAACTTTGCCAATGAGCTCAACGGGGTGAGATTGCCAAAAGCACCTAAGTGAGTTGGGAGCACAATGATTGCCAATGTGATCTCTGTTTCTAACTCACTTAGGCACTTCTGAAGATTCCCCCATATACTCTATGAATGGATCCTGTATAGAGGGACTGTTGCAGGCTGCAGAGAAGCTTGGAGATCCATTTTCCCGCTTCTCAAGTAGGTCTGGCTGAAAAGTGCTGTTAACTCTCGCAAAGAGAAGTTGGAGGAAGAAGAACATTTGGAATTGTCATTTTGTGTCTCAATGCGAGGAACAATTTGTCAGCGCTGCAGAGCTGTCAGTCGCTGACATGATAAGGAATAACACCGAATGAGTAATGTTTCCTCCAACCCAGCTCCTTTAATTACAAGCCTCTCCCTTGCAGAAGAGAGACAGAAGATGCAGAAACACCAATTTCATGCACTTGTGCCTGAATAATGTCTCCATGCTGCCTTTTCCAGATGGCAACCTTTTCACTGGAGGAACTAATGATGTGGGCATATTTAGGGAAAAACCAATAACGGAGTCTTTAACCTTCAACAGCAAAAAGCATGTTGTACAAAATGTTCCTTGGGATACATTAACAAATATCAATTACATTGCTCACTGAGGTGTAATCAGCTGTAATAATCAAAATTAATTTTAAAAAATAATTAAACAGACCCCAGGGCAAATAGTCGGTGCTCTGGCAGCATGACATCACAGGCTACATGTGTACCTGGGAAGAAGTTGCTCGCTCTGTAACCAACAAAGAGATCTTAAGCAATGAGTAGGATGTTATTCAGAGAAACCTTGGTGAGTGCTGTGGTTATATGAGGGCTGCCATCTTGGCTGACACAGTGGGGACTGAACCGGGGACTCTACACAGCTAAAAGCATGGGGTGGTGCAGCTTGACGTAAGGAGCTCAGGCACCCAGCTGGGGCTGTAACAGAGCCATCTCCTCTGCCAATCAGCAAGGGAGGGTAGAGACCAGTAACACACTCACCAGTGGATTAAATCCAGGATCCTAGGGGCTGGAACGCATCGCCCAGGATACCCTCCCAATGCACTGCACCCTGCCCTGCAGCATCCTCCACCACTCTATGCCAGGGGCCATTTAAGAAGTGCTTGCTAACAGCCACTAACCTGTGCTCTTTACTGGTGATATGGACAAGTGTCCGCTAGGTGCTTGGAGGGAGCCATGACCCCATTATTGCTTCCCAGCCAGAGAAGATAGGAGTGCTCTGCTAACATGGTCCGATTCCAACTAATCCAGACTCACTCCTCTTGGGCAGCTGCATGGACAGTCTGGCTGTCCTTGTCTTTCCCTGAGAACAGCTGTGGAGCTGATGGGGTAGTGACATGCATGCCCTCTGGCCCCATGCCTGGTATACACACTCCTCCTCCCAGCCTGCCTAGTCCCCAAGGAGGGGCCTCCAGCGTGGGCAGAGGAGGAGAGGATAGTGCCTTGGATGGGGCCCCCTGTACCACGTCAAGAGAGATGGGGTCCACACAGTGATCTAAACCAGAAGTAGCAGCAACACCTGGGAATGCCTCACCCCTCTCGTCAGTGGGAGAGTGCAATGTTCTATTCTTATTTTCTGCAATTAGGCCTCCATGCAGCAAGGTGTGTAAGCACACACCTAACTTTAAACCCACTGGGACTAATCAAAGATTTAAATTTAGGCGTGCAATTAAGCGTCTTGCTAAATGAGAGCCTTACTTGATTAAAAGCCTTTTAATAAAGAGATGTTACCAACAAAGAACCAAGCCTGAGATGAAAGGAGAGTCTAGAGGTCAACTACAAGACCTGGGCTTAAAGCTGGGTGAGGTTCTCTGACCTCTTCTATGTAGGAGGTCAGACAAGATCATCATGATGGTCATTTCTAGCCTGAACATCTATGAAAGGAAGCTTAATGGTAATACAGATGCCTATAATTACTACTATACTTATCCCTATAATTATATAATTACTAACGTGATTCTTATGAGAACACCCCAGGCAATCTTAGCTGATGCCTCCTGAACCCAGCCATCCATCCCCCTAAGCTTCCGAGTGGGTGATGTAGGCTAATAATAGGGAAATAGAAATTACCTCAGATTTGCACACTGTTTCCTTTACATTCTTGCCAGGCATCAACCTCATAGCCGAAGACAAGCTTTCGCTCCAGGAACTGGGCTTGCTCTGGGACTGGGCTGGCATTGCTTTACTTTGGAGAGTCTTCTTCTCAGATGCTGTAGACCAGAAAATAAAATGCTTAGGAAGGAAAAGTGGACCCAGGTCTTGAGCATGAGTGGCAGGCTGGCATCTGCATGGGACATGACCCAGTACCATGGTGCAAACTCCACATGCTTTATCTCTGTGCTATCTCACTCACTCATCAGCATGTGCTTCTCAGGCCCTGTAGCCGATGGACTATGTACTACCTCAGACCACACGCTGTACAATTCTGTGGCCAAACATGGTTGCAACCAGCTTCTACTACAAAGCCCTATTTTAGTATCTCCATAAGCTTGGTGAGGGTAAGCCGCACCTCACCCCCACCAACCCACCTGTACTACTTTATTTCTAACAAAACTAATGGGGTCCAATGTACCCCAGGCATAAACTCATTGACCTCAAGAGAAGACACTGGAGGCAAATTAACCCAACGTCTCCAAGTGTCGCCCTCTGCAGAGATGGGAAGCACCATCAGGAAAACCCTTACAAGAGCTTCTCAGGCTTTTCAAATACTGAAGCAAATGTCAGGAATCACGTGGTCATTCATCTGCAGAGAAGCTCACTCTGCTTATCTCCAAATGTCTGTGGGTGAGATTTGTATGGGGCTCTACTCAGCCTTACTCAGGTTATATTCAGTCTGGTACTTATTCCTGGGGATGTAAGATCCCCTGGAGATGGGAAGCAATGGTGGCTTTGTGCCTTTGGGATTGTGGGCTGCTTCAGGGGGCCAAAATGGCCCCTGGCATAAATTAGAGCAGCCCTGGGGGTGCTCTAATGCACAGCAGCTTCCCAACCGCTGCTCTTCAATCTGGAGCAGCTCAGAATCACTGCAGTGGTATATGCTGCCAAGGCTCCCCTCTGGCCCTGGCATGGCCATTTCTGAGGAGCCCTATGCTGTGTGGTTGCACCAGGGGAATCCTCTTCCAACTCCTTGTGGCACCAAGCCAATGCCTGTACATCACCAGAGCAGTGTAAAGGGGATGCATGTGGGACAGAATCCCTCCTTCTAACTCTGGAGTTGGACTGAGAAAAAACAGAGTGAGGACCCAAGGTATCTGGCCTATGATGTGCAATGGGAGACTATAACTGAGGCGTCAGCATCCTTCCATTAATCGGGATGCTTCCTGCAATGCCTTTGCTCACTGAGGTAAGTGCTCCATTAAAGAACAGAGACCTATGAAGTGCTGCCAAGCCTTCGTCATCGTCTCTTCCCACAGAGGAGTGATCTCGGCTATCTTCACTTCCTTCTCTCTGTCTCCTGGCTTCACAGAGAGATCTATCTTGTAGGTGTCCTCCAGGGCCTGCCGCCTCTGAGAAATGAGCTGCTTCCAGATGACTTCGACTGTTTTCAGAATCTCTTGCTGAACTAGAAACCAAAGAGTTGTCAATGAGGAATGACCTTCTGTTTGAGAATGTGAAGTCAGCAGCGTAGGAGCCAAAAGTGCCTCTCTGTTATACTGGTGCCAATCTGAAGTGACTCTATTGAAGCCACTGGAGTTACTCTAGATTATCACCATTTTGTGCACTATCTAAAAAGGCCTCTTAGCTTCACTACCAACTCCCTTGTGGAAAATCAATAGGACCTTTCTTCCTCCATATCCAACCCCCAAAATACCAGTGGGAGTAACAGCTGATTCAATCATGCATTGCTCTGGATAAGCACCTGATCAGCTGTCTCTGGACACTTAACATTTGAAATATAAGGTTTAAAGCACGTATAGGACATTTTTTAATCCTTGAGACAGCGTCAATAGAAATCCTGGCAGGATGTGAGCCACACATCAGGGACTGTAAAACTGTTGTGGCCATTGTGACTGGATATTCTACATGGAGATGCAGAGCTATTTTGCTGACTCACTCTGGAAACCAGACCAATTGGATCACAGCAGGAGTATAAAAAATTGAGCCTCTCTCTAAGGCAAAGGAGAACTCAGGGGAGGGTTAAATATTTCAGCTGGGAAAAATCCTAGAAATAGCCAGCTCTAAAGGAAAGTCAGGCTAGGATTTATGTTTGTGGTTATCTAAAAATAACAGGATACCTCAAAAGGGTGTGTGTGTGGGGGGGGATAATTTTGGACAATAACCTCTGATGTGAGTGCTCTGTGGAGAGCAGAGATAGCTTACACCGCCTTAAAGAGAAGCTGGAGTAAGTGAGCTAAAATAACCCCTTGTGAAATTTCCTGATATTTAACAAGTGTTAGACCAAGGTAGAAATTGCCGAGTGTCCTGCTCTCCCAGTTGGCTCGGCCGCCAGACTGCTGGTGCCCAAATGCTGTCACTTTGCAGGAACAACGGCAACTGACAGCGGGAGGCTCAGAAATGTCAATTTTAATTAAAAGCTTCATTTCCCAGCACAGGCCCTTTCTCGCCCCTGAGGCTCTGGGGGCTGCTGTGCTGAGCAGAACGAGAGTGGCAGCTCTCTCAGAACAGGGAGCCTTTTAAAGTAAAGTAAATTGCACAGAAAAGCTTCTTCAAATTCCCAGTTCAGCGCAGCAGCCCACGGAGCAGAGTCACCCCTCTCCCAGCACCGGGGTAGGGGGAAGGAGCTGCGCTGGGAAATGAAGCTTTTAATTATAATTGGTATATCTGAGCCTCCTGCTGCCAGCTGCCATTGTTCCTGCAAAGTGAAAGCATTTGTGGCACCACCAATCCTCACAGGGGTTTGTGTACTATAGAAGGCTTACTGTACCCATTTCACAGATGGGGAAACGGAGGCACTGTAAGACTGCCCAGCATCACAGCAGATCTCAGGATCACAACTGGAACTAGGACTGTGGAGATACTAACTCCTACTATCATTCTCTGACCACCACATCACAGTTCCCTCTGTTCTCTGAGGTAGCTGTTACACAGCAAAATATCGTCTTATTTCCGTTGTTGTATGCAGTGTTGCTGTAGCTGTGCTGGCCCCAAGGTATTAGAGAGACACCTTGTCTTCCCTATTTCCAAGCACTCGTCAAAGTTGCTTGAAAGATCCCTTTAGACCCACTCCTTGTCGTGCTCCTCTGGGGACAGTGAATTCCTTCGGTCATACATTACCATCACCCGCAGCAGCGTGACTGTCCCCTCTTTCCTTCTCCTCTTCACTTGGGGCCAGAAAAATTTGGCGATAGGAAGCTAGTGTTGGTTTTGCATCCACGCCAAACCCTTCTGGATAGCTGGAGCAAACAGAACAACAGGCAACATGAGAAACCCAGACCCCTTCAGCATCCCATCAATGCGAAGAATACGAACACTACACACTCCAGGGATTTCCACCTAACCTCTTATGTTTTATTTACTCAAAAGCCAAAATTCCCCACCCTCTATACCTACAATAATCAGAGCCCACAGCATTTTTCATTTGTAGTTCTCAAAGTACTTTAAAAAGGAGGTCAATAACATTAGTCTCATTTTACAGATGGGGAAACTGAGGCACACAGAGGCACAGTGATCGGACCAACATCACCTAGCATGCCAATGGCTAAGCTGGGAATAGAGCCCAGATCTTCAAAGTCCCAGTCCAGTGCTCTACCCATTAGGCCACATTGCCTCCCCTCCTGTACTTAAGGTAGGAGGCAAAATCACTACAGAGCCACAATTGAGCTTCTGATGACTGATAATGGCCCAATAGCGTTTGCCGCCATCACACTGATGGCTCTCTCTTGCGAGCTATATACCCCTTTCCCCCACCCTTCATCTGTTCTGTCTATTTAGACTGTCAGCTCTTTGTGGCAGGGACTGTCTACTGCTCTGTGTCTGTACAGCACCTAGCATAATGGGTCCCTGCTCTTGGTTGATCCATAGCAAAGACCTAGTAAACGTGGCTGACAATAGTAATGATGGTGCTACCACCAAAAGTGCTGAGACCATAACAAACAAGCCTTTGGGTTCAAAAAAGAACTAGATAAGTCCATGGAGAATAGGTCCATCAATGGCTATTAGCCAGGATGGGCAGGGATGGTGTCCCTAGCTTCTGTTTGCCAGAAGCTGGGAATGGGCAACAGGGGATGGATCACTTGATGATTACCTGTCCTGTTCATTCCCTCTGGGGCACCTGGCATTGGCCACCGTTGGAAGACCAGATACTGGGCTAGATGGACCTTTGGTTTGACCCAGTATGACCGTTCTTATGTTCTTAAACCTTTTTTTGGAGTGAGTTTACCACAGTATGGGGTAGCAGGAGGCAGGAAATTCAGAGGTAAGGTGACAGTTAAAAGAAATCCAACCATGGTAAGGTAAGAAATGGACGGCATATGAACAACCTTAACTCTGCCCTGTAGTGATGCCATAAACAGAAGAATAATGGGGAAAAAATCTGATCCGTGTCTAAAAATCAGTTTAATTTAATGTGGGTCCACAAACACTACAATGCCCTAATCATAGTGGTATGTTATTGGATGGCGTCACTACAGGGCAGAGTTAAGTCTGTTATGGAACTGTGACAAAGTTCTTCCTCTACCTTGGTGGGTCTTGCACTTATTGGCGGATTTGCTCACCTTGGAGCTTCACGGCAGCCCTCAGCTTGGCTGTTTTTCTGAACCCACAGACTCCTCCTGTGTCTGATCAGGAGTTGGGAGGTTTGGGGGGAACCCGGGCCCGCCCTCTACTCCGGGTTCCAGCCCAGGGCCCTGTGGAATGCAGCTGTCTAGAGTGCCTCCTGGAACAGCTACAACTCCCTGGGCTACTTCCCCATGGCCTCCTTCCAACACCTTCTTCATCCTCACCATAGGACCTTCCTCCTGGTGTCTGATAATGCTTGTACACCTCAGTCCTCCAACAGTCCGCGTTCTCACTCTCAGCTCCTAGTGCCTCTTGCTCCCAGCTCCTCACATGCACACCACAAACTGAAGTGAGCTCCTTTTTAAAACCCAGGTGCCCTCATTAGTCTGCCTTAATTGATTCTAGCAGCTTCTTGATTGGCTGCAGGTGTTCTAATCAGCCTGTCTGTCTTAATTGTCTCCAGAAGGTTCCTGATTGTTCTGGAACCTTCCCTGTTATCTTACCCAGGGAAAAGGGACCTACTTAGCCTGGGGCTAATATATATGCCTTCTATTACTCTCCTGTAGCCATCTGGCCCGACCCTGTCACAGTACCTTATGTGGGCATTTCTTACACTTAAAAGTAATCCAAAGATGCAAAGGTAACAGTAACCCCAAATTTCCTTGGTTTGTCGTGCCTGGTTTTAGGATAATTGCAGTGTTGTTATAATGTTTTTTACCTTTACGTTACTGCTACATACTCTCAACCTTAACCGTTTTTGTCTAGGAATTATTAAATTGGAATAAGAACAAAAACAGATCTGAAAAAGCCATGTGGAAAAGTGGCCCACCTCAAATGTTCTATTGTTTCACTGGATTCAGTTTAGCTAGGATACATTAAATGGATTCCTAAACCTCCACAGAGCACAGAAAGTAACTAGTTCTAGCACCATTCTGATGAATAAAGAAATGCCAAGCACTTGCTTCTTTTGCCAAAAAGACTCTAAAGTTACTCTGCAACTAAAGTTAGTAAAAATTCCTTGGGTATATCACCTGTGAGAAAAGTCAACATGCTGGGTGGGGGGGGGGGGGGGGTTCCTAGCACTGCTGAAGTCATCAGCAAAACTCCCTTTGATTTCAACAGAGTCAGGACTTCATCCCCGGTGTGCAAGAAGCAGTAATAATAGCAATGAACTCAGAGATGCTTCAAAAGACTCATGCATTGGCTTTCTTTGCTTTAAATCTAGCAGCACAGGAACTGCCATGCTGGAGCAGAATGGTCCATCTGAGTCCTCAGTCTCCAAAATTAACCAGTAACAGATGTTCCCAGAGAACGGCCACCTAAATGCATATGTAATGCATCTGAACAGTAGTATTATATCATGAGGAGAAACGATTTCCAGACTCCCATCTGGTGAGGAGCTGGTAGGTCAATCCCAATAAAATCAACCCAAGCTCATGCAACTGCAGCTGTTTTTCTCATCAGCAGAGGCCGATCGTAATCTGACCATTGCTGGGAATGCACAGCAGACGCATAAAAATGCTCATAAAAATCCAATTCACAGTAGCAGTTAAAGAATCTGTTATACAGTCTACAGGGTAGTCCCTGTTTGCCCTCAGGAGCTTTCACCGATTCCTCAGCTATCTAATCCTGTTTTGCCTACTAAATAATTTGCTTCAATATTATCCTGCAGCAGTGATCAACTCATGTTCACAGTATGTTGGGGGTGGGGGGGAGTATCTCTTTTCATCCGGCTGTTGGTGTGGTGCCTTTAAATTCCATCCACACCTCCTGAGGCCCCCTTCTGTGTGCAGAATTCTTGAGGATGCAACCACTGCAGTATTCTGCTTTTCTGCAGTTCACAAGAAGCACCGTGATCTAATGGTCAGAGCGAGGGATGAGCCAGGACAACGACTCACTGTATGACCTGGAGCAAATCACTTTACACCTCTGTGCAGATTCCTCACCTGTCACATGGAGTGGCAATGCATTGTCACCACTGTAAATGTGCTTTGAGATGCTCAGGGGTAGGGTGCTGTAGTAGTGCCAAGTTTTACAGTGTACAGA
This sequence comes from Caretta caretta, assembly GCF_965140235.1. Classification (NCBI taxonomy): domain Eukaryota; kingdom Metazoa; phylum Chordata; order Testudines; family Cheloniidae; genus Caretta; species Caretta caretta. Next base: position 59,334,921 of record NC_134212.1, on the reverse strand, counting down.
AATGAAAGAGGAGCCCTGTTTAATTTTTCTGTTATTCCTAGAATTCCTTCTTTTTGTTCTGCGGGGACAGACACAGCTTTGCCTGTCTCCTTTACAGAGATCATACTCAGTAATGATTCCCACCCCCCCACCTTCATTTTTGTTTTCTGGAGAATTTCATGTAGCAGCAGAAAACCCCAGAATCCAAGCACAAGACATAATAATCAGGGACGAACAAAGCCATTTGGATGAAATAGGAACCAGCCATGACTTTTCCCAGATACAAGTGACATCCACACATGCTCTTTTGTGTTGTTGTCGTCGTCAACAGAAGGTTCAGAAATGATCTGCTTTTCATTTGCACATTTCTCTCTGCTAGCTACGAGCCTACCCCAATTACCTCTGAAGTGGCCTCGAATCTGAATGTTGTAGCTGGCCCCTACACATATTCCCCCCCAAAGCTGTTCATTAGCTTATAGTGAAAGTTGCTACCCATGTTACAAAAGAAGACGTGCTGTTACCAGAAACACCCAAACAGTGAACACTGCGGAAATCACACACAACGATTACACCAACAATGCCTACTGCTAGTTTTCCGCACACCAGAGAAAAATCCTCACAGATAGCTCCCAATGAACCCGACCTGCCCTGCAACAAAATATTCCCTGACAACTTCAAAACGCGCACCAACACTGGTCAGCCATCCCATAACCTTCTCACACAGAGTCTGATCCTGCACCCATTGAAACCAATGACAAGACTCCCAGTGAATTCAATGGGTGCAGGACCATGCCCACAAAAAAAAACATCCCTAGGTTTGGAGGGATATTTGAAGTCTAGAGACATACTTTCAGACTGGGCCCAGGTCTAGTCTCTGTAATTGCATGTTCTGGCCTCAGCTGGAAGGGGCAGTGCCAACACACCATAGGAAAGCTTATTCTTGTGAGATATCCAGACCAAGTTCTGAGCCATCAGAGTTTTTAGACGGGTCAGATAAAATTCAGATCAGTTGGGTGTTTTTCTGGAGGTTTACACAATCACTTTTCAAAATAACAAATGGAAATCAAGAGTTCCATTGCTAATACCCGATGCTTCTCATTACGCATACTATTGTATATATTTTTTAGACAACACCTTAGCAATATAACTGGTAGAAGTTGTTCCATCAAATGGTGGTTTTTTTTTTTTTTTTACAGGAAAACAGTTTTTTGACTACACAGAATTTTTCACAAAAACATGCCATTGTCAACTGAACACTTTCAGGTTCTCATAAAAATATTGACATTTTTAAATATTTTTTCGTCTTGTTGAAACTGAAATTAAGAAATGCGTTTTATGTTTTTGTCAAAAGCTTTCATGAGGGAAAAAAACCCCATGTTCCCATGCAACTCAATTTAGTAATCTTAATGGGAGCAAATCAGTAAGGACCCGTGGGCCCATGCAAGCAATTACACATGTAGCACCAGACTATTAGATTGGGCCAGTAATTTGTTAGGATGTAGTACATCCTAAATCCCAGATCCTGCAAGGCACTGAGCGCTCTCAACTTCCACAGTTCAGAACGTTTGGCACCATGACCTTGAAAGAGCATGTGAAATCTTTCCTATTCTGTGTGCACCGCCCACTGCAATAAACATCAGGAGAGAAAGTTAATCAGAAGTCACACCAAGCGCAGTGCATGTACCTCCCAGAGCTCAGCTGACACAGACAGTGCATAAGGCAGATGGTGAAACTAATATTTGAGTTGTAAGTTGCAAAGATGATGTCCCATTGCTCCTGCAGGGTGTGGAGGGTGTTCCGGAGACTCAGCTGTTCAGGCAGTGATTGCTGCGGCCTGGACAGACAATACAGGATGGCTCGGTTTAAACTGCTGTACAGGGTGCTGATGACAGTTTCCTTTTGGGAAAAGGTGTTCTCCATGACCTGTTAAAACACAGCAAAGCATGATCTGGCACATGGCTGGTACAAGACCCTCTTCCCCTCCACTTCACCTCTCCCACTTGGGCTTCTGTACGCTCATTCCACCCTGATGTCCCCTATGATCTATGGGACAAAACCATTCCACCACTGAAGTCCCTGGGAGTTACAACAGGGATAAATCTGGCCCTGTTAAAGAGAGGAAGCCTTTAAACACTGACACTTTCATTGTCTCCCAAGGTGACTATTTGTCTTTGTGGAGGGAAGGAGGGTCTTGAACAGTGGAATTTTCAAAAGCACCTAAGTGACTCAGGAGCAAAATTCCCAGGGTCCTTCAGTGGGACTTGTGCTCCTCAGGCACTCCTGAAAATTGCACCCACTATTCATTGATTCATAGGCAACAATCAGAGGTGAATCAAAGTGTGTCTAAGCTGTTGCAAGTAACAACTTGTCCCAGCTCCCTTGGCACTTAAGTTACCCCAGTGCAGATATTCTCAGAGGTAGGCTGGGACCCAGTTACCACCATGTAACTTACTCTCCCATGCATATTAATTCTTGTTTAGTTTGAGGACCAAGTTCAGCCTGGTCCTTACACAGATGCACAGTGTGGCAGGGGGCACAGGAGCCTTTCCCTTTGTGCAGCCCACATAACATCCAGGCAGGCTTGCAGCCCCGGCACTCTAAGGAAACACAGTTCCCTCCTTATTCCTCTGGATCTTGAAGCAGCCCACAAGGGGCAGGTAGGAGGCCGTTTCCTGATGCACCAGTGGTGTTAACCCAAAGGGCATGCTGATTTCATCCACCTGCTCCATCCTGTTATATATTTGTTGCTGCTATTTTGGCACTGTGCAAGAGACACAAAAACAGTCTCTTCTAGTTTGCCAAAACTTTCCACTGCAGAGCAACAGTAACTAGCTGTGTCATACACAGTGCAACTTCAAAGCACCTTAACCTTTTGGTGTGCGTGGCTGGGGATTTCCTGACTCAACAGCCTACCAGGAGAGCTGGGGAGCGAGGGATCAGTGTCAAAGAGAAAACAAGGATCTCAAGGAAGAGAAGTGAAATCCCAGCTGAAATAGGATCAATGAATCCTCAAGCTGTCTTGGGGTAGATTTTCCGAAGCCATCAGCACCCACAGTGAGGGCCAGATTGCCAATAGAAGCTCAGCTTGTCGGGCACTGAGCACTTTGGAAAAATCTGTGGTTAAATAGCAGCTAGGCTCTTTGGAAATCTGGCTGAGCCCTGAAAAATCTTGCTCATATTGGCTGGATTTTAAATGCCAAGTATGATGCATAAATAATTTTTTTTTAAGTCCACTCCTGGTCCATTCCTTATACTTTCAAAAAAGAGACACGGACAAGTATTGGTTTACCATTGACTCTTCTTTACTTGTAACACAGTCTTAGAAAGTTAACAATAAAATGTTTGTGCCCAGCAATTTTGTTTCCTCATTTATCAAACTTTATTTGTCTTCACTGCAGGGAATGGCAGGGGGTGGGGGCAGATGGCCACACCTGAGCCATTCTTTTCAGATGACAAATCTGAAGAACTGTCCCAGATTGAGGTGTCAATAGAGGTGGGTTTAGAACAAACTAATTAATTAAACAACAATATGTTCCCAGGACCAGATGGGATTCACCCACAAGTTTTGAAGGAACTCAGATATGATATTGCAGAACTACTAACTGTGGTTGTAACCTGTCACTTTCATCAGCTTCTGTACCAAATGACTGGAGGGTAGCTAATCTGACACCAATTTTTAAAAAGGGCTTCAGAGGTGATCCTGGCAATTACAGGCAGGGAAGCCTGACTTTAGGACCAGACAAATTGGTTGAACTCTAGTGAAGAACAAAATGATCAGACACATAGATAAACACGATACATCAGGGAAGAGTCAACACAGCTTTTGTAAAGGGAAGTCATGGCTCACCAATCTATTAGCTTATTTGAGCGTGTCGACAAGCAGGTGGACAAGGGTGTACTTGGACTTTCTGAAAGCCTTTGACAAGGTCCCTCACCAAAGACTCTTCAGCAGTCATGGGATAAGAGGGAAGGTCCTCTCCTGGATCAGTAACCGGTTCAAAGATAGGATCAAAGAGTAGGAATAAATGGCCAGTTTTCACAATGGAGAGGAGTAAATAGTGCAAGGCCCCAAGGACCTATACTGGGACCTGTGCTGTTCAACATATTCAGAAATGATCTGCAAATGGGGGTAAACAGTGAGGTGGCAAAATCTGCATATGATACAAAATTACTCATGATAGTCAAGTCCAAAGTTGACTGTGGACTGTGGCGTTGCAAAGGGATTTCACAAAACTGGGTGACCGGAAAACAAAATGGCAGATGAAATTCATTGTTGGTAATGCACATTGGAAAAAAAACAATCCAAACTACACATACAAAATGATGAGGGCTAAATTAGCTGTTATTATGTGGGTGTTTTCAGAAGACTATCCACAATGTACAGCGACAGTCAAAAAAAGCTAACAGAAATGTTAGGAACCATTCAGAAAGGGATAGACAAAACAGAAAATATCATAATGCCGTATATAAATCCACAATATGCCTACACCTTGAATACTGTGTGCAGTTCTGGTTGTCCCATTTAAAAAAAAGGGTATAGTAGAGTTGGAAATGGTGCAAAGAAGGGCAACCAAAACTATTAGGGGTATGGAACAGCTTCCATATGAGGCGTGATTAAAAAGACTGGGACTGGTCAGCTTAGAAAAGAGAAAAGGAAGGTGGGAAGAAGATAGAGGTCTATACAAACCACAAATGGTGTGGAGAAAGTGAATAGGAAGGTGTCATTTACTCCTTCTCATAAAGCAAGAACTAGGGGTCACCTGATGAAATTAATAGGTAGCAGGTTTAAAACAAACAAAAGGAAGTACTGCTTCACACAATGCCCAGTCAACCTGTGGGACTTGTTGCCAGCAGATGTTGTGAAGGCCAAAAGTATAACTGGTTTCAAAAAAGAACTAGATAAGTTCATGGAGGATGGATCCATCAATGGCTATTAGCCAAGATGGTCAGGGACGCAACCCCATGCTCTGGGTGTCCCTAAGCCTCTGACTGCCAGATGCTGGGACTGGATGACAGGGGATGGATCACTAGAAGTTGCCTCTTCCATTCATTCCCTCAGAAGCATTTGGTACCAGCAACTGCCCTAGATGGACCATTGGTCTGATTCAGTATGGCCGTTCTTAGGTTCTTTATATCTCAGGGAGCTGAAATCAACAGGGCAGCTGCCTTTTGCCCCTTGGAGGTCATCAGGGATGTACTTGGTAGGTCCCAATTGCAGCAGAGCAGCAGGAGATGGTCCAGTGGTTAGAGTGTTAGCCTAGTACGCAGGAGAGCCAGGTTTAATTCCTGGCTCTGCCACAGACTTGCTCTGTAACCTTAGACAAGTCACTTAAGGTACGTCCACACTAGGAGCTGGAGGTGTAACTTCCAGCTTGAGCAGGTATCCTCACACTAGCTCTGATCAAGCTACTGCATTAAAAATAGAGCACAGCTGTAGCAACAGGAAGGGCTAGCTTCCCGAAGCGCGTGCCCAGTGTCTCAGCCAGGTATATCGGTGGGGGACTAGCCCCGGCCATGGCCACACTCTACTTTAGCACACTAGCTCAATCAGAGCTAGTGCGAGTATGTCTCCTTGAGCTGGGAGTCACATCCCCAGCTCCAAGTGCAGACATACCCTCTGTCTCTCCATGCCTTGGTTCCATCTGTACGATGGGGATAAAAGCACTGTCCTGCTATGGACCGGGATATAGGCTGTCTTGCCTAGTGGCCAGAGCAGGAGTCAGGCCTAGGGGGCAGAGCAGGGATCCAGGGTGAGGAACAAAGCCAAGGGTCAGCACCAGAGTCAGCTGCCAGTTACCCGAGCCAGGGGCCAAGCCAGAGTCAGAACCAATAATTGAAGCTAAGGGCCAGAACCGAAGTCAGATACCAAGTGCCAGAGCCAAGGGTCAAGCCAGAGTCAGGGTCAGAAGTTGGAGGCTAGTGTTGGAGCCAGGACTGGTCACTGATGATTGAAGGGGAGGTGTAAGAGCAGGAACTTGAGGAGAGGGAAGGATCAAGCATGAAGCAGGAACACAGTGGGAACAGGAGCAGAGCAGAAGGCAGGCACAAGCAGGGTCCAATGCAGTCACACATCTTGTTGCTCAGACAAACTTCCTGTGCCTCCTCCTGGCTTAAATAGCATAGTTGGACCAATCGATGGAGCCAGGAGATCCTCCAATCAGAGGTCCCGTGGGGGGGGGGTGCCTTGGCTGGGGCTATAGCACAACTAGCTTCTCAGCCCAGCAGGTTTCAGTAGGCATTGAGCAGAGGCCAGGATGCAGCAGCTGTCTCAGGGGGTCTTAGGCCTCCGTTCAAGACCCAGGATCTTGCATCTCTGACCTCACATTAGAAAGGATGAGCTACTCAGATACTAGAGTAAGGGAAGCCAAATAATTATTGAAGATAGATTCTCATGTTGTACGGCTCTGAAGTTCTTAGGCTGCAAGCTCTTTCCGGCAGTGACTGCGTGTCTATACAGCAGCTAGTGCTGTGGGACCCTGGTCCATATCCGGAGCTCTGTGGTGGCACAGCAACGCAAATGATCATAATAAAAAGGGGACCATTCTTTGATTTTTTTTTTTTAAATTGCTCAGTGATGAAGGGTTGGATTTTTGTAAAGACATTGTGAAACCTGAGGGTGAAAAAGTGAGATGGTGTGGTACTCCGGGCAGGAACTGTGGTTGTCCGGGCCTGTCTGCACCATGGGACTCCGATCCTTGACTGAGGCCAGTGCAATACAAGCAATGAGGATGAGAAGCCAGTGGATCATGCCCTTTGTGTTGTGAACTCCCAGATCTCAGAGTTAGCATGACATAAGAAACATCAAAATACATCAACAGCAGCAGAAGGAACCCCAGTGTCCCACTCACCACCATGACCTGCTCGGTAACAAAGAGCAGGATTTGCTTCGGGTCTGCAGCAAACATTCCACTGTAAAGCTTCTCCGCCAGCTTCTGAGTGAAATAGGAAACGTTCACCACAGACATAGGCACAGCTACTTCCGCCCCGCCATGAGGGTCACTGTCGCCTGCAGGGAATACAACAGGGGGACAGCGCTGTCAGATGCTGGAGCATAAGCCATGCTACCATCGCGCTGTCCCATCTGAGGCGGGGATCTTGGGGGACTCAGACAGGAGACCCCCAAGAACAATGCAGGTGCTGCAGCAATGAATGTTATTGGTTTAGTAGTGGCATAATTCCATTGGCCAATTTGGAATCCATCCCACAGTGGACTGCTCCCCACTACCACGCCGAGACACAAGAGGGACAGCTAGTAAGTCACCCACTCCACTTCCTGAAGTGCTTTAGATTTTTCTTAAAGGTTTCCCACTGAAGTAGTGCCCAGGTGCAAGCCCACTCAGGTCTCATCTGAGATCACAGCCACGGCTGTTATGCCTGTAGGCAGGTAATAGCACAGCCAGCTAAGTCCTATTTTGGTTGCGCTAGATTCCATGCTTCAGCTCCATTCTCACTAAGTCTGCTTTAATAACAGCAGCAACCCCTAGAGTTTTTCAAAGGAGGGCCAGAATCATTACTTTCATTTTAGAGATGGGGAAATCAAGGCACAGAGTCAACCACCAGGCCAGTAGCCAAGGCAGGAATAGAACCCAGGTTTCTTGGGTCCTAGTCAGGGGCTCTGTCCATTAGACCCACACTGCCTCCCCTATGGAGTCTTTGCTCTCAATGCCAGATTTTTAATCTTTCTTATAGCAGGGAACACTAGATGGAGAAGCTTGCCGGTCACATGGCAGGACCGCAGTACTTTCAATGCACTTGCTCTTGGGAGCATTTGAATGCCCCATGCAGCCTACAATGCTAAGATACCAGACCGATATTTCAGCTGGTGTTTCTAAATCTCTTAAGAGAACACAGTCAGATACCCCAACCTAAAAACTATCTAGCTGAAGATCTGAAGCTCATCACTTACCTCTCGGTCTGGAGGAGCCAGTTTTCCCACCCCCTTGGCTGATGATGTGGAAGATATCCATAGTAGAACGCAAGACTTCTGTCTGGAAATGTCTATTCTGCTCCCTGGTGGAGTTTTCTGCAGAAGCCTGCACAACCACAGCACGAAACCATCAGCACAGTGCTAACACAACAAAGGGCACAAACGCTGACCACCTCACTCAGCCTTTACTCATGCAAAGTCCACTGGAGATATGACAATATACACAGCTGAGGATCTGCCTCAACTGAGTAAGGATTGCAGGGTATGATCCAATATATCCAGGGTGGTTTGGGTTGAGGTTAAGGGCCCACTTTAATCTGGGATGGTTTAGGACCAGGATAATCTCAGATAGTTTTAGTGCAGGGTATAGGCCCAGGATAATGTGGGATGGCTAGTGTGCAAGCTCAGAACAACATGGGATGATTTGGGTTCAGGGATGTAAGGTTTGGTGGGACTTGAACCCAGACCCACAGGGCTACTCCTAACTAACATCCCCACACTGCAACAGCCATAACCCAGCCACACCCTTTGTACCACAATCCACAAAGGTTTGATCCCAGGGGAACATTCTGCCTCAAGGGATCTGACGACAATGGTTTTAGCAATCCCTGATTGGCTCTTGGTCCCTATATCAGCCCATGGGGCCTAGCAGGAAGGGTCCAGGCAACAACACAGATCCCTAGCTAGCTGCTGCGACCACCCTGTTTCTCTGTTACTGAACTCCCGGTATTGACCTTGGTGCTGATTTGGATTCAGGCTCCTGACTGACCCCTGGAATCCCAACACAGACCCCAATACCTGGTATTGAGCCTTGGCCTGATTCCTGGCTCTGACCCTTGGCTTACCTCCTGAATCTGACTCCAACTCCGGATTGACTCTCACCTTGACTCTTGACCCTGATACTGGCTCTGACTCCGGCTTCAGTTACAGGATCCCAAGCTCCTGTCACTAGTCCTGCCTGCCTTCACCCAGGAGCCTGACAGGGGTATAACTCCAGATGTCTTTGGTCCAAATGCCAGTTTCTGATCTCCTGGAGCACCCCTCTTAGGGAGGTGGGAACTGGTATAGAGAAAACAAGGGCTGTCGCCTCAGCCAACCCTTAACCTCATTCTACAACCAAACCTTCACGGAGGCTCTGATAAAGCTTAATGCATTTCTGCCACGCCCTATGCGCTCCTGAGATTAAAGGGATCCCAGCACCATGAGAAAGGCCATCCTCACAGAGAGCAGCAGCAGGACTCCCAGCGACCTCCCAAGAGAACCGGTTCTCTGGGGATTTTCACAGCCCTTTTGGCAGGCTCAGGAGATTTGGATAGCCTGGAGAAGCGTTCCTGCTTTTGACAGCTTCTCTGGACTGAACCCCAACTACTTTTTAAGCCTTCAGAGATTTCCCCCTCACTCGTCTCTTCTGAGTGGATCGGACTCACAGAAAATGGAAGCCAAAATCAAGAGCTGAGGTTCAGTTCTACTTGTCTTAAAACCAGTGACTGGCCTGAATCAAAACCCCAGATCTAGACACACCTGCACTTGGGATATTCAAAATATAAACCTGGATACTAAATTTGCAACTACTCCCTTCTTTATAGTGGGTCGATCCAAGAACCCCTGCTTTGGAGTGTGTGCAACCTGAGTCCAGACTCAACTGGTGCAGCAGCCATCCATCCATCTGTGCTTAGAAGGGGGTTTATTTATTTATTTTTTTGTCCATTGAAAATAAATGATTTTTTAAGTAAATCAGCACACAAGACAACCCCATATGGGATCTCACGGCATTAACAGAATCCATGGGCTGCCTTAGAATGTCATGTACACATTATAAACGGACAGGGAAAGATTTTTTACTGGCCAAGATCTAACTCCAGCATAATACATTTCTCCAATGCAAGTTACTATTGGTGCTGTGTACAGGTAGCATCCTGCCTTGGGTTATATGAATGCATGCAGCACAGGGGAATCTCTTCCCTACAGGGCAGTTAGGCTTTCAATTCTAGCTGGTTATCCTGAATAACATAACTGGAGGTGCCCCATATCCCAGCAGTGTGGTCTGGCCTCAGGCCCTCTTGATCACATGGTGCTTGCTAGGAGGAACTGCAGACAACCCCTTCTCGGAGTAGAGCTGCTCAGAATTTTTTTTTTTTTGTCAAAACAGTTTTTTTGATGAAAAATCATGTTTTTGTCGGAATCTAAGCGGTTTGAAAAACATGCTGATTTCAATGAATTCTCACTGAAAAAAGGAACAAAGCATTTTGATAATGTCGAAGTGGAAGATTCTGACATTTTTCAGAACAGAACGTTTTGATTTTGTCATGTCAAAACCAGCCTTCGAAGTCAAATTCGTTATTTTAATTTATTCTTTTTAAGTTCACAAAGGTCAAACCCGGAACAAAACGTTTCCATTGACCCGAAACAAACTTTTCTAAAAATTTTGTTTTGTGGGAAATTTCAACATTTTTTTTGTTCTGTTTCAGAAAAGGAAAGTTTTGGAAATTGTGGAATATCTCGCAAAATAAAAAAATCTGGTACCCGCCCAGCTCTATCCTGGAGAACTTGAAAGGAGTAGGTGGGGTGCAGACCCTTCTGAGTCCCTACATCACTGCAGGATGCCTCCTGTGTCATCCCCCCTCCCCGACTCCCAATGCAGAGTAGCGAGGGTTGGAGTCTACGGCAATGAGACCTCAAGAAGTAGCTCGAACGGGTGCCCCTGTTTGTGCGCCGGGATGCTGGCCAGACTCTCCATCAGCAGGATGCGCAGGAAGTCCCACACTTGCTTCTTGGCAGGGTGCTGGGGCAGTGGGGCAGCCGGGGGGTCGGGACAGCTGTTTGCTTCAGCGGCAGCTGGACTGTTGAGGGGCGACAGGCCTTCAAAGCCTCCCTGAGTAAAGACAGCAGAGACAATGGCACTCAGGGGAGCTTATTTTAAAAGCATTGCTTTCTCCCCACAACTGAGCACAGCTGCTACAGAGAGCAAAGGGGAGGCAATGCAATATGGCCATAAAAACTAAGAGCCAGGACTCCTGGATTCTATACCTGCCTGTGTCACACTGAGTATGCCTACCCAGCAGCCGGGCGGATGCTTCCCAGCACGGGCAGATATACGTGCGTTATGTCCGCTCAAGCAAGTGCCCCAAAAATAGCAGTGCAGCTGCCATGGCATGGGCGCAACTTGGGCTAGCTGTCTGAGAGTGTATCCAGGAGGTTGGGCAGGACTGTTCTCAGATGGCCAGCCCGAGCTGCCACAGCCCACTGATACTTTTAGCAGAGCTAGTGCATGTCTTCTACCTGTGCTGGGAATGACACCTCCAAGCTGCTGCGTAGACATACCCACAATCATTCTGACTATGGACAAGTCATTTCACTTCTCAGTGCCTCAGTTTCCTCAGCTGTTAATATTAACACCAAGAAGGGTTTAGTGATGCCTAATACACATACCAGTGCCCCAAGGGTGCCAAATAACAATAATGGTAGCAAAGCTGAAGGATGCACTCAGATTAAAGGAGCTGCAGTATGTGTGAAGCACTGTTAACCCCTCCGCCGACTTGTTTTAAAATCAGGAATGGGGGAATCAGCTGGCAGCTGAGTGGGGTTTGGTGAGTGCAGTGGGGCTGGGGCGGCTGCTGGGGTAGGGATGCAAGGGAGAAGCAACGTCCCCAGTGGGTGAGGGGCGAGCAGCTGGCTGAGGGAAATGAGTGCTACATACTCTGGTGAAGGGGTCACACTCAGAGGGGTGGTTCTTTAGTAGGGAGGATGGCAGTGCACAGGGATGGCCCCAGCCCCACAAGGAGCATTGGGATTAAAGAGTTTGGCTGCATCACACCTGGAGCCGAGCCACCCATTAGTTATCACTGACCAGTGATCCAGGCCATGGCTAAGAGGAAGGAGACAGGGAAGGGTGAAGACACCCAGCAGGGAACACTGGATTCAATACATTGGCCCCTACATTTAGGTTCCACAAAGGCTGACAGCTTGAGGGGCACGGACCATGGGATAGATCCCACAGCTCTGACCGGGTACGACTCACAACAGCATCAGCAGGGGCTCGGTTGGACTACCAGGGCAAAGGTGTCAGCTGGTAGTCCAACCTGGCTCAGTTGGCTCAGTCACAGCCGTCCAAGCTGGTTCACACTTACCTGGTGCGCCCCCACATGGAAGACGACACTGGCTAAGGTTTGCAGGAAGTCTGAGCAGCACCACACTGGGTCCTGGGGGTAGCTGTGGTAGATGAGACACAGGAACTGCATGACGTTCCCAGGATAGGCCACCTCCCAGGAGCCCTCTGTACCTGCAAAGGGCTGAACACCGACAGGTGCATCTCGTCAGGGCAGCGCTTCACTTGCACGCGTGCTGAGCTGGCACACCTTGCCTTGTTCTTCTCAGCAGTCCCCAGAGATCTGAGTGGCCTCGGCTTGGCCAGAGCTGGAGAAGTCACGAACGAATTGCTCCAAGGGCCACAGGGAGCAGCTGCTTAGAGCCACGCATTCCTCTCCTGAGCCTGAACACAGCTCTAACCACAAAGCTGGGGCTTTCTCCACTCAGAATGGGCAGGGGCTGGGGCCCAGAAGCACATTAGGAGGGGCCAGGATCCAGTCTGCAACTCTCAGATCCTAGTCGTAAGCGCAGACAGGGTCTCTCTGAAGCCCCCTACTCCCAGCAATGATAAAATGGCCGGGTCAGTAGCTGGCAGCCATCAGCTCCCTGCCCACCACTGTGCTGTCACCCCTTGGGGAGGGAATGGGCTGCCTCAAGCAGAACTCTCCTCCACTCCCTCTGTGGGCCTGCGCACACACAGCCGGCTGCTCACCTTGTTCACTGTGGCCTTAACCATCTCTAGCAGCAGGGCCACTGCCTCTGTGCACAGCCCAGCTTTAAGGACGTCCTCTGTTTGGTGGTTCTGCAGGAGCCACTGCAGCATGGAGTCCAGATCTGCCTGAAGGAAGGGAGAGACGTTCGAGGAGGAGGCTGCTCACAGGGGCACGGCTGCACCCTTCACTGCTTTCGGAGCAGTCTAGAGCGATGGGTGAAACCTCCAGGAGGTTCCTGTTCTTTCCACATCCAGCCGCATCAAGCACAAGGACAGTAGAACCTCAGAGTTACGCATACTTCAGGAATGGAGGTTGTCCATAACTCTGAAATGGTCCATAACTATGAACAAGACGTTACAGCCTTCAGCCAGGGGGAAGTTGGGGCTGCAGCTGCAGGGCTGGAGGATGGGGCTTCTGACCCTACGGGCCATCAGGGCTCCCAGAGGGGGGCTCAGGGCTTCTGCCCTGTGGGAGCACCAGGGCTCAGGGGTTTAGACCTGGGGGGAATGCTGGGACTTGGGGTTTCAGCACCGCAGCTCCATTCTGGCTTCAGGCCTGAAGGGGGCGCCAGTTATCAGGGCTTCAGCCCCGCAGCTCCACTCCCAGTTTCAGCCAGGGGGGAGCACCAGGGCTCGGGGCTTTAGCTACGGGGGAGCGCTGGGCTGAAACCGGCACTCGCCCCGTAGCTAAAGCCCTGATCCCTGGCACCCCCTGGGGGGCTGAAACCAAAACCAGAGCCGTGGGGCTGAAGCCCCGATCCTCAGTCGTCCCCCCACCCCTGGCTGAAACTGAGAGCAGAGCTCCCGGCGCTCCCCTCTGGTCTAAAGCCCTGAGCCTCGGTGCTCACGAAGATCGGAAGCCCTGAGCCCCCCCGTCCGCCGGGAGCCCTGACCCCCCCCACACACACCCTGCGGCTGCAGCCCCAGTTCCCCAGGTGCTGCAGCCCCAAGGCAGTACAGTATTTGCTTTTTTGTGGGGGGTCTGCATTGCTGCCTGATCAAGGACTTCCGGGTCCACATGGTGTTCAGTTGACTGGTAAGTCTGTAACTCTGGTGTTCGTATCTTTGAGGTTCTACTGTAGCTCCAACCACCACAAGCTTCCCCAGCCTGGATGCTTGTGTTGTCCAGGGCAGACGTTGCTGGGCTGCCTCTCCGTTTGGAGCCACTACAGAGAAGCAGCTTAGGAATCCTAGGGAGCACAGCAGGGTCACCTAGCCAAGGTGCAAACTCTCATTCACCCCCCACACCGGCCTTTGTGGGGGCCTTACCTTGGACGCTTCTGGTGGGTCACATTGTGGGGTTCCCAGGAATAGCCCAGAGACCAGCAGGTAGATCTCAGGAAGGTGAATGTGATTAATCAGACATACTTGTAGCACCGTTAGTCCGAAAACTAGGTAGGGGCCATAGTCAGGCATTGGGGGCCCTCTTTTCAAATTGTCTAGAAGCAAAGGAAGAAAACATGCTTTGAACGGCTCAGTTTCCATCCTGCATTAGGTGCAGTGGAGAGGGATGGCTGACTGACAACGACCGGCAGTTCTCTGGGGCCCAAACCACCCTGCCTTCCTACTGTCAACAACCCCAGCCGTTAGAAGAATTTCTCTGACACTAACAAAATAGAAAACCACCCTCCACTCTCATACGCATGGTGTGACGTTCTCCTTGTGCACTCCCCAGTCTCACCTGGGGGAGTGAGCAGAACAGGGTTGCAGCAAATCTCAGAGGGACTAGAAGGTGGTGACTGACCAACTCACAGATGTACAGACCAGTTAGACTGACCTTCTGCACAGATCAGACCACACAATCTCCTCACCCAGTGATTTCTGGTCTGGAATCCCCAGCCTGCAGTATGATGGAGAAGGTATCTCCCAGCCCGGCAGTAAGAGATCATCCTGCTGCTTGGACCATACTAAGCTCACATCGAAGTCAATGGGAGATTTGCTATTTTATGCAACTGGACTGGTAGCCCCAGCCGATTGCTTCTGCACCAGGGTCAACATAGTTTTCATGAAACTCTCCCTGGAAGAGGCTATTTTGGGAGTGAGTCTCATATCTGGGACGTACCCATTAGGATATCCAGCCCCATGGAGCTGTTTTCTACCCAGCGCCCGGCCACCACTCCCTCCTTGAATTTGCTCAGTAGTGTGGGATTGTGGAGGAAGTGCAGCAGCAACTTGACCCCTATCACAACGGTGCTTGGGTGCAGATGGCTTTGTGTGAACATGAGGAACCAATCAGGCCCCAGCGCCAGGAACATCTCTTCTTGAGCCCTGGGAGAAACACAGCATGAGAAGTAAACACGTTAAAGACACTGGGGAAGATTTGATCTAGGAGCCTACATCACAATGGAGAGTTTATTCTCTGAAATCACTTAGGCCCTTACTCTGAAGAATATTTAGGTGCCTAACTCCCAGACCTTTGAGGATCTGGGCAACTGACTTAGGCCCCTAAGTCACTTACGCTCTGGATATCGTGCCCACAATCTGGTGCTAAGGAGATTCATTAGCTTGTTTGTCCACATAGTTTGAGCCATCTGATCCCTATGAAACCCAATTTAATTTATTCCCAGACAAACTACATCAAGATGGAGTCACAGTTAAGGTTAACATCTCCGTAATTTAGTGTAAAACACAGGACAGGGATGTTGTAATTATCCCAACCCAAGCATTATAAACCTAGAACATTCAAAATTAAGGTTTAAACTTGAAAGAAATTCCAATATGCTAATGTATGCAAATGCACACTTAAGGCACCCAAGCAACCTTAACTCTGCCCTGTAGTGATGCAATAACTGTGTGATTAGGATTAAGACATTGTAGTATTTGTAATCTCAGTTAGATGAAACTGCTTTTTAAAGACACATCGGATTTCTTTTCCCCTCACAGAACAGATATGGAAACCGTGATCTCTCTGATCTGACTGTTTGGCAACTGTGGGAAAAGTGTTGTCTATTTAATAGATATCACTCTAAACCTCAGATATCACACTGGGGAAAAAAAAAACTTTGAACCCACACCTGACACATTCCGCCTCTCTCTCATTGACTGATGACACTCATAAATGCTAACTGGATGTTGAGCACTGGTCAAACACAGAGAGAGAGGGGGAACCGCGAAGGAGCCACAGTCCCTCCTCCGCCCACTCTATCCCCAAATGGTTCTACTTACTCAGAGGACAGATGAAGTTTGTCTGAACACATTACATCTAACAGCATCTTCAGTAACCGGTTTCGGAGCCAGATTGTCTTCCCAGATGTTTGGCTTAAGGCTACAATAATCAGAAGGAAATAAAAAGTAAAGAGGAGACAAAACGTGTTTCCAGCACTTTGATGAACAACCTTGTTTGTAGCCAATACAAATATAATTGGTTGTTAACTGGGTGAAGTACGTGTGAACATTTGGAAGTGGGGATCCTGCCACTGTAAGTACTAGTCATTTCTGAGTTCTGTTCCCAAAGCCCTATCATTAGGGATTTTTAAAACTAGACTGGACAAAATGCTGGGCAATGAATAATCTGTAGGGAACAATTCTAGACTGGGTGGAAGAGAAGGCTGGAATGGATGACTTCAGAGGTGTTTTTCCACCTCTAAACTCTGTGCATTGAAGCTCAGGCTACCAGTGTCTCCATAATGTATTCTGTTGCGTGGATGTGTTGTATCCAGTAGGACCTCCATTGGGACCACTCATAGGACAATAAGTAACAGGAAGTCAAGGTGGCTGGCTCTCCCAGCCGTCAAGTCAGACACAAATGGGGTAGACATTTAGAAGATGCATGGCTCCTTGCACTGCAATATGCACTTGCCCTAGAGAATGCCCCTTCACCCACATGGGACTCCAGCACAATGCAAAAACTACAGCGGGCCAGCAGCAACAACCACATTCCCATGGAATCCTGGGAGGGAACTTTCACCCTTTCATTCCATTGTTTTTAACCCACAAACATTGCTCTCTGTGAAATTTCAACCAAATGGACATTTCTCTTCCTGGAGACTTGTGAAAACCAGCACTTGAGGGGCTTTTGGTGCAGTGACCAAGCTCTGCCAACCTAACTGCAGGAGAGATACCAGAGGGGGGGAAAGCATAACTAAGCACATCACCTGGCTTTAGAACAGACCTTCCCAGACATGACTATTCTCTGTCCCTTTACTACCCCTGAGCTGTTCACAGTAGGGCCCTGACCCAGCAAAGCAATTAAATTTGGACTCCTGAGTAGTTCTGCAGCATGTCCCTCAGGGGTCTGCCCTTCCTGCCCTCCTCTCCCCTGCCCTCCCCGAGCACAGCCCTGCTGCATTTAGGACCTGCCCCAGGGATGAGGGGCAGCATCCATCAGAATTCATTCACCAAAGGGACCTCCTTACCTTCTCCTGGCGGATCAGAGATCCCATCCAGGCATATCTGACTTTCATCCACAGACGAGGGCTTTAAAGTGTAAACAAGGAACAATCCAATCCTTTCAGAGAAAGAGGAAATCATTTTGGTTAGCAGCATTTCCAACTATTACTATTGTACTGTGAGTCTCATGATAGTTGTTGCCTTTCTTAAAGCCTCAGCTCCTGGAGTCATGGGATTATGTGAGAATCTCGGCTTTCATTAATAGCGTACGTTTCTAGCCCTTGTGGAGAAAAGCTTGAAAATATGACCCCCTAATGACTCAAAAATAAAAATAAAAATGATCCCCCCTTTTAAAAAAAAACCTCATAATTTTAAAGCCAGTTTTGTGATTTTGGGGGCCTGACTCATGATTTTTGAACCAATGGATTTGGTAATATTGGGAAAGCAATACTGCTCGTGCCTGGTGTCCATATCCCCTTGGGAGCTCCCCTCATAGTGTTTCTGAGTGACACCTCACTGGCTTCCAGGCATGCAACACCCAACATGGAATCTCTAGCAGCCCAGCAGGAAACTGCTGTGACAACTCCTTTTCACTTGTGAAATGCTTGAATACCATTTTTCAGTTCTCATCATAAATGGATGAACGTTACACACGCACAAAGCAAGTGAGTGATGTGCATTCATCTGACTCTGGGAGTGGTGTTCCCTATAGACTAAAATACCACACTATAAGAACACTCCAGACATGACAACATACTTTAGCATTCCCCCAGGTTCGGGACAGTACAGGTCCCCTGTTTTTTAATGATGCTCGGGGCCTGCTGCACGAGCTGCTCTCCTGGAGGCTGTGGGACAGGGGCTGTCTTTATTTGCTCACACTGTACAGCACCATGCACACTGTCAGATCCAAGCAATTAACAATAAATAAAACTTAGTAAGTTGCAGCCACCCTCATCTTTAATAAAGAAAGAGGCTGCCAATAGAGACTGCATGTCCCAGAATGCAATGCTGCATCCGGACCAGAGTGATTTCATTAAAATCAAGATAGAGCTTTGAATGTTGGCCTGTGTCATCTTGGTGGCCCGCACCCCTATGTGTGAGGGTTGTGGACAGCACCGGATGGGTCTCAGCTGGTCTAAAGGGTAGAGACTGACCAGTCTGGGCATGAGCTATCAAATACTGCAGTATTGTGTTTCAAGCAGCTCTTTCCTCAGCAATCAAGGGTTGGAATTCTCTTCTCCAGAAGGTCCCGGCAAAGGCAGTCTCCATGAGATTCAAGAATAAAATGGCCAGTTGGACATCATCTAAGCAACGGGATCAGACACCCATCAGCCTCGGTAATCTTACCTACCTTGAGTAGTTCCTTACGCTTTGGGTCATCCCACTGAGGTCAAGGGGCTACCTGTGCTATATTCACTGTAAGGGTCACAACTTGGCCGGGGGTGATTCTCACTCACTTGAACAGGGCTGAATTAAATGCTGAATTGGCTGTCAGTGGAGTTTTCCCCTACGATTCCTTGGAAGGGATCTACAGGGATTCTGTCTTTGTCC
The DNA here is from genome assembly GCF_965140235.1 of Caretta caretta. Taxonomy (NCBI): domain Eukaryota; kingdom Metazoa; phylum Chordata; order Testudines; family Cheloniidae; genus Caretta; species Caretta caretta. Next base: position 59,316,337 of record NC_134212.1, on the reverse strand, counting down.
AGAGCACCAAGCAGGGCTGGATGTGGCGACTGTGATCACACAATAGGATTCCTGTGCTTGTAGGGGGACTGCTCACTTGTGAGCTGAGAAAATACTGCATGGTTGGGGTTACCTAAGAATGTCTTTGGTGTTGAAATAGCCCTGCAGCAGGTAGGAGAAAATGGTACAGATAGTGGTGACTCGTGAGCAACTGATCTCGATGTCGTTGAGGAGGAAAACCAGTTTGGGCACCATTTGCATCTGGTAGGCGACTTTGGCGTTCCGACATCCATCTCTGCATCAAAGCAAGAGGAACGTTAAAAGCCTTTACTGGAAAGAGCCAATTCTGCCAAGTTTCTGCTAAAAGGGTTCTGCGTTCACTCTTTGTACCACGGACTTCTGATGTTGCCTTGGCAACCAATCAAAACTCCGACAGACAAATTGAATATGTGTCGGAGATGGGGATCTGAAGCCTTCTCAGTGTGTTCCTCCTCCCCCCTCGCCCTTCCCCGGAAACGTCCGCCTTTCAGCGAGTTCAAACAAAACAAAGTTATTGACTTGGAAAGCCCTGAATTGGTGGAAATAAATGCTGTTCTTGTAAAACTCAGCAAGAGACATCAGATGGGATCATGCCTGGCTTTTCAGTGCCAACAGAATGGAATCTACAGGCCTCATTGGGGCAGCCGGTCTGTCTCGCCCTGTCTCTCCAAAAATATTTAACTCTCTCGTAGAGCTGGTCGGGAAATTATTCTTTCCTCTGTGCAAATTTGGGTTGGGAACGTTCTTAAAAATCTCAAAATTATTTGGTCTAAATTTCAGTTTTAAACCTGAAATCTTTCATTAAAAAAATTGGGGGGGGGGGGAGGGGGAATTTCACCCTTGATTAAATGAAAATGTTTTGACTAAAAGGTTTTGGGGTTTTTTTTGGCAAAGATGTTTTCAACCAGCTTCATTACTTTTAAAAAATCAAATGAATAAATAGACATCTGGCTTTCTATTAGGACTTGTCTGTAGTGTATCCAGCATACTTTGGGCACTGAATAAATAACCAATGAAAAATAATAAGCCATCTTCTCCCTCTAAAAGTTGAAGATCTGAAGAATTCTGACATTAAATTGATCTCCCTTTGAGGGCATTACGTCCCGAGATTTGCACTGCAGAATAGCGACTGCTCCAACCAGTCCTTACAGATGCCATTTTCCAGAGCAGTTGTGTGCATAGAGCTAGACTGTAACTACCAAACTCAATCATCTGGACTTGTTGAATGGAAACATGTGAAAAACTTACCATCCAGTCTAATCAGGCAAGATGACCTACTTTCTTTCTCTAAGTGCTATGGGTCAAGTACTCTGCTGGTGTAACCCCACTGAAGACAATGCAATGCCTTCAGCTAGCAATTTGGTCCTATGATTCTGCGACATGGCCAACAGAACCAGTAAATGAAAGCTTGGATTTTCACAGGGCCTTAGAAGAGCTAGTTGCCTGCCATCTTCCATGGATTTTCAATGGGATCTGGGCACATAACTCCTTTAGAGACATTCAAAAATCCCAGCCTAAGCTTATTAGTTCATCCTATCTCTGCCATAGATGCCAACTATGTACCTTGAGGGCCGCAGGATCTCCACAAGATGTGAAAAGAGGGCAAGGTCAAGATTTTCTGGTGCATTTGACCAAAGCTGAAAGACAAATGAAACCAGAGATTTCACAGCTTCTCGAGTTCAGCTCCTTTTTCTCTATTGACATGAGATTAAATAAGTTTTTAAAAAAATCAAACGTGTTTCTGCAGCACATGCCTTCATCCCGAGATCTCAAAGCACTTTACAAACATTAGTGAGGCCTCACAACATCCACATGAGGTAACAGAGTGTGTCTATTACTGATGGTGAAACTGAGGCACAGTGCTATTTGCCTATAGTGAGTTAGTGGCAGAGGAGAATAGAATCCGGTGTCCTGGTTCCCACTTTTTCTTCTCTGACCAACTGATAGCATCCCAACTACACCCATTTGGTTTAAAAACAGATCAGAAAACATGCAACACATACAATCTAGTATGAGTCAGAAATGCCTGGAGGAAGTGTGGCCCAGTGTAAAGCACACTGGCCTGGGACTGAGTGCATTTGGGTTCTGACTCTGTCACTGTTCTGCCATATAAATGAGGTCTCGGTGCCTCCATTTTCCCATCTGCAAAATGGGGACAACAATACTTTCCTTTGTAAAGTGTTGTGGCTGAAAAGTGCTGTATAAAATATATGTATTTTTATACCATGTAAAAGCACATGGATTAAGCTATGTTGGAAAAAATATATATACCATAGAGTACATTTTTAAGTGAACTTAAAATGACATTTTTCAATTTGCATCAAGTGTGTCTTGGATTTAGGGGGAAAGGAGTAAAATAAAGCACAAAAAAAGGATAATTTCAGAAATATGGAAATGAATGATCACGGAGAGAGGGAGAGAAAATATATCTGATCGCACGGTGCACAAAAGCAGGCAAGCTGCAGTTTGCACCCAGATAATGAGCTTCCACAATCACTCTGACTGACATGCCCCAGAGAGATCTGCCATGAGTCTGTCTCTGAAACACGTACTTGTGCAGCCCTGAATAGGGACTATTGCAGGCACTGAGATCACATAACGTGAGCAGAGTAACAGCAGAATGCAGGTGCTTTAGAAGAGAGCTAGAGAACAACTCTGGAGGCTCCTTGTTCTATAAAGATCCTCCTCTATCACATAGCCTGGTCCACCCTGGGGCCTGGAACACCAAGAACTCTTCAGATTCAGCTCAGAGGCACGTGGACAGCAGCAGGACTGTCGGAACTGGCCTGGTTAATGCTCACAAATGCAGAAGCTTCCTCCTTTGCAGGGGTTTTCTGTGGTCAGAGTTCTCAGTCAGAGTGCAGAACAAGGTGGGTTTATTCAATGAGACTTTTTGTGACAGGTCTGGTAGAGCTGAAACTCTTTGCAGGGGAGCCATCTTTACCAAAGAACAACTCCACACTAAGTGGAGGTTTGAGTGTAGCCTGAGCCTGAATTGCAGGGCACACATGGTAACACACTCAGCCAATCTGGGACTTTCACCTTTTTCTCCCAGGGGAAGTGCCTAAGGAGCCATCCCTGGAAACAAAGCACTGGAAAACAGATTGCAGGGACCTATCCTGCTTTGGCCCAGTAGGTGGAGAGGGGGGGGAATGGAGGAGATGAACTATAGGTCTCTCCCATCACTAATTTCTATGAAACTGGATTCACCCCATCTGAGTGCATGATAGAAGAAATTCACCCCACTGTTAGGATCCCAAAGCAGGGCCCATCCAGCACATAAACCCCATTTATTGACCCAATCCAGGGTAGTGCTGACAGCACCACCCAGCAGATGCTCATTTACTCACAGAATCCATCCCTAAGCCCTGACTTCAGTGATGTATAGAGCTTTGTACGGGCCCTCTGCCTTGGGGGGAATTTCACCCTACAAGCAGGTTCCACGCTCCAGAGTAGGAAACAATCTCATATTTGTTCAGCTCCTGGAATGATCAGGGCACTTGGACAACTGATGACGGGGTGGCAGCACCAACAGGACAAGCAATTAATCCCCAGCCCATCTCAAATTACAAAAATACTATTCTGGATCTGTTGGCTGGAGCAAGACATAAAAATAACTTACTCTCCTTGGGGGAATCTAGAGACAGACCCAAACTGTACTGGAATTCAGACTTCAAACACCCCAGGTCTGGATGGTACTTATATGCAGGGTTTTAGTTCAGACCCACACCGGATAAGTTGTAGCCTTCTCATCAGATACAGCCACAGAACTAAATTTATACTCTAGAGCCTCCTTTAATATAGCTAAGGGAACACATACAATATTTAGTAGCTTTACCTCAAAGTTACTGAGAACGTATTGGAATGCACTGTAGTTCTTTATAGTCGAGGATTCCAAGCCCAGCTCTGCCGTGCCTGCTATGGAGAGCACCAGCTGTAAAATCCTGTTGTTTAGCAGCTTTTTCTTCCTCCTTAGTAGGTACGCCAGGAGCTGAAAAGAGTTATTGTGCATTCATTGAGCCCAAAAGCTGTAGAAAGCACAGTAGAAAATACAGTCTGCCTCACTGACCTTATAGCATATTATCCAGCGTTATTACTAAATATGACATGCCCAGCACACTCCAGACACAGTATTCATACATGCAGCATAAGACTGTCACTTCAAGCAGTGAGTGAAGTTTTTAAATATACATTGAAAATGTGGGGGGTTGTAATTGGCAGGCTGGCTTGCAGGAGGAATTTAACAGCAGAGCAGGAGTATTTTTGGGTAAGAAGCAGCAGGAAGGAGTGAAACACATATAAACTTGTGCTGCAGGAAAGTTACCAAGAACAACGTGTGAATACACATGGAGAGCTCACTACACTGTTACTCATGTTATTAGTTGTTTGTGAGAGGAGCAGATCAAAAATTCAAATTTCAACTTTTATTTATGAGAAACGGGGACACGTTTTTGTGAAAATTTTCTCGTTTTTCAACTGGGTCTAGTCGTGAGTGTTTGGGTGATCGCTGCTGTATCTGGAAAGTGTTCAAGAAGCTCCTGAGTTTCACAAAAGTTAGAAGGAAGGATTATTCACCCAGAAATATGCACCAGAAAGTGTGTATGTGGGTAATTCACCATTGATTAGTCTCCCAATTAGAAAGCTTCAGCAATCCAAACAGAGAGCAAAAACAATTCCATGTGACACAGGTAACCAATCGCGTAGACTGAACAACATATAGCAAAGAGTCAAGAATCCAGAGTCTGACAAACTGCAAAAACTGGCAAACACTTACAAATAATGAAGACAGTCACAGGAATCAGAATCGGATGGGGAAAATGGGCTAAATCCATCAGATCATTCATTCACAATGAATAATTCAGCCAGCTCTAACATTCATTCAAATAATGCAGTGTGTTTTTCCAGATCCAGGGGGTCCTCTCTGTTGCTCTTTTAAAGATACCTTCTATGCGCAGTAGGACTAATTATTTATTGAGATCTCTCTTTATCTTGGGTGACACCAATCATTTCACTTACCCAATGACACACTCTGCTGAAACTGCAGACTTGCACCTGATTTCCACCCCAAAGTACAGTAGAATATACATCATCATCTTCTTCCACAAGCCAGACCCCAAGTTCATTCAAAACTCTGGGAGCCAACCCTACTTTCGAAGTTGCACGGTACCGCTGAGTTTGGGGCAGCTCGAATGTTACATCCTGAGATGCAGACTACATTTTTGCCTCAGCCCAGTTCCTAGCAAAAAAAAGACCCTCCACAATTATCACTAACCGTCCCCATTACTGGCAGGCTCAGCAGAGAGAAGTTGAGGACTTCACAGGCCATGGAGAAGGAACAGAGCTCTTGCCCTAAAAGCAGTTTTCCGGATGAGGGTTGAAGCATGCTGACAGAGGGCAGTACCTGGGGGGAGTTTGCACAGCTGCTGCCTATGCATTACCTGCTCTGAGGGTAAGGTCTTAATACAATGGCCAGTGTGACACCTTCCATTATCGTAACAAGTAAGCAAAGATGCTGTGAATCTTCTGAAGATTGTGAGTCTCATTGGCTGTGTCTGGGAGTGAGCCCTGCCTGGCTGTTTTCACCAGCAGCAGCTGAGCTGTGATGGAGATGATGGGCACAGGATTTAGGGCTCAGTCCTGCAGGTCTTACTCTCAGGCTTTCCATGGGACTAACCTTAAGGGCTGTAGGCCTTTAATGCCTCACTCCCATTAGCTGCAATGGCCTTTGGGCCAGGCCCTCAGAGAGGCCGAGAACACATAATGCAAGTGAGGCAAACAACACCTGAAACCAGAGGGGCTCATTCTCACCTGGTATCCGCCGATGTGGCTCATCAGCTTCTCACTCATGGGACTGCGGTTCAGGACGGAGTTCAGGACTTTGACTGCGGCGTACATCGCATGGTCATCCCGGGCCATGGCAATGAGGCCTAGCAGAATAGCTGGGCCACCAATAAAGTTCAGGCTGTTAGCTGCTGGGCAAGACTGGAACACTCGTACTCCTGGGGAGAGACCAACAGTTACTAATCCATGCACCGATATGGAACAAATCTAGAGCTGGACATTAATGGGCACATGACTGCAGTACAACAGAGACACCCTGTTACCATGCTGCATCTCTGGGCAGGGGAGAACTTTCATCCCGAGAGCAGACTGCAGTAAATCTCGGAATTCTGCTGCATCTGAAAGTGAGGGTGGTGCGTTTGCTTAAACAACCCAACCAAGAGAGAGATGGGTCTGAGCAGCAACGCCTGAATTGGGATCAGAACTCCAGAGAAAGACAATCTGCAATGTTAGTCCTGGCCATTATTGTCAGGGTAGGGACCAGCCATGAAGCTGGGTTCTAGATCTGAATCTCTCCCACGTTCAAGGTTATTCTGAGCCAGGGTTTTGGTTTGGGCTCATCTTTAAGAAAACGCAGCATAAGAGAGATGAAGAGAAATGAAACTGCAAGAGGAAAAGGTAGAAATGCCATTAACTAACTGAGTCTGGCAAAAGGACTCATTGCTCTACAGTATGTGACCATGACATCATTCCCAATGATGCCTATGAGACTTTGGAGCCACATCCATTACATATATCTGAACAAGATCACTACCAAGTGCCTTGAAGCTTAAGGCATTAGAGGCAAGTTATGCCCTCAGATACACGTACATGCTGGGATCCCATTGATTACATTGGGAGTCCTATGTACACTTTTCAGGACAGAACATATAAACGTCTGAAGATCCAGTCTGACTAGCCCCAGCTCTCATGTTCTACTTTTCCATTCCCCAATTTGTACTTACCAAATTGGCCCACAGCCACCGATCCAATAGTTCGTAAGGGACCAGCGAGGTGTCCAGCAATGTTTGTAGCCAGGAAAACAGGTGTTGAACTGTCACGAGAGATGATCCCCATCTAAAATAGACCAAAGAGACCTCGTAGGAAACATTGTTGGAGGTTAAATTGGGGGTTGGGGAGCAGAGAAGGAAGCAAGGAATCGGGGATTGTATTTGTTTGGGATTATTTTAGTATTTTTAGACCATCATAGAACATTTCATGTACAAAGATAAACTGTTGATCAAAATGAATAACACAAGGGGATTCAAAGTCAGAACTGCTCATCCAGCCCAAATATCTCCTCCAGCTCCGCCACACATGCCCCTTACTGTTCCTGCTGTGGGTACTGCATTGCAAGGGACTCAGAACAGCAATGTGGATAGCCTATAGTATACGCTTCAAACCCCAGGGACAGCTGAGTGAAATGAGGCACCCAGTGAGAGAGTGCACTCCCCCTTCCAGGGCCAATCAGGCACTGACAATCAGACCCGCCTGGGTATGATCAAGGAGGTCCCTGCCCCACTGAAACAGGAAAGGCTGCTGAGCAGCAAGGAGAGGACTAGAGGCCACCCAGCTCACAGGGACTCATCGGACCAGGCTCAGAGACTTTGCTGGAGGATGTTGAGTTGAGGTGTTTTAACCAGGGGTCCTGACTGCTGAGGAGCAAGGGCCTCTCTACCTGTTTTACAAACGTTCCCTCCGTGAGACTTTATTAAAGGAGACATACTCATTTGGATTAGTGGGTTTGGTTTTGTTCCCCTGGCCTCCAGGGGCACACCGGCACAGCACACCCCCTCACACAGCCTTAGGCATGAATAACCCGGCTTCTGTCATTATTTCAAGCCAGGATTTTTACACTGCCTGAGCACTGTCAGAGCTCGAGCTGTATGTCCCTCTCCAGCTAAAACGAAAACATGGAGAAGATGGAGTTCAGGTCAAGAGTGCTCGCCGGTAACTTAAGGGTAAAAAACCTTTGGAAATTAGAGCTAAGGTACCCAAACAGCCATACTGAGCCCAGTGTTGACTCTACTAAGATCCAAAGCTTCTTCCTCTGGATTTAAGAAGTCTTCCGGCAGCAAAATCTGGGAGTGGGGGAGGAATCAGGACTTCAAGCCTGATTTTAAATGATTTAAGGTCCATTGTTACAAATCTTCGGTCCATTAACTGTCACATGGTAGCATTCTCTTTTAGCATCTTGTTGAGTGCTCATGTATGAAATTGTTTGACAAAAAGAAAATTCCTAGGCAAAAAACTTTTTGTTAAACAGAGAAGGGATGTGCAGAGCAATCAGGGAAGCTACCTAAGAACCATAGACTTATAGGATGTGGGAGGCTAAGGAAAGTCTGTGGGGCTGAGGAGCCCTGTACACATTGGGCTGAGGATGAGGGAAATCCTGGAGAACTTAGCATATCTGTAGAGCTACAGGAGTCCCTGGGGAGGTTAGTCCACTACTCCCACACTGCTGCAGTGGGCTGCAGCTTCCTCACAATTCACTGCACTCATAGTAGCTCACGGATGTGACGCAGTGCATCCTTCTCCACCATTTCCTGGAGTCTCCACCATTTCCCTTTCCCTCACATTTGGAACAAAGAGATTCTCTTGGTGGAAGACACCACCATACCTAACCCCCTAGGCATGGAACGGTTCTGCTCTGTACCCATTGTTGGAGGAGCTGGTGGTGGTAAAGGGTGTGTACACATCCAGAGTCTGCTACCATCTGGCTCCCCCATGTAGAACACTGCAGATAATACCCCACCTGACATTTGTGGGTGAGGGACTTGAAGACTGTCACTGAGGAAATACCGTAGTGTTTGTACTCTAATGCCTCTCATCGGACTCCCCTGGGGGCTAGACTGTGGCTGGATGAAGGGATGGTCAGGCGTCTCAGATGCAGAGGCATGAGCCAATCAAGTGTTTTTTCCTCCTGGCATCACTCCAGAGCAGAGTTAAGGTTGTTAGAGAGCTTTAACTGTGCATCCCTTACATTGCCATGTCTGCATTTCTTTTAAGAGTAACTTGCATCCTGAATCATGAGAGTTTGTAACAGTTCACTTGGGGATAATTACAAAACACCTGTAACGTTTTTAACCCCTAAGTTATCGATATACACTCAATTTCAACTCCAGTTTTAACATATAGTTTTTGGCCTAGGAATTTTCTTTTTGTCAAACAATTTCATACATGAGCACTCAACAAGATACTAAAAGAGAATGCTACCACGTGACAGTTAATGGATCGAAGATTTGTAACAATGGACCTTAAATCATTTAAAAATTACAGTCATATAACGTAACCCCCAGGCCATAAACCAACCACTAATTGACTGAGATCAAGAAAAAAAGGCTCCTATGGGCAAGTTATTCCATAATTTTGTTTTATGAAATTTTTGCACCTTCTTCTGACACATGTGGTGCTAACCGCTGTCAGATATAGGGTACTGAGTTAGATGTACCATAGCCTTGATCCACTATGGTGATTTTTATGCTCCCTGTGTTCTTATGATACAAACATTTGGTTTATTGGACAAATGTACCAACCCAGTTTGTTGGTTATTAGACAACATTTTTTAATATTGATCTGCTCTAGGAATTATTTGGGGGGAAGATCTCTGGCCTGTTATACAGGAGGTCAGATTAGATGATCACAAGATGATCCTTTCTAGCCTTGGAATCTATGAATAGACCTGGATGAATTTTTTCAAGCAAACAGAAATTTTGCCAAAAATGCATTTTTCAGGACTCCAAAACTATTTCGGGTCCAATTTAGTAAATAGTTTCAGCTGAAAAAAAGTCAATATGTTTTGTTTTGCAGTTTTTAAAACAAGCCATTTTGACATTTCATTTCGTCATGCTATTTTTGACTCAGAACAACATTTTACTTAGAAAATGTCCTTTTAAAATGTCAACCATGATTTGAAAATATTATTTTGAGTAGACATTTGAAGGATTTCATTTGACCTGGCCAATTTTTGTTTGTTTGTTTGTTTTTCATTTAATCAAGAACAATAGGAAACAATTCTGTTTCTGTTTGAAATAAAACAGGGTATTTTTATTTTTCGGTTTGACCATCAAACCCCAAAACCAATTGTTCACTCAGCTCTAGTTCTCAATTACATAGCAGCCTTTGGTGCGCATAGTGTTTAAGAAGACAAGTTCCTCCTGTAACATAAATTGGTTCGAATCTCCTCTCGCTTCCTTCGATGCAAATCAGGAGTAACTCCGCTGAAATGAATGGATTTATATTAGTGTAAATTTGGTGTACATGGGAAGAGACTGAGATCCAGGAATTCAGGGAAAGCACCAGAGCGAGGAAGTTACAACAAAACCAGAGACTTTGCTCCAAGAAAATCTAAATGCAAAGGTGCCTGGCTGAAAGCAAAGGAAGAGAGCCTGTGACCTCTTTGGCGATCAGCCGACCGTCCACTTCGTTGTAGCAGCTCTTTATGTCTTGGATGGTGGTGGTAGATGAGCACATGGCGTTGATCCCAAATGAAATTCTCTCCTCTGCAACCAAGGCTGTGAGCTGAGGCTCTTTGGAGTGACCATTAGCTAAAACAAGAGAGACTTTTAAACCCATGAGCAATTTCACATTCTCAGCCCGTGAGACTAAAACAGGTAAGTGGATAAAATGTGGGGGAGAAAGGGGCGTTTAGAAAGGGCTCCACTTTGATCTAACCAGAACCAGAACTGTATCTACATCTTTGCAGCCCAGAAGCTGGAGCTTGCCAGCATGCGCACCAGTAGGAGCTGCACTCAGCTTTTCTCCACTGGAAACTGCTCTTTGCAGATCTTACCACCAGCATCTCCATGAACCCAAGAGTTGAGAGCACGACACACAGTGCAGGTTTCATTAAGGAGGTGTCTGTCACTATATAATTATTCTCATAGGATAAATCCTTGCTTTTCCACACGATCCAAGTAAAGAGCTGGGCAGTGGAGCCACACCATGAAGGACTTTCCACACCCACCCTCTGAGAGCTGGGGAATGGTTTACCCGATAGCGATTATACCCTGTTCTCCAAGTGATTCCGAAGCCCTGTGCTTGGAAACTGTCAGGTCACTGGGTTCCCGGATTTGACTACACCTCACTTGTTACACAGTAGTCTCCCCCTTCTTGGGGAGAGGAGGTGGTGCATCACGGCCGTCACATGGCCATGGAACATCATGGGAAATGAAGTCTGGCTGGGGATCCCAGTCTGTAGAGGAGAATGGGAGCACGAGGCTCCCAAACAACAACTCCCACAAGGAACTGCTGCAGGATCAAAATATTTTGGCTGAAATAGTTTGATTTTCAGGCATTCAATTTTTTGACCAAAAAAAAAGAAAAAGAAAAAGAAATCCAAGCTTTCCCTGGAAAGCAGACATTTTACATGAAAAATGTTTTGTTATAAAAAAAAACTCAATTTTCCATTGAAAACCAGTTTTGATGAAAAATTTCACCCCTCCCATACCCTTTGCTTTAGGCTGCAGCTTCAGCAGATGGGTTTGTTCCACTCTTTTCAAGTGGGAGAAGACATCCCCAGCCCACTGACTTCCTAATGCAGAGGTGGATACACTCAGCAGTTGAACAAGCAGCAATCAATAACTAAAATGTACTGGAGATGCTCTGTCTGCCTGTTTAATAATTGAAGCTAACAGTATACTTTAGTTAAAAAGCTTCTTCATTAAATTGAATGTAACTTTGTGCTCCCTGCCTCCCGCTCTCTCCCCCGCTGTGTTGCACCACTCTCCTCTGAGGGCCTGTGCAGCTAAGGAGATTGCTGTTTCCTTTTCTGCTATGTTTTTGTCTAGCACTGCACATCCCAGTTACAAAGGTTCTTCCTTAATGTCTGCCTCACCCAGACTGTAGTCTCCATAAATAACAAGATGCCCACAGAAAATGAAGAGGGTTGGTCCTGTGATCAAGTCACTGAGCTGGAACTCAGGAGACAGAGTTCTAGTCTGGGCTAGGGGAGATTGGCATTCAATTCCAGCTCCTCCACAAAAATCCCGTGTAACCCCAGGCAAGTCACTTAGGCCTGGTCTGCTCTGGCAGCAGTGTGTAAGGTACACGCCCCAGTGAAAAGCAGGCTGCTTCCACACTGCAGCGTATAGCTACACGAGGCAGTGAAAGGCTCCAGCAGCCGGGGGAGGGAGCAGTGAAAGGCTCCGGCAACAGGGAGGCAGCACGACTCTATACTGCTAAAAACAGCCGTATAGATAGGGGAGGCATGGCTGGGGCGTGTAGCAAGCCATGGAGGGTATACACCCTAGGGTTCTGGTGTCTCTGTACTCTACTCGCCTAAGCAGTGCCTCACCATCTATGCTGCGATTTATACCCATGTTAGGGGGGCGTGTAGTGTCTCTACTCAACATGCCACTGACACCATAGACATAGCCTGAGTCTCTCTCGGCTTCAGTTCCCACGGGTCACATGAGGATAGAAGCACTAACCTACCCAACAGGGTGTGGGGGGAGGGATTCTGAGGAGAAATACACTGATGATTGTCAAGAGCTCAGATACTATGGCGATGAGGGGCATAGAGGCATGACAGATCAATCAATCTTAATTAATTCTTGACTCTGTCACAGATGTCCTGGGCGAGTCACTTAGAGCCAGATATTGAAAAGTATCTAGGTGTCTGAAGATGCAGATAGGAATTCCGGCATTCTTGAAAACCCCACTAGGTCCCTAACTCCTAGCGGAGGCTTCTCTGTGCCTCAGTTTGCCCTGTAAAATGGGGATAATTATTAAGGAACTTCATTCCACTCACTCTCAGCTGTCCTGTCTATTTAGATCATAAGGCCTTATTACACGTCCAGCACAATGGGGCCCCATCTTGTTGGAGGCCTCTAGGCACACTGGTAATGTTAATAATGGATGATAATAATAAACCACGGCAGATGTCCGGTGCAGCACGTCAGAGTCCCCGCTTACCTGGAAGCTGCACTGCTTGGAAGTTGCTGAAGTACCGGGGCCCGAGCTTGTTAATCACCTCCACCGTTTCCCCAGAGATAGACTCTTCAAACAAGTACGTCGGGCCCAGGCGCCAAGCCAAGGAGGACTTCTGTTTCCAAACGCGGGGGGTAGCTATATAGCCATAGATGTCGACAAAGGAGGATGGTTCCATGGAAATATTGTTCCCGGGTAAGGGCTGTATGTACTGCATCTGCTCCAGAGAAAGAATTCACTTGTGTATCTGCGGAGCTGTAGGGCCTCAGCCCAGCAAGATACTGTCTGTCCTCATCCCCTCTGAAGTCAAGGGAAGTCACAGGTGCTCTGCATGTGACGTCACAGGATTAGGTCCTTACTTGCTGAAAATCCCAGTTACATAAGGACTGACATTAACACGAGACATAACCACATCAGGCCAAAGTCATCCCTGGTACAATCACACTGACTTGAGCAGGTTTCCACCAGGGATTAATTTGGTCCACTCTTTGCAGCACTTAAACTAGGCTTTTGTAACCTAGTCACCTGATACATCTGGTCTCTCCTTCCTGGAACAAGATAACAGGTAGACCCCTAGTGGGATCAACAGTCTCCAAAGAGTGTTCTGTGTGCTATTGGTGACCTACAGTACACTTCCAGCGATCTGTGAAGACCTTCTGATTCCCATGGGCCTGCTAAATCACCTCTTTGTTCTCAGCTGCTAAAGAGCAGCAAAGAAGCAAAATCGACATTAAATACTTCCCTGATGCTAGATATCCATGTCAGCAATTACTATAGTTGTAACAAGGATGTTCAATAATGAGTTTTGGGTTCCTAACTCCTTAAGCAACTTGGAAATCCTGGTGTTGGCCTCCAGGAATCAGCTGTCACTCTACATGACTATTTAAAGCCCCAGTCCTGCAACGTGTTCCATTTGTGCAGATCCCTGCTCCTGCACCCCATCAACTTCAACAGGGCTATTTGCCAGGGGTAGATCAAGTTACAGAACCGGGGCTTATCATTTAATAACTTGTCAATTTTCAGCTTTGATCGTAATCAAGTCAACATTGCAGCTGGGCTCTGAGGAAGGCTAGTCAACTACAATGCAGCAAAAAAGTTAAGATGCCTTTTTGGACTCTGAGGAGCAATTCTATTGTGCTCCTCTAGATTATAAAATCTAGACTGAGATCTAGATCATCTAAAATGTAAAATCTCCTGGGCAGGGACTATGTACTACTCTGTGGTTGTACAGCTCCTAGCACTGCAGGGCCCTGTTCTTGGTTAGTCCCTCCCTAGGCTCTACTATAATTAACAACTTAATAGATAATTATTTTAGAGCTGAGATTTTCAAAAGCATCGTAGTGATTTATACTTCTAAATCACTTTCAAAAGTACCATCGGGACTTGCACTCCTCAAGTCACGTAGGCACTTTTGAAAACCCCACCCAATGTGTCTTTCTTAAAGAACACCCATCCAGTTCATTTCAAATATAGTAGAAAAATCCTCTGCCTTAATCCCAGATTTAAACGTCCTTGAGGCCAATGTTCTTTTTTTGGGGGGGATAGACTTTAGAGAAGGATCCAGAATCAGGCTTGTAATGGAAACTGTGTAGCAACCATAACTGTAGAGAGGCTACTGCAAATCCATAATGACCTAGGAGACAAGTTTCAACAAGAGGAACCTAAAGGCTAGGTACCTACATTTACACCAGGCACCTAAACAAGCCATTTTCCCCAAAGTGCAGATCACTCAGCAGCTCCAGTTTACTTCAATGGAAGATCAGCATTTTGAAAAATCTGGCCACTTAAGTGCTGAAATATGGACATAGGTGCCTGCCAATTTTTGAAAAATGTTCAGTTATAATCACAAATACTAAGCAATAGTTTTCAGAGCTTAATGCAGCCTCCATTAGGGTAGGGATATGACTTTTATGGGGCCAGATCATCCCAAATCTGTTACTGCAGAGTCCTTATCCTTTCCTCTGAAGCATTTGGTGCTGGGGACAGAAGGAGACTGGATCAGATGGCTCTCAGGTCTGATCCTGTCTCCAATTCCCATGATCCTAAAATCCTGGCCCTAGATATTAATGACCTTTGTGTAATTCTGATTTGTTGCCCGATTTCCTCTTTGTTTTCCATATCATGAAAAAAGCATCACTTCATTTCCTCAAGACACGGACTTTGGGCCCATCTCTTATTTTACTAAAGCTTTGTTTTATTTTTATTTTGACTTATGATAAACATTTGCTGTTAATCCTTTAATCCATTGTGATGCTCAAGGCTTGTTTTATCCATGACTTCCAGTCTCGTTTAAAAGAAGGCAAATTAAATTAAATTTTCATTCTCAGAATGGCTATAGGTCCCACAAGGTACTGTGGAGACATAATTTTTCTCAAGTATGGGAAAGAGAATATTGGGAATGAAACAGATTGCTTTTACAGGGAAAGTATAACACACAGGCAAGCTTTGCGTACATCGGAATAGAGGAGTGAGAAGGAAGAGACCAAGGTTGCTATAAATGAATGACAGCGGAGTGGGGAAGGGATCTAGGGACTGCCTAGAATTGGATGACAGTTTCAGCATGGCCAACCACAAGTGTTTAAAAAGAATCACAAGTAAGGCCTCAAAAATATCCTGAGATTGGCTATAAAATCTTGAGATTTAAAATAAAGTAACATAAAAATAATAAATCGGTGGTTCTTTTTATTTGCCTTCTTGTTTCTGAGCCTTCAAGATGCACTGAGTTCAAGCTTTTCCCCACACCCAAAAGGTGAAGAAACTATTTTTTGTAATGAAAGCTGAGACACTTGCGAAATGACATGACTCCAGGAGCTGGGGCTTTATTAAAAATAACTAAATTTTGCCAGACTTGCAAAAAAAATCACTGTATTTTGCAATCCTCTTCCCCCCCTCCCTCATTTTGAGCCATCTTTCTTATTTCATATTAACCCATGTGAACATACCTCTTGGAAACAGACCAAGTCTATTATTTGAGGAGAAGAGCTAATTCACAGACGGTCTGATACTAGAGCTGGGAGAAGATTGGCCGGTATGCAGGGAATGACCGCCTGAGGGATGTGAAACTTAGAGTGTTCCATTGGATGCAGCAGGCAGGGCAGGGGATCCGTGGGACACACCAAACCCATAGATGTCTGAGACATAGCGGGAAATCCCATCAGTCTAAGCACTATTGTGGAAGGCTGGGCAGTAACACAGAGGATCAGTGTCTCTGCTCTGCTCCCCAGGGCCTCCTCCTGCAACTCCAACATTGAAACATTCAAAATGACTATTCCCTCTTGAAAATACAGGCCTAAAGCCTTTGCATCCCCAATTTGAGAGGACTCAAATGTGTCCTGAATTTCAGAGGGCGAGTTCTCAGCATTCCTAAGAATGGCTCTATTAAGGTGTTTCAGGTTGGGCCCCCATAATCACTGGTCACTTTTGAAAATCTGAGCCTCGATCTCTAAGGATTCGTGTGATTTCCAGTGCCAGCCTGAGCACCACGTGCTCCAACAGAGATGGACAGCATTGCTCTTTGAGGTCTCCTAGCTGTGGGATTAACAAGACAGGGAGAAACCGACCCAAGAAATGCAAATGACCAGCTGCCAAGTACGGTTTTATGAAGAGAACCTTTACCTTAGCGGAGCCAAGTATCTGTCCGTTGATATATGCCGAAACTATGCAGCTCCTTTTTGTTTCCTTAGCAAGCGTCACTGTGAGGTGATGCCACTGCCCTGTGGCTAGCTGTTGGGTGCAGCTGAACTCAATCTGAGTTGGGGCTGAGGGGTGATTTGGGACCTCCATTTCAGGTTCCATGATGTCTGCACAGAAAGAACAAGCACTTAAGCGGCAGGCAGACAGAGCAGAGGCTGTCTTTTACTGTGTGTTTGCACAAGGCCCAGCAAAATACAGCCTCAATCCTGATGCGGACCTCTGGGCATTATTTCAATGCAACTAATATTAACGTACTGACTGGGAAACTGAAGCACAGAGAGGTGAAGTGACTTGCCCAAGATCACAGAGTCAGTCAGTGTCAGAGCCAGGGATAGGACTGCGGAGCTTCTGGAAAGCAGTTATGGAGGGGAGGGAGGGAGCAATAAAAGTCAGTGTATATATTATCTAAACTACTGGAGTCCTATTATCAAGACCTAAGGTTTCCCTAAGCCTCGAAATTCACACAGTGTGTACCGGAGCTGAGCTCCCAAATACCGCCAGCTCTCAAGAACAATGGTTTGTTCCCAAAGTCCTGAGTGCTGTAAAATGAAACTGATTCTAAACAAGACAAAGCCTCAAGTCTTCATTGATTGAGTTGCTATGGAAAGGATCTCTTAGAGGCTGAACAAGTGCAGATCCTTTGTATGTGGTGACTGCATTATGGAGACAGGTAAGCTGGCGTTTTCAAAGGTGCCTAAGGGAGCTGGGCACCCAGCTCAATGGGAATCAGGCACCTAACTCCATTAGACTTCTTTGAAAATCCTAGCTGCATTGTACCCCCTACTCCCAGTCCCAGCCCCTTCTCCCAGGGATTAATCAGGGTCACATGTGAATTACCAAGCACAGCTCTGATAATTGGATAAGAAGAAATGGATAAGTGACAGCCTGAGAATAGCCATTCAAAAATCAGGGAAACTAACTAGCTGTTTGCTTTGGAAGCCAGGAGATCAGGGGGTGTTCACTGCCATCTCAGTCCCCTCTATGCTCCAGATCTGTGCACGGCCCTCATGTCATTATCAGTGAGAATAAGAACAGGTATTAATTTATACACTGCACTATTCTCAAAGACTTCTGGGCACCTGGCACAATTTAGCACATTAATTTAGCATCGTCTCCTTCAACAGCAGAATATTAATGGCAAAAGGGGTGTCATTTTACATACCTAAGAAACCATTCTTGTTGGAGAAGACTCACATTCTTGTGGGGAAGATACACATTAGATGTTCGTGCAGGTGCCAGGGTACAGCAACAAGGGGATCTATATTATCTAATACTGTGACTAGGGCAGACATAGCAATAATAGGTTTCAGAGTAGCAGCCGTGTTAGTCTGTATTCGCAAAAAGAAAAGGAGGACTTGTGGCACCTTAGATTTGTTAGTCTCTAAGGTGGCACAAGTACTCCTTTTCTTACAGCAATAATACTAGCTCTTACACAGCCACACAGTAACATACATATACAACTGGACTACAGAATTTCTGTTCTTTAGAAGTAACCTAGAATGACGTATTGTCTGTGCGTGCACGCATGCATGGAGACACACCCTCACTCCAGGTACTTCTCAACAACTGGGACTTTGTAGTCCAGTCACAGTAATACAGCAACACACGAGCAAGCTCCAGAACACCTTCTACCAAACATCAAAGGGAACTTACGTCATATTCCAATACATTTCAATGCACTGCTCCACAGCCTAACATAACCATTTCTGCAGGAGCTCAACATGGACCTATAAGTCGCTACCAACTCTTACTAAGCCTAGAGGTGGGTGAAATGTTTTGGCTAAATAGTAAATGTGCCAGAAATGCAGTTTTGGGGTGAACAAACTCATTTGTGAATAAAGGTTGAATTTTGTGAATAGTATCGGACAAATATGAATGAAAATAATTTTTCTGAAAAACACCTAAACGGTTTGCTTTGACATTTTCTAAATGAATCCTTTAGACACTTCATTTTGAAAATGTTGCTTCGAATAGATGTTCAAAATGGTTCACTCAACCTGGATAAAATTTTCAGTTTTTCATTATGTCGAGGAAAAAACCAACAACAAAATCCATTTTGGTTCAAAATGAACGGATTTTTTTTCTGTTCAGTGGCCAAACTGGAAAAAAAACCCAATGATCTGCTCAGCTCTGAGTAAGACAAATCAAATGATTGCTTAAATACAGCCAGATGGCCTCTGTTTTTGATGTCAGGTTTACAGATCCCACCTGGGATAACACAATGCTATTCACACACTGTATAATGGAAGTAGGAGACAGGATCTTTCACACGTGTTCAGTGATTCTCTTGAGGGTTGGGGAAAGGAATCAGAAATGTAATTAAAAAGAAGAATAAAAGAGCACACAGTGCACAATGTATCTGTTTAATTTGCAATGAAATCTGCATCAATTTCACTCCACTTTCACTCCAAGCAGTACAAAGTTCTGCTAATTGCAATAAACTATACTGTCCAAAGTAGAGCACTGAAAATCAAGTGCAAAGAATAGAAGTGGAGTAATAAATAGAATCGATATTAATTCTTGGGTGAATTCCAGATCTTTTGGGTGAGTACAAATCTCGTGTGCCTGGCCACTGAGCCAGCCCCAATCTAATCCTGGTAGAGGGGTTGGGAAAGGAGAATGTCAGAATACATATGATTGGTTGTCATCTGGGATATAACAGAGCAGCCTGGGGGCTACTTTAACCCACACGGATGCTGGCACAGATCCACCCTGAGAATCAGGGAGATGTAGCAGCTCCATGTCTTTGCTGTACGAAGCACAAATTCAGCAGGACCGAGAATCTAGACCACCATCTATGTCCTGCTAGGATCCAGGATTACACTGACTCACACCAGATGATGCGTTTTGGTGTTTGCTTCACGAGCTGCTGACAGTGTTGTACAGCAACAACCCCCAAACACCTGACGCAGATTGTTTTGTACCACTCTGCACGAGTCCGGCCTGAGGATTTGGCGGAGGGACAGCGAGATGATTCTTTCAGACATGCCTCAAGCTTACTTGGCTGACATTACATATTCCAGCCAGCAGCGCTCCCCAAGGGATCGCATGCACTCTGGCCCTGGCCCTCTCCCACCCCCTAAAACTGGACTGGGGCTGGCACAGCGACCAGACACACCGGCAGCTCCACCACCCCAGGGAATTCTCACTTGGCCAACTAGTGCTGTTGATTGTATGTGGAAGGCACCCAGGGCTAGGTTCAAAAAGCATTTAGGCACCTACATTTTAGGTTCCACTGCAATTCACAAAACTCCCATTGAACTCCGTGCCCATTTCTGCCTCTGGCCTATGTGCTGCTGCCTCCTTCTAGGCTCCTGGGCACCCATCTCCTGCCTAAGCTCCAGAGCGATTCCCAAACCAGGGGAAGACAGGCATTCAGCTGCCTAACCCAGGTGTGGGGTCCAGGCTGGAGGGCATGCTCAGAGATCACCTCCCAGATCAGGGAGGGGAGGAGGACCTCCCTTGTAACTTGTATCCACAATGGAACAGCTTCCATGGGAGAGACTGAAAGACCGCACATCACAGTATCCCATGGCACAGTGGTGAGGGCAGATCCCTGTACAAATCCCTTCTCCTCATCAGGGGGGGGTGGGGGAGGGGGCGGGCTTGAATGAGGGGAATCCCACATCCCAGGTGAGTACCCCAACCATGAGGCTAAAAATAATGAGGGAGGTCATCCAGCATCATCCACCACAGCGTGTGACCCCCCAGCTTCCTTTTCAGAGCTCCTGAGATGCCTAACTCCAAAGAAGGTTCCTGCATTGTGGATCACAAGCAGAGCTAGGTGCCGCCCTGCAGCCCAGATGTAGGCACCTATCCCCACAGGCTCAGTGCACAGCCTTTTCGTTGGCCCCTCCCATTGGCTGGCTTAGGCAAGGAGCTGCCTAGTGCACTGGGTTTTGTGAATCACTGTCAAAGGGGGCTGTCTCTCCCCATTTACTGTCTAGGGAGCGGAGGTGCCTCACTCAGGCTTTGCAGGATTTTCTAGGCACCAGGAAGTTAAGCCTTGCGACACCCAGCATCATAATGCTGAAGTCCCTTTGTGAATACAGGCGTCTGATGCTGCAGTGATGGGTGGCAGTACAGAACGCAGAGATAAATAGATACAGGTAAGAGGGGGAAGGGATCTTTGGTCCCCCACCCTTCCACTCCTTTTCCCTTTCGACCCCAGTGATTAGTGGATAGCTGTTTCTGTTTTCCAATGCTCTTTCCAAGGCAGAGGGCTAGAATTCCTTTTTAAAAGGAAAGTAGAGATTGCCCTTTAAATATCTAGTTCCGCCGAATGACTGAGGCCCTGGCCTTGTGGTGCCCAGCGGCTGACCATGGAAAGCTTTACCCAGTGGCTGGAACTCCACTTCCTCTGTAGAGATGACCAAGGAGCGGTCTGTGGGGGAGAAGCTGACAGCAAAGCAGACAAACTCCTGCTCCATCCTCGACATGTGCCGCACCACGGTGAGGAAGCGCAGGCGGTGGGCATCGCGGACAGAGCAGAACCTGCTGACCAGGAACCAGGAGGAGACAGTCAGGCCGCCCGAGGGTGGGAACAGTCTAGCACCTGCAGGAAGGAAACAAAATGAATGTGAGGAAACAGGCTCCCCTGCCCCGTCCCTAACAACAGGGCTTTGTTCCTTTCATCTGAGGATCTCAGAGCCCTTTTCAAATATTAATCTAGAGCCCTGTGAGGCACAGAGCAGTCAAATGACTTCTCTGAAGTCCCCCAGCATGTAAGTGGAAGCAGTAACTGTGGAATCCAGGAGCTTTAATTCCAAGTCCTCCCACGCCCCCCTACTAGACAGCACTGCCTCTCTTACTATTGTGCCAGACAGGATGTGTGTGGCCCAGGATTAACTGAAGAGAAATGTGGCACCTTAGAGACTAACAAATTTATTAGAGCATAAGCTTTCATGGGATACATGAAAGCTTATGCTCTAATAAATTTGTTAGTCTCTAAGGTGCCACAAGTACTCCTGTTCTTTTTGCAGCTACAGACTAACATGGCTGCTACTCTGAAACCTGAAGAGAAATGGGGTCACCAGGCCACTGACTAAGGAGAGAGACACTTAGAGGTTTGCCTCCTGTGGGGGGAGTCCAGATCTGGAATTGGAACCGAGCTTCCCCAGAGTTCAGAGAATTCTAGAGGTCAGAGATGGAGGAGACCTAGCAGATCCTCCAGGGGCCAATGCAAGATTCTTACAGACAGGATGTTTCCAAGTGTTTTATCCAGCCTAGTTTTAAATGTTTCAAGTGATGCAGCTTCTGTCCCTTCCTCTGGGGGATTATCCCACAGTCTAATGGATCTCACCTGTTAGAGTGTTTTCCTGGTATCTGCCCTGCCTTAAGTCACGCCTTTACTCCTAACAGTCAGAGCAGATGTTGCAGCGTGGCCTGTTGCAGAGAGAGGCCTGCGCTCTATACCTCAGAGCTGAATCTGAGGCAAGAGTTGGGAGGGTGTTGAAGCAGTGGTCTTGTATGCGGCCATCTCTGGCTACCGCAGGATGCCTGAGAACAGGAGGGCTATGTTCATCTTTCTCAGAAGGCTCCATGTGAACCAGCAGGTACCTACCCATTCCAATCCCTCCTGAGATGGAGTGTTCCACATTGGGGCCCATCACAGTGGAGAGCGTGGGGAGGAACAAACAGCTGCAAAACAAAGAAAGCAGAAATTCAAGCCTGTCTCAGCGAGCTATTAAGGACCTGGCTCTGTGCTCTTTCCGCACGCCAACCTCCCACTGACTACAATCCTGCAGCCTCAGCCCCTCAGTGGGTCCAGGCTGATGATGAGGGTAAGAGCATGGCAGAGATGGAGGAGACCTAGCAGATCCTCCAGGGGCCAATGCAGGATCACTAGGAGGGCTGTGGGTAGACTGTATGAGTTGCTAGCAGTGCTGCACGGAGGGGAATTATGGGAGCAGGAAGATCTGCTATGACTCTCTTGTTTGGTCCAAAATAAGAGACTGGAGGCTCTGTAAAGTGATACAAAAAGCAGCATGAATCGCAGCAATACCCGTATCCCTCAGGGGACATGTCGAACTCCACGAAGGACGGTGCCAAGGAAGTGTTGTGTGGCTGGAAGTTCCGCGGCGACGTCATGGAGATGAGACTCATAGATGTCTGGAGAGCCATCGCAGAGCCCCTGGACGCCCGTGGGGAACTGGTGTTCCGCGTGGCTAGCTGAGGAACCACAGGATTGTCTGGTACGGCTGCTCCTGAATCTATGACAATAAAGCCCGTCATTAGCAATGCACAGTGCTGTCATTGCTTCCATTCTGTAGCATGCTTCTTTCCAATTCATTGATTGCAGCCACAAAGCATGCATCTGATCAGTCACAGCTTCTCCCTCTATGCTCAATTAGTCCTCAGTGGGCTGCAGAAATCTTTCTGGTGCTGCAGAGGGTGTGGGGGGTGAAATAGGAGTGGAGCTGGGGGAATGATGCATTGTTCAGTCAGTCAGCAATTTTGCAAAATCAGAAAAAAAACCACATTTTTTCACATTGAACAGAAAATGAAATTTTAAATTTTTTGCAGCAAATCGAAAAAAAGCCAAAACAAGTTTCCTTTCAGATCAGACGGAACGTTTTGTTTGGACAAAACTGAAACTTTTGATTTTGATGTCAACGTTTCTTGAATGTTTTTGAACTTTGAAATAAAATTAAAGGAAATTTTGAAAAGAAACATTGGTTCAAACTGAAAAATCAAAACGTTGCCATGGGGGACGGGCAGGGTGGGGGGAGAAGGAGCCGGCGGTGGTGGTAGGGGTTTTTTTTTTGTTTTATACAAACAGTTTGGTGCACAAATTCACAGAGTATTTCAGTGTCAACAAACCTGCATTGGTCAGCGAAAAAAGTTTCAGACAAAAGCGTCCCCCAGTTGTAGGTGAGGTCTGCGAGAAGAGCTCTGAGAAGCAGCTCTTCTTCCCCAACATAGCTCCTCAGGTAGGAGTGCACTTCCCTGCCCTCTTCCTCCTTGGGGCAGGTGCCTAACCCTGCTGGTTCCTTTCCCCACCTCCATCATTCAATAGCTGAAGGGCTAAACCCAACGGGCAGGTGAGTGCTGCGTTTGTGCCTGTGCAGAACTTGTGGAGCTGGTTCTCCACCACCCTGCCCCTTATGGAGTTACTGGCGCATGTGCAAAACACGTGTATGGGGTGGGAATTCTATCATTATGGTTTTGTACCGGTGAGGAGCACAGGGCGTGTGCTGCCTGAAGTGAATAATGCTCCGTATAGATGCACTCCCTCTAGATCCACAGGAGAAGGCAGGTATGCTCATGCCCCCAGCCCAGTAGGCCATACACCTTTGGGGAGCACTGCTGGATGAGCTAGTGTAAACCACCGGTCAGCATCCCACTCTGTGTGAGGATTTGAGTTTATCACAGCCTCGGGGACAGAGTCTATCATGAGCTCAAGCTATCAAACCTCGGCTTTGAGCTCTGAACGCTCTTGGCTCAGCTCCTGCTGTTGATCAACATGCCAGTTTGTCACAGTGGCCCACTCTAGAGACTAATGTTCTCTGGCACGCTAGATCTGCGCTGTGCCTGGCTTCTCAGCAAGTAGGTCTGGCAGCAGCTTTCCTTCCCCAGCATGCGCACCCGGAATACCAACTCCATTCTCCACGCTGCTGCTCTCACCTTCACTGCAAGCTGCTTTACACAAACTAGTCTCTTGATACAATGGAGTCTTAGCCGGGTTTCCGCACGCCCCAGTCACGGCTGGCGGAGGGGTCCCAAGCCAGAGGAACTGCCTGAGAACACAAACACCTTTGTATAGGATATATGGGAGCACTGCCATCAATGCATACACAGCAAAGCCCTGAGGTTACTGCCTTCTAGCTAGTGAGGCCAACTTTACTTTGAAAGGCAGAGTGGGACAAAAAATAGAAATCACACTCTAAAGCTTTTCCCCACACAAAAGAATGGCTTTTTGGCGGAATCAACATTTTCCAAAATTAAAGAAAACATTGTTTGTTTCATCTTCTTTTATCCCTCACTTTCTTAACTTGTTTTTTATTGGGGGGGGGGGGCGAGGGGGGAATCCACATTTGAAACAAAACAAAAATCTTCATATTCATTGTTTTCATCAAATTTCTTTTTTTCAAAAATTCCTGGAAAAGTTTCAAATGGAATGAAATAAATGGATTTTCTCTTATTTTTTGGTTTAAAAAAAAAGAAAGAAAGAAAGAAAGCTGTTTGACCAGCTCTGCAGAAAAGCCTATGTGTACACCGGCCTGGGCATGAGTTTAAATCAGTAACACCACTACACCATATCTGAAATGCAGAGGATAATCAAGAGGCCACTGATTTCATAAGGATCTTGCAAGCCACCTGACACTCTTAAAGGAAGACATTCCTAAAACCAGGTGTCCCCTAAATCCTTAAAAAAAATCAGTTGCCTCTTGATTATCCTCTGCATTTCAGATATGATGTGATGGAGTCGCGGATTTCAACATCCCTAATATTAGCACCACAAGGCTGGTTATATCTTCCCCAATATTTTTCTCTCTCCCAAATCTTTGCTTTGTCTGGTGCTGGCTGCGATTTGCAGACAAAGTTCCACAGTGCCATGAGAAAAGCTGAATTTCCAGCCAAACCAGAAGGAGGAAGCTTTAGAAATCTCACAAGAAAACAATCTACAGCTCAGCTTTGGACAAGATGTTCGGAGAATCTGGACAAATTTGTGGTGCGCATTCAAACCCAGCCTGCACTCCACTCCTTCCAAAGCCCACGCCACACTGGCCTTTGTTAGCTTTATTGGAGACTGTGTGGTC
Organism: Caretta caretta; assembly: GCF_965140235.1. NCBI lineage: Eukaryota > Metazoa > Chordata > Testudines > Cheloniidae > Caretta > Caretta caretta. The sequence continues at coordinate 59,291,114 of NC_134212.1, read as the reverse complement.
TATTGATGTGAGCAAGAGACTGAGCAATATGACTCCTGGGTCTGTCTTTGACAGTGTGCGCAAATGTGGGAAAATCAATGCATCTCTTTGCACCTCAGTTTCCCCATCTGAAAAACAGGAAAATAATCCTTTCCTCCTAGGTGTACTGCACTTCTTTAATTAATTAACATCTATCAAGTGCTTTGAGATCCCTGGGTGGAAGGTTCTACAGAAATGCAAAGATTTACTACCCTAGGTCCCAATTCTGCAATTTATTCAAGCATGTCCCTAACTTTCACCCTGTGGGGTGTCCCAGCTGGGTGAAGTGTCTTGCTGAATCACAGTGCTAGTTTGTGTTAGTCTATTTCCTTAAAGGATCCACAGCCTTAGTGCAGAAAGACACTATAAAACCACTTTGCTAAATACAGATCCGGTACCTTAATACATCTGGCTCAATGGATTGTGAGGCCAGCTTCTCAAAAATCCTGATGAGAGGCAGGTGCAATGGGTGGCTGTCATTGTTCAGAGCATGCTGACAGGAGGTTATGATGGTGCTCAGCAAGCCGGATGCGCACATCACCTGACGGCTCTTCTCCGATTTCACCAAGGACTGGACGTGATCGGCCACAGCGCATTGGATTTCCTGGGAAAGCTAAAACAAAGAGAGGGCTGGTGTCAGTGTGCCTGAGACCCTAACTCCACAGACTGGCTCCATGCGGATCCTTGATTTCAATGGGCTCCAGAGAGCTGCAGAGGTCCACCCAAGAGCAGCAGCTTGCAGGATCGGCGTCTACAGCAATACTGCTTTGATTAAATCCATTAGTGGCTGTGCCATAAAATTCAGCATCAGGAGAGCCCAGCCATCTTCTCCCATCTGACTACTGCTCAGTCATCTGTGGTCAAGCTCTCTTGCAGAAACACCATGTTTGTGAAGGGACTAAGGTAGAAGTCAGTCAGTTCCCCTGTATAAGACAGAGATAACACCACTTGCTCTCTCACGATTCATAGATATTTAGGCCAGAAGGGACCATTATGATCATCTAGTCCGACCTCCCGCACAACGCAGGCCACAGAATTTCACCCACCACTCCTAAAAAAGACCTCACACCTATATCTGTGCTATTGAAGTCCTCAAATTGTAGTTTGAAGACCTCAAGGAGCAGAGAATCCTCCAGCAAGTGACCCGTGCCCCATGCTACAGAGGAAGGCGAAAAACCTCCAGGGCCTTCCAATCTACCCTGGAGGAAAATTCCTTCCCGACCCCAAATATGGCGATCAGCTAAACCCTGAGCATATGGGCAAGATTCATCAGCCAGATACTACAGAAAATTCTTTCCCGGGTAACTTGGATCTTACCCCATCTAAAAACCCATCACAGGCCATTGGGCCTATTTACCATGAACATTTAATTACCAAAACCATGTTATCCCATCATACCATCTCCTCCATAAACTTATCGAGTTTAATCTTAAAGCAAGATAGATCTTTTGCCCCCACTACTTCCCTCGGAAGGCTATTCCAAAACTTCACTCCTCTGATGGTTAGAAACCTTCGTCTAATTTCTAATCTAAATTTCCTAGTGGCCAGTTTATATCCATTTGTTCTTGTGTCCACATTGGTACTGAGTTTAAATAATTCCTCTCCCTCTCTGATATTTATCCCTCTGATATATTTATAGAGAGCAATCATATCTCCCCTCAACCTTCTTTTAGTTAGGCTAAACAAGCCAAGCTCCCTGAGTCTCCTTTCATAAGACAAGTTTTCCATTCCTCGGATCATCCCAGTAGCCCTTCTCTGTACCTGTTCCAGTTTGAATTCATCCTTCTTAAACATGGGAGACCAGAACTGCACACAGTATTCCAGGTGAGGTCTCACCAGTGCCTTATATAACGGTACTAAAACCTCCTTATCCCTACTGGAAATACCTCTCCTGATGCATCCCAAGATGACATTAGCTTTTTTCACAGCCATATCACATTGGCAGCTCATAGTCATCCTATGATCAACCAATACTCCAAGGTCCTTCTCCTCCTCCGTTACTTCTAGTTGATGTGTCCCTAGCTTATAACTAAATTTCTTGTTATTAATCCCTAAATGCATGACCTTACACTTCTCACTATTAAATTTCATCCTATTCCTATTACTCCAGTTTACAAGGTCATCCAGATCCTCCTGTAGGGTATCCCTGTCCTTCTCTAAATTAGCAATACCTCCCAGCTTTGTATCATCTGCAAACTTTATTAGCACACTCCCACTTTTTGTGCTGAGGTCAGTAATAAAAAGATTAAATAAGATTGGTCCCAAAACTGATCCTTCAGGAACTCCACTGGTAACCTCCCTCCAACTTGACAGTTCACCTTTCAGTAGGACCCGTTGTAGTCTCCCCTTTAACCAATTCCCTATCCACCTTTCAATTTTCCTATTGATGCTCATCTTATCCAATTTAACTAATAATTCCCCATGTGGCACAGTATCAAACGCCTTACTAAAATCTAAGTAAATTAGATCCACTGCGTTTCCTTTATCTAAAAAATCTGTTACTCTCTCAAAGAAGGAGATCAGGTTGGTTTGGCACGATCTACCTTTTGTAAAACCATGTTGTATTTTGTCCCATTTACCATTGACTTCAATGTCCTTAACTACCTTCTCCTTCAAAATTTTTTCCAAGACCTTGCATACTACAGATGTCAAACTAACAGGCCTATAATTACTTGGATCACTTTTTTTCCCTTTCTTAAAAATAGGAACTATGTTAGCAATTCTCCAATCATACGGTACAACCCCTGAGTTTACAGATTCATTAAAAATTCTTGCTAATGGGCTTGCAATTTCTTGTGCCAATTCTTTTAATATTCTTGGATGAAGATTATCTGGGCCCCCCGATTTAGTCCCATTAAGCTGTTTGAGTTTCGCTTCTACCTCAGATATGGTGATGTCTACCTCCATATCCTCATTCCCATTTATCATGCTACCATTATCCCTAAGATCCTCTTTAGTCTTATTAAAGACTGAGGCAAAGTATTTGTTTAGATATTGGGCCATGCCTAGATTATCCTTGACCTCCACTCCATCCTCAGTTTTTAGCGGTCCCACTTCTTCTTTCTTTGTTTTCTTCCTATTTATATGACTATAGAACCTTTTACTATTGGTTTTAATTCCCTTTGCAAGGTCCAACTCTACTTGACTTTTAGCCTGTCTCACTTTATCCCTACATATTCTGACCTCAATAAGGTAGCTTTCCTTACTGATCCCTCCCTATATGCTTTCTGCTTTTTCTTAATTACCTCTCTAAGATGCTTGCTCATCCAGCTTGGTCTACAACTCCTGCCTATGAATTTTTTCCCCTTTCTTGGGATGCAGGCTTCCGATAGCTTCTGCAGCTTTAATTTAAAATAATCCCAGGCCTCCTCTACCTTTAAACCCATAAATTCTTCAGTCCAATCCACTTCCCTAACTAATTTCCTTAATTTTTGAAAGTCAGCCCTTTTGAAATCAAAAACCCTAGTTGCAGATTTATTTTTGTTAATCCTTCCATTCAGTTTGAACTGAATTAGCTCATGATCACTTGAGCCAAGATTATCCCCTACAACCATTTCCTCTATGAGGTCCTCATTACTCACCAAGACCAAATCTAAAATGGCATCCCCTCTAGTCGGTTCAGCAACTACTTGCTGAAGGAATCCATCAGCTATCGCATCTAGGAAAATCTGAGCCCTATTATTATTACTAGCACTCGTCCTCCAGTCTATATCTGGGAAGTTAAAGTCTCCCATGATACACAGGGCATGATCCAGCAAAGCATGTAAGCACATGCTTAACTTTAAGCACATGGGCAGTCACACTAATGTGACCTATGTCAGAGTAACAGCCGTGTTAGTCTGTATTCGCAAAAAGAAAAGGAGTACTTGTGGCACCTTAGAGACTAACCAATTTATTTGAGCATAAGCTTTCGTGAGCTACAGCTCACTTCATCGGATGCATACTGTGGAAAGTGTAGAAGATCTTTTTATACACACAAAGCATGAAAAAATGGGTGTTTACCACTACAAAAGATTTTCTCTCCCCCCACCCCACTCTCCTGCATTGGCACCTTGACAGCAGGATTGTCTGGCTATGTAGACTCCCTCCTCAGGCCCTACGCAACCAGCACTCCCAGCTACCTTCAAGACACCACTGTCTTCCTGAGGAAACTACAATCCATCGGTGATCTTCCTGATAACACCATCCTGGCCACTATGGATGTAGAAGCGCTCTACACCAACATTCCACACAAAGATGGACTACAAGCTGTCAAGAACACTATCCCCGATAATGTCACGGCTAACCTGGTGGCTGAACTTTGTGACTTTGTCCTTACCCATAACTATTTTACATTTGGGGACAATGTATACCTTCAAATCAGTGGCACTGCTATGGGTACCCGCATGGCCCCACAGTATGCCAACATTTTTATGGCTGACTTAGAACAACGCTTCCTCAGCTCTCGTCCCCTAATGCCCCTACTCTACTTGCGCTATATTGATGACATCTTCATTATCTGGACCCATGGAAAAGAAGCCCTTGAGGAATTCCACCATGATTTCAACAATTTCCATTCCACCATCAACCTCAGCCTGGTCCAGTCCACACAAGAGATCCAGTTCCTGGACACTACAGTGCTAATAAACAATGGTCACATAAACACCACCCTATACCGGAAACCTACTGACCGCTATTCCTACCTACATGCTTCCAGCTTTCACCCTGACCACACCACACGATCCATTGTCTACAGCCAAGCTCTATGATACAACCGCATTTGCTCCAACCCCTCAGACAGAGACAAACACCTACAAGATCTCTATCAAGCATTCTTACAACTACAATACCCACCTGCTGAAGTGAAGAAACAGATTGATAGAGCCAGAAGAGTTCCCAAAAGTCATCTACTACAGGACAGGCCTAACAAAGAAAACAACAGAACGCCACTAGCCGTTACCTTCAGCCCCCAACTAAAACCCCTCCAACGCATTATTAAGGATCTACAACCTATCCTGAAGGATGACCCAACACTCTCACAAATCTTGGGAGACAGGCCAGTCCTTGCCTACAGACAGCCCCCCAACCTGAAGCAAATACTCACCAGCAACCACACACCACACAACAGAACCACTAACCCAGGAACCTATCCTTGCAACAAAGCCCGTTGCCAACTGTGCCCACATAGCTATTCAGGGGACACCATCACAGGGCCTAATAACATCAGCCACACTATCAGAGGCTCGTTCACCTGCACATCCACCAACGTGATATATGCCATCATGTGCCAGCAATGCCCCTCTGCCATGTACATTGGTCAAACTGGACAGTCTCTACGTAAAAGAATAAATGGACACAAATCAGATGTCAAGAATTATAACATTCATAAACCAGTCAGAGAATACTTCAATCTTTCTGGTCACGCGATTACAGACATGAAAGTTGTGATATTACAACAAAAAAAACTTCAAAACCAGACTCCAGCAAGAGACTGTTGAATTGGAATTCATCTGCAAATTGGATACAATTAACTTAGGCTTGAATAGAGACTGGGAGTGGCTAAGTCATTATGCAAGGTAACCTATTTCCCCTTGTTTTTTCCTACTCCCCCCCACTTCCTCAGACGTTCTTGTTAAACCCTGGATTTGTGCTGGAAATGGCCCACCTTGATTATCATACACACTGTAAGGAGAGTGATCACTTTAGATAACCTATTACCAGCAGGAGAGTGGGGTGGGGGGAGAGAAAACCTTTTGTAGTGGTAAACACCTGTTTTTTCATGCCTTGTGTGTATAAAAAGATCTTCTATACTTTCCACAGTATGCATCCGATGAAGTGAGCTGTAGCTCACGAAAGCTTACGCTCAAATAAATTGGTTAGTCTCTAAGGTGCCACAAGTACTCCTTTTCTTAATGTGACCTACTCAGTGCTTTAGAAACAACCATGAATTAAGGCCTTGATCCAGTAAAAATCTTCAGCACCTGCTTAACTTTAAGCACCGCTTAAGTGCTTTGCTGAATGGAGGCCTTCAGTTGTTCTTAAGCACTTTTTAAAAAACTGAATTTGTGTTGATTTTTAAAGCAGCTTGTAGGCCAGCCAGGATGTAGGAAGGCCCAGAGACCCAAGTGGACTCTGTAGGAGTAACTGTATATAGTATATATCACCATAAATCTTTGTAAGATTGGGGCATTTCTCACAGGAGAAGCATTTGGATGTGTTAAATATTGTTGAGGGAAATAGTTAATACAAACTTTATGTAGTAAAGAATTACAGATGATGACATAGATTCATAGATATTAAGGTCAGAAGGGACCATTATGATCATCTAGTCTGACCTCCTGTACAACGCAGGACACAGAATCTCACCCACCCACTCCTGTGATAAACCTCTCACCTATGTCTGAGCTATAGAAGTCCTCAAATCATGGTTTAAAGACTTCAAGGTGCAGAGAATCCTCCAGCAAGTGACCCGTGCCCCATGCTACAGAGGAAGGCAAAAAACCCCCAGGGCGTCTTCCAATCTGCCCTGGAGGAAAATTCCTTCCCGACCCCAAATATGGCGATCAGCTGAACCCTGAGCATATGCGCAAGATTCCGATGACATCAGACATGCAGAAAATGTAGCTGATGTCCACATTCTGGGCTTGATCTTGCAATGTTAATTGGAAATAACTCCACCAGGCTCACTGTGAAGTAGACTGGTATAACACTGGTATCAGTAAGAGGAGATTCACATCTTTGACCATGTAGGCTAGATTCTGAAGTGCTCAGGGCTGGAATTTGACATGTTCAATGCCCACTATCAGGGCCTGAGCTCAGCTCCCATTCAGGCACCCTAAATTAGGGTCAGATTTTCAAAAGTGCTGAGCACCCACCTGGCAGCCCCCACTGCAACATTAATGGCCAGATTTTCAAGACAGCTCCCAGCACCCAACCTGCAGAGCCTTCTGGACAATCTGCCCCCTTATTTTGGTGTCTCAATGGAAATTAAGCTCTTTAGAAATCTAGCTCTAAATCTCAATGATTTATTCTTTTATCTTTACACAAGCAGAAACGTATATTCTCTCACTACACTTATAAGATCCCTTCCGGATACAATACACATTTCTCTTCTTCTAGCAAGAGGACTGGGTGAGCTGTGGAAATGAATGTCTAGTTTATAACTCTTTTATATTTTTATTGCCGTTTTTTCACTTACTCTTCCACGGGATGAAAACAAATTATTATTTACAATCTGCGTAAAGTTGAAAAAAAGATAAAAAAGATACAGATCTTGGCTAAGTGAAACTATAGGTTTACTCCAAAATAAATCCAATAGAACCATAATGGAGTACAAAAAAATTGATTGTTCTCATTATCACAGCAGCGCTGTCAATATCGAGATTGCCTTGTTTTGAATAAAATGTGCTGTTTTCAGGAATATTAGTTCCAGTAAAATGTTTTTTTAGTGAAAACGTTAATGGTGGCAGGAAACCAGTCTACATTTCCCCATATACATGGATTGATTTTCCTAACACATATTACTTGCACCATGAGTCAGGGAACTGGAGGTTCAATTAGAACACAGCAGGGCTCACAGCTCTGCATCAGATTAAAGTCTGAGGGCAAAATGTCATCTAGTAATTTGCCCGACATTCTTAAGTAGTCCCAGCTTCCTCCTTCTAACAATTCATCACTTCAAAACTCGGTAGTTGAATTTCTCTCCCTTCCAAATGATGTCGGTTTGTTAGGGGACAGACAAATGCCTCAAAAGGTTCAAAGTGTGGATTCATTTTGACAGGATACGGTCCCCTTGGGCTTAAAAATGAGATAGGCATAGACCCACAAAAAACAAATAAATCTTGCACTCCCCTAGCACCTCTCATTCAAGGAACTCAAAGCCCTTTGCACACATTCATTGAGTAACTTCCCAACACACCCTTGAGGGAGGTACTATTTGATGCTATATCTCATTGATCCACTTATAGAGGGATTTTCAAAAGCAGCTATGGTGCCTAACTGCCCTGGAAATTATTGAGAGTTAAGCACCCGGCACCTTTGACAATCCCATTTGTAGGAGCCTAACACACTGACTTTCAATGAGACGTAGGCTCCTAACTCACTTACGTGCTTTTGAAAATATTACCCAGAGCGAGTAAGTCACACCAAGCCAGGACTGCCAGAATTGGGACAAGAACCCAGAACTTGAGTCCCCTGTTGCAGCCATGAGACACAGTCCCTCTCTAGCACAACAGCTTACTAATTAGGAGCTTACCCATTGGTATTAATGAGTAAGAACTGCTTGAGTGAATGCTTGCAGAACTGGGCTCTGTCATGCCACAGTGCAACTGAAGCCATACGTTATGGCTTGCAGCATCCATGTGTGGTGAGAAGGGGGAGCAGGAAGTAGGCACTTCCTATGAATTGTATATGAATATGAATTGTATATACTTCGCTTCCATATAGATACAAAGATGGCTTGTCTGACTTCTTTGAATGAACCATTTCTACCTTGCTTTTTCACCCATGTGCTCCTGGGGCTCTTTCCTGTTCCAGAGGGTCCTGCACCCAGCACAGTTCCTGAGAAGTTCTGGAGTGAGCTTTTAAAGAAATGGCATGGCTTGCACCACAGCTTCAGAGTCTAGATCAGCACTGAGATAAGGGCTGCTGGGACTGCCTTGCAGCCATTCCACCTTGTACTGAATCTCACACTCTAAGCGGGAGTCAGGGCTAGGATGAAAGGTGTCTCTTTGGGCTGCAGTAATTCCTGTTGGGGAATCAGTCGATGATGTCCCTCCCAGCCCCGGAATCAGCATCGAACCATCCTGGTGCTAAGAATGCTAGCAGTGCTGCCTTTTGGAAGAGATGTACAACTGGGGACTTAACCATTAGTAATCAAGGCAATCAAGACCTCTTGGAAAGTTAAGGGCAGAGGTATTAACTCTGGGGTCCTGCCCAAAGTCTAACTCATTGAATTACATTCTGCTTCCCTAACATCCTCCTGCAGACTCGGCTGAATACTGTCTTTTCCACACTGTGTTCTAAATTCTTTGTAGTGCTGTGCCATCAGACCTCTGAGTCTGGCCTGATAGGTGGATGTAGTGGTCCTGATATACAGTCAGTAAAACCTGGTAGGATCTTTCTGGATGAAAGGCGCAGCAAAAAGAGAACATTTCTGCATAATTTGCTAGGGTTTCTTGGAAGATTCCATAGTTGGAGCTTGATTTTTAAGCAAATGTACATTTCTGAGAGTTTGGGTGATTCCAGAGAGTTTGGATGGTTTTTATGGAGAGAGTGTGAAGAGCACATTACACTGCACCAGGGTCAGAGCAGCACAGTGAGATGATGTGCAGACAGCCTGCAGGTTTTTTGTTCTGTTACAGTTGGGACAGCATCTACACAGAGAATCTCATGTTAAGTCAATCCTGCAGCCCTCCAGATGCTATGACATCTTTGCATGGACATCTCTCAAAGCCAGACAAGTCAGCTGGGTCAGCTCCCCTCCTTCAAGGGTAAAGCCTTTGGCGGGGGAGGGGGGGTGCTCGAGAGGAAGATTTGGCTCCCAGCTCCCCAAAACAGGCTGCAGGACCTGCCCCCACACCCTGCCGATCTCCCCAGCCCATGCATCTGTCCAGCTCTGTGCCCCAGGCACATCTCTCTGCAGGCCCTGGCAGTGCAGCTCCAAAGGAGGAATTGAACCCTGACCTCAGATGCCTTGGGGACCCCTTAAAGAGTGTATTACCATAAGCTAAGGAATGCTATGGCATTAACAGAGAAGATGATGTGCCTCCACCCAGACCATTTCACCACTCCCACCCCCTCGGCACACACACAGATTCCAGGCCCAGAGAAGAGTTTTGAAGGACTCCAAAGAAATTGTGCTATCACAGCAGCTGATCTCCTTTTCCACATGGGAGGGGAGATATCTACCCCTTAGCACTCCCACCCCACTAACTGTGTCTGGCAATCCGAGACAATTCAACAGCTTAATAAGAACAGTAAGATACCCCTGATACAGAGCAGCCAGGTAGGTCCTTCTCTGTCCCTCAGCTACTCCATTATTAATGCTGCCTAAACCCATCTTCTACATGCAGGACACCTGGCTGTTGGTTTCTCTCATCTGCAATTGACTTTTTAAAATTAATGTATAAACATAGAATTAAAGGGAGCCCAACAAGTCCAAATGAGAATGGCAGCAAGGAAGGATACAGCATCTACATACATCCCCAGGAAGAAGAGATCAATGCTAGAGGGGGAGGGTAACCTTGTGGTTAACTCTGGATAGGGAAGATCTGGATTCAGTTCTTGGCTCTGCTTAGGCAAGTCACTCTAGATCAGCGGTGTCCAATACGTTCGCCACTAGCCACATGTGGCTAATAGGCTATTGAATTGTGGCTAATGCCTGTGGCTTTTTTATAATGTAGCTAATAAGAAAAATTCAAAACCACAAGCGTGGCTAGCATCGAATTTCTATTGGACACTGCTGCCTAGATGATCTGGGGTGTCCCTTATGGCCTTGAACTCTGTGACTTAGGGCTAGATTCTTCATTTGCTTTGCATCTTGGGTAGTCATTTACATAGGTGCTGGAACTACAGATCCTGGGGGGGCTGCCACACCTCCTGTGGTTTCCATCATATAGAGGGTTTCAGTGGCTCTCAGCACCCCCACTATACACATTGTTCCAGCACCCCTGGTCACTTGCACCAGTGTAAAATGCTACCCCATGAGAACAGAGATTATAACAGAATATAGATGCTATAATGGGGGGTGTGGAATCCCCGTCACTGAAGGTTATTAAGAACAGGCTGGACAAACACCTGGCAGGAACAGTCTAGGTTTACTTGGTCCTGGCTCAGCGCAGGGGGCTGTACAAGATGACCTCTCCTAGTCCCTTCCAGCCCTCCGTTATATGGTTCTATGATAATGACACTTTAAATCACACCTTCTTCTTTTTAAAAAGGCAGTATAGTGGAGAAAGTACCGGAGTAGGAGCTAGGAGAGCTGAGTTCTAGTCTTCACTCTGTCATTACTGTGCAGGTCACTTCCCAACTTTGGGCTTCTGTGTCCCCCACTTCCCTTTGTCTTGTCTATTGAGATAGTCTCTGACCCTGGAGGGTTCACAATCTATTCCTATGTGCCTGTGTATAGGCTATAGCAGAATAGGCCCCGATCTTGGTTGTGGTCCTCGAGGTGCTACTGTAATATAAATAATAATAGTAAATGCTCATGGGGTGAGAAGTGTCAAATATCAAAACATAACTCATGAAACATGAAAGTGGCTAATTATGACATTGCCACAACGTTATAAGCAGCAATTCACCACTTGGAAAGTGCAATTGTGCAGTTTTTGTGAAGTGCCCTGCTATGAAAGTTAGCAACAAGAGCAAACCATTTAGTTTCGGTTAAATCAAGGACTACCTCCAAAGGCAAAGTAGTGAGAAAAGGCCTAAAAGCAGCACCACTGGGTAAGATGCAAGTAGGTATTAAAACAACCACTGTCTGTCTCTCTGGATCTCAGTATGCTTGGAGTGAGGGAGTCAGCACAATCTTTTGAGAATGCACAGCCTTCTTCCCCTATCCATACAACCGAGTCACACACAAGCTCCCAAATACAACCTGATCACGAGAGAGACCTGCTAAAGGTAATTGCAGCACAAAATGGAAAACTGGGCCAAACTCAGACTGCGGAGATAAAGCTAATCTGTAAGATTGGTTAAATGATGAACTGTGTGACAGGTTTTGAATGAAGGAGTCAACTCCTCCACCTCCAGTCATCACTGAACGACTCTACAAACTGATCACGAGGAACATTCAGCACAGGAATACATTTTAAAAAGTGTTGTTCCCCCTAGGAAATACATTCTTTGTACTTCCTGGTTCACTGACAAGAGCACGGAATGCATCTTTCTGTGATGTCACAAAGACCAGGCCCGGCAGTGACACTTCTGGCATCTGAGAGGCTTCATCCTGGGAAATCATCCAGAAAGCAGGAAATGCCGAGATAACTTTAAAGAGGAGAAGCAATATGTAAAAGTTCAATATAAATATCTTTCTGTGGCAAATGCCCTGCGCCACAAAGCTTGCTTAGGGGGGACGGTAAATAAGTTTATTTTGCCGTTAGCTTTCCAAATAGGCATCAATTTCATTTTGACACTGATGATTTTGCATTTAAGGAAAGAGAATATTTGCTTTGCATAAATGGGGTCATTACAATGAATGGACACAGTTTGCAAAAGCACCAGGGTTGAGTGCTCACATGAGTGATGCTCGATAAATTTCCTTTAAAGACTCAAACAGCACCTCTGCCTTTTTTTTTTTAAGGGCTTTTAGCAAATTTTCATATGTCTCATTTGACATCCATATGTTTTTTTAATTGCCAGTAGAGATGACTGCAACACACAACCACAGATCTATTCTCATCAGCTGTTAATTGTCATACTGGTCAGGTCAGAAGAATAGGCTGCTGTGTGAGATCGAGTCTCCTGTCTGTCTTGCTACTTATTATCACTCTCAGTACATTGACATGCTCAGTGTTACTTCAGCAAATCACTGCTTTGGTCTGATAAAGGTCACCAAGAAGCAGCAAATCCAACTGGGAATGGATCCTATTTCCTTAGGTCAGAATCAGAATGCATTAATGTTTATTGAGCTCCACTAATGCTTCTGCAGAGCAGTGCTTGCTGGTTCCCCTCTTTGGTGAAATGGAAGGATTTGTATATGAAGCTGGACTGATTCCTTCAGGAAGATAACTCCATGCTCCATCCAAAATGTTTTTACATGGCATTCAGACTAGCAAAGTGGTGCTCAGCGCCCACTCATTGTCCATCTCTGCTGTTGAAGAACATGCTGTTCAACTCAGCCCCAAACTCTAGGCCAAAAACCTTCTCCCAGACCTTTGTGTGGATCCTGACAGACATTTTGTTCTCCTTAGAAACAGGCTCCTACCTCTGGGAAAGCTGAACATCTGAGTCAAGATCCACTTCTGAGCTATCAGAGGAGAGCTTTGTCTTCTGTCATCTTCTGGTCTTCAGATGTGCCTCATGACAAAGCACAAGCGCTACCAGCCAGCCAGCTGTAAGAGCCCCCTTGGGCAGAGAGCCCAATCCAGTCCCCAATGAACTCAGCGGAAGCCCTTTCTATGATTTCAGCAAGATGGAATTGGGCACAGGGAGCATATGCCACACCACCACCACGGTATAGCCGCATAAGGGACTGAAAAACACAACTGGCATCTCCATTCCTTGCTGCAGCTGCTTCCTGGGCTGTCAGGCAGAGAACACATAGTGAGCCACATGCAAGGATTCTTTCCTTGTTTGGAAGCAGAAATAAAGGAGCATTTATATGGCCAAACACATGCCAAAGCCCATTCCCCTTCCAGCAGGTAGGATGCTGCCCGTTTACAGGACAGATACCCTGAGTACATGGGGCCCACTGTTGGAAAGGTCCAACCATAAAACATTCCAGCTACCTCCAATACGACTCCCAAACCAGCGTATGGATGGGAAGGGAAGAACAACTGGCATGCTGTGTCCAGTGTGACGTGCACACAGGGTGCCACAGCCCCCTGCTGGCTTTTCAAGAGGTTTCCTCATTTCCCTTCTATCTGCTACCACTCCACCACCATGGGGAGTTATTTATCTGTCAGGGCTCCTTGAGCTACAGCTTTTGCACAAGACCATGACCCCCTGATGCCTGAGTAGCTCGCTGCTCTGCCAGTGGGCTCCCAGCACTGTTCAATACCAGGAATGTGTCAGAGGCTGACACCAGAAAGCTGACACAGCCATGGCAGAGCTTCAGTCTATTGTGTCTCACCCATCACCAGAGAATTTCGGGAGACTACATCATAATCGCGGGTTACACTAGGAGGCAGAAAAACCTCAGAAGCACTAGCTGCTAGTACAGCTTGTATGCAGAACAAATTTGGCCCAGAAATCACAGCAAGAATAAAATATGGAGATTCACACAATCAGCTTCACAGAGTTCATCTTCAGATTATAATGAGACTTCAAATCACATATATTAAGGAAGGCAGCATTTTCTACCAGACAGAAGCAGAGGACTTAGAGACACAGGTTCTATTCCTGTCTGTGTTGCCGATGTGATCTTGGGCTAGTCACTTCACCTCTCTATGCTTCTATTTGCCCTCCCACCCTTTCTCGCATCTGTTTAGATTGCAAGCATTTCGGGACAGGGACTGCCTCTTATTAAGCGTGTACAATGGGGCTCTGATCTCCATTGTTATAATACTAAATAAATTACAACTACTACTGATTCCTTATCAAATGAGAGAAGGGGGAAGAAGAAAAGAGAAGGGAAGGAAAGATTAATAGATTTAAATATGTTATTGAGACTGATGGAATTTGTTTCCCAGCTCTTCATATTTTTAATAACACTGCCATCTACTGAAAGTCTGTGGGGTTTTCATTTTCCCTGCCTCATCCAGCAGAGCTGCAGAGCCAGCTCTGATACAGCAACTTCCCTGACAGCTCCTCTCTCACATCCAATTAACTGTTCTACTTGTTTTTCAGAAATTAATTACAGTAATTGTCGAAATTTTAATAGCTGCTGGCTTGGCTTGCAATGAAGAGTCAAGAAACATCAGCAGTTAATTACACTCCCACCTTCCAGAGATGCTGATGAGGAATCTGGTTTTATTCCAAACCTCCCATTTATATGCTTGTTGAATCCAAATAGTTCAGAAAAGGCAGCAGACATACACTGGATAATTTACTCGTTCGGTCAGGGTGTGTGTGGGGCGAGCCTTAAAAAAGGAAATTTCACCTGAGCAGATTCCTAGTTGTGATGAAGCTAACTGCGTGCCCATTTCCTGTTAATTGCTGCACCAGTCTGTAACTCCTAGTAAGAGGCCAGGGCTTGATCCTGATCTTACGTATACCATAATTGCCCTGGTATCACCCCACTGGCTTAAGCGATTGACATCAGTGTAATCAAGAGCAGAATTGAGCCCCAGGACTGCAAACAGAAAAATGCATCATGCATTGCTGGAGAGAGATACCAGGGAAAGTGCTGATCCCAAGTAGGGTAACCAAATGTCCTGATTTTATAGCGACAGTCCCAATTTTGGGGTCTTTTTCTTATATAGGCTCCTATTACCCCCCACCCCCGTCTCGATTTTTCACATTTGCTCACCCTAATCCCAAGTGTTGGCCCAAACAACAGCTGCTGTGTTGTACATGCACGAGATGCACTGCAGGACAGGTGAGGTGCGGGAAGCCCATTCCCTCTCATGTGGGCTCTTGGGTCCTAGGAGAATGATGCGGAGTGGGGAGTACCTACCCAGATGGGGCATATCTGGATTGAGAAAAGCACCTCCCTGGTTTCTGCTGTGTGCTAGCCAGTGGGTGAGAGAGTTTTAACCCCATCCATAGAGCAGAGCTCACAGCGGTCACTAGTGAGTATATTGCGCCCAGAGCGCTATGCCCGCCACTGGCCTCTGCAGTGGCAAGTGGGAGGCTGCAGGAGGGAAGGGTTTGTAGTTAGCACCAGGAGGTCAGTCCGTGTGCACATGGCTGGAATGCCAAGTTGCAGCACCTCTGTAAATAGGTGCTTTACGAAGGAGTCCATGTAGTTTACATGGAACAGACATGCCTCCTGGGACACCCACAGGAGTGCCACCCCATTTTCCTTTTCCCAGCACAATCCCCCCCCCCAGGGATGCCTGCAAAGAGACCCCCATACCACACGCCCTTACTCTCTCTCACACACACACCTCCCCCCCCAAACCCGTGAAGACAGTGGCAGAAGCAGCTGTCCATATATGCAGCTTACTTTGTTAGATCAGGCCTTTAAATCCACCCTTTATATGTTCCTAACTGAATACATTCACATGCTTTTAAAGCAGCAGCATTAACTCCCGCCAAGATAGACAGTTCTTAGCAATTAATGACCAACCGGGCAAAGCCCTGAGATCTCAACTCCCTCCAACTAATGACATTTGCTATTATTATATATTATTTGTATTATGGTAGCACAGTGGTGCCCTAGCATGTAAGTGGCCGCCCCTTTATATTAGGAACTAGAGGCTCAGAAGCATTCAGCACCCACAGTTGGAGCCACACAGTTTAGAGAAGTGAGCTCAGTGGGTGCTGAGCACTTCTGTGGGTGCTGAGCTTCTCAAAACCAGTCTCTGAGCTCTTTGGAAAATCCGGCCCCAGGACTCAATCCAAGGCCACTACAGATCAGATGTGCTTGGAGGAAATTGATTCGCCTCAAAAGGAAGAAGAACAGGGAGTTGACTGTGTGGTACTTTGCTAGTAGAAATCAGTAAAGCTGTTTGGAGAAGATAAGATCCAAGGTGACCCGTTGTCCTAGACTCAGCTGAATCATACCCAGCCCTTTCCTGGGCCATGGAATGGTGCCCTTTCATTCCCGCCCCCCCTCCCCCAACTGTGTGATTCTGCACTCCCTGGCTCCTGGTGGGATGGCAGCAAGAATCCCAGAATTCTACAGGAGAGGCAGATCTTGCTGGATTTCCCCTCAGCCTAACCCAGGAAGTGCTGGGAGTTTTGAGTATGGCCTTGTAACGCAGCTGACCTCAGCTCCACAAAGAGGCAGGTACACATCCCAAACTTGAAAATTTATCCAAAAATGTTCTTGCCCATCTCTATCTGCCACCCTCTCCATTAAACTTCCACACTGCAATCACATCAGCCTTGTAAACAAAACAGAGTCAGACATAGCCAGTAGTTGGATGCGTGTTGCAGAAAGAGAGGAAGGAGGGGCCAGTAGTGAGGGCACTACCATTTGATACATGGGAAACGTGGGTTCTATTCATGTTCTGCCACAGATTTCAAGTGTGACCTATGACCTTGTCATTTACTCCCTGTGACTCAGTTTCCCAATCTGTCAAATGGGGATAACAGCACTTCCCTACCACACAGGAGGGTGTGAGGGTAAATACATTAGCTACACGGAAGACAAAATAGTCCAGTGATGGGGGCTATAAAAGATAAGAAAGGGTTAATTTAGGAGAGGATGCTTTTGGATGAGATGTGACCCTAAAGTCCAATGCAACTCAGAAGTCCCTCCTGCTTTAACCAACCTGTCCCTTGCCCCTTTATTTGAAAGATGTGGCTTTGCTTGCACTGGCTAAAGAAAGAGCATGAATCCATGCACTCCTGAACACATCGGGCTATTAACAATCCAAATCAGACAGAAGCCTGGTCTCTGATCACTGTTCATTTGATGGCAGTTAGAGACCCACTCATCTGAAAAGCAGAGTCGTTAGCCCCAGCTGTCCTGGACAAAGTGGGTGTCTTCTTCCGACTCTACCTCAATCCCCCCCTGCGGTTATCAATGGATTTGACATTCTTCCTGTACTAAACTGTTCTGTAAGTTGCTGTGCCTCTGTTAAACAGCAGCCATATGCAGCCCCAGAGGTGGCTGCATTTTAGTGGTGACTGAAGTGATCGTTGAGCATAACCAGACCCATTTATGACTAGCCATGGGAAGCACTGAGGACACAGAGGGACCAATCCCTCCGTCTCCATTATTGCTCTGGGAGGGAAATAAATTGCTGCTGACCAGAGGGTGCAGCTTATTCCCCCATCCCCTCGTGCCTGATCAGGTACTCTGGCCAGCTAGTAGAGGGAATGGAACCAAGCCTCCACCTAGCAGCCCTCTTATTTGCTGCAGGGAGTATCCAGGGAGCAGCAGGGGCTGTATTCTGCACCAGATCAGAACCCAAGGACACAGTCTAGCTGATATGAGAGATCCTTTAATGTGAATGGTGCTATATAAATGCAAGTTTTTAATCAACCCACAGGGCACTGCTTTCCTAAATGTAAAGATCCATTAATTCTGGCTCTATGATCTCCCTGGAAGAAGAGCTCTTCTGTTGTTCTTGCCCCGATGAGAACAATGAACTATTTCTCTGCTAGTTATCTGGACTGATTTCAGTGATGCTTGTGTACAGGAGTGAATGGTACTTACAGCACGGGCCAGGTCAAAGGGGTGGAGGAAAGACAGCTCAAAGCACCATCTAGACAGAGATTTACCTCAGGGTGTTCTTCCTTGTAGAGCTTTGGAAGCAGCCTCACCATGACACAGACAGCACCTGGATGTATAATGGCACAGTTTCCCCCTTCCAACCTGCAGGAAAAATATGAGGAGAAACTGTAACAACATTACTGATAAGGTCACACAAGGTGAGCCAGTTCCCCAGCAGATAACCACATTGTTCTTTGCTTGCATTGACCAGATTCAGTGCTAAAAAATAAACCAATGGACCAGCAACCTGGGATGGCCAGAAACAGAAACACCACCAAGATGCACCCTCTAGAAGCACCAAAAGGTATAACCAAAGCTCAAATCTGACCTCATGGATCATGACGTGAAAGACACCCAGGTGTGCAGAACCATTTTTCAAATGACCCAGGCTTGAAGAATTTGCTCCAGAAGGAGTAAGCTACAAAAAGTCTCAGATGCCTCCAGAGCCAGTGCCACATTCTCTATTACTGAGATCCCAAGATCACAACCCAGGATCCAGCACCGAGCAAGATCTCTAGGATTCCCCAAACCAAGAGCAGCAAGTGGGGAAGGTACAGAGCGTAAATAAACTCAGAATGCCTTCCTGAGCAACTAAACCCTTCCCCAAACATCAAACCAACTCAGAACCTGCCTAGAGGGGGAGAAAGAGTTTGTGGTTATTTACTTTTCCCCACCATTTTTCATTTTTGCCACATGCCTCTGCCCATTCAGGGAGAGGAAAATGAAGCATCAAAATTCACAGGGAAGTCTGCTCACGGCATTTTACTGGCTAGAAGAAGGACATTCCAGTAACATGATGAGAGAGCTGCTTTTTCATGAGATTTCTAGCTCAGGCTTTGTAGGCTCAGGATGTTTGGAGAAGCACACAAATTACTAGCTGAACCAAAGCTCCAGCCAGATGAAAGATGTGGGCTGTACAGCAATGTTCCCTCTAATTTTTGACAGGCCGTGTGCGCAAAAAATTTCTTCTGTGCAAATTGTGCTTCTGTGCAAATTTTTGTGCATGCGGTGTTCCGCCGTGTGCGCGGGGTTTAGGATCTATGTGCGCGCGCACAGCTTAGAGGGAACGGTGCAGTACAGTATTATCAGATACACTGTTCTTTCCAATAGATCCTGGTGGACGAAACTCAGACAGTGTCTGCCAGCGCTATCCGGATGTGAAAATAAAACAGCAAGCGCTATCAAACTGTGTAAAACAGGAAGAATAAATAACAGGATAGGAATAAAAAAGGCCTTTATAATGAAACTAAGAGAGAAAAATGTCTAACAAACACCCTGTTTACCATTTCCAGGAGCCAATGCTAACAGACCAGTGCAAAGTGACTAATGTGGGACACTGCCCCACAGTGACCAATGACTATTACTGCACCCTCAAGGCAAATACTTGTTAAATAGTGCTTGCAGAAAAAAATTACTTGTTTGTTATTCTTTAAGCTTAATAAGTCAGCTCCAGTGCAAATGCTGCAATTCCACTGATTTCACATCTACACCAAGGAGGAATGTGGCTCTGGTGTTTGATGGCTAAACAAGCAAGGAGGCACCTTTTTTAAACAAACACAAAATTTTGGTGAAATCCTGGCCCCACTGACATCAAGGGCAAAACTCTCATTAAATTTACTGGGGCCAGGATTTCATTATTTGTAGTTTTTATTCTTTGGCTGTGCTCCTTCGGCCAAATTCATCTGCTGCATAAGGCAGTTGAAATCAAGGGAATTCGTTACACCAGGGAGAAAGTGAGCCCTTGTGATTGGGGATGTTATAACACCGAACCTGCCAGCAAAACTGTAGAAGAGACAACGTCAAGCAGTGTCACCAACTATCACCATTCTATCAATATATGGTGCCTTTTTTAAAGCTCCAGCTCCCGGAGTCCTGTGATTACATGAGAAACTCAGCTTTCGTTTAAAAAAGAAAGACATTTCTAGCACTCGTGGTTGTAGAGAAAAACTGGAAAACCAGCCCCTGCTAGGCTCAAACACTAGGAGGTAAATAAAAAGAGCTAAATTCATGATTTTAAAAAATGTTAAGCCTCTCTCTTGATTTTTAGAGCCTGACTTATGATTTCTGAATGCTTTGGGTTGACAATGCTGTCCAAGTGCCCAAATAGTGCCATAATTATGGATGGGCTAGATCACAAAGAAGAACCAGCTTGAATCTCTGCCCATTCCTGAACTGCACCTACAAGGTCTGCATACAACCCCCCTTCCCCATGATCTTCCAATGGGCCCCACCCCCTTTCTTCCCCACAATCATCCAAAAGACCTGTTCTGATTATTGGACTTACAAAGTTACCCTAAGCTCAGCTGTAAAAAGTATGTGAACGTTCATAAGAGGGTACAATAACAATGAAACATAGGTCAAGTTATTTTCAATAAATGACTATTGTAATAGGTGCAACAAAACCAGATGGAGAAACTGTATAAGTCTAATGAAAACGGCTACTGATATAAGTCAAGGACTGTGGTGAAATCATATTTGGTACAAAAATAAAATTTGGGAACAAAGTTACTATGCCAAGCTGGGCCTTATGGAAATGAGTTTAACTGGTGGACAAAATAATGAGGACACAATGTTCCAAACCTTTTACTCCTTTTTGGCGTTCTTAAGAAGAGACTTTGAGGGATTAAAAAAAAATTCATCTTCCTCCCCTCCCAGCTTGTTCCCCGACCTGCCAGCATTGCAACTCATCTCGACCCATCTAAGGGACTTTCTTCCTGACAGGAAGCCAGCTGGCCTTGCTCTTGCTTAATGAACTTTGTTTTCACCTGTGAGTGCTGAAAGTCATCACATTAGGACATCCACTCCTCAGCCCATCAGTGGGGAGATCAAATTACCAGCACCACAAAGGCTCCTGTGATCCTATATTATATTCCCTTCCCTTGTTGTGTGACTTTCTCGCCACGCTGTTTCTTTCCTCCTAGCCTCTCTCACTCTCTTGGCTTTTCATCGAATCCTGAAGTCAACTATTCTGTGTTCATCCAAACCTGCCTCGCCTAAGGAAAGAGAATCCAACCAGACCATCACTAACCAGGATCAAAGCAGCAGGTCTCATGGTTGACTTGCCAGCCAAAGCATCCACTTGTAACTAACCAGCGGTCCCGAGTTCCCAAAACATCAAACACAAGACGTATTTCCCCAACTTTTCTATCCTGTCTCTCCTCCTCCTTGGGTTTGTCTGCTTGTTAAGAGCAGGATAAGTGAATGCCCTCTACACACCAGGGTGTAATAAAATTAACCCTTTGCTTTTCATCAAGGGAAAGTTCTGAAAATAAAAGACTCTGATATTCTGACTCCAAAAGGAAACAGATTTCAATAAGGTCTGACGACGTTTGTTTTGCACAATCACTCACCAAAGTTTCAACAGAAATACTAGTTTTACCTTCATGTGTTAAATCAATAAAGTTTCAATCTGAATGAAAGCTTTTGGGCTGTTTGCCACGTAAATGAGGAAAACCAAGCACTCTGTTTAAAAACAACCCCAAACCCTATGGTTGCCAACCCTCCAGAGTTGTCCTGGAGTCTCCATGAATTAAAGATTATGTTATGGGATAAAACCGCCACAAATACTTCCACCAAACTTGACAACCCTACCTGCATATCACTGTTTAATGTTGGATAGTGAAAGGGTTTATAAACACCTTTAACTCTTTAGGCCTTTCAGAGCAATTTCAGTACAACACCTACCTACCTCCCCCATGATCTTCCAATAGGCCTCATCTCCCTGCCTACCACACTCCAACAGGCCACAGCTCCCGCCCCACTACTACCCTGTGAAAGGCCGTCTCCCTCTTCCCACTGCATGGCCCTGCCCGAGGCCATCAGGTGCCATCACATTGTTGATCCCAAATCCAGTCGGGAGGCACAGCTATTTAAAACTAAGACAGAGGGGGCGCTAGGGACAAAGCGAGCTGCCCCGTTGAAACCTTGCTTAATGACTCTTCAGCAAGTCTATGGATAGGCAGTTGCAGCCACCATTCTGCAGCAGGGGGCAATCTGGTTCCCAGAGATCAGCCTCCATTAAAACAGCTTGCAGCAAAATATTCTCTCTAATCACAGGAACGCAAGAGGGAAAGCACGCATCTGTCACACAAATTGCTCAAGGCATTTGCACTGGAGCCAGAAACCCCCCGCATCTTCTCATAGGCCATAGCCTGTGGATGGAACTGTGGAGTGGTTTCAAAGGAGTTTGTCCTCACTCAAAGAGGCTGCACTTCAGATGAGATTGAAGGGCCCAATCCTGCATGGCTCTGCACCCTGTATAGTCATTTATAGTAGGGCAAAGCGGGCGTGGAATACTACCAGATCAGAATAGCAGGATTTCACACCCACTGGGCACACGGGGAAGTGACTGCAGAAGTCACCAGGCCCTTGGACTTCACCCCCTCCTTTCCCCACGCACCTACTTTTCACTAACTTTTCAATGCTCGCCTGCAGGTTGGGGCCTCAGAGGCCACGCATGGTTGTTGCACATTGGTTCCCCCTATAGACCTGCCCCACCTAGAAGAGCACCAGAGGCTGCAGCCTCTTATGGGGGAGGTGCGAAAAGGGAGAAGTGGCTAAAGGGAAGCTGCAGGTTCTCAGGAAAGCCAACTGTGTGCACTGGATTTCCCATGTCTATTTGCAGAGCATTCAGAGCTGAGGCCTAGGCAGTGGCAGTGAAAGTTTCCCCACCCTCTTTGCAAGCCTCTTGGCTTCTGAGCTCAGCACCCTCCTCTGCTGATGCCTCTGGTGAACATGGCTCCGCTCATGTCTCCATGCACCATCTCCTCCAGGCTCAAGGGAGCTCAAAAAGCTGAAAGAGAAGGAGGACTTGTGGCACCTTAGAGACTAACAAATTTATTTGAGCATAAGTTTTCGTGAGTTACAGCTCACTTCATCGGATGCATTCAGTGGAAAATACAGTGGGGAGATTTTATATACACAGAGAACATGAAACAATGGGTGTTACCACACACACACCGTAATGAGAGTGATCAGGTAAGGTGAGCTATTACCAGCAGGAGAGAAAAAAAACCTTTTGTAGTGATAATCAAGATGGGCCATTTCCAGCAGTTGACAAGAATGTGTGAGGAACTGTGGTGGTGGGGGGGGGGGGGGGAATAAACATGGGGAAATAGTTTTTAATGACACATCCACTGTGAGTCTTTATTCAAGCCTAAGTTAATGGTGTCCAGTTTGCAAACTAATTCCAATTCAACAGTCTCTCATTGGAGTCTGTTTTTGAAGTTTTGATGTCAAGAATTATAACATTCAAAAACCAGTCAGTGAACACTTCAGTCTCTCTGGTCACTCGATTACAGACCTAAAAGTGGCAATTCTTCAACAAAAAAAATTTCAAAAACAGACTCCAATGAGAGACTGCTGAATTGGACTTAATTTGCAAACTGGACACCATTAACTTAGGCTTGAATAAAGACTGGGAGTGAATGTGTCATTACACAAAGTAAAACTATTTCCCCATGTTTATTCCCCCCCTTCCCCCCCCCCCGTTCCTCACACGTTCTTGTCAACTGCTGGAAATAGCCCACCTTGATTATCACTACAAAAGGTTTTTTTTTCCTCTCCTGCTGGTAATAGCTCACCTTACCTGATCACTCTCATTACAGTGTGTATGGTAACACCCATTGTTTCATGTTCTCTGTGTATATAAATCTCCCCACTGTATTTTCCACTGAATGCATCCGATGAAGTGAGCTGCAGCTCACGAAAGCTTATGCTCAAATAAATTTGTTAGTCTCTAAGGTGCCACAAGTACTCCTTTTCTTTTTGCAGATACAGACTAACATGGCTGCTACTCTGAAACCTGTCAAAAAGCTGAGGCACCCAAAATCAGAGGCCACTTGTATCTGATTGATCCAGCCAGAGTCCCATAATACAACCCCACAGTTCCTAACTCAGTCCCTGGGAGGCAGTACTAGAGAGGGGTCCAAGTAGGGCTTTTCCCTGGGGCACTTCTAAGGCCTAGTGTCCCGGAGTAAGCATTCTAGTCCTTCCCTCTCATAAGGGAACCTAACTACAGGCTGGTGCGTCTCAGTGCACAAAACATGTCATCAGTGACATTGGGGAGGGGGAGCTGTCCACTGTCCTGCTGTCATCCAGCCAGAGCTGTTGCCTCATGACTCCTGGTTGCCAGTCATTCCTCCTGTCCCCTGCTGCTGCCAGTCCCAGCTTGGCTCTCTGCTTCTCACCCAGCCTCTGCCCCAGCTCAGCCCACTGCCCAGCCTGAGCGAGCCCCTTGTCTGCTGACCTAGGTCCCTCCAAGTCTCTCCTAGGCCAGGGGAAGAACACTAGCGAATATGCCACTCAGCTTAGTCACCAGAGCATTTCATCTGAATTAGCTGGCCCATCCCCAGTGGGAATTCCACCTTCAGTACAAACCAGGGAGAAGCAGGGGATCTCTTGTGACCTGATTGAAGCAATTCTGCTGGCCAAGGAAAACTACAAGGATTTTTCACACAGCTTCAGATAATGCACAGATGAATCACTGAGGGCCAAATGCTGAGGTGCTAACCCAGTCTGCACTTAGCACTTACTCGACCAAGGTTCCTATTAACTTCAATAAGCATTTCCTATGAGTCGGGACGTCAAGGTTCGGCCTTTAAAGAAGTAAAATGACTAAGTCACATTTAAAGATAGCTGGAGACGCCTCCCTCCATGGCAACATGACCAGCTCTGTAATCCCTGCCGCCTGGTTTCTAGCTCCAACCAGAAATACAGTGGATAGTATGTAAGAGCACAGGGAGATCCGAGCTGCAGCCAGGGACACAGGAAACTGTCAGAGATTTCCCCTGTCTCTTAAGAGAAAAAATGTAACCGTTGCGGGAAGTCGCTACTTAATAAAAGATACCCAGAAACACAGAACTGACCTTCAAAGTGCTGCGGAAATCTCCCGGCCTTCCCTGAATGTCTGGCTGCAGCCCTGACCTTCTTGTCTTGATATATATAATGAGGCAGACAGCATGGCTGCTTCCTTCTTCATGTTTCCGGTACAGAGCATTTGAAATAATAGTGATTTAGGCCTATTTACATTACACCCACTGACTGGAAGCAGTCTTCTATCCCATTGCAGGAGTCAACATTGATTTGGGTGGTTTCAAGCAGAGGCTAAAAAATGGTTTTCAAATTCCAGTGACCAATAGCTTCTCTCTGGTATTTGATCAAAGACACAGGATCACTCTCAAAGATCACCCGGTATGTAATCCAGACCCCAGGGATAAGCCAAAAAGCTCTCGTAGCCCCTTGTCCCACTGAACCAAACAATCATGTGCAGTGCTGTAGCCCTATTGGTCCCAGGATATTACAGAGGCAAGGTGGGTGAGGACAGATCTTTTATTGGACCGACCTCTGTTGGCAAAAGAGACACGCTTGTGCTACACCCACTTTGTCCCTCTGAAGTCAAACAGACATTTATGCTGTGATGTTTGCAGTCATTCACCTTTTATAAAGTGGCATTGTCTGCCAGCTAGAGCACAGGCCTGGGAGTGTGGACTCCTCAGCTTGATTTCTGACCCTCCCACTGACTCACTGTGTGACCGGGGGCAAGTCACACCACCTCTGGGCCTCGGTTTATGACCACTCTCCCTGTAAAATGCAGATAATACTATCAACCTGCAGCTCAGGGGGCTTTGTCAGGCTTATTTTACTACTACATGTAAAATGCTGTGGGGTCCTCAGTGACACCAGAGAACACCCAAGTATTACTGCTCTTGGATGCTGGGGTCTTTCTATAATAAAGAATCAAAGACCTACCTGTCTTCAGGGTCTGCCCATGCCCTGTAGTCGGAGGCAGCTAATTTATTCTCCAGTTGTTTGAAGCTAGTACCATGCCCCTCCTGTTGATCTTGTGGTCCCTTCTGAACATCCCATGGTGGTTCTTCTGCAGCAGGCTTTATCTCCGGGAGGAAGCTCGCCAGATGCAAGGTCCCTTTGATCATATGGTCAAGGAAACTCAGAATCTGTATGCAGCTCTTGAGCCATGCTGGGAAAGGTTCTGACGAGTACAAGGCTGCATTCAAGAACTCTGCAAATGTCCTTCCTTTCTCGAGCTGCACGGGGACTTGCTGCCCCTCCTGTGTCCAGAAGCAGCCGAGTGAGCCGAGATCCTCCGCCAGCTTCTCAAAGAGGCCATTCCTTTGGAAGAAGTCACTGTTGATGGGGTCCAGATGCAGAGCAGCGGCTATCCCCTGAAGCGTGTACAAAACAAGCTCCAGGATGGGGCTATGCCCCGTGGCTGCCCACGCCCCAGACGGTGGGTCCTGTAATGCACCTTCCATGTCGGAGAGAAGGGACAGGAGTCCATTGAATCCACTGCATGTTCTGAAAGCCGAATGGCACTTGGGGTTCTCCAGGATCCTCAGGAGAGACTGCGGCATCAGAGAGAAGGGAGTCAAAGCAAGCATTCAACCTCACATCACCTACGGTACCAAGTGGGACTAGACAATGCTCTCAGAATTTTGATTTCACTGAAATTTCAATTGTTGATCAAAAATGCGGGGGACAGGAGGAATGACATTTTTGCAAAACTTTCCCGCCTGTTTTTCAACCACCTCAAACATCAGTGATTTTAACATGTTTTCCGAAGGCATCTATGCAGCCAGCCCTGCAACTCGGGGATGGTGCTTACAAGGCTCCAACCCAGCGGGCGAAGTTCCAGTCCTAAACACGGCCTGTTGCTACCCTGTTTGGACAAAGCGGAGACCAGGAGTAGCCAACTTCCAGGAGAAGGGAGGATTCATGCTGCTCTTACAGGGAACTCTACGTCAACAGCACTAGAAGAGGTGCCCCCACTGCTTTCCCCAGCAGCCAGAGTATATCTGCTTTACTGCGGGGGGGGGGGCAGCTGCACCCATCTCCTCCTGACTCATAAAGAGCCCCCTGATGAGGTGGGGCAGGTTGGCGGGGTGCCCCAGAGCAGCAAGGCTTGGAGTGAATACCCAACAGAGATGCATGAGGCAGTTCACTCCGTCTCTGAGCTATCACTTCAGGTTGTCTGCAGATGTAGGCAGAGCTCACCACAACAGAGACTTTGCTCATGGTTGTGAGCTTTTCTTCACAACCAGGAGGGCTAGAAACCTACTTTTGTCTAAAAGTGAGAGCTGAGATTTCAGCGTAATCGCCTCACTCAAGGAGACAGGGCTATAGACATGGGCCCACAGTGCCAAGGCCTTAAACCAGCCCGGAGCATTCCACATACCTTAGAGCAGAGATTATTTTAAAGTGGTTTAAGCAAAACTCCTAGAGGCTGATGGGACTTTTCCAACAGAGTCTACTAATGGCTACAACCAATGTATTGAAAAATATTCCACATTCAATTAGCACGGATAGAGTGACCATACAGAGCCGTAATGGCCCATCAGGTGTTAACCAGAACCCAGCAACATAACATGGTCCAAAATATATTGCAGAGAGTAGGTTCTCCTAGCACTAAACAGGCAATAATAGTTTCCTGTCTCCCAGGGACAAACTTAGTTAATGCTTGTACAATCTTTTGGAGACAAAAAGTGCTGTGGGTCTGATCCAAAGGCCACGCATGTCGATAGGAGTCTTTCAGTGATTTCAATGGACTTTGTATCAGGCTATAAATGAGTGCCATGTATCACTGCATGTATTTAAAACCTAAGCCATTCCACTGTAAGTCAGAGATACTTTGGACCTGATTCGGGCCTCACTTACACTGGAATAATCTTGAGTGTAAAAATCAGTGAGAGAAGAATGAGGCCCAGTATATTTGCATCTAACCCATCCCTAACTTTTCTTCCTTGTGCAATTTATTAAATGCAGAAGCCACAAAAGATAAACAGAGGTAACACACTTGGCATTTGGGTTTGTCTCTTGCTACTTCGAAGAGCACTAAACCTTATGTTGGCCAAGAGTCACACAGAAAAGCCTCTCAAATCGAGAGGCTTAATTCCAAACCCACTGAGGAGAAGCATTTCTATCATAAATATCTCTCTACAACAGGAGCTATTACAATGAGAAAGGGCTTGCCAGAACTGTAGGAAGGGGGACTTTATTACTGTCATTCAATTTCGCATGATAATGTATCAAACCAGGCAGAGACTCCTGAACAGGGAGTAAATTTAATAAGTTGGAGTTGAAGTTATCAGGATGGCTTTGACACATTTCAGGAAAGGTCAGCAGTAACAACATTTCCTCCAGCTCTAACTCAGTTACAATTTAATCGCCTATGAGTTAGTATTCCTCTGTCTTGAATCTATACAACTGGATGCCTGCTGGAAACTCCTAACTCAGTTATAGCTAACAGAATTTATTTCACATTCCATTATTTGTTATTCCTCATAATTGTCCACATGCCACTCTGGAATACGGGAGAGCTAATCACATTTGGGCTCGCAGTTTAACAGCTAAATATATATTAGCAAATCAATCTGAATTTGTGCCTAACACAATCACAGTCCCAAAGGGCACAGATAATAAATTAATTTGCTTACATTATGTTTTAACATGGTTATCATTTGTCAGAATTAGACATCAAAGTTGCATTTGTTCTCATATCAGTTCAGGAGCTGCACTTAACTTCTCCACAAACTACGGCAAAAGTTTGTTTGCTCAGGTCAGAGCAACAGGCTTTGTCCCCTGGTTTGTCAGATTGTTTTAATGAGCACAGTTACTGTACCACAAAGACTAGCTGCTGCATTAGCAGCTAAGAGGGGACTTCAAATACGGCCAGCTAATGAGTGTGGAATGCAATCCCAGCTTAATGCTCACAATGCTGCTGCTTTCTAGTTTGCCAACCAAGGGCCTAATCCAGAGTAAATCGTTGGGATTCTTTTCATTTACTTTATGGATTTTTGATCAGACCCTCTAGGAATGCATTAGAGAATATGAGTAAATTTCTTTCCATCCTCTTTATCACCTTCTCTCCAACTGAAACTAGATCCTTTTCTGATTTACACTGGTATATGTGAGCGATGACCCCATTGAGGTCAATGGAGTTACACCTCTGCAAACGAAACATGAATCAAGCCATTTGTTTCATCCCCACACCCAACTCAGCTGCTACCTTTACCCTGTTCTACTTCCTCTGACTTCCTCTTTGCAAGTCTCAGCTTCCTCTCCCATCTGTCTCTCTTTTCTCCTTCTGCCGTAGCTGTACTCAACAGTATGTACACTAAAGGAAAAGGAGTACTTGTGGCAGCTTAGAGACTAACAAATTGCATCCGATGAAGTGAGCTGTAGCTCACGAAAGCTTATGCTCAAATAAATTTGTTAGTCTCTAAGGTGCCACAAGTATTCCTTTTCTTTTTGCGAATACAGACTAACACGGCTGCTACTCTGAAACCTGTCAGTACGTACACTGCAATTCTGTAGCTGTTATTTCTCTATTATCCATCTATTTTAACTCTCTAAAGCATTTTTCAAGACATTGTGGAATGGCTGTTCACACACCAATGATTAAAACACTCAGTAACTAGCACCCAAACAACCTTAACTCTGCCCCTGAATTTGACTTCACCTTCTTGCTGGTAATTAGGCTGGGAGCCACCAGCCATCTAAACCAGGCACATTCAGAGCAGATAACAAAGCAAACAGGAAGCAATGTTAATCACCTTCAGCAGGTCCAGTTTCAGGTACAGCTCCCCTTGAGTGGAAGAGCAGAGGGCCCCAATAATTATGCTCATGTACTCTTCGGTGTTGATGACAGACAGCTGCTCCAAGATACAGAGGGTGTCACTTCGGTAGCATTCATCATCCAGAAATATCTTGATGTATGGTACCATCCCATAATCTTTTATAACAACTGGGAATCAATCAGATGCCATTTGTTAGTTAAACCATGCTCAGTTATATGGGCACCAATTGATGTCCAATCACAATATGGTTTTGAACACAAAGGCAAATTTTCCATGTCAACTGCGCACTATCACAAGGCTCCAATTGCACACACCTAGTGTGTGTGTAAAAGTATCCAGTTTGTGTGCACAGATCAGTTACTAGTGACAGCACACAACTGGTCTAGTATCTAAGTGGATATGTAGATAACTGGTAACAGGTACCATGCAAGAAAATCCAATAGAAGGGACTGCTGTGTTATTTTCCTTAGTCTACAACCAAGTCATTATATAAATCATCCCAGGGTATCACTACAGAGTAGGTGACTAGGGACAAACTAGGGATTATTGGGGGAGGGGCTCACTAATTGTAAAGATATGAATGTTTTTAAAATAGTTCCTTCTTGGCATCTAGTGAATAGAGCACTAGACTAGGACTCAGGAGACCTGGGTTCTATTCCTGACTCAGCGACTGGGTGACTTTAGGCACGTCACTTCATCTCTCTGTGCTGCAGTTTCTCCTCCCATCCTTTGGCTGTCTTGCCTATTTAGACCAAGATCTTACAGGCAGGGCCTGTTGCTCAGTGTTTGTACAGTACCTAGTACAATGGGGCCCAGATCTCAGCTGGGGCATGCAAGCACTACAGTAATACAATTAAACATGTTGTAATAATGTCTGAACTATTAAGAGAAACTTAATGAAATGAAAGGAAATGAACCTTGAAAAGAAAAGGAAATGAACCTTAAAAATGAAGAGGAAGTTTTCCTCTTGGCCTAGTGGATTATGGGGGTTTTCATGCTGCTGCTCTAAAGCATGTAATAAAATTTAACATCCTTGGGAGGGGGAATACCAAAGAAGTCCCCACCACAGTAGCATTTAAAAAGGGGAACTATACAAAAATGAGGAAGCTGGTTAAAGGAAAATTAAAAGGAACAGTCACAAGAATGAAATGTTGGCTAGCTGAATGGAAACTTTTTAAAAACTCTGTCACAGAGGTTCAAATTAAATGTACACCCCAAATTAAAAAAAAAATAGTAAGAGGACAAAAAAAATGCCAGCATGGCAAGACTGCAGAGTAAAAGAGGTGGTCAGAGGCAAAAAGGCATCCTTTAAAAATTGGAAGTCAAATCCCACTGAGGAAAACAAAGGAGCATAAACTCTGGGAAGTCAAGTGTGAAAGTACAATCAGGCAGGTCAAAAAAAGAATTTGAAAAGCAACTAGCAAAAGACACAATAACTAAACAGCAAAAAAAATAATAATAAGTACATCAGAATCAGGAAGACTGCCAAACAATCTGTGGGGCCACTGGAGGCTCGAGGTGCTAAAGGAGCACTGAAGGAAGACAAGGCCATTGTGGAGAAGCTAAATGAATTGTTTGTGTCCGTCTTCACTGCAGAGGGTGTGAGGGAGGTTCCCATACCTGACCCATTCCCTTTAGGTGACATATCTGAGGAACTGTCCCAGATTGAGGTGTCAGAAGAGGAGGTTTTAACAAATTGATAAGCTAAACAGTAGTGAGTCACCGGGACCAGATGGTATTCACCCAAGAGTTCTGAAGGAACTCATATGTAAAATTACAGAATTACTAACTGGTATATAACATAGCACTTAAATCATTGTCTGTACCAGATTACTGGAGGATAACTATTGTAATGTGGATTTTTTTTTAAAAGGCACCAGAGGCGATTCTGGCAATTACAGGCCAGTTAGCCTAATTTCAGTACCAGACAAACTGGTTGAAACTATAGTAAAGAACAGATTTATCAGATGCATAGATGAACGCAATTTGTTGGGGAAGAGTCAACACGACTTTTGTAAAGGAAAACCATGCCTCACCAATCTATTAGAATCCTTTGTGAGGGTCAACAAACATGTGAACAAGGGTGATCCAGTGGGCATAGTGTACTGGGACTTTCAGACATCCTTTGATAAGATCCCTCACCAAAGGCTCTTAAACCAAGTAAGCAGTCATGGGATTAGAGGGAAGGTCCTCTCATAAATCAGTAACTGGTTAAAAGACAGGAAATAAACGGCAAGAATAAATGGACAGTTTTCACAGTGCAGACGTAGATACAAGGGTCTCCCAAGAATACGTACTGGCACCAGTGCGGTTCAACATATTCATAAATGATCTGGAAAAATGGGTAAACAGTGATGTGGCAAAGTTTGCAGATGATACAAAATTACTCAAGATAATTAAGTCCAAAGCAGACTGTGAAGAGTGATAAAGTAATCTCACAAAACTGGATGACTAGGCAACAAAATAGCAGATGAAATTCAATGTTGATAAATTCCAAGTAGTACACATTAGAAAACATAATCCCAATTATACATACAAAACGATGAGGTCTAAATTAGCTTTTACCACTCAAGAAAGAGATCTTAGAGTCATTGTGGATAGTTCTCTGAAAACATCTGTTCAGCATGCAGTGGCAGTCAAAAAAAACTAACAGAATTTTAAGAACCATTAGGAAAGGGAAAGATAATAAGACAGTAAATATCATAATGCCACTATATAAATCCATGGTGTACCCACACCTTGAACACCGAGCACAGTTCTAGTCTCTCTATCTCAAAAAAGATACATTGGAATTGGAAAAAGTATAGGGAAAGGGAAACAAAAATGATTAGCAGTTTGGAACAGCTTCCATATGAGGAAAGAGAAATAAGACTGGGACTTTTCAGCTTGAAAAAGAGACAACTAAGAGGGGGGTATGATAGAGGTCTATAAAATCATGACTGGTGTAGAGAAATTGAATAAGGAAGTGTTATTTATTCCTTCGTGTAACACAAGGACCAGGAGTCACCCAATGAAATTAATAGGCAGCAGGTTTAAAACAAACAAAAGGAAGTCCTTCTTCACACAACGCACAGTCAACCTCTGGGACTTGTTGTCAGGGGATGTTGTGAAGGCCAAAAGTATAATAAGGTTGAAAAAAGAATTTGATAAGTTCATGGAGGATAGGTCCATCAATGGCTATTAGCCAAGATGGTCAGGGATGCTACCCCATGCTCTGAGTGTCCCTAAGTCTCTGACTGCCAGATGCTGGGACTGGACAACAGAAGATGGATCACTCAATAACTGCAGTGTTCTCTTAATTCCCTCTGAAGCATTTGACATTGGCCACTGTCAGAAGGCAGGATACTGGGCTAGATGGACCATTGGTCTGATCCAGTATGGCCGTTCTTATGTTCTTACGCATTAGGTATTGGCCACAGCTGGAGGACGGGAGCCAGAGTAGATGGATCAATGGCCTGATGCAATATGGCCATTGCTACATTCCTGGCTGTCCAACATGATTTCTGAATAAAACATACAAACAGAAGAAGGGAGTCGGATGCTTTCTCTGCTGTACCCAAGCCATCTAATACCAAGTATCACAAAGGCGATGCTGTGACAGTTGAATCATCACCTTCTCTTACCAGCATTCCTCACAGATCCCAGGACAAGGGCAGCAACCATCTTCAGCATCACACAGGTTAGCTCTTGCTCAGTGCCTTGCTCCAGACAGGGTGCTTGGGTCCCGGCTGCATATTCAAAACAAAGAGAGTTCCCCCAAAATATCCCACAAGACACCTGGTTACTTGTAACTAGAATTCCTCGCAGCACAAGTGCTCAGCAAATACAACTCCCTTGAATGCTGGCACAGTCTACATGAAACCTACAGCACCTGATAAAATACTGAAAGAGAGGAAGGATGGTCCAATAGTTAGGGGCTAATCTGGAACTCTGGAGACCTGGGTTCAATACCTTTGCTTTGCTACAGACTTCCTGTGTGACCTTGGCCAAGTCACTTAGTCTCTCTGCACCTCAGTTCCCCATCTGTATAATGTAAATAATAGCTCTGCTCTACCACACAGGGGTGCTGTGAGGATAATACCGTAAAGACTGTGAGGTGCTCAGACAGTATGGTAAAGGGACCTATGATAGATATGTCCATATTGTCTTTTCAGCTGGCAGAATAATCAGAACCTCCTTCCATTCCCAGACAAGACTCTTCATTAAGGCTCATTGACTGAGCACATGTCAGTGACATAAGGATGAAAATACATTAAAGAATATAGTAGTGACCAAAAACCAAATTGTTACCCACCCAGGAAATTCAAAATTAAGGTGATACTTAAAAGGAGGCCAAACACTTTAAAGTCTGAAAACGCACCATGAAAGCACCCAAACAACCTCTGCCCCTGTAGTGAAACCAGCTTCCAACCTTCCTGTCAGTGTTTCTTTTGTACCTAGAGCCTGTTTCCCACGAGTACAACTAAGTGTTTCCAGGATCAAATCCCTACATTGTCAGATGTGTTGGGTTTTTTTAGGAGTTCATACACTATGGCAAAGGACATCTTACATTTCTAAAAACCAACATACTAATGCAATGACCACACTGCCATGTTCTCATTTGCCCTTTATTATCTTTGTTTATAGACTAGAAATCAGCCAAGAAAATTGACATAACTGAATGGCATTCAGGCAAAGATAGGAGAGAGACTCACAAGCTCACTCATAACCATAACTCCTAACCAGGATGTGAGTTTTCAGGAGCCATGATCTCTTTCCTTGGAAATCTATATCCAAGTAATCTGTTTCATGTATTATGACATAGTATTGAAAGTGGGCCTGCAAACTCCCTGTCCCAAGCGGGTTCAAAATCTGAATCCATCACTTGACAGAATCTTTAGCCCTGATAATTAGAGAAGACCAGCTCAAATCCCACATCCAAATGACCCCATCTTTGGGGCGTTGGAAGTCCAGATCTCAACCCCAGTGTTACATCTGGTGCCCTGCTCTGATTTGTATGTGCTTTGTGTGCATTCCTTGTTTTCTGCCTGCGACAGTAACAATTAGAGCTGTGGCCTCTCATTAAGGATACCTTACTTTTGCAGTGCCAGGCACGGGGTGACTGGCCCTTTAAATGAAGCCAGTCTGGCTCCCCTGTCTAGAACAGATGCGCCCAGTTTGGCCAATTAAGAGGGACTATAAAAGCACCTGAGGCTATAAAAAGCCAGGCTGTCGATAAGGAAGGGGGAGCAGGAACAGCAGTAAGTTTCCTTGGAGAGGCTGCCACAGTCCCTTGGAAGGAGGGGCAATGAGGAACAGGGCCTCTGGGGGAGAGCCCTGGGAGGCAGTGCTCAGTCAATAGCGTACTGCAGTGAGCCCGAAGCAGGAAGGACTGAGTGAAGGGTAGGGGAAAACCCCCAGGGAGCCAAGGACATGCTCTCCTTGTTTTCCTCTCTGTTTGGAAGATAAAACTGGGCCTGGGAAGAGACTCTGGGAGTGGCTGTGGGTGCTCCGGGGACCTTGCAGCGCCCTCGATGAGACAACCTAAGCCTGATTTTCAGAGGGGCTGAATGCTACAGCACCCAGTGACTTTAACTGGAAACAAGAATAGTCAGCACCTGTGAAAGTCAAGCCCAGGCTCTCAAGTTGGGCTCCCCAGGAACCCATTGGGCTCCCAAGGAACACAAACTGAAACGCTAATTTTGGTAACTTGGGCCCCCTTTTTAATGGCTGCCACTGGAGACGAAACTGCTGAGAGGTTAAGTCCTGTGGTTGATGCATAGCCCATAAGCTGGGTCATATGATGCGTGGAACTGGAGAGAGTTGGATTTCAGGAGAAAACTAGTTTGGTGTGGCATCAGCAGCTCAGGAATTTAAGCCAGGGCCAGGCAGCTTCCATACAAACTCTAGCACCTTGGCATGTAACACTGGCCTCTCTACATGCTCAGTGTAGATCTCTTTCCTACAACTCTGCCTGCCCAACCACTCATTGCCAATGAAACAAGCTGTACCTGTCTTCCTCAAGATCTTGGCTTGCTTCCTCAGCTGAGTCAGCAGCTGGCCCAAGAGCCCCGAGTCTCTAAATATGTCAGTGAAGAGCAAGTCCCTCTTGGTGATGCTGTGAAGACACCGCAGAGCAGCTATGGTGCAGAACGGCACCAAGTTCTCCTTTATCAAACACTCAACCTTCTTCAGGATTTCATGGGGGATGTAGGACAGTTCTAGCACCACTGATTCCACCAGCTGGAAGAACTGTATCTGAACCAGGTGCGGTTTGAGGGGGATAATGTCAGTGAACTGGGAGATGGGCTGTAGCGTCCATTCCAAGAGGAAGAAGTTCATTGTGTCCCAGGCCCACATGGTTTTTATAGCCAGTAAGATTCTCCTACAGAGGTGCAGGTCACTGGTTTTCTGGAAGATGGACTGCAACACCTGAAAAGCTTGGAGGTTTTTCACTGTCATTCCTGAGAAACAGAAATCAATCCAGATCATTTTAACCACGCTTACCTCAGGCCCAATACAGATGCCCTATCTGCACTATTAAGGCATATCTAAGAGCACAAGTCAGACACAGATCCAATCTCAGCAAGTATCGGCGCATAGGGGAACAGGCGAATAGTGGGAACACCCCTCTCCTGATCATCCTCAGGACCCAGAACTGTGCAGGGGTGACCCTCATCATAACTTTATGCAGTGCCCCAACTCCCCTGAGCCATGTGGGCTTGGAGAAGAAAAGTTTCCAGGGAGGAGCCAGCCCCAGGGGCCAGAGAAGCTGAAGTTGGCAGGAGCAAGCACAAGAGCACGCAGTGGGTACCACAGGAAGGACTGGCAGGCACGGCAGATGCCATGAGCGTGTTTTCTACAGGTCTGACTCCAGATATTCTCTGTCCTGTGCTGACTTGCTGTTTGCTCCTGGCCCCTCTTGCCTTCTGATTCCCAGTCTCTGCACCTCAGCCTCACTCCACCTGCCCTCCATAGCCTCTTTCCCTTGCCCTGTCCCACTCCCGCCCTCTCCTGGTCTCTCGGCTTAGCTAGTCGCCTTCCAACCAAATCCCACTCCACAAAATTGAAACAAAAACAGAAATAGTGATGCTAGCATGGTGCTGGGAAACCATCCCACTGATCCCTCTGTAGGTTCTACCCCTTCCTCCACGCTGGGCCTATCTTGTCTATTTAGACTGTAAGCTGTTCAGGTCAGGGACTTTGTGGGTGGTACAATTGTGGGTGGTCCACAGACAGTACCAAATTACTAATCAGAAAAGGTAAAAAACTGCATTTAGAGACAATAGAAATGTTTTGAATGTTCTTACAATGTCAGCATTTTTTTATGAAAAATTGTTGGTTTGCTAAGTTTTCATCAAATTTTCCATGTATCCTTTAGGCCCCCCCCCCATCTTGCAAACACTTACACATCTGCATAAGTCCCCACTGCCTTAGAAATAAGAAAGTTTTCAAAAGTGATTTTTTTAAACAGTCCCACTATGTGATGATGGTGATAGAATAATCTGGGTTTTTTTTACATTTCTCATTGTAAAATGAGAATTTTTTTTTAATATAAGCACAGTTCATGTTTTTTTGAAAAGAAATACTATAAATGAGTTTGAACATTTATATGATATTTTGTCCATTTTCCAGCCAGCTGTACTGACCATGTTATCCATGCCAGGTGGGTTATGACACCTCTCCATTGCAGCTAGCAGTGTGAACGGCAGCTTGTGTAGATGTACCCACACTAGCTGTACTCTAGTTAGCTTGCTAAAAATAAAAGTGAGGATGCAGTGCCCGGGTCTCAGCATTGGCTGCACAAGCATGTACATACCCCAGCAGTGTCAGGCAGGCCTGTGCAACCCACGCTGAATCCCACATCACACAGTTCTCAGTTCTATTTTTAGCAAACTAGCTGCCGTTAAACCAGACATGAGCTGCCATTCATACCCCGGGTCACAATGTCGATGTAACCTTAGTTAACTTTGGAATTTCCTGATTTGCATGTTTAAATTCTCCACCTTAGCACTGCAGGTGCACACATGCGATCATGTACATTTTCTTCTCTATCATGCACATGCTGTGCATAATGATTGCTTTTCCCATGCTAAGCCCACAGTAATATTTGTACGTGTATATACAGTACCAGAGGATTGTGTCTGTTCAAAATCAAAGTGCGGTAGCTGAGGATGTATAACGTTGCCAGAAACTTTCAGTTCAGTTTTCCCACAGACTGTGAGGCAAGTCAGTATATCCAGCACCTCTTCGACATGGTGGTCTCCTTCACTGTGCAGAGATCCCTCCCATCTAAAACAAAGAACGGGGTAGTCATATGCTTGTGGCTCAGTAATATTTAAAATAACCGGTCCTTTCACTAACACATTCTACAGGGACTTCAGATACTGAAGTAACAATTTCTCACTTTTCTCCCTCCCCCAGATCCCTCCACCACAGTAATCTGTTATGCTTTCTGTTACACTGATTGGACGACTGATTGAACTGAATTGCTCTCCAGACAATCTTACAGTCTGACTAACTCCAAAGTTGGATTGGGGAAGAACTAAAAAACTGAACCAGATAATTAAAGGGCTGAGGTCAATAAGTGACTACAAAAGAGGAAAGAAACTAGCCAATGTTGAAATTAAGTCCCATTACATGTACCAGTAGAAGTGCGATCCACAGCACCAGCTGGAAAAAGGGAAATTTTTCATAAAATATATATCCCGATTTTTTGGGTCAAAATTAACAAATTTATAATTTAAAAAAATCAAAATTTAGAATATTTCAGGCAGCTCTAGAGATCCAACACAGAATGCTAGCCCTGTACTTAAAAATAAAATAAAAAAAGAAACACAATTAGCAAATATATAACATATATAATTCTTTAGTTTCTACAAAACTGCCTGAGATTTACAGACCCATGGGCCCACTAGAAGGGGAAGACATTGTTTAATCTCAGATGTGTGCTATCCATATGGTATTAGACACATGGATAATGCATTGAAGTCTCTGTTAAGCCATAGGCTGGTTCCAAACATCTCCCAGATTTGCAGTAGCTTAGATCAAAGGGAGAAAGAGCAAGTGGTGAAAAGCAGTCAGCCATGTATCGTGTTGTTACGTCCAGTGCTCTTACGATTGAGACTAATGCAATCTTTCTCCTCAAACCTATTTGTGTGCAGGTGTATGCCAGAACAAGCTATCATTAGGAATTAAAAAAGCCTCAGGGAATAAAAGACCATCTTTTCCCCCTCTAGGGTTTCCAATGGGGGTGATGGGGAGCTGGTTGTGACACTGGCAGGCCAGGTGGCAGCTCTTGCCAAAGCTGAACGCATTAGCTCAGAACAGACAAACTCATAGCTGGAGACCAGACCAGGTTACTTATGTATTAGTGTTGTGCAAAATAGGTATTGGTTTTATAAGAATGTATTTAGTGTTTAGGCTATAAGTGGCTGAACGTATTTATCTTCTTTGTAATGTTTGTATGCCATTCTGTAAGGAAATATGTACGTTTTGCTTTATAACTTTGAAAATGTTTGCTCTAAATTTGTGAACTGAGATGGGAAGAGTGTTTTCCCCCTGCCTGTCCAAAAGAACTATCAAAATCAAACAGGTTATCAAGGAAAATCGCAATACAAAGGCTGGCAGCTGTGGTGGAAACTACGTTGGATGGTACAGTCTGGAGGGACCCTCTTAACTTGAGGACGTAACTGTGGGAACAAGACTGCTCAGTGCTTTTGGGGAAACTGGTTCATGGTTATTCCACCGGCTATTGATGTAGTAAACTCAGGGCCTTAATGAAGAAGGCAATAATGGTGGAAACAGCAGACAAAACTGCTTTGTGTTTTGACCCAAGATCAGAGGTGGGCAAATAATGGATTTTTCTGATTTTGTGGAAATTCTGAAGCAATTTATTTTTTTGAGTAATATCCACGGAGCCCATTTAAAAAAAAAATTGTTTCAGGTTGAAAGAAACATTTCTTTCAACCTGAAACAAAAACACTTGGTATCAATTTTGAGCCTTTAAAAAAAAATTAAATTCTACAAAAAGAGAAAAATTTAAAAGAAAAATTCATCTTGAACTGAAAAATCAAAATGTATCATAAATGTTGATGACATTTTTATTTTTTTCAGAATTTTTTAAAAAATGTTTTATCCTCACTGAAACAATTTGGCAAAATCAACATTTTGTGAACTGTTTTAGTGTTGCCAAATCTGCATTTTTCACCAAAAAAAGTTTTGGTCAAAAAATTTTGCCCACTCTACCCAGGGTAACCCGTGGGTCTTGTTCAGGTGTGAGCATATTAATCCTAGACATGCCCATTGGATTTACCTTTTTACTTAGAGATCTGCTCCATCAGGTGAAATGCTTCCTCTGGATAAAGACTTCACGATCAGGGGAGCCTTTCTGAGCAAAGTGGGTCCGGTTGAGGTCTCTCCTGATATTATCCGTATCCTAGTGTTTGATTAACAAAACCTGGCCTGTGTCTCAATTTAGGTAATTCCCTAACCTACCTCTAGATTAACTTCTTCAATTGGCACTTCCCCTTGTGGTTTCAATGGGAGAAGTTTTCAGAGTAGCAGCCATGTTAGTCTGTATTCGCAAAAAGAAAAGGAGTACTTGTGGCACCTTAGAGACTAACAAATATATTTGAGCATAAGCTTTCATGAGCTACAGCTCTCTTCATTGGATGCATTCAGTGGAAAATACAGTGGGGAGATTTTATATACACAGAGAACATGAAACAATGGGTGTTACCATACACACTGTAACGAGAGTGATCACTTAAGGTGAGCTATTACCAGCAGGAGAGCAGGGGGGCGAGGTGGGGTGAAGAAAACCTTTTGTAGTGATAATCAAGGTGGGTCATTTCCAGCAGTTCATAAGAATGTCTGAGGAACAGTGGGGGGTGGCGGGGGGATAAACATGGGGAAATAGTTTTACTTTGTGTAATGACCCATCCACTCCCAGTCTCTTTTCAAGCCTAAGTTAATTGTATCCAGTTTGCAAATTAATTCCAATTCAGCAGTCTCTCCTTGGAGTCTGTTTTTGAATTTTTTTTTTTGTTGAAGAATTGCCACTTTTAGGTCTGTAATCGAGTGACCAGAGAGATTGAAGTGTTCTCCAAGTGATTTTTGAATGTTATAATTCTTGACGTCTGATTTGTGTCCATTTATTTTTTTACATAGACACTGTCCAGTTTGACCAATGCACATGGCAGAGGGGCATTGCTGGCACACGATGGCATATATCATATTGGTGGATGTGCAGGTGAACGAGCCTCTGATAGTGTGGCTGATGTGATTAGGCCCTATGATGGTGTCCCCTGAATAGATATGTGGACACAGTTGGCAACGGGCTTTGTTGCAAGGATAGGTTCCTGGGTTAGTGGTTCTGTTGTGTGGTGTGTGGTTGCTGGTGAGTATTTGCTTCAGGTTGGGGGGCTGTCTGTAAGCAAGGACTGGCCTGTCTCCCAAGATCTGTGAGAGTGATGGGTCGTCCTTCAGGATAGGTTGTAAATCCTTGATGATGCGTTGGAGGGGTTTTAGTTGGGGGCTGAAGGTGATGGCTAGTGGCGTTCTGTTATTTTCTTTGTTGGACCTGTCCTGTAGTAGGTGACTTCCGGGTACTCTTCCTGGAGAAGTTACGCTGTGGTTCTGCTCTTTAAACAGCATTGCGGTGTTGTTAGTGGTTTGCTAAATGTGACCCTTTGTTATCAGCAGCTTAGTGCTTCATCTGCCCACTATGTTACCTGCATCTTTCTAAAATGCAATTGAAATTTTAAAACAAGCCATCATCACCTCTGAAAATTATATTTAATTACACCCATGCTTTATCATCCCCTAGAAACCCAGTGAAAACTCCATACTCACCTAAGTAAAATTTTTACCAGGAGCTGGTATCCATCATTATTTTCAAACTCCAAAAGCAAAGCTGAGGAGATAGGATAGGAATCCTTCACAAAACATAGGATGATGCTAACTGCCTCACACATGTCAGAAGCCGGCAAGGTGTCAGCCAACTTGAATAGATTCTGAATGGCTATCTTAATGCAGTCCGCAGCTGTGAATAAATGAGGGCACATGTTTAGTACTGACAGCCTGATGTTACAAACAACTGCAAAATCACAGACAAAACGCAACAACATGCTTGAAATTACATTTCCCAATCAAACAGGGCAGTTAATTCCTCTTCTGGCTGGAGAAGAGATTTGGGGGAAGTGGGGGGGGGGGCAGAATACAGGAATACACTGCTAGCTTTAGTAACTAGAGTAAAAAAATTTAAAAAAACCCAAAAACTTTCATTCCTCAACTCCCATTACATTTCTGTATTTGACCCACAGAAACACAAGCAGCTTCATGAATATAAATCTGCCCCCAATTAAATCTGCATACTGTGAGTCCAGCCCTTTTAATACATGGTAAGTGGATGATGGACAATTAAATTATCTTGTATTAAGATCATCACATATACTCAGATAGAGATTAATAGTTTTGCACAATGAGGAGGAGGATACGTTTTGTTCTGAAGCTACCATTGGTGACTGGTCTTTTCCATTTAGTCTAGTAGCCCACCTTCCAAGTGTGATCATGCTGGCAATTCTTAGACAACTCACCTGCTGTCAGGACTACCTCTTACTACACAAGGACCTGATCTTACAAGTAGTGTGAATGAAGAAACCATGTTTGGGCACTTTTGCATAAAAAATAAAACACATTTACACCCTATGAGGAGGTTCTGATGGCAGGATGTTGATTATAAATTATCTGGATTGTTTTTTCTATTGCAGGGTGGAGCTAAGTAATCTTTGCATTTTTTTAAAGATGAAAACACTCCTAATCTAATGGAAAATTCCCTCTAGGAAGAAGCCAAACTATCACTGGCAACCAGTCAGGATTCCCCAATGCACTAAGCGCTGCAGCTGACTAAACGTCAGCAAGGTGCCATGCAAATATCAGGAGAGCAATACTTAGAATGCTGGGGAACCCCAGAGATGCCAATTGGCTCTGGGTCATGTGACGTGTAACTCTTTAATGTATCTCTTGGCTTGGGTACCTTTGGTGGAAGTGGGACAGGACATGACATGCTGCTGCCTGTAACTTTCTGTTCTATGCATAAATAAAGGACTTCAGTTCCCACCAGCACTAAATTGAGCTCTAGTCCAGAAGTTCATGGAGGTACGTAGAAATGAAACCTAGCCAAGTGTGATTTTTCTTAGAGGAATTCATTCCACAGGTGCTCAGGAAAAACCAAACCTTGTAAGTACATGACGGCAGTTTTGGTCTGGGCCTTTGAAATTGTTCGAAGCACACGGCCTGTGGGTGCTTTCCATGAAAGGTTGCACTGGTCCCAGAGGGAGGCCATTGCTATAATTAGAGACTGAAGCTCGGCAGCTGACAGAAGTTCCTCTAAACCTTGTTCCTCCCTGTACAAGTTGAGCATTGTCTGGAAAAGAAAATTGGTTGCAATGCAAATTAAATGCAGAATTTTGGGAAGCATATAAGGGCTCCATAGACTTGAATATATTGGGTCAAATCTGACCCTATATTAGTGGATGCAGTTCTACTGAAAACAAAAGCAGCTGAATACTTTATGCTGTGTAACTAGTTACTGCTATGGCCCCTATTACCATAATATCAGAGCCTCTCCCAAGTATCTAACCATCAGAACAAGAAGATCTGTCTTCATTCCCAGTCTGCAGACGTAACATGATTAGTTTATAGTTCAGGTGTGTAGGGGGCCATGCAGGTGTAAAAATTGGAGGGAAAGATAAATTGATGGAATGAGATTTTCATTCTCTTCTGTAACTGGCCACTTCCAGGGTCATTCTTATCTCTTGCAGCAGGGAGTTCCACAGCTTGGTCCCAGCTCCAGTGGAAGGTCAGTCTCCCACTATCACTGGTCTCTGCTAATTGGTTGACAGTGTCATTGTTCTGGTGGAACTCTCATAGGACCTCATGGCTGGAAGCAGAAGTGATCCTTCAAGAAATGTCTTCTGCCCAGTAGAACGTCTCCTTAGTTTTAATATGTAAATCTTTCCTGCACCTACACAATCCCTCGTTGCACCTTCAAATACCTAAGAATAGTGATCCCTGCCTTAATCACATTTAGTAAGGATCTCTGGCCCCATACTTAATACAGGATAGATGGCATCTTTCTACCTTCTCCCTGCCCTTGCTTGTAGCTTATATGTAGCTCACTGCTCGTTGTAAGCCAAGCACATAGCACGCCAAAGGCAGACTCATAATAAATATCATGTATTACATTACAGGAGGTCCAAGGTACAGACCTGGTCTCCTCCCATTAGCTTCCATGGGAATTAAGGCCATTTGGCATTTTGCAGAACTAGGCCCTATTTTGTGGGCTGGTCAGAAGATACCACTCAGACCCCCTCGCAATTGTCAGCATCGTCACATGCTTTACTGTCACTTAGATTTCTAAACAGTATCTGAGATTTTCAAAGCAAACATTTACCTTCAATGGGGGCTGTGTGTTTATGTTGGCATTGGAAATCTCAGCCAATACACGTAGGGGGAAAATCAGCTTGGTAATTCA
Organism: Caretta caretta; assembly: GCF_965140235.1. Lineage (NCBI taxonomy): Eukaryota > Metazoa > Chordata > Testudines > Cheloniidae > Caretta > Caretta caretta. The sequence continues at coordinate 59,247,016 of NC_134212.1, read as the reverse complement.
GTGTAACACAAAACTCTGGGCTAGCCTGTGCCAGCAACATACTACAGATACAATGAAGTACCACTCCAGAGGGAGCCTTTGGATTTCTCTTCTGGCCCATTGAGAAATTTTACTGCTCACACCCTTTAATCTCTCATGAAGGAGGGGTCCAAACTGTACTTATGGAAAATCCCTATTGAACTTGACAGTGATTAAATCAATAGGGCTCCATGGATATTACTCAAACTCTATAGAATCTGACAGACAGTGATATCCTTTCTCTAGAGCTGTTAAGACAACATACAGAATGTCAGAGAACAATAGACCCTTGTTCTAGAATTCTATAGGATGGCTTAAAAATTCTATGGAAAGTTATCATTCTCTATTAAGTCCCATGGTCTTTTTCAAAAGGACTGAATAGGCTGTTCAGGAATCCTTGCTTCTTCCCTATACTCTCTTTCACCACCTTAGTGAGCTCAGGCAATTAATGATTCCTGGAGGTGTGATTTCCAGTCCTGGACTCCCACCAGATCAAAGCTACTCACATGCTACTCAATAGCTGTTAGATTTCATCCCCCCCTCAAATGTCTAGAATATGCTTCCCATGGGTTTCATGGTACAGCCATGCAGCCTTCTGAGTTCTGGGACAGCCAACAGTACACTTACATCACTGCAGACAAAGGCAAACCTAAACGAGACTAAAACAGTGCCCTTTTTCAGGAAATGAGAGACAAGATGGGTGAGGTAATGTCTGTTATTGGACCAATTTCTTTTGGTGGATGAGACAAGGACAATCTCTAGTAGCTCAAAAGCTTGTCTCTGTCTCTTCCGCCAACAGAAGTTGGTCCAATTAAAGATATTACTTCACCCACCTTGTCTCTCTCATTTCCTAGGATCACCACAGCTACAACAATTCTGCAAACATTTTTTTTTTTTTTAGGAAACTCATGCAACTTAACAAGCAGGCTCTGACACAGAGCTGCTCAGAACTTTTCATGCAGCACATTTCCCAAGGAGAAATGTGGCTTCAGCCAAAGCAACGTTTTTCCCAGGAATGGGTCAATTCTGATGAAAAACTTTGGATTTTCCTATGGGAAATGTCAGCATGAAGACTCGTTTTGAGCTGATACGTAGGAACACATTTTTGTTTCAACTTAAAAATGTCACATTCCTTTTAAAAAACAAAACAAACTGACATTTTAAGTCAAAATGTTGATTCAAAAGAAAAACGTTCGTTTCCAGCTGGTTCAAAACATAGGAAAACTGAAACTTTTGGACAGAAAAGTTTCAAGCTAGTATTGGAAAGAACAGCACAATCCAAGCACGTCCGGCTTAGCATGATAAACTGATTCGAACTCCATCCCAAAGTCTGAGTGAGCACCAGCATCCATTCCTCTTCCAGGGTCCCTGAGCACTCAAAACCAAGGAGCACTAGAGGGGATCCCTTACCTGAACAAACATCTCCTGAACTTGCTCGTCCTCCTCCCTTGTCTCTCCATCACTGGCTTTCCCCAAAGGAAAGGTGAAGAAAAGGTACAGGCACTGCATCAGAGCGACCGGGAGGCCGGATTTGATGATGTTCCACAGCGTTCCCTGAATACAGAAAACAACGTCACATACAATGACTATTCTACTTCTCCCTGAGTATCTATCCATTTACCCTGCGGCCTTGGGACTCCTGCATCCTATCCCTACTGTCACTCGAAAGTCCTAGACAGTGTGCAGCATAGTGATAAGGTCATGTAGCTGGGCAGTACCTGGTAGGGGGCAGCAGGCATCCTTACAGGACCTCCTACAGCCCACGTTCTGTGTTTATGGCTGCTCCGAGCCGAGATACCAGTGGTTCTCAAACTTTTGTACTGGTGACCCTTTTCACATAGCAAGCATCTGAGTGCGACCCCCCTTATAAATTAAAAACATTTTAAAAATATATTTAACACCATGATAAATGCTGAAGGCAAAGCGGGGTTTGGGGTGGAGGCTGACAGCTCGTGACCCCCCATGTAATAACCTCACGACCTCCTGAGGGGTCCCGACCCCCTGTTTGAGAACCCCTACTATACAGACACCTGAAATGTCCTGCACTAGGAAGTCTGTAGTGGAGTCATGCCAGGGATCCAACCATCAGTCTGACAGGCAGCTCATATCAATGTCTGCCTCATCTTTAGCCACTGGGAACAGACTATAGCAACTGAGATCTGTGATGCTAAGCTGGGAGCAGCATGTATGCAGTTTAGCAGAGGGCTGTGATGACTGCATGTTTGCAGTCTGCTGAGTCATTGCACCTACATTTTAGGAAGAGCATGATTAAAAAAGTAAGAGGCAACCTTTCCAAGAGACTTGACTTTTCTGGCACTAATGAATTAATTTCCTCCCTTCTCCAACAAGGCCTTGTACTAACTAATCAACCGCAGGAATGAGGACGTAACAGTGAGGCTGCTTCGGCTTACAGGGAAGTGATCAGAAACAAGCTAAATAGAGGAGGGGGTGGGTAGTGTACAAAGCTTAGAGACATCTTGTGCTAGATGAAACATCAAACTTTTAAACTCTATGAAGAGCACAAATCGCACCGCAGCTATCACACTGTGCCTCTACCAATAAATCAGCCAAAATGGCCTCTCTCAGTTACGTAGATAATGTTCTTTAACGGCTGTGTGTACGATTTAGTGTCATATATTTGGATGAAAAGAAACCTGTCTGTGCTGCATGGACATCAACTGTCACCTGGCTCTTTTCATAGGAAACAGGGTTTGCAATGTTTCAGAGTGGCAGCCGTGTTAGTCTGTATTCGCAAAAAGGAAAAGGAGTACTTGTGGCACCTCAGAGACTAACCAATTTATTTGAGCATAAGCTTGCGTGAGCTACAGCTCACTTCATCGGATGCAATGGAACCCTGGGCCAGATTTTCTCCCTCCCCTGTTGTTGTGCAGTGGTGCTGCTGCTGCCATCCTCCACTCCAGAGGTGGCTGCATTCCAGTGCTGCTGTATGTAGACAGCTTGCAAAGTGCTTTAGGATTCTTCAGGGTGAAAGGGTGCAGATTCCAAGCATGTCAGCAGCAGATCACTAGTGCCCTGCTCAGGTCTCCCCTAGGTGTATAGCTTGGAATAATAAAGCAGGAATGAAGCCGATTCAGGGGAACGGAGCAAAAACAGCTGCCTGGCAGGCAGAGTGGGGCAGAACTCCCCTGTCTTCGCTGAAGGCCAGTTTGTAACCCACACTGGGCATCTTATCTTTGATTTTATGCTTGGAATAACGTTTTGATATAAACTCTGACATTAATGCTCAAGGATAAAGCCTTGGAGACAATACTCACTTACTGAAAACTGGGGGTTTTGTTATTGGAGCGGCTGCCTCACTCCTCTAGCTCCCAGGCCTTTACAGGGAGAAGGTGCTTTTGCTTTCTCTTACCGAGTCAATCTGTGAGAGGAGGTACACCGATCTCAGAAGCACGCAGCCATCTTCCTCTTCCCCTTTCAGCCGCAGCAACCGCGCCACGGCCAGCCGAGCGTCCTCTATCATAACAGTAGACTTCAGTTCCATTAAGGAAGCTGACAGCATTGTACTGAGCAACTCTTAGTGCACTGGGTGAAACTAGCAAAGCTACATTAACTAAGGGCCTAACCCAAAGCCCACTGATGTCAGTGGAAGGACTTTAATAGGCTTTGGATGGGGCACCAAGTGAGCAGTTAGGTAATGCCAATTAGTTGGTTGGTGGAGTTTACAAACTCCCCTGGCAATGCCAACGTAGTTCATAAGCTCTGCCAGCCAAATAGTTCAAGGAATGTACAATGGTCACCGGGAAAGCAATGCAAGGCTCATGATCTTTTGTTTTTATTTTTAAGAAAGAACAAACATTTAAGAAATAAAATGTGAAGAGTTATTACAATGGTCCCCAGGTAGATCAAAAACCAGGGAATGCAGATGGTTCAAAGCAAGTTAACTTGGCACAGCTGGAGCCAGGGCCACAGCTGGTGTAACTCTGCGATGCTCCATTGAAGTCAATGCCAGTTTAAACCAGCTGAAGATCCGGCTTAGTATTTTCTATTGTTGTTTCCCAGCCCTTCCTAAATCCATAGCATAATACATTACAGCTGATGGTTAAATTTGGACCACAAAACACACAGGATTGAGCACATCCCAGGCCATGTGCCCTCTGGCTATTACCTGCAGGTTTGCCGTTTAGCTTCTTCTTGATTTCTTTGGTCAGAAGTTTGGAAACCTCACTTGCTAAAAACTGAACGTTGGGGAAAGAGACTATCCCGCCAGACTCTTCCCAGGCCTGAAATACAGAAAATGGGAGCAACTGTTTAGGTGTTGCTGATGCAGGATGTCTGTGTGGCTGGAGAAGCACTTGAGCCCAGTGGGCAGAGCTGAAATTGGCCAAACCAAAGGTTTTTAGCCAATCCCACCAAGATAATTCCTCAAGCAACATTTGCCAGACTCAAACTGCAGGAGTCTGAAGTTAGAAACAAGGTCCAAGAAGATACTTTGAATAATGTAAGGAACCGGTGATCGTGTGCATATGCCACTGCTCCCTACCAGATAGAACTGGAATTGCTTAACTATGTCTCATAGGTCCTATACTGCTCACTGCCAATGGTATCTGTAATTGTGTTGAGTAGCACCCAAAACGCACTAGCCATTTTCCAAACACATAAGACACATTCCGTGCCCTGGGGAGCTTACATTTAGAACTGTTTGAAAAATTTTGAACAAAACATTTTCCTATTGGAAAATGGGATTTCAGTTAAGTCTTCCAAAAGAAGAGAGAGAGATTTTGGTGGAATTTTCCATCGAGAAAATCTAAATAAAACCGTTTTGGTCTGTCAAAGTCCTAGGCACCGTGTCAACTCAGGCACAAACAAACCACAGAGGGATCCAGGACTACAACTCCCATGAGGCACGGCAGCAGGGCAGATTGACTCAGAGATAATGTTCACCCAAAAGAAAAGGTTGGCAGACTGAAATGTTTTGAGTCAAGAACATCAACATTTTGTTTGGATTGAATCAGCAAAACTCAACATTTCCAGATCAAAAATTTTTTGGAAGGTTTCAACATTTCAACCCTGTCCCAATTTGGGATGAAAACAAATGCTGAAATATCAGAATTTCCTGCAGGATGGAAATGCCGTTTTTCAACCAGCTCTACTTACAGTCTACAAGGAAACAAAACAAAGGGTGGGGAAAGGGACAGGACAACCATGCTCCTCTGGCTCATTAGGTAATAGACTGTGCTTTTGGACTGGGAGCTTGAGTTCCAGGTCCCTTATGTCTATGAAGTTCAGAGGTCATAGTAGGCCAGCATAGCGGCAATTGAAATTCCTAGCTGGGTAGGGTTTAGCTACAATAATGTAAAACTAGAGGGGTACACACTTCAATACAGCTGAGCCATATGCCCTGCTGGGCCCTCACCCCCAGTGTGGACAGTTCCCTCACGCACCATTCTCGTCAGAAAATTTTACTGGAAGTCAGGCTTTTCCAGTTTTCCCAATTCTCACCAAAATCAATAGGGTTCTTCCCACTGATGCCTAGAACTTACCACTTCACACTGGAACCCGTGCAGGATATCATCAAACAACTACAACCCATAGTCAATGGGGACCCCATTCTGAAAGAAATCTTTCCTGAACCCCCTCTTCTGGCCTTCAAACAACCCCCCAACCTCACCAAGCTCCTCATCAGAAGCAAGCTACCCACACAACAACTCAAAGCAGCACCAGAATCTGCCAGAACAACAGATGCAAAACCTGCAGATTTAGCTCTAGTGCTACAATGACGAACATCAACCATAATATGCCTTTCAAGAGATCCATGGGTCCTACACATGCATGTGGTGTATCTCATCCAGTACACTAAATGCCCCAACAACAACTATGTGGATGAAACCAGACAATCACTATGTTCTCGAATGAACTCACACAGGAAAGAGACAAAAACACCACATCACCTGTGGGTGAACAATTACTACTGCATCATTCAAAACCTTGTTTGCTTCAAGTTCTAGTTTTTTTAGTAGCCAGAGCCTCACAGTGTATCTTGCAATGTGTGAATTTAATGTAGGGAGCAATGCTGAGTACTTTCCCTATGAAACCCTTCGTGGGACCCACCATCACAGCTCCACCATCAGTACACATGCCAATGCAATTAACCTTGACAGGCCATGTGCTCTGAAAAATTCATTCACAAGACTGAAGATGTCTTCTCCCATAGTTTGCCCGTCAATTCATTTGCAGAACGGCATATCTTTCAGAATTTCCTCCTCATAGCAATACCTAACACACACAAGGAACTGAGCCAAATTCCCAATATCAGTGCTCTCACCAAGTTGTTTGGCAAACTTTGTTTAACTCTAGTCAAAAGTTTCAATTTGATAGCTTCAGAAAGTTAATTGATCCACTAGCTCACTGTATCCCATAACTAAGGAATAGTTTCCAAAGTTTCACCATATCTATCTTCATGCACAATTTGACACATCTTTACCGCAGCTGGTAATACTAATACCTCACCAATGGTATGCAGCTTCATCCACTTAGCAATCAAATATGCTACTTCCAGGGATGCTTTCGGAGCTTTTAATGGCACACTCACTTGTTTTTTCATCATGTCTCTTTGACCGCTCAATAATTTAGCATGGCTTTTGAAAAAAATTATCTTATTTGCACGTTCAGAATGTTTCGTAATTGTAGGCGGGAGGATGTAAGCAGGGTATAAATGAATTCTCCCCTAACAGCTAGCTGGGAAAGGGAGAGACTTCAGGAGCAAACTGTATTTACATGAACCCACCTACTCTGCATAGATATCCATCAGATGTCGCTCAAAGTGATCAAGTGGCTGGTGCTTGGTTACAAATCACTTTAATATTGAATGCAGGGGTAGTGAAATGCTGTTATCAATGTTGTTGTCTTTATTGTATGAATAAAGGGGAGCAGAACTGCGCTTAACCTGTCCCAAATGAGGGGGTCACTCTCATCTGAAAGGACCCCATTAAGCCAGGGGCTCGAATGCCAGAGCCATGTGAAAGTACAAGGGCTGGACAGAGATATCCCAACCAGGAGATGTGGACTCTCCCTAAGGGTCCCACATCTGGTTTAACCTGTTCCTCCCCATTGCTCAACAATCAATCTATATAGGCTCCATTAGGAGTCTTTTTGTTATTATAAGTGCTTAAAAGAGTTAACAATCACTTGTGGTGGGACAGCATCTCTGCCCAGCCTCAGAGCTGAAAATCACTAAGAGCTGGGTGGAATTTCAAGGGTCTGACCTGCAGAGGTCACAGCAGAGACGCAGGTGGCAGAAGGTGACCAGTGAGTGGAAAAGTGGCTAGCAGGGCAGCCAGCAAAGAGGAACCATAGCTGGCAGGGCAGCCATCTATAGCAAGTGCTCAGATAGCAGAGCAAGCACAGTGCCTTCTTCCCCAAGTGGGAGGTGAACGCATACAGCTGCACCTCTGAACTCTGGGTCCTCACTGACCAAGGACAACCACTGTGAGTGCGGTCCGGTGAGGGAGCAGAGAGGGGCACAGTAAAGGAACTTTTGGTTGTAAAACTCAAGAACATGAGGCAGAAGACACTGCCCCACACACACTGGAGTGGGTGTCCTGCTCACAGTTTTATGTTTATGAATCCTGCTTGTGGCATTTCCCCTAATTATGGCCTGGTGACTTCCCTTCTCCCATTAAAAGTTTCTTTTCTACATTCAGACTCTGTACTTGCGAGTGGGGAAGTATTTCCTCTCAGAGGAGCCCGGGGAGAGGTGTAATTTTCCCAGGTTACTGGGTGGGGGCTCGAGCCTGTTCTGTATTTTATTGTTGAAGAGGAATCCCTAGATATTGAACCCAGCCCTGGTTGCTGCCGGCTCCACCTGGCAGAAGCATTACAATCATAATGTGTCATCTGTGCTTTGACAGTTTAATGCTGTCATTTGCTAACACCTCAAAACGCAAAACACATAGCTGTCATTGCTCATGCTTGACAAGAGTCCATGAGAATCCCAGTTTTATATATGTAATTTGACATTTTCTTAAGTTAAAACTTAGGGTTCTTTAATATAACTTTTCACAGCAGACTCACTCGCGCTAAGACTTGTTGAAGGTTCCCATACAGCTGCGTTACCCTCCATATCAGTGGGTTGTTGGTTTTTTCTTCGTTTGTTTTTAACTTTTGTTGGAGTAACGTTAGTATCCGATGAGGAATCAGAAACACGGCAACATTTACTACTACCATCCACAACCAGCTTAACCATTTTGTTTGAAAAAGATCAAACTAACCTTTAGGAATACGTACATAAACCGTGCAGTCGATACTGACTGTCCCTAGAGTCTTTGCTTGGCACTTTTTATGGCACCAAAATCTGTGCCTAGCTGTAGTGCCCTGTGTGGGAATACGTTTTAAATCCTGCTCCGCAAAGAACATTGCCCCGGCCAGCAGCCGCCGCCCTCCAGCCACCCGGTTCTGAAGGCAGTGCCGCCACCAGCAGCACTGCAGAAGTAAGGGTGGCAAGATGGCGCTAGTAAGTCTGCTGTGAAAAGTGATATTAACAATGTTCCTTTGTGCCCTCCCACAGAGAGCCTCTTGCGCCCCCCGTTTGCATACCACTGCCTTAGAATATGTGCTAACTACTTATGCTAAAACTATCTGTTCAATCTCGTACTTATCTGTGACACTCTGGGTACCTTTCCCACACCGGAAGAAGAGCCCCTGTGTAGCTCAAAAGCTTGTCTCTCTCACCAACAGCAGTTGGTCCAATAAAAGATATTACCTCACCCACCTTGTCTCTCTAGAATGTTCCCTGGAATTTTGGAACTGATCGGATGCGGTTTTCAAGAGAGTTATCACATTACAGACAGACAGAGAAATGCCACTGAGTTGAGCACAGGGCCTTATTTCACTCAGCTGACAAACTGATTCTTTGGTACAACTTAAATCTGACTAAAGGAAATATTTCAACACTTCAGAAATCAACTAATGACAACAGACACTCACAGCCCAGGGTCTGCAACCACTCCACAAAGCATGGCAAGCACCTCTGAGCCAGTGTATTCTCTCATATTTACAGATGCGGGGGTGGGCGAGGAAAAGACACACCACAGAGAATACATAACCTGCCCAAGGCTGGACAGTGAGTTAGTGGCACAGCTGGCAACAAAACCCAGAAGCCTTGATCTCCCATTCCCTGGTCTGGTTGTTAGATAGTGTGGCTTAGTGAACAGAGCACTGGAGTAGGACTCAGAAAACCTGGGTTCTATTTCCAGGCCTGCTGGGTCAGTACATTATAAGTTGTACTGACTTTGTACATCCTTGCTACAAATGAGCAGAGAGTGTGATTGCATTGTGCCCCTACCAGTTCAATTTTTAACCCAATCAATAATATATATATAAAATGTGTGTGTGTATATAAGTGCCAAGCCAACTTAAAATAATGTTCTTGTAACTGAGAACCTGTGTTGTAGATATTTGGTCATATACTGCTTCACCACTGCCCTTGCATGTGACACAGGGGTTTGTAGTGGTGGGGATCATTCAGCTGGGCAAATGGAACTGCAAGAAATCCATGGGGACCCTTACTGAGATCCAATGAAGTGAGCTGTAGCTCACGAAAGCTTATGCTCAAATAAATTGGTTAGTCTCTAAGGTGCCACAAGTACTCCTTTTCTTTTTTGCGAATACAGACTAACATGCTACTCTGAAACCTGAGATGTAATGGTTGTCTCTATGCTGCGTACCCTTGCCACTTCAGGGTGAAACAGGAATAGATCTCCAATCTTCCTGCTCTGAAAGCACAAGCCCCTACCACTTAGGAGAAGACTCACTAGCCACTAGCAGAATAGGGCCCAGGACACAAAGCTGTGCAGTTCCATTTGGATCCAGCAATGGTACACCCACAGCTTCATCATAACACAGTACTAGTGCAAAAACCTTGCTGAAAGGCCACCATGCTCCCATTGTATACTCCAAGAGAGGAGTTGGATTCAATGGCTAAACATGGGCCACTCTCCCAACTCTGGATATTCTGTCTCCCCAGAACCAGGTGTCATGCCCAACTTGCTCCTAGACTTGAAGGTCAAACCGACTCCCCTCCTTTACTGGTAACTCATATAACAAACCTCAGCCTGAGCTCTCTCGCCAACCCAGAATATTCCTCAGGTTTCTTTCCTAGGACACCTCCCTGTCTCTGTGGCATCGGCCATGCCCAGCTCTCGGATCTTGCTAGCGCAAACAAGCTGCACCTGCCTCAGTGAATCAACAAAATGCACTCAGCGGTTTTACACAGGGTTCTAACTCTACTAACAAGGTAGTTCAACAGAGGAGCCTTGGTTTCCTATGCAAGATCATAGACCTTGTCACACTTCCATTGGGGAGGACTTAATGTTCCTCTGGAGCATCAGCTCCTGCCCAGTGCTGGATGGCAGGATAGGAGATCTTGGCTGGATCAAAGGCCAACCGTATAATAAATCAATAACTCCAATGCTCTCAATAGCATGAAGAGCCACAGGAGAAGCTGTGGGGGTCACGCTGCCCTGCCCTGGGTGTGAGTCACATGCACAATGTTTCCACTAACCCTGTCAGACCGTGGGCCCGGATGACTCATGGAGCCCTTGTGCTCCGCCTGTGAAGCAACCGTCCCCTCCTCCTGCCTACAGCCGCGGGAAACAGAACCAAAACTCTGCTTAAGTGCAAAGGTTCCAAACGTGTAATGGCCATGGAGTGATGCACAGAGGAAGGGAAAAGCAAAGATGGGGAGGAAGGTACTGCAAAGGGCAGTCATCTTAATTAGAACGAGGAACTGGGGCTTACAAGCCCCCAGGCAACCTCCCGTGGCTGAAAATCTTACGACATACACAAACTGAGCTAGGATTTTCGTCCCCAAGTACAGGCCAGGGAGGGAGGGAGGATTTCACAAGAAAGGAGAAAAAGACCACATGGTAAAAATCCTGATTCTCTTTAGAGTTAAAGGGCTCAATTCTCTGTGATGCAAATCTGCAGAGTTCTAGGTCATCTGGCCCAGAATGCTCACATTGTGCAAAGTTCTGCTGATTCATCCCAGGGAACTGGGAAAACTCTTCACTGAAAACACTATAATGAACTTATGGCCCAAGGAGTTCACGGCTCCCTCTCTGGATTGCAGCGTAGCCATTCAAGGTTCTTAGGAATTTAAAGTTCACTATCAGTGGGCAGTAGTGAGTTCTGGGAATCCACTTTCCACCAGCAGTCATACTAGGATGTGTGCGGAAAGCAAACGCACAAGGGGTGTGAATATGTCCAAGGAGACCTTGTTTATAAATGTGACTGTCTCTGCACTTCTGCGCGTGCATCATGGGGAAGAGAAACCCTTCCTCCTAGGTGTGCTAAAGATCATTTTTTTCTTCATAGTGGTAGATAAAAAAAAAAAACATGACTTCCTGCCTTTCTGCATAGCTCTAAATCCTTAGATTTCTAGCTTTGGGTGGACACTCAAAAGAACTTTTGCAACAGCAAGCTGGATGTCTAACATCCTCAATCCTTTGAAAGTTTCACTCCAAAAAAAATCCCTTCCATAGAAGTAATACTGAATAGCAAAGAAGATTTTCTGAAGCTACTATATACAGTCACTTCTGGCTAACTCCAGTTTACTTCTTGTTGATTGACTGGGGTGTGAACTCCTGAATAAGGCTGTGTGAAATACTGGCAACTTGATACTTTTTGGGGTCCCTTCCAGGCCTACATAGCTCTGATTGCTTGGTGTCTGAAGCTTTTGTGTTTCATTGCAACTTTGTGTTTTTCCTCCCTATCAGTCACAAGAAACTTGCAATGTTTTGCTCCAAAATAGCATCAGTTTGGAGTAACTGTTTTTACACATGGAAGTGAGTCCATCTTGGGTGAAACCCTCAAGGTTTAAAATTCTGGATTTTAAAATTTCCTTGAGACAAATCCAACTTTGCATTGAAGTGTTGCGGAAAAAAAATTTTCACTACTGCTGAGACACTGCCTAAACCGTCCTGGGATGGCCTAAAGGGACCCGTGAGGGAGCTTTTACAGAACAATTTCACTTCCACAGGTCTCTGGTGGTAGAATCAGGACTCCCCTCCCCACAGAACCCATGAGGAATTACACTTGCTGACCAGGGGCCAGATCGCAACTGCCCCGTGTGGCCCCTTATTGCCAGCTAGGCTGGTGTACTAGGACCGGAGGATAAGCAAGTACCCCACAACCTCTCCTAGGGAATATCCTTGGTCCACTCCTAGAGCCAGCTCCACGAGCTCTGCGTTGCCAGCATTCTGGGATGGGGACGGGGCTGGGGGGGGGGGGGGGGGGGGAGAGGTGGATCAAGCCAGGAGGCAGAATGGCAGGACATGAACCCCAGTGATTTCTACACCCTTACGGTAGCCCAGAGGGGCCACTTCAGAGGTCAGGGATGCCCTAACCCATACCAGGGCCAAACCAGTCCCCAGTCCCTAAGAGTAGGGGTTGCACAACCAGCTTTTAGGGCCCAATCCTCTAAATTTACTACCACAAGGAGTCTCGTGAAACGACAGAGCCTCCTCGTCCTCGCAGGGGACAGGGTGATGTGGGTGCCTGGGTGGGATTGGGCCCTTGCCTTCTAGAGAAGAGCAGCTGCCTCTCCCTGTCCTCTCCACTCTGCTGCCTCAACAACCTGCCTTTAGGGGTATGTCTACACTGCAGTCATGAGGTGCAATTGCAGCCAGTGTAGACATACCCACGCGAGCGTTAATCTAGCTAGCTTAGGGGCAAGAGCCGCAAAGCCAAAGCAGCTTCACTTCTGATTTCTTTCCCTCCCAACAGAGATGGTTTCTCCTTCCCTTAACAAGCCTTGATTCCTGGGTGTGTGCCAGCCCAGGCCAGATACTGACTGGGGGCTGTGGCTGGCCAAGCCTACCTAAGGAGTGGGCGTCCCCTAATTCAATTGGAGCGCAAAGGGGGAACCCAGAGAGAAGCGCAGCTAGCGAAGGGAGAACAGAAACTCAGAGTAAGGTTGTGCCCTCTGCAAGGGTTGTGTGTCACTGTTGCACTGATCTAGGCAATGCATGGGGAGGGGAGCGCAGCATGGCGCAGTGCAACAGTGTTTAAAAAGCACATGGGCCCTGTTGACAGAAACCGGACAAGCCGATAAGCGCCTGAGTCAAAGTAGTGTGTCTTTTAAAGGTCAAGGCTGAAATTCTGGCCCCCTGGAAGTCAGTCAGAATTTTGCCATTGACTCAGAGGGGCAAGGGTTTCCCCCGACACATACAGAGTCTGTTCAATGCTTGTAGGCAGGAGGAGGCAGGTTCCTGAACTTGGGACAGTCACGCTTGTATGTGAACAAAGCCCCAGGGGAAGGAGAAAGTGGCAGCTGAGGGAGGCTTTCACTTTTCACCTGATAGAACATTAACCAGGCCTTTGTGCTACAGAAACACACAGGTGCAGTGGGGGAAGCTGCAGGTTTAAAACACTCAGGCTCACCAGCAGCAAATCTTCAAGTCGCAATGGGACCGGACAGGCCGTTGGCTGGTTAAGCAGTACAAAAAAGGAGTGATGGATGAACACAAAGTGTTTGCTCATTCATTCATTGGGTCAGATCATTCATGGCTTCTGAGAGTTCAGACGGCTGCCGTTTTACTGGTGAAATATCAGCCAAACCTGAAAGAGTCATGGATTTTACCACAAGCAACTATTTCTCTGAAAACATGGACTAGAAAGGATGTTACTGATTAGCTGTCATGGGCCATGTTGTACTTGACAGGCACAGGCCTGAGTTAGGGAATGGGCAGAACTGGAGGTGGGGGAGCTTAGGTGTGGATTTCACAGTCCTTCCCGGAGCACGAAATCAGAGCAATGCAGGGCTGGAAGGGACCCAAAAAGTCATCAAGGCCAGGCCCCTTCGCAGAGGCAGGGCCAAATAAACCTGGACCATCCCTGACAGGTGTTTGTCCAGCCTGTTCTTAACAGCCTCCAATGAAGGGGATTCCACAATTTCCTTGGTAGCCTGTTCCAGAGCTCAACCCTTACAGTTAGAAAGTTTCTCCTAATATCTAACCTAAAACTCCCTTGCTGCAGATGAAGCCCATTACTTGTTGTCCTAACTTCAGTGGACAAGGAGAACCACTGATCACCATCCTCTTTATAACAGCCCTTAACATGTTTGAAAACTTATCAGGTCCCCCCTCAGTCTTCTTTTCTTGGGACTAAATACGGCCAATTTTTTTAACCTCTCTCTACATGTTCGGTTTTCTAAACCTTTTATCATTTGTGTGGCTCTCCTCTGGACTCTCCAATTTGTCCACATCTTTCCTAAAATGTGGCACCCAGAACTGGACACAGCACTCCAGTGGGGACCCCACCAATGCTGAGTAAAACAGGACAATTACCTCCCATGTCTCACATACAGCACTCCTGTTAATAGAGTGGTTCTCAAACTTTTGTACTGGTGACCCTTTTCACATAGCAAGCCTCTGAGTGCGACCCCCCCTTATAAATAAAAACCACTTTTTAATATATTTAACACCATTGTAAATGCTGGAGGCAAAGAGGGGTTTAGGCTGACAGCCCCCCCCGTAATAACCTCGTGACCCCCCGGGGTCCCAACCCCCAGTTTGAGAACCCCTGTGTTAGTACATCCCAGAGTGATATTAGCCTTTTTTGTAGCTGCATCACATTGTTGACTCACATTTCATTTTTGATGCACTAGACCCCCCAGATCCACCTAACCAGTTATTCCCCATTTTGTAGTTGTGCATTTGATTTTTCCTTCCTATGTGAAGTACTTTGCACTTGTCTTTATTGAATTTCAGCTCATTGATTTCAGACCAATTCTCTAATTTGTCAAGGTGGTTTTGAATTCGAATCCTGCCCTCCAAAGTGCTTGCAACCCCTCCCAACTTGGCGTCATCTGCGAATTTTATAAACATACTCCCCACTCCATTATCCAAATGGATTAACAAAACTATTTAATAGTACTGGACCCAGGACCAACCCCTGAGGGACCCCATACACCCTCCCAGTTTGACAATAAACCATTGATAACTGCTGTTTGAATACACAAAAAGAAAAGGAGTACTTGTGGCACCTTAGAGACTAACAAATTTATTTGAGCATAAGCTTTTGTGAGCTAAAGCTCACTTCATCAGATGCATTCAGTGGAAAATACAGTGGGGAGATTTATATACATAGAGAACACGAAACAATGGGTGTTACTATACACACTGTAACGAGAGTGATCACTTAAGATGAGCTATTACCAGCAGGAGAGCGGGGGGGGGGGGGGGAGAAAAACTTTTGTACTGATAATCAAGATGAGCCATTTCTAGCAGTTGACAAGAATGTCTGAGGAACAGTGGGGGGGGGGAAATAAACATGGGGAGATAATTTTACTTTGTGTAATGACCCATCCACTCCCAGTCTCTATTCAAGCCTAAATTAATTGTATCCAGTTTACAAATTAATTCCAATTCAGCAGTCTCTCCTTGGAGTCTGTTTTTGAAGGTTTTTTGTTGAAGAATTGCAACTTT
The DNA here is from genome assembly GCF_965140235.1 of Caretta caretta. Taxonomy (NCBI): domain Eukaryota; kingdom Metazoa; phylum Chordata; order Testudines; family Cheloniidae; genus Caretta; species Caretta caretta. Next base: position 59,231,555 of record NC_134212.1, on the reverse strand, counting down.
TAGGTCTATAATCGAGTGACCAGAGAGATTGAAGTGTTCTCCGACTGGTTTTTGAATGTTATAATTCCTGATGTCTGATTTGTGTCCATTTATTCTTTTACGTAGACATTGTCCAGTTTGACCAATGTACATGGCAGAGGGGCATTGCTGGCACATGATGGCATATATCACATTGGTAGATGTGCAGGTGAACGAGCCTCTGATAGTGTGGCTGATGTGATTAGGCCCTATGATGGTGTCCCCTGAATAGATATGTGGACACAGTTGGCAACGGGCTTTGTTGCAAGGATAGGTTCCTGGATTAGTGGTTCTGTTGTGTGGTTGCTGGTGAGTATTTGCTTCAGGTTGTGGGGCTGTCTGTAAGCAAGGACTGGCCTGTCTCCCAAGATCTGTGAGAGTGATGGGTCGTCCTTCAGGATAGGTTCTAGATCCTTGATGAGGCGTTGGAGAGGTTTTAGTTGGGGGCTAAAGGTGATGGCTAGTGGCGTTCTGTTATTTTCTTTGTTGGGCCTGTCCTGTAGTAGGTGACTTCTGGGTACTCTTCTGGCTCTGTCAATCTGTTTCTTCACTTCAGCAGGTGGGTATTGTAGTTGTAAGAATGCTTGATAGAGATCTTGTAGGTGTTTGTCTCTGTCTGAGGGGTTGGAGCAAATGTGGTTGTATCGTAGAGCTTGGCTGTAGACAATGGATTGTGTGGTATGGTCTGGGTGAAAGCTGGAGGCATGTAGGTAGGAATAGCGGTCAGTAGGTTTCTCGTATAGGGTGGTGTTTATGTGACCATCGCTTATTAGCACCATAGTGTCCAGGAAGTGGATCTCTTGTGTGGACTGGTCCAGGCTGAGGTTGATGGTGGGAGGGGTTTTCTCCCCCCTCTCTCCCACCCCCCCCTTTCTCCTGCTGGTAATAGCTCATCTTAAGTGATCACTCTCCTTACAGTGTGTATGGTAACACCTATTGTTTCATGTTCTTTATGTATATAAATCTCCCCACTGTATTTTCCACTGAATGTATCCGATGAAGTGAGCTTTAGCTCACGAAAGCTTATGTTCAAATAAATTTGTTAGTCTCTAAGGTACCACAAGTTCTCCTTTTCTTTTTGCGAATACAGACTAACATGGCTGGTACTCTGAAACCTGTTTGAATACGGTCTCTCAATCATCTGTGCACCCACCTTACAGCAATTTCATCTAGACCACATTTCCCTGAGAATGTCACATGGGATTGTGTCAAAAGCCTTAATAAAAAATGAAGATATATCACATCTACTGCTTTCCCCCCTTCCACTGGGCCAGGAACTGCATCAAATAGGAAGTTAGGTTGGTTTAACACAATTTTTTCTTGGAAAATCCATGCTGGCTATTCCTTATAACCTTATCCCCCAGATTGTTTAATAATTTGTCCCAGTATCTTTCCAGGTATCAATGGTAGGCTGACTGGTCTATAATTCCCATGTCCTCTTTTTAAAGACAGGCACTATGTTTGCCCTTCTCTGGTCCTCTGTGACCTCACCCATCCTCCCGGAGTTATTGAAGATCAGTTACTCAGAAGTAATCGGTCACCATTCAACTTTTTAGTGGGGAATGAAACAAATGAGGCACTAAACACCACAGCTTTCTTGATGTCATAAGTTATAAGCTCTCCTTCCTTTTCTCTTGCTCCCAATGTATTTAAAGAGCCTCTTTTTATTGCCTTTTATGTCCCTTGCCAGGTGTAATTGAATTTGTGTCTCCCAGCACACATGGTGCAACATGCTCCCACTCCTTGCCTTTTCCCAACTCCTTTGGGGCCATTTGGCCCCCGGGGGCACAATTTGCATACAGCAATCTGTGCAGGTATGTAAAAGCTATGAACAGTCCAGACCTCTGGTTCCTGCCTCCTCACACTCCTATTGCGAAACACTGCCCTGACTAGTTGGGGAGCATAAACAGTGACTTTGGTGACTAATCACTCACACAGCATGAATAGCAAAAACTTGCCCCCAAAATGGACTGCCATCAAAACCAAGACTCTTTTGCAGGAAAATGTCATTGTGGGAGGTGGTGCCTGAAATCTGGATCTAAATGTTCTGACCCATCACTACTTGGATCTTCAATAGCAGAGTGTGACTGTTACATGCTGAGATTTGCAGCTAGATTGAGTTTGAAGCCACAGCATCATTTATGCAGCCATAACGTATTTGAAACTAGGAACAATTTTCTATCCATCCCACTAGGTTCTATTGCCGTGTCTACTGCTGTAAGAGCAGAGCTTCTTTCACCACTGTGGGTACATATTTGCCCCTGTCAAACAAAAGCAGCACTCCAGGTTTCAATCAACAGCAGGGGATGCGGGAGATGGTGGGTGTAGCCCCTCTGGAAGCAGCAATCACTAGGTTTTGTCCTGAAAACCTCTTGCAAATGGGAGCTCTGGGAGAAGCATCTGTAGGAAGTGGCAGTATGGTCTAGTGGTTAGAGCACTTGATTGGGACTCAGGAAATCAAGGGTCTATTCCTACTTCTGCCAATGGCCTCCTGGGTGACCCTGGGCAAGTCACATCACCTCTCTGTACCTTATTTTCCCCTCTGTAAAATGTCTTAAAGCACAAAGTACATATTGCAACAGACACATGGACTATCAACAGCATGATTGTTACAGTTAACTGGCTTTCGTGCAGAAGTGTGCTCTTTGCTTCCTTTGTAAAGCACCTTGAGATCTACCAATGAACAGGGCTGTGTAAGAGCTAGGTATTATTATTCCAAGAATTGATCCGGACATCATTTACTCTGTGCTCTCTGTCCATCAGGTTGCATAAACCAAACAGTTTGCCCATCCCAGCCTAACCTGTACCCAGACCGGATCCTCATCCCTTCTTAACAAGGGGCACCGCTGGTGTAACCCTTCCCATGCCACACCAATTCCATTCCCGTTTTGAAACATGCTCATCCACTGGCAGATCCTTTGCTTCCATCTGCCCAGTCCCCCAAACTACAGCTCCCCAATGTAATCACACACACCGCAGGGGCTGTTAGAAGGGTGGCTGAAGGACAAAAGCACCCCACAAAGGAGCTACAGAACAGACCCTGTAGCATACAGGGCATACCCCCACCCACAGTGTAAATGACGACCACGCTAGGTGCAGGGCAAGAGAGAATTAGGGGTAAAGCCTCTAGCCAGGCCACTAAGACAGCAGAAGAGCAAACCTTTACGAAGAGGGGAAGGAAGCCCAGCAGCCTCCTCTGCTGCTCTTCTGGGATGAGGTAGGGAGACGCCTGCTTGTACTCCAGAAACTCCTTGGCTAGGGTCTCCCACAGGAGAGCAGGGCACTGGTGCTGCCTCTCCCCGCTGGCCTCAGGCAGTGCCGGGGCTTCCACATCACTGTCAGGTCCCGGCTCCTGCCCTGTCTCGTCCAGAAAATCCCCCTGCTGCTTTGGGAGCTCTTCTACTGGGTCCATGCCGTGGCCAAACAGACCTGAGTTTAAAAACAAGGGTTATTTTTATGGTTGCCAACCCTCCAGGATTATCCTGAAGTCTCCAGGAATTAAAGATTATGTTATGCAATGAAACCTCCAGGAATATGTCCAACCAAAATTGTCAACCTTAATTATTTTCTTGAAGGATTTTCCATGAAGAGCTGATTTATTGCTCTTTGCACAGGGGAAACAGCCAGACTGAATCTCAGTGGCTTTCTTTTCAGACTAAGGGCAGCCACCAGAATAAACTCTACAGGAGAGAGCACACGGTGTTGGTCTCACTTGTAACATGCTGCACTTGCTGTCTCACCAAATGGCAGTTGCAGCCCATTGAAGGTGCGATACCCAGAAACAGTCTCAACACTCAGAAGCTGCTGAGTAACAGATCCCTGTCGTTAGTTAGTTAAATCTTTCCCAGTCAGAAAGGCTAATCAGCCCCCAAGCTCCATAGTTATTTTTCTTGGTCTTCTCTTAATCCCTTTCACTTTGTGCACATCTGTTGGGTGTCAGTATGCTCCAAACAGGATGCAGTATTTATATGCAGTCTATATGGACTCATGTAGAGAGGCCTCCCTGCTCCAAGACACGATCTCACCTGGTCACAAATCACCAAATCACATGGGATGAAGTCCTGGCCCCACTGAAGTCAACGGCAAAATTCCAATAGACTTCAGTTGGGGCCAGGGTTTCACTCAGTGCCTCTTTTTTGCTGCCATATCCCCTTGTGAGCTCAGATGTAACTTTCTGTCCACTGTCACCCCTAAGTCTTACTGCTTCCCACATCCTTCCTGGCCATTTGGGCTCGATCCTGCAGGATGTGGAGTGCTCTGGCCGGCAAAGCACGTAAGCATGTCAGTGGGACTGCTCACGTACTTAAAGTCAAGTGCCTGCTTCAGTGTGTTGCTGGATGGGGTTGTCCTCCTCGGAGCTGCCATGTGTAATGAGATGATTGGCATAGCTTTGCATATAACCCTAACGAAGGGGGGGATTGATCACTGGTGACTGGAGCAGCTCCCCTATTCTGTGCCCCTCTTCCCCCCACTCAGTCACAGCCTGCCCCCCTTTTTCTGTGCTTCCCTGCCTCAGTTCCCCTCCAGCCTCTTCCTTCTCATTCAGCCCAGTTCCATCTGCCCCCTCCCCCTCCCCCCGTCCACCTCACTCCTTGTCTATTCCATTTGCCATCATCACCACTTCCTCCTCCGGGCAGGTTCCACACTGGCAGCCACTTAACACCATGCAGCACGGCTGCCTCTAGTGGCCACCAGGTGCAACTGCAGCTCAGCCAACCACACGCAATTCAGGCTGGGCTGGGGGAATGCATGATACCGGGCTATCCTGCCTCTGCCTTGAAAGGTGGCATCGGGGGAAATCAGGGACCTGCAGACTGTTGAAGACAGCAGGGTCTGGTTACCGCTTTCTACCATCTCTCCTTGCAACCGTTTGTTACATATAAGCTCTCTACTCATTGCTGAGAGCAACCCTCACAAGCGCAACATGCGAATGCTATGGAACTCGCATAGGCTTTACCTGTTGGACAGAGACAATTGATAGAGCACTAGGTTAGGACTCAAGAGACCTGGGTTCTAGCCCTGGCTCTGCCGCTGGCCTGCTGGATAACCTTGGGCAAGTCACATCCTCACTCTGTGCCGCAGTTTCCACATTTGTAATATGGGGATAAAGACGCTGACCTGCTTTGTAAAACACTCGGATGTCTATGGATTACAAGTGAGGGATTATTACTAGAGGGTGGCACACTTCGAATGTACAGCTCCGCCCACACAGGCGACAGTCAGAACCTTGCCACCACTAGAGCCAGCTGATGCCCATGCAGGCCAGAGTCGGGGAGAGGGACCCACTGATGGGGGAACTGGCCAAAGTAGGGGAGTGAGTCTGCCAATAGCCTCAATTTAAGCCCACAGGGCGCCCTTTTGGTGCTGCAGGCAGGGGAAGCTCTATGGTGCCCTAAACTTATTCTCTCCCTGAAGTCACTGCCTTGTCCCTATATCCAGAGGGTCTGCTCCCTGCCATGGGCCCCTGTGAGGTCAAGCCTCACTCCTGTATCCAGAGTCATAATACTTAGATTAGAGGAAATCAGGTTTTTCCAATTCTCACCCACATCAATAAGATTCTGCCCACTGACACCTAGATCATTCCCTGGAATTTTGGAATTGATCAGATGCATTTTTCAAAAAACTACCATGAGACAGACAGAGAAATGCCATGGAGTTGAATGTAAGAGCTCACTTCACTTGCCCAATTTATTAATACATGAACTAACATGAGAGCGGAACCTTTAGTACAACAGTACACTCCACACAAGTAATATATAAAAAAAACAATGGCATACTTCCTATGCATATGAAATACAAGTTTTTCTACATGGGCTGCTTACTCTTGATTCCAGATAGTTAATAAAAATGTTAAAGGCAGTATAGCCAACCCAAGCAGTCAAAATTCATGGCCCTGCAAAATCATGAGCTTGGCTTAAAAATCATTAGATTTTAAGAAAATACTATATTTGACATTCTTTCTATTTTCTACCTGCTGCTTTCTGAGCCCTCGTCACATTTCCAAGCTTTTCTCACCAACAATGAGGGCTAGAATTTTTATTTATTTATTTTTTTAATGAAAGTTGAGATTTTCATATATTCACATGGCTCTCAGAGCTGGGGCTTTAACTAAAAACACCAAATATCATGAGATTCGCAATAAAATCATGAAAATTGGCAATGCTGTAATCACTTTCAAGATAAAAAATAGAACTAACTGAAAACTGGAAAAATTTCCATGAGAAATTACAATATTTCAGCATTTGTTTTTATCCCAATTTGGGACAAAAAGTCAAAATATCAAAAAGTGTAATGTAACAAAGTTCTGAAAATTTGTGGTTCAGAAACATCAGAAGATTTCACTTCAATAGTTCCAAATACAGGAAACATTTTGACATTTCTGAATCAACATATTTTATTTCGGTTTGTGAACCAAACTGAAACACTTACTTTCAGGTTGGCTGGATATTAATCTGTTTCCCCCTGAGGTGCCCTGGTGCCTTATGGGAGTTGTAGTTCGAGTGGCTCCTGCCCCCATTCTTCTTTATGGGCTATGCTTCCCAACCAAACATCTCCCGTGATGCACCACATCAGTTCAACCAGAGAGAAGACCCACAGTGCACCCTGGGAGATGTAGTACAACCACGGAGCCCAAACTCTAAAGGAGAATATGGGACATGAGGCACATAGAAGATTAATGGTGAATTGACTCAAAATGAAATAGTCAACATCAATATGTTGGGGATGATATGAAATAGTTTATTTTGATTTTCCCAACAGAAAACATTTCTGCTGGAAAATTTCAATTTGTTCTCCTGAAACTGTACTTTCTGTTGAAAAAATATTTTGAGGGAAAATCCCCAGCCATCTCTACTAAACATACCTTAAATTCCCTCACCACAGCCAGATTAAACTGTTAAAGCTTCATGCTCATTTGCTCTCCAGCACGTATGCTGCTTGTTTACTATTGGCACTTTGCCCAGCTTGGGCACTGAGACCAGCCTGGTCAGTTTCAGTCCCTGGTTCTCACGCAGTAGCCCAGGGCTCCAGTGATGGGGATATTTTTGCCATTTCATGGCTGTTCAGTGGCCCATGTGGAACAAATCGGTGGTCATAGCACTAGTCAATACTCTTTGCTAGCAGTCACAGCAGGAAGGTAAGGGGGAAATGGACATGGAGACAGAACTATGAGGTTAGTTCTGCACCTTCAAGTCAGGGCTGTAGGTAGGGCACCAAAGGGGAAGCTTGCTCCATCACCGTGGATAATCAGGAGACGTCCGTCTCCAAAGGCTGTTGATCTGCCACTTGTCACCAGCATCCAGTTTTTAAAAAAAATAAGTAATTAATGAAGACAACACCATGCCATGGGCAGAATGTGTGCAACGACAGTACTGCAGAAGATAGACAGGAAGACCATGTGCCCCATGACTGAGCGGGCGAACCATTTGTCATGCTTCATTTTTGGCTCTGGTAAAACGACATTGCTTGGCCTCAGCCCACTTCTGAGCTGTGTATTGCCTCAGAAGAGTCTGGACTTTCCTAAGGGGGCTAATGAAAAGTGTGTTCAGAGCCAGTCGTTGTCAAAGAGGCAGCCCTTGCCCTTCGCAACAAGTCTGAAGGGCATCCCTTCTTCATAACAGTAGTCTCACCACCTTGGTGGTGGCACTGCAAAAGTAAAGCCAGTTATCACCACCAGGGAGAACACCGGATTTAGGTATTTTTCCGCCTCTATGGCTGGATCCAGCAAATGCTTATTCAGGTTAGTAACACAGTATAGTCCGATGGAACTCAGCAGGATTACTTGCATCAGTAAAGACCAGAGATGATCCAATGACAATAATAAGACTATCTATCTCTTATATGGCACTTTTCATCACTAGACATCAAAGCACTTTACAATGGAGGTCAGGGATCATTATCCCCATTTTCTAGATGGGGAAACTGAGGCACAGAGAGGTCAAGTGACATACCTAAGGTCCCCCAGCAGGCCAGTGGCAGATCCAGAAATATATAAAATTATTTGATAATTGACAAATTTATGAACTCTTTTTTTTAAAACTAAAACTAATTTTTTTTTGTATTAGCCAAGCTTAAATGAGGCCTATTCACATGAGTAAGGCACTGAAGTATTGGTCCCTTAGTGTGAAATCGTGCCCCCTACTGAAGTCGATGGGAGTTTTGTCAGGGACTTCAATGGGGCAAGGATTGCCCCCTGATAGTTATGATTCTGTCATTCTGAGTCTGTAAAGTTAAGTAAAGAGAGGAAAACACAGGAAAGTATTAGTGGCCCGTACCTAATCAGGGCTGAAAATACCCTAAATGGAGATCATTGTGCAACTCAAAAAGCCCAGGCTTGGTTACATTCCCTTTCACTTAGGACTCAGTTCACTCTTTCCCTCCCAGAAGTGAAATTTATATAGGGAAAACACAAACCACTGATGTCTAAATCTAGGTGTACATGTCATCTCTTCAAAACGGAGGCTATAGCCTATCCCATTACTCAAACCTCTAGTCTAGGGGGAAGATGCATTAAACTTCAAGCCAAGAGACACTGAGTTAGTCCAGTCCCAACTTTTCCGCTGACTGCTGTTGAACAAATATTTCTCTTCATAATGGTCCCTTCTTAATCATAACAGTCCCTTCTGGCCTTAAAATCTCTGAATCCCTTGAATTTTCTTTTCCTCTTAAAAGACAATTATTCTGTTGGGAAGATCTGCTACCATGAAGCTAGGATCTGAGACCACTAAACCAGCGGTTTTCACCCAGTGGTCCATGGACCCCTGGGTCCGCAGACTATTTCTCAGATTTCAAAAGGTTCCGCACCGTCATTCAAAATGTTTTAGGGGTCCGCAAATGAAAAAAGGTTGAAAGCCACTGGTCTAAACAGATTTAAGGGGCCCCTTGTGCTTGTGTTATAGCCCACCTTCAACACTGATGGTGATCGCTTCGGATCTAGCTATTAAGCACTGTTTTCTTTTTAGTTTTGACAAGTTATGAAACATTTTTACATAGCAAGAAGACATGGAACAAAAGTCTCTAAAATACAATAGTGGTTTTAAAAAGGGACATGAAAGTAAAAATATACAAAAGGCCCACTGCTGTCACTCAGAAAGTAGCAGCAAGTAAAAAAAGGGGAAGTGATACTTACTAGTACAATTTTATCTTTTGTTCTAAATGACATCTGTAAGAAATCACAGTGCAAGTGGCTGGGCCTTCTCTGACTGAAAAGGGGCAAATGGAAAATGGGGTCTGGCGGTGAGAAACAATCAAAGAGCCTCACTAGTTGAAATAGTGTAGCTCTTCTTTTGTGGTTCACTTTATGGAGAATAAGTTGTTCCTACACAGCACCAATCCCCCAACCAGACCACATTTTGGTCCACTGTTCTATTCTGTCTACCAACTACTAGACTGCTCAGAGCTCGAGAGATTCAACCAAACGATCTTGTGAAATGAGAAAATAGTCAGTTAGAGACAAGTCCCAAAGCAAGATGCTGGATCAAAACATCTGGGAAGTTTGGCTCCAAACTCTGCAGCCAGGGTTGCTCTCCATAAGCAGTTCTCTGCTACAACTGTACAATAAACTCCAATGTTCTGGAGAGCACCAAAAACAGCTAGGTCACTGAATCAAAGCTGGAAGCATTCTTGGGTCCCCTACTCCATTCCTCTCCAGCCAGGCAAGGACCACTGTTCTCCAGTGAATACTCAGAGACTAGTTTTAAATGCCCCAAATGATGAGGCTTCAACCAGCTCCATCCAGAGATTATTCTACTGCCTGGCAGATCTCACTGATTGAAAGTGTCTCCTGATATTCAGTATACATTTTCCTTTACTTAATTTCATCCCAAACACTATAGGTCTATTCACTCTTAACTCCCTCAATTAATACATAAATTAACAGATTCCAAAGCCAGAAGGGACTGTTGTGATCATCTAGTCTTGTATAACACAGCCCAAATAATTCCTAGAACAGATCTTGTAGAAAAACATGCAATCTTGATTTAAAAATTGTCACTGATGAAGAATCCACCACGACTTCTCTCCCTCCTGGTTGTTTGCGCCCTTCCATGCTTGTAGATAGCATCCTATTCCCTCATAATAGTCAGTTGGTCAGATGCTACATATTTACTTTCCTTTATCATTCCATTTAGTCAATCTCTTCTGTCTCCTAATCATAGAATCATAGAATATAAGGGTTGGAAGGGACCCCAGAAGGTCATCTAGTCCAACCCCCTGCTCGAAGCAGGACCAATTCCCAGTTAAATCATCTTTGCTCCTCCTCCCAGAATTCCCTCTGATCTGATCCGTTATTTACAACTTTCAACCATGCATCTAGTGTTTGAACTGGGAATAACATTTCACAAGGAAAATCTAAAAACATATAGATTTACAGTGTGAACCCAGACTATATGCTATACAAAAACTAAGAACTTAGTTAACGTTGCTAAGTGCAACTCCCCTTCCACGTTTTGTCTTGTCTCTTTAGATTGTAAACTCTTTGAGGCATGCCCTCTCTCTTCTGTGTTTGTACAGCACCTAGCACAGTAGGGCCCTCTCTTTGTTGGGGCCCTTAAGTATTCACTAAACAAAAAATAAGAGAAGATGGACTATTAAACATACTGACAAATGTAGAGAGGGTTGTACATTGTCTGAAGGACAGGTGTCTTTTCATAGGATACGGTCCTTGGTTTCTGCAGCAATATGATTAATGTTACAACATGTCCAGTTCAGACACAGCATGAGCAGGCGTGACTCCGTTAAAGCCAATAGATTTACATCAAGATTGAATTTGGCTCAACATGTTCTTCTTATTAGACCACATTTCAGTTGTGCGGGTGGTTTGCTGCCTGTATTTCAAAGCAGGTCTTTCTATACGGCATTTTGGCAAATCATTAATTCTTTCTCAGGTTCTTAAGGGCTTCTCTGTTTGCTTTGCTTTGGACAGCATTTCCGTGCACAACAAAAACTTTGTTATGGAATGTTAAGGTTTGGCCTGCTTTCGTTCATTCCCCTGGGGCGGGGTGGGGCGGGAAAGAGAGAGCTTGCAATCACCTTGTCAGGTCAGATTCTACATTGATTAATATACCCTGCACACCTGTTAGAGTCAGTCGGAGTAGCATAGGGGATAATGCAGTGAGGAATTGCACTTGTAAGGTGCAGTCCAGCCGTCAGTGAAATATTGTTCCCTGATGCTAAGTAGAACATTGTAAGCTGCTAGTTACCCACAGGCAGCCTAACGATAAAAACTAATCTCCGAGAAAGACCCTCAAGAAGAGTAGAATGGAAGCCAGCTCAACATAAATCACACAAAAACAGAAGTATATGAGAGTTGGAGGCAATTACAGCAAATCAAATAACTCTGTTAACAACAGCAGCTGATACATTCTGCACCTATAATCCCTTTGCTGTCCCTAGAACAGAGAACACAGACTCACGTGTGTATCCCTGCTGTTCCACTCTCTCCCGACAGCCCAACACCATGCTGAACTTTCACAAAAGCCTCTCCCATTTAAAAGTGACTCTGCCAAAACAAAGTGTTTGGTCAATACGACAGACGCCACCTGCTTTGCTAGAGCAGTGAACCCGTCACTTCCAATTTCAAAGCAAATCTGAAAAGCAGGTGACATACCTGGGCATGCAGGTTCAGCGACTTCCAAAGCTAGCAGTTGCTATATCCAGGAAAACCGGCTTTTCTTCTTTTGTCTGTGACACAGTTGTCCTGCCAGGCATCCTAAAGCATTCAACAGCTCCCACTCTACTCTTTAAACTTTCCACTGTGAATCACTTGGTTAGCTGCTGTGCTTATTTCCTGGGGAAAGCAGAAGTGGAGAAGCACAAAATGAACCACAAGCTACTGGAGCCAAGAGGCACTCAAACCAGCTCATATGACTCAGAGCAGCTCAGCTGGTGTATAGAGCTGCCAGGGAGCTGGGCTTCTTTCTGGCCCCATACATAAGAGAGTTTCCTTGCTCCAATATTAACAAATAAATGGTGTTTTCTTGACGGTTTGCTGAATTGCTAGGGCAAGGTGCTGGCTTGATAGCCCCGGAGACTGAAGCCCTCTCTCTCCATCCACAGGACATGGGCAAGAAGCAGCAGGAGCTTCCCTCACCAGAGTGCCTCTGATCTGGAGAGGTCACCTCTAAATGCTGTTGAGTCTTTGGCCTCCCCACTGAGCTTGCTAACAAGGGGGTTGCTCGGTGGCTTTATGAAGCTGACAACATAAACTGCATTGATGACACAACTGGACTTGGTGACCCACCTAGGAATAAAAAAAACAAAGGGGTTTTGCCTCCCCCCCCACTCCCTTTCATTATAACAACAGGCCTGGATGGATTTTTCTTTAGTTTTAAAGCTTGCCATTTATTTTATGTATTTATTTTTTAACATTAGAAATTCAGGTATTTTCTAGTCTGTTCTACCCGGCAGATTTTGTGGTCAACTAGAGAACTAGGATTATGGCATCAGAGATATCAAGCAAGTGAAACCTGATTAATTGAGGAGGGAAAGGGATTTTATGCAGGGTGTTTAGATCCTTTTGTTTTTTGTTAACACTTATTTAACTCAAATGCCTGAAAAATAACTGGGAGGAAAGATGTCCTTGTTAAAACTCCTCCCTCTTCCAGCAAAGCCAGGGCAAAGTAGATGTAACACTCCTGATGTTTCCAAAGCAACACGCCCTCATGGTACTGTACGGAAAGGACTTGGTGTCTGGGGCACAGCTGATTTAACAGGAGAGAGCCTAGGATTTTCCTCTTCTCCTCAGCCACTGGCAGCTCCATTTCCACACAGCAGTATGCCTGGTGCACAGCATGTTCTCCTCACTGCATGTGTGAGTGCAGTTACCAAGGGGGAAGGCAGTGATGGAGCCAGCAGCAACACATTGTAGGCCAAGTTCCTCCCTTGTGTAAGGCCAGTGCAGGTTAGTCCAGGGATTAATCCAGCCCTGTAGCTCTAAAGCAAGCAGTACTGCACCAATGGAGCCTGAGAGAAAACAGATTCCATGTCAGGCCCCACAGACAGATATAGGCCTTGGGCAAATCAGGGTTTGGAAGGGGCAAGCTCCACAAACTAGGCTGCATTAGGCTGTTGGCTAATTCCTTCTAAACTCCAGTCAGCACAAAGCCAGACAGGTAAAGTACAAGTCAGAGGGGATGACGCTCAGGCAGAGAGAAAGAGTTTGCACGGCCCAGGAGAGAATTTCACAAAACATGCCTCTTGCCTCGCTCTGAGACAAGCCCGAATGTTACCATTTGCGCTTATATTTCCCCTTTTCAGTCAACTTAAACCAGAGCCGAAAATGGTCTGTTGCTGTTGGCTGCAGCCATGTGATCAGGGACCTGTTCTTCTCAGGCTGTTTTCTCCTATCCCAGAGGGAAGCCCTCGCCTGGTGTTGCCATGACCTCCGGGAGCAACAGGGCCTGGCGAAGAGGTCTGTGCTTTGGGGAGCTGGAAGAAAATCTCCCTGAAAGCCAGAGTGTAGAAGCCACCCCATTTTTCTCTTCATTTTGCATAGAGGCCACAGCACCCCTGGGCCTCTCACATCATCCCCACATCACTGCAGCAGAATAGCTGTGATCAAGGAGTAAAAATTGCACAAGGGAGGAAGGATAAGTTTGCAGCTCAGACATGGGCCTGACCTTGGGGTTCAGCTCCTAGCTGTGGCCCAGAGCCCCCGACCCTAAGTATGTCATCTGTCATCCCTTTGCCTCCGTTCCCACATCTGTAAAATGGGGGTCATAATCCTCTTTCTCTCACCTGCATCTGTTTAGACTGAGAGCAGGACGATCTCACACAGTGTGTTTGTGCAGTGCCTAGCCCTCGTCTCCACTGGGACATCTACGGCAATAATCCCCATTGCTTTAGCAAGGTCAATGCCTAACTCCATCAGGGTGTATAGGAAGTCGGCATGTAACGGAAGTGGTCAGCTTTGTGAACCGGAGAGAAGAGGACCCAGCCCTGAGTGCCTTCCCCAGGCAGAATCCCCAGTTATGTCCATGGGTGCCGGACCTCAATAGGGAGCGCAAGATTGGGTCCCGAGAGCCGGACATGATTCAGAGTCAGATTTCGGTGCCATTTAGTCTTATGGATAAGCTGTGGAACAATGAGGTTGATACTGACCCAAAGACACCTGCAGAGGCAAGGACAGGACCAAGGAGTCCTGGCCTCCATCCAGTCCAGTCCCCTGCTCTGTTAGAGCCCACACCCCCATCACAGCACCGTGCGACATAAATTGCTGGCTGTACCCAACATTCCGTTGACATCAGAATGGGACAAGGACCCGACCAGCACAGAAGCAGCTGGTGGGCTCTATAGCCATCTCCTGAGTCCCTAGCGTCTTGGTGGGTGAACAGCAGAACAGATCAAGTCGTTGCCAGTCTGGCCTGCACCTCACAGGAAAGGGATACTGACAGAGGCCACATTAGCCAAGGAGCACCAGACTCATTTGCATTAAGGGAAGGCCTCTCCCAGAACTGACCAGAAGGCCACTCAAGATCAACTGAAGAGCATTCCTGGGACAAAAACCTTGATCCCTGCACGGCCAGGCATCCTCAGGCTGGCTTACCCTCAGAAGACTTTTGGGGGCCTGCTCAGCACATTTCAAAAAGCAGGCCCTGTGTGGTTATATGAAGCCAGCAAAGAAAGCTAACGGCTGATCTGCCTGAAATAAGCAATCGGTTATACAGAGACTGCATCCTACTTCCAACTGGATGGGCAAAGCCAGGCATGAGGCAGCATGATGCTGAGAATTGGAGAGAACCCCTGCCCCTTTATATTCTAACCAACCCTGGTCTCTTCTCCCTGCCTTGCAATCACTTAGCCATCCTTACAAGCTAGCTGCCATTTCCTTTCCCCCAGCTTGATGCTCTCAATGGCTGCATGTTTCCTCTGAAAGGACACTTACAGTGAATTTAAAAACAGGTGTCCCAGAAGGACACTACCCTGCAGAGCTAGCCACTCCACCCCTGGCCATCAAAGCAAACATGGCCATGGCAACTTCTAGTGCAGCTGCCAGGACTGCCCAGGTGGAACGCCTTCATCTGCCTAACCAACAGTTCCACAACGTTTGCTTCTGCACTGGGGCGGAACGTCACTAGAGAACAGCCCTGCCCGTGAGAAAGAAATTGAGTTTTAGGCACCATCGAGAGGGCCCAAGAGTAGACTTCGTTAGAATGCTCCACTCAAAATTCTCTTTTGGCCCAAATCCTCAAAAGCGGTTAGGCTCCTAACCTGCAGGACTTTGAGAAGCCAGGCCTCTTTTCTAAAACAAACTTTTCTTTAAAATAAAACAACTTTTCAACAGAAACAAAATTTAAATATTTGAGTTTGGTTTCCTTCCTTTTTTAACTCCACCCTCCCCCCCCCACACACACACACCCTTTTCCCCCCCCAGTGGCATCGTAGGGTGCAGGGAAGGGAGAGAAGGGAACAGCCCTAAATAATCAGTTTTTGCTTTTCTGTCAGAAAACTCTGAACATTCAAACTTGTCAAAGCATACTTGCCATTTTCCAGCCAGCTTGCCCCTGGGCATGACTGGTTTGTCAAGGATTTTATAAAAAAAAAGAAAAGGAGTACTTGTGGCACCTTAGAGACTAACCAATTTATTTGAGCATAAGCTTTCGTGAGCTACAGCGCTGTACTTATGCTCAAATAAATTGGTTAGTCTCTAAGGTGCCACAAGTACTCCTTTTCTTTTTGCGAATACAGACTAACACGGCTGTTACTCTGAAACCAAGGATTTTATAGTTGCCACTCAGTGAGAGAAAGGGGTTTTGCTGACGTGATGCAAAGATCTAAAGGCTGAGGGGTGCTCTGCTCTGGGAGTTGGGTTCCAGAACCCTCCCTAAGGTTTACACGCAGGTCTGGCATGGGAGGTTATTTCCTGTTAGCACAGGTTGAGCTGTTCTCTTGGTCGCTCACAAAATGAAAGAAATTCTTTCCCACAACCTGTTGGTGTTTCATTAATTGAACAACAATTTTGGCTGCACTTCTCACACAGCTCATAGTTTTGTAGGCATTTACACTGAGAAAAAGAGAGATTTTCCCTGAACTGTCTCAAGGCAAAGTTGTACTAGAGGGCTAATACTGCAGTGCCCCCTGGTCCAAAGGCGACTAAAGTACATAATACAGCCGACTGGTTCAAACATCTACAGTAACTCCTCACTTAACATTGTAGGTGTGTTCCTGAAAAATGCTACTTTAAGCAAAATGACGTTAAGCAAATCCAATTTCCCCATAAGAATTAATGTAAATTGCCCCTTTAAGTATGCTGACCCCACTCTAAGTACGCTGCCTTTTTAAGTAGATCAGCAAGTTGCGCCAGCAAGCTCCCTCCATCCTGAGCCCTATCCTGTTCCCCCTCCATTCCCCCAGCTTTGAGGAGATGGGGTAAAGGAGTGGGGGGTAGGAGCAGGGGAAGGGGGACACCCTGACATTAGCACCCCTCTCCCCCCCCCTTCCCCCTTGCACAGCAAGCAGGAGGCTCCTGGGAGCAGCTCTAAGGCAGAGGGCAGGAGCAGCACAGGGCAGTGCAGGGGGGGACAGCTGAACTGCAGGGCAATTGATAGCCTGCTGGGCAGCTGCCACACAGGGAACTTAGGGGAGCAGGGAGCTGATGGGGGGCTGCCGGTCCACCCTGGTTCCAAGCCCCCACCAGCTAGCTCCAACGGGCTGCTCTTCCTGCAAGCAGTGGACAAAGCAGGCAGCTGCCAAACAATGTTGTGCAACGCTCCCTTATAACTTTAAACAAGCATGTTCTCTAATTGATCAGCAATGCAACACATTAACCAGGACCAGGATAAGTGAGGAGTTACTGTATCACAAAATCCTCTGTGAGATCACAGCGTGGACTTGTTCAATTGCCCTTATTTGGTGACAGGTGCAGCTGGGTTAAAGATTCACAATACCTGAGACCCCGCAGAGGAATTAATGAGTGACTCCGATATTGAGGGTTCAGACATTGGCTTGAACTCAAGAAAACCCCCCGACATTTCATCAAAACCATCAATCCCCCACACCACCTGGAAATCAGTCTCACCTGAAACCACTAGCTTGTGAGCTTCAGCCATTCCTTTTCAAATGCTGTCTAACCTCCCTGCCCCAGGCACACTGGTAGGATTTGCGGGGGAGGGGCAGGCAGCCCAGCAGCATTGCCAACTCTTGCAATTTTATCTCACAACACTTGGTGTTTTCCTTAAAGTCCCAGCTCCTGGAGTTACAGAATTAGATGAGAATCTCAGTTTGCACTGAAGTAAATGAATAAGTTTTTAGCCATTCTGGCTGCAGAGAGAAGCTTGACAAGGTAACCCCAGTGTGCCATGAGGGCTCAGACACCAGAAGACAAAGAAACTCAACGTTTATTATTATTTTTCAATCTCCTGATTTTGGGGGCCTGACTTGTGATTTATGAACACATGGGGTTGGGAGGACTGGGCTGCCAGCAGCCACCCCTTTTCAAGAGCACTTTGAACAGGAGGGTCATTGCGTTTGCTAGGGTTTCCAGAGAGCTCAGCTCCCAGTTAGATGCTAATCAGAGGCTAGATTTTCAAAAGTGCCCAGTGCCCCCCAGCTCCAAGTATGGCACTGAGGGGCAGATTTCCAAACAGCTCAACACCCCTCCCCATAAGGCTGGATTCATTTGCAATCTGACCCTAATTGTGGCTCAAGAACCATTTAAATTCTGGCCTGGGTTGTTACATTCTGGCCAGCCAGCTTTTCGCTCCATTTATCTTGAGCAATCCTGACACCTAGTGGCCAGACAGGTAAACTATGTATCACCTGAAGGATACACAGTCCTGGCTGAAGCCCCTTCCATTGAGTAGCCTTTCCTCCCTGGTGCTGGGAAGCTCCAGGACTGGGGGATGGCTAGAGCATTAATAACTGCCACTATAGCCCAAGTGGCCAAATTGTCTCCATTATAATCCCCTGCCTTTAATCACTCCTGACTTTTCAGTATCCTCCACCACCTGTATTAATGAAGCCCCAGCTCTGCCAGACTCCCTGCATGACTGGGGCAGGACACCCCAGCTCAGTTTCCCATAGGGGCAGAACTTTCAGCAGCAGCCAGCACAGAGCATGAGTGGCCGGCCAAGCAAAGGGCATTGACCAGCAAGCACAGAGCTCAGCGAGCCACCACAACGGGAAGCCCTCGCTGCAGTGAGGGAGACAGTTGCTATCTTGGTCCCCCTCCTGGAATTAGTGGCAGCTACACCAACACCTGAGCAATGGACAGTGACCCCCATTGCAGCGTTTCCCTCCATGCTGAGCAAAAAGTAGAACTGGAGATGCTGCCACTTCCTTCATCAGACCCTCCAGCCACCCTCCTGACCTGATGCCAGTGCAGTTGCCTGCCTTCACCCCTCAGTGTTCCCAAGGAGCTATACACTCCTCAGCAGCTCCTGTCCTGAGCTGGGCTCAGCACACACGGGTAAATGCACCCTGAGCAATCCCTGCATGCTGTGCTGGGTGCCATTTTATCTGGGTGCCACCAGGTGGCGCCAGGACAGAAATCCTGACAAGGTCTGCCTTGCTCTGAATGGGTTAGCCCTTGCATAGTTACTGGGGTGCAGTTCATTGTTACATCATAAATCAGCCCCCTGTACCTAAGATCATGAGCTATTTCTGAAATCATGATTCTTAAGCCAAATACATTGGGAGCTCTGTTTATTTGCCTTCAGAATCATGTTTTCAAGCTTTTCTCTGCAACCACGAGGGCTAGAAACGTACTTTTTAAAGGAAAGTTGGGATGCTCAGTCAATCAATTATTTTAAGGAAAACACCACCCTCAAGAGCTAGCAGGAGCTGAAAAGCTTATTCTATCCTTGAGACTCTGGGCAGAATCATTTCTTGAGTCAGGGTTGCTGCCAGCCAACTGCAGTGATAAGATGCAAACATGTATTTAAGCATTACACTGGGTACAATCTGTGCAAATGGCAAGCACTGTTCTTACCCTAGAGACACATTCGCTCTTTTTTTTAAACAGGTCCTTTTAAGTTTAATTATTCAAGGGCTCTGTTTTTATTTTTAGACTAATAGGTCTGGGCTAGTAACTTCAGATCCAGATTATTGAAACATCTTCATAGTACAGAGGGATTTGGAGCCTGAGGTTTGGCTAATGATAAAGACTGAAGTTTGGACCCAGAACTAAACTTTCCTGAAGCTCTGGTCTGGTCCAAAAAACAGCCAGTTGTGGCTCTTTTCATAAAGCTTAAAGTCCAGACAATATCACCCAGTTACCCCTGGGTTAAGCCCAATCACTGGTGTTTAACAAAAGCATCTTTCAGGACACTATACAGGCTTGATTGGAAGACACCAAACAATGGAGAATCCACTGCTTCCTTTGGCACTTTCTTCCAATAGTCTCCCTTACTGTTAAAAATGTGTATATTAGTTTTTGATATATCCTCCTACTTACTGTGGGACTGAGTGTTGTAAACAAACAGCAACCAATACAAATGAGACATGACTGCAACATGGCTGTTCCATAAGCCACATGACTGAGAGCCCAGCACTCATCACCAGCTGGATGGAAAGCTCTGGTGAGCCTTAGAAAAAAATCTCCCTGCCGGAGGGAGGAAGGGTAGACCCCCGTAGGAGAGAGAGGTGAGCATGATTCATGTTTAAGTGAACTCCTCCTTGCAATGGATCTGTGATAAGCAACCATGGGAGCACCCCCAGAAGTATGGTGGGGAGCTAGGAGCAAGACTGCCCCAACCCACCACAATTCCTTTTAATTAACCTTAAGGAATGGAGTTGTTTGTTGTTTTGAAAACATGTTTCACAATGCCGCACTGAAGCTGTTGATCACCGGAATTCCAAGACTGTTTGTCCTATGGCTGATCAGAATTTTTCCAGACAAAGAGTGTATTCATAAAAAAGGCCTCTCCCCCAAAATGAAATTTTTGTCCAAAAAATTGACATTATCCCCTCAAAATGGTGAAGATACCTCATGACATAGTGAATAATGGTTTGGCTCAAACTTTCAATGACAGGTTAACCAACTTTTGTGCTTACTCAGCGCCTAGCCTGCTCTTATTGAGCGCTTTTCAGCAGTAGCTCTCAAAGCATTTTACAAAGGAGGTCAGTATCTTTATCCCCATTATACAGATAGGGAAACTGAGGCACAGGGAGGGCCAATGATTTGCAGCAGGGCAGTGGCCAGGCCAGGAACAGAACCAAGGTCTCCTGAGTCCCAGTCCAGTGCTGTAGGGATTTTGTTAAAGGAAAAATCTCAGTAATTTCACTGCTAAAAATGTTGATGAATCTTTTTTAAATGAACAAAAAATGGAACATTTTGAAATGAAACCAGCTTTGCAATTGTTGGCTCAATTTGTTCACCAGCCAGCTCTCATTTCCCACCCCCAGGTTCACTCTGAATCAGATCTGCCCAAATGACTGTATGTTTCCTTGAGACAGCAGGATAGTAGCTGCTCCAGAGATCGCCAGCCCCGGCCCACGCTCTCTGAATTGTGCAGATGCTTTGGCTATTGCTGCTAGAAGAAAACAAATTCCATTCCAGGGATGCTGCTTTTCAGTTTTAAACCACACACTTCTGTGGCTGCTCTCTAAAACGAGGACCCCATTTCATCCAGGCGCCTGGCTGACACATCCAGGATAACTGACTGTCCAGATTAATGCTAGAACTGCTGCTTTCTGTGGTGGTTGATCCCTGAGACACTGCAAAGGCGGACTAAGGAATACATTGCTGACATTATTCTCATCAAGTTGGCAGGGCAGCGAATGAATTAAAGTCACTGATCTAAGTTTTCATGTTTCAGACTCTCCATCAACGTGATTTCTGCTAGATGAGCTGCTCCCGCAGCCTGAGCTGGACTGAACTGTCTCACCTGATCATAGAATCATAGAATATCAGGGTTGGAAGGGACCTCAGGAGGTCATCTAGTCCAACCCCCTGCTCAAATTTTCCTCTCCAATTTTTGCCCCAGATGCCTAAATGGTCCCCTCAAGGATTGAATTCACAACCCTGGGTTTAGCAGGCCAATGCTCAAACCACTGAGCTATCCCTCCCCCCTACTGAGCTATCCGAAATTACTCACGTCCTCCTTGAAATCAGAGCGGCCCACTCGGGTTAACACAATGACGCCTGTCTAGATGAGGAGTAATAGCAACTGCAGCAGGTCTGTCACACCCAGAGACTACCAAGCTTTGAAAAAAGGCAAGACTCTGTCCCCAATTCTCATGGGCAATCACTTAAATTCTCCCTCATCCTCCCAGAATCTGGACTGATGAAATCCTACGGTATCTTCCACTCATGTAGCCCAGACCCTCCTCAACCTAGGTATGGTCACTGCTTTGAATGGCTCCTCTACAAACCAGTGCTGCTTACCCAAGCATGAGCTTCTACAAAGCGCTTTGTAGCTTACAGTTTATCACAAGGCATCGGTTACACTACAGATTGGTCACAGGGTTATCCCTGGACTAGAGCTTATTTGTACAGTGTACATTTTGCAAAGAGAGCCTTGTGCTGAGGAACACTCTGGAGACAAATGACCTCTTAGTTATCTCCAAAACAGGTCTAGAGCAACCGTGTAGCCTTCTTCAGCCTGCAACAGCAGCTGGTGTGACCCAGGGGACAATGGGGTGGGGGGGGGGAAACACTCACCACAGTCCATCTGTTCCTTGGTCCCTCTGCTGAGGCGACCAACAAAGAGGACTGATTAGAGTCGGTTGTGAAGTGGCTTGAACCCAGCCAGCCCATTTCATGCAGACCGCCACGCTGCACTCTCACAAAGGCGATGGCTCCTCCAGGAAATAAGCCAATGACTACCTCACCCTAAACCACAAATCATGCCACGCTTGACCAAGAGGCCTTCACACAGAAGCAGCTTTTGGTTGTTAGTTACCTGATCTGAACATGACTCTTTGACCTGGAGACGCAAATCCCAGAAACCCATTACAAGTCCCTCGAGCCGTTCATACCACAATGTTGGTCCAGCCTTCTCCAGCAAGAAAAGCCCCACAGTTCCCACAGGCATGGTTACGCCAGCCCTGTAGCTTCCATTGTGAAAGATGGTGCTGTTGCCACTGCTCTGCTGGCTACCTCCAAAGGTCTTGCTGCTTCTTTGGACCTTGAACCCCAGCCCAGGAAGGACTAACCCCCTCACTTATAGTCTGTTCAGGCCCTTCAAGCTCTCTCAGTCTTATAGGAATTATCCGACCCCTTCCCAGCTGGGTCTGATAGTCAAATGGGGCCTGGCCCCCTGGCTCCTAGAGGGAGAGACTAACCGGTTACAATCAAGAACAGCAGGTTCTGCTACAAAAATCAGATGAGCATTTCACCCCCCCCAGAGTGAGCAGATCCTGGGCTTTGGCCCAGCTCCATCTCTGTTGCTGAGTAAGACTATATAAATCACCTATTTACAACATGTCCTTGGCTAGCATGTGGAAGCAGAAGCTGAGGAGGAGGAAGACATCCTTTGCAGTTATTGGCTAGCAGCAGCATTCTGCGTGTGCAGCCTGGGGAAGGATAGCTCCACTCAGCCCTCGAAACAGGAATTGAGCAGCAACGCTGGCCCACATGCTCTCCCTTCCAAAGTGCCCGAGATGTTCTGTAGCCTAGAACCACCAGAACTGGTGCCAGCTGCTGACTCGTGTTTGGCGAGTGTTACAGCTGCAGGATCCTGTAGCAATCAACACCCTCTGCATTGCTATAGCATCCCCTGTCCCAGGCTTGCAAAGCACTTTACCCAGGTGGACGGGGTACAGGGGAAAGGGCTGGCTAGTGAGCATACCAAGTCAGTGGCCTCAGGTCTAGAGCACTTGTCTCCCAACTTTACTCCTGGGCTCTAACCACTAGTCCACACAACCTTCCTTGGTTATGTTTGTTCTGCCAAGAGCTACGACTAGCTGCTATGAATGGTACACTACAGAAGTGTCAAAGGCCATGACTTTCCTCTGCCGTAAATCGGTAGTTAATAGACATGTAGGTTCAAATCCTCAAAGGTATATAGGCACCTAACAGCCATTGAAATCAATACCTTTGAATATCTAGGCCTTTATTTTAACATTTGTAGGGGAGGCAGAGGGGAGAGCATCCTCTCTAGTTGTTGTGTAGTTCAGGGAAGTTTATACACAGCTTTCCATCAGGAGTGGCGGAAGGTCCCTAAAAGTGGGGGGGCGCCTGAACCGTGGCCTCACCACCCCAGCGCTGCCCCTTGCCCCCAAGGCCCTGCCCCCACACCACCCCTTCCCCACAAGGCCCCTCCCCTCCACCCTCCACTTGCCCTTACAGCTAGTAAAAAGTGAGGGGGCCAGGGCCCCATGGCTCCCCCTGTTCCGGCACCCCTGCTTTCCATCTCTCAGCCCTTTAGATGAATGTGCCAGTGTCCTACAGTAACAGCAACTGTGCAGGATTTGAACAGTCACTGTCGTACTTTCTCTTAGTGGGAGCAATGATTGCGGTGTATTGAGGACTGGGCTAGAATTGCAAGCTAGCACTTTGAGAGTAGAAAGGGAGAGGTCCAAGTCCTGCTTGCAAGCTAGAGCAGCAGTTCTCAACCTTTTGGGGCTTAGGACCCATTTGTAAATCTTGATGGGCTGTCGCGACCCAGTGAGTAGCTTTAGTGCAAAACAATCTGTCTTACTAAATAGGTCTTACCCACAACATAATGTACACATTAGCGTAACTGTAAGGCGGTCACGGCTGTCCCTCCGTCCATCTGGGTGGGAGGCTGTACCCCCTCGCTATAAGTCCTCTGGAAGAGCACAATTCAGGGAGGAATTAGCAAGCAAGGCAGCAAGCAGTTAGGTGGCCCTGGCCAGTATTCAGGACAGAGCAAATAAGGAATCTATTAGCCCAGGACCTCGAACAGGGCAGGCAGCAAAGTCCCAAAGTGCTGGCCTGTACTTGGGACAATGCAGTAACCAGTCTATTTGCCCAGGCTCTCAAACAGGGCTGGGCAGCAAAGTCAGGACACTCGGACTTGTACTCAGGACCAAGCAATAACAAGTCTTAAAGCCCAGGCCCTCACACAGGGTGGGGCAAAAACAGTGAGGGGTCCTGGGTCTGACAGACTGCCAACAAACGCAGGCTTCTATTTCACTAGGTGGAGCACTGGAATGGGTTACCTAGGGAGGTGGTGAACTCTCCATCCTTAGAGATTTTTAAGGCCCGGCTTAACAAAGCCCTGGCTGGGATGATTTAGTTGGTGTTGATCCTGCTTTGAGCAGGGGATTGGACTAGATGACCTCCTGAGGTCTCTTCCAATCCTGATATTCTATGATTCTTGGCCTGTGGTGGGGAGGCTGCTCCCCCCACCCCCCGTGGTGAGATGGCAGGAGTAGGGGGACACAGTCCCATTGACTCCGCTACGTCCCATTCCAGGACTCTAACAGTGGCTGGGTCAGTGGGGAAATCCAGCTGCAACACGCTGGCCGGCTGTCAGTCAGCAACACAGCTGAACGATATTCAGCTCCCCAAGGCTACCTCCTACACTCCCATTCAAGGGGGTTACCTGGATCCGTCGTCGTCTGTCTTGCTGGAGTAAACGGCTAATGGCAGCCCCAGCAACTCCTCGAGGTCTCCGGTGACCGGCAGCTCTGGCAGTTCCTCCAGATCTCGGGCGCTGCAACAGTTGCTGCCGGGTCCAAGCTCCAGCAGCGGGTGAGAGACTCCTTCTCCTCCAGCAGCTCCTCTGTAACTGAGCTGGAGGGCTGTCCTTTATACTTCTGGTTCCTGTCCTGCCCCTCTGCTTCCGGCAGGGCGGGTGTAGGTGTCCCAGCTCCGTCCACCAGGCGGAGGAGGAGAGCCTTGTGGCTGTCCCTCCGTCCAGGAGGGAGGCCATGTCCCTCACTACAGTAATAAGTACTAAATAAGCACACTGCGTGTACCGTAGTGACCGCTCCTGGCCTGCGGCACTGTCCAAGTGGGGCGCCTCTGTCCGGGCATTGCCACCACCAGGGTCACAGCGCTGCTCAGGGTTAGCCCCTGACAGGGGAACCAGCCAGACTAAGTTTGTGTGAGTGCCACTGCAACCTGACGCATGGAGTTGCAGTGCTACTTACACAAAATTGGCCCGACCATGCCCCCCATCATCCAGACAGAGGGGCATCTGGGCCAGACGTGAGTGGCGCTGTGACCCCATGCACCAGGTCACAGCACCCGGAGCAGGGAGATAAGCCCAGCCAGTATTGCGGAAACAGAACTGCCATTGTGGGGTGAATTGCGGGATGGGATCTGCAACCCCATGCCTTCCACAGAACGCTTTGATACATGCAGGTGACCTAATTTTGGGGTGTGACCCACTGGTTGAGAAACCTGTGGTGAGACGGCTCTGTAGGGAAGCCTGCGATCACAGTCAGTCAACAGCCAGTGGGTTGAGCTTTGTCTTGCTGTTTCAGGGAGCAGCCTGCTTTGTCTCTCTCTGTTTTCTGGTGTTATCATTCTGAAGTCTCTGAAATAAAGCAGTGTTATTTTGCAACCCTCCAGCAAGAGTATTTATGTGTTTATCTAATTTCTCTGTATGTATGCTGCACTTCCCAACAGCTGATGCAGGTGCTGGTACTGGCAGTTGAAGCTGTTATAACGGTGTCTTTACACTCCCCTTGCTGAAGTAGCTGCTGATTTAAAAAGTCATTGCATCCAGGCCATAGCAAAGAACACCTGGGTTGGACCCCAGATCACTGTTACTACTTTCCTTCCCTTAAATTGTGCACATTCCAGCCTACAGCTGGTCTCTTCTACACTCTAGTGTGCACTCAGTGGTATGATCACTTTGGACATCTTTGGAGGCCCAGCCAAATAAAAAATGCTGCCAAGAGAGCAGGCTAAACATTCCCTAGAAGGACCTTTCTTAGCAACTGATTCCTTCTAACTCTCCTCATTGCAGGACTCCCTCTTTATAGGACCTTTTTTCCCAGCTTGCCTTTCTGCAGTTAGCCCTTTAAACTGGGCGGAGCAAAGCAGCTGTAACCTTAAAGAGGCCATTTTTTAGCTAGTAGTTGTTGGCTGACTGCATCCCTCTTTCTCTTCCAGCTGGCAACGGCCTGTTCCAGCCCTCACCTGTGTTTCCCTTTCTAGCAGAAGAGGAGAAGGTCGTGTTCTCACATTAAGTGGCCTGGAGGTGTTACGATCCCTGAGTTTCTCGTGAGGTTAGAGGTTCATTTAACATGATTCCTTGTTGTGTTTTATTTCCCGCGCCTCTGTACCTCCTGCTTTCGGGCAGAAGCTGATGGGCTTAAAAGCCACCAGAAAGGCAGTTCTCGCACTGTTCAGCCTGACTGGAAGCAATGCTGAGAAAGGAACAGACTTTTAGGAGATTTCCAGTGCTGTGGACCTCGTTGCTGCATGAGTCAGGAGTAAGGGCAGCAAAGCCAAGCTTGCCTGAACTGTGATCCTTCTGAAGCCTTCCCATCCCTCATAGCCCACCTATGGGCAGAGCCTTGCTAAGAGGATTGGTCAATGAAAACACAAGTTTTGGTACTTTATACAGAGCCCAGTGCTGACTCATACTTGTACAGGCAAAATTTGCAGGGAGACCAAATGGGTGGGGGTTGCACCAAATTGCGCATTTGGCCTATCCACAAAACTTCCAGTCCCATTGGGTTAAATTCTGTCCTCAGTTACACCTGTGTAAATCCAGGATAGCTCCCTTGCACTCAATACTGCAGATTTACACCGGGCCTCCAGCTCCTAGCCCTAAGTGCTTGCAAGTGGCATGATCCAGCACAGTTCCAGAGAGATGCAGAGCACTGCCAGCTCTCACTGCAGCCAGGGAGTTGAAGGGATGCTCAGCACCACTCAAGAGGCAAAGGGTCTCCTGTAGGATTGGGCCCAAGCTGAGTAAATCTGTGCACCCGGGGCCAGATTCACAAAGATACTTGGGCACTGCTCTGCTGCACTCAGCATTGCAACACCTCACTCCTAGGTAGGGTGACCAAATAGCAAGTGTGAAAAATCAGGACAGGGGGTGGGGGTAATTGGCGCCTATATAAGAAAAAGCCCCAAATATTGGAACTGTCCCTATAAAATCTGGACCTCTGGTCCCCCTACTACTAGGGGAATTCTGAGTGTCATATTAGGTCCCAGACTCCCCACACAATGTGTGGGGAGAGTTAGCGCTGAAGAAAGGAATTCTTAAGAGCCAGCAAGCTGAATGGGGAGTTGTGCCTAAATCCCATTGACCTGGGCCTGGAGCGCCTGGCCAACACTCCCGTGACAGGCACTTCTTTCTGGTGGGGATTCTCAGCCACGAACCCTTTCCTGGAATTAGGCACCTCGGCTAGCTCAGCCCTTGCCAGTGATAAACCCGGGAACAAGACCCTGCAGTAGACAACAGCCCAGTGAGTAGGGCTCTCCCCTGGGATATAGGAGACTCAGGTTCACATCCTGGCTCTGTCTGATTTGGAGCAGGGACTGGAATCCTGGTCTGTCACATCCCAGGGGAGTGCCCCAAGCGCAGGACCATGGGGTATCCTGGGTGGGGTCTCTCTAGGTCCCTTGTTGAAGCTGTTCCACTTTGTAGAAATAATTAAATCTCCAGCCCAGCAGGTAGGGTGCCCACCTGGCATGTGGCAGACCCGGGTTCAAGTCTTTGCTCCAAAGCAGGGATTCAAGCCTGGGTCTCTCACATCCCAGATGAGTGCCCGGGCCATGCCCCTGTCTTTTTGGACAGGTTCTTTGTTGCCCTGTTGTCTCTCCATGGCCCATGGCCGGCCCTCCTTCTGCGGTGTCTAGCAGGTATCCGGTCCAAGGTGCGCCCAGAGCACAGCCTGGGCTCTGCTGCGGCTCCCCCACGTAGCCTTGGGGCAGCCGGGTTTTGGCTTGTGCTGGGGCTCTGATAAGCTCATTAGCTGTGGGGAGATGCCAAGATGGCACGCGCAGCATTCAGCATCCAAGGTATTACTGTCGCCCAGAGAAAGAGGATGCTTCATGCAGTGCTTTTAGCACATAAATTTACTCTTCATAAGTGCTACTTAGCAGTGCAGAGCACTGCAGGCAGGGTGTGCCCCTTGCCAGCAAAATAGCTACATCCCTTTCCCTGTGGCAGAGGGACCTTCTACACCAGGGACCTGCAGGGAGAGGGAAAGGGGGAGGCAGGACTATGCTAACAGCAGCAGCGTGCAGGATGCATCTCAGTTAGCAGGACAGATTAGATTCCCCTCCAGTTAACGGTTTTTCCCTGTTACATCATCTCTTTGTCCTTCCCCTGTAATTGCTGATTCCCGGCTTTTCCCTTTTCAGCAGGAGGGGAGGCAGCTTTAAAAAATGACCGCGTGCCCCTGTGCTAAGAGGGAATGATGACATTCCACAGCGCCCAACCTGCAAACCTACGCATGCCGGAAGAGGGATTTTTTTCTTCCCCGCAATAATTGCCTTGCCTTCAGCGATGCCGGTGTGTCTCTCGCTCTGAAATACAAACCCAGCTCTGATTCAGCCTGTGTGCTCTCTGAATGCATTACTCAGTAAGCAACCCAGCATGCCACTTCCCTGTGGACCAGTGCACTTATTATTTCTCCTAATGTGCAACCTTATCAGAGCTGCGAGCTATACACTGCCGTGGTCTTTGTGCCCTTTTCTCTCTGGCTCGAGCAGGTTCAACTCTTGATCTGATTCTTGTCAAATCGAAGCTTCTGTTCAGCGCAGCCAGAGAAAAATACTGCAAGGGACTCTGCTTGGACTCCCTATTAGGGACGTATTAATAACACTGATGCATGTCCAATTAGGAGAAGGAGCCAGGTCCAGCCTTGTGTCTCTGGCTCTAGTGATTTATCGACAGTAATTACTGAGGCACTTAATGGCTAGTTTGGATGGGAATTAATTCTGGGCTGGATAAATAATGCATTAAGGTTTATTTAGCCAAATGCAAGGCTTCGCTCCCGAGCCAGTACTGGGAGTGCAGGGAAGTAGATCTTCAGTGCAGAGCAGGCTGGGGAGAGGCTGCTACCGGCAGGACAGGCTGTGCCGTGATGAGCTGCAACAGGGTGAGGAGGCTGGGAAGGAGGATGACAGCATGCTGAAGGCTGCGAGGAAGGTGACGCTGGAACCAGGAATATGTTGAGTCCCAAGATAAGGCAGGCCAGGAGAGGTGAGTACAGGATCTCTTCTATATCTTGGGATTTGCTCCCTGAAAAATACACCCAGGTGTGTGGGGATGGGTGGGAGGTGGGGGAGGAGGGGGGTTGTTCCAAATCAGCACAAGAAGGAAACTTTTTATTACTCTCCATGGTGACACATCAACTGACTCTTTGAATTTTGCCCTGTAAGATGGCTCATATTCTGAATGCTGTTGCACTTTAATTACTGTAGCATCCTCAATAACATGCATCATTTTTTCAAGATACTCTGCAAAGCGAGGCTGAAGCTAGACAAATTCAAACTGGAAATAAGGTGTACATTTTTAACAGTGAGAGTAATTAATCCTTGGAACAATTTACCAAGGGTGACGGTGGACTCTCCATCACTGGCAATTTCAAAATCAAGATTGGATGTTTTTCTAAAAGCTCTGCTCTAAGAATTATTGTGGGGAAGTTCTCTGGCCTGTGTTATACAGGAGGTCAGACTAGATGATCACAAATGGTCCCTTCTGGCCTTTGGAATCCATGAATCTGTGAAAGCAGTGTCAGCTGAGTTGCTGCGGTGTTGCTGAGTGTGCCATCGCACAATTACGCTCCATTGCCAAATTAAACTACATTAAACTAGCAGAGTGAGTTAGTTATTCTTGCAACCGCACTTAGTCAAATGAGTTATTTCTTTTCTGCCTGCGACTTACGAGCAGGGGAGTTGGTCTTTTGATCAGTAGCGTTGTGTGCCGTTTCAGCTCGGAATTAGAGCTGCATCACTTGTACATCACTTCTAATCTGTCCGGAGTCTAAGAAAGGGTATGTGTAGTTAGGTGTGCATATTTCATTACACTGTGTTTCTCTGGAACCGTTCTAGTGCAGAACATGCCGTGGAATCTTTACACTTAATACGATCAGATGGACAGTTGTGGTACGGTAGCCTCGCCCAAAGCATCCTGAAGAAGTAGTTGTTAGCAAGTATCTTAGCACCTTATCCCTCCAGCTCAGCAGGCAGAAATGGGAAAGTCACTCAGTGATTGCTGCTGAAGAAGACAAAGGAGGGGAAACCTGTCCTGTTTCTGAAACAGCTCAGAGTGCAGAAGCTTAGATTTGCAAACTTCACAAGTATGGCGCACAGGCAGCACCATGTTACAGAACTGCTGTCCTCTGGCCATGGCTTGTGTCTACCCTCCCTCCCTTAAGATGGATATCTTCTAGCAGAGGGGGTGCATTGTGTCATCTCGTGCTGCAGTAGCAGCTCTGAGCTTGACATCACATTTGCAGACTGTGCTGAGCATCCTCGCCATTCACAGCCTCGTGGCAATCTCAGAGGCATCAGAAATAGAGACTAGATCAGTATCATTTAGACTTGAATCAGTGTGCAGTCGGGAAGTGTGGAAGAAAACCTAAGGTTTAGAAGCTATGTCTACACTTCAAACGCTACAGTGGCACATCTGTACCGCTTCAGTGTAAACACTCACTACAGCGATGGGCTGCAGGGGGAGGTTATCCCTTTGCTATAGTTAATCCACCTCCCCAAGAGGCGTTAGCTAGGTCGATGGAAGACTTCTTCCATCGATCTAGCACTGTCTACACTGGGGGATAGGTTTGCATAGCTACATCTCGCAGGGGTGTGGACATAAGTTTTCAGGGTAGACCAGCCCAGAGCTTTCTTCAAGCACACCAGCTTCTTTACAAAGAAGGGATAACATTGTAATGGTTTAATAGTTACCTGCAGTAATTCAGAGAGGAGCGCTTCTAGGTGAATGTTACTGTGGTTCATACAGTAAAATACATGTAGCACAATACAGTATACATACATCCTTAAACACCCAAAGTCCACTGAATAACACAGAGTTCCTTAAAATAAAGAGCCTGTCTACAATCTGGAGCTCTGGGAATACATGTGTACCATCCCTGCCATAGTAAATACATATGCATTTGATTTTTCATTAGACAGATTTTTTTATATGCATTGGGAGATGTTTGCATTCCAATCAGTGCTGCCTATCTACCACGGTACATGGTCCCCATTACTGTAGTATCTGAGCACCTCACACTCCTTACTGTATTTATCCTCACCCCACTCCCCCACCCCTGTGAGACAGGGCAGTGCTATGATCCCTCTTTTACTGCTAGGGAGGCTACGTGTCTTGCCCAAGGTCAGACAGGAAGTCTGTGGCAGAGCAGGGAAGGGAAACACACACACACACACACGCCCCAGTTCGAGGCTAGCACTAATCTTTCTTTCAGCTCATCTTGAAGATAAGTTATATTAGCACTCAACTAACAGGGGTATAGTTGGGGTGAGTATTGCACATGATCCCCATGTGTGATAGATGCATGGACTTTGCTGTAGTTCTGTGGTGCCCTGGAATTGGTGGACAGTAAGCTACCTTGGCTCTGTTAGTATTTGTTTTTCATAGTAAGAGCCATGCTCCAGTAGGATTCTTCTTTTAAGTCAGCTGCAGACTTCTGAAAGGCTTGCTGGCCCTGGAAACGAAGGGTCCTCTGTCTATCCACAGAGCTGGGACAGTGCGCACACGCAGGAGGGCAGTCTTCCCACCCACGCAGTTCCTCCTCAGTGTGCTGCTACCCTGGGCCAAATGGCTTGCTTGCAGGAGGTCCGAATCTTGCAAGGTGCCAGAGTGCCCTCTGCTCCTTCTGACCTACCCAGGAGTTGAAGAAGCTGAGCGCCTCCTGAAAGGTGATGAACCCTTTGTAGCATTGGGCCAAGAGGGAAATGGTAGGTCAGTCCCCTTGGCCTCTCTGGAGATTGCTAACAAGGGTCCATGCGGTATCGGTGGTGTAACAGGCATCAAGATCTACGATCCAGCAAAGGGGCACCAGGATCTCCTACTATCAGGGTGGGACAACAGGAGCAAAAACCCTGCAGACAGCTGTGGGTACGTCTTCACTACCCACCGGCTTGGTGGGTAGTGATCGATCTATCGGGGATCGATTTATCGTGTCTCAACTAGATGCAATAAATCGATCCCCGATTCGACACCTGTACTCCACCTCGGCAGGAGGAGTAAGCGGAGTCAACAGGGGAGCCGCCGTGGTTGACTCGCCGCCATGAGGATGGCCAGATAACTCGAACTCAGATACTTCTACTTCTGCTAAGCGAATAGCGTAGTGGAAGTTGCATTTCTTAGTTCGAAACTCCCCCGCCCCCCCCGCAGTGTAGCCCCCTAGTGTAAAATCTGCTGACTCTCAGTGGCAGCTGCAGTGTTAGTTTCACCAGGACCTAGGACTCTAAGAACGATGGGTCTAATGTCTGGCTAGAGAAAACTAGAAGAGGCAGGGCAGGCTTGCAGGAAGCGCTCAGAACAGCCAGGCCTAAGGACAAAGCATACGTGGGGCTTATATTCCATTTCCACTGCTGTCAGTAATAAAGCCAAACCCTGGGAAGGGGGATAAATATGACTTTAATGCAGCAGGTGTAGGCGTTATTGGGAATGGCACCTGTTCACAGGTGGATTTGGTCTCATGGACCCCTGTTGACTAGACATAGGCTAGCCTGTACCCAACCTATTTCATAGCTCACCCAGGAGCCAGCAGGCAGACCCTAAATCTAGTATGGTTCAATGCCGTATAACGCATCAAGACTGCCATTGATTTGTCCAGGAGATTTTTACCATGTGCTTTGGGTATTATCCAGCCACAGGCAGTATCGATACACTTTAAAGGGGAACTCCGGATCTGCTTAAAACAAAAGGCCTATTGATATTGGACCCAATCCTGATATATACTTAGCTGGTTTCAGAGTAGCAGCCGTGTTTGTCTGTATTCGCAAAAAGAACAGGAGGACTTGTGGCACCTTAGAGACTAACCAATTTATTTGAGCATAAGCTTTCAGGAGCATCCGATGAAGTGAGCCGTAGCTCATGAAAGCTTATGCTCAAATAAATTGGTTAGCCTCTAAGGTGCCACAAATACTTAGCTGGGGAGACTGCCTACTGAAATCCACTTCCTTCTCTTGTCTTCCCCTCTTGACCTCTCACACAGTCCCCTCCGCGTTGATGCAAGAGCCTTCTCTGTATCTCCTTGCTGTCCAAATGGGCTTTCTTGTATCTTTCAGCTTCAGCAGCTCTCCACATGTTTTCAAATCTCCTTTGAAAGCCTATTCCACCCCCCTTGCCTGTGTCTGGGTCTCCCATGGCTAGGGTTGTTCAGTTAACTCTGTAATCAAGTTGCAGTGGGGGAGGTTTAGATTGGATATTAGGAAAAACTTTTTCACTAAGAGGGTGGTGAAACACTGGAATGCGTTACCTAGGGAGGTGGTAGAATCTCCTTCCTTAGAGGTTTTTAAGGTCAGGCTTGACAAAGCCCTGGCTGGGATGATTTAACTGGGAATTGGTCCTGCTTCGAGCAGGGGGTTGGACTAGATGACCTTCTGGGGTCCCTTCCAACCCTGATATTCTATGATTCTATGATAATCTTATTACTTAGTCTAGAATGTTTCAAGATACAGTTTGAGTTTGGGATGGTCCCAAACCAAGCTGGGTGGGGGGTGGAGGAGGAAAGGAAGGGAGGGGAAAGAGAGAGGTTCCAAATTTGGACCTGGATCTGGCATCTTGAGTCCAGCTCTTGGTTTCTATAAAAGATGGTACAGGCAACAAAAGCTACATTGTATTGCTAGAGTGTATTGCCAAAGTTATGTGGTCATTGTGAAGCTGTCTAGAGTGGCTCACCCCTATGAGTGCCAACCTCAGGGCAGACTGTCGCAAACCAGGGCATAAACCCCAAACTGGTTTATAACTAGATTTCAACTGTGAACTCCTAAAGTACTATAACAGCCTTACCATGGAGTCACAGACAGTCACCTTGGGCACATCCTCTATCTTGCCAGCCAGGCGAGTCTGCCTTTGTGCTAGATGGTCCCTTGCACCTAAAATCATGATATTCAGGTTATTCCCATTCCCAAAGGACCGGTCACTTACCCCAGGTCAAGTGCACCGTATATCTCTTACCAAAGACAACACTTGTAGCCAATCCTGTAATAATCTGACTAAAGATTTATTAACTAAGAAAAAGAAGAGAGTTATTTACAAGGTTAAAGCAGGTGAACATACACACACAGGGCCATTCTTACCCATACGCAAAGTACGCAGCTGCATAGGGCACCAGGAAATTGGGGGCACCAAATTTCCTAGGGCCCTGGGCAGCTGCGTGTTGCTCCAGCCCCTGCTCTGCCTCTTTCCACCCCTGCTCCGCCGCAGCCCCACCCCGACTCCCCTGAGGACTCCAGAAGAGGTCAGGCCTGCACTCATGGGTAAGTAAAGTGACCTGGCCCCAGCCTGCTCCGCTCCCCTGGCTCCCAGCCGTGCCACCGGCAAGTGCTGGGGGGCGGTTTCCCCCTCCCTCCAAGCCTGGGAGCCAGGGGAGCAGAGCAGGCTTGGGCTGGGTCACTCCACTTCCCGCAGGAAGTGTCCAGGCCCCCCGGTCCCCGGGGCCTGGGGCCAGCCCCCCCCACTACTCCTGTGGAGGCCTGGGGCAGGGCCCCACAAAGCCCCCCTGCGGAGGCCTGGGGCTGCGTAGGGCACCAAAATAGCTAGGTACGGCCCTGTACACACACAAATGAGTTAGTCTTAAGTTCCAAAAGTTGATAGTAGCTGCAATATATGCAAGTTCTATGTGTCCCTTAGGGCTAACCCAAGCCAAGCAGCTTGGGGATCCCTTGCTTATGCTTAGAAATTTTGCCCTCTCCAGATTCTAAGCAGCAATTCTTCTCATCAGGCACTTTTATTCCCTTCCCCCAGAGTTCAAGCAGATGGAACAAGCATGGCGCCGTCTCCTCTTCATGGGCATGTGTGTGGGGTTTCAGCAAAGTCTTTGTCCTTTGATCTTTCACAATGGCTTATTTGGTTTCAATGGCCCTTCTTGTCGGCAGGACCAGCACTTTACATGTAATTAATGCCTCTTTCCTGTTTGGTGAGTTACTCAGTTACAGAGACTTACAATGCCAAACCCTCAATATAACTTTATACCATAGACTACAGATGTGATCAGTGAGATCAATGCATGCAGCATCCTAGAAGCATTTAATCAGGTCTAAACATATTCTTATCAACTTAACATCTGTTTTAACAATGCTAACACACGGGTGAGCCAGATTGGTTTCCAGCTCTGCATTTGTCAGCATTCAGTGAGGCCTAGAGGCCTTGGCATGAGCTGGCACATGGTCTGCCAGAGTCACAGTCATTACACCCACTAAATCAAGACCATACAGTACAGAAACATGCAGTTGGATGCACATTATCTTTTCATAAGACCCAGTATGGACTTATGTGAGGAGTAAAACCTTATAGATTGAAAAGCATAATGGGCATAATGGAAAATCTTTCATATTGGCTAGGCCTGAGTGGGTTTTGCATTATTCTTCTCATCTGCAGTGTTTTACCTACAGTAATCAGAGAGTCCTGGGTTCTAAAATAAGGGACTGCAGGGGAAAAATGCCTCCTATGTCCACATTCTCTCCCTTTCCTTACAGCGCTGGGGTCTGGGAAGTACGGCCTTCCATCCTGGAGGCAGGGCTTTTTCAATACAGAAGATAATGATGGCAGATCTCAGGCAAAATCCTTCAGTGCTGAGGAAAGTACCTGGCCCTGCTCATCACTGGATCACTTTTTAAGATGTGAAAAAGCCCAGCAGCACATTTGCTCACTGGTCAGAGCAGTTGTGAGCAGGTTACCTCTTTAGATGGGGGGAGGGGTGGAGAACAGACTTTCCTGGGGGAGACAGGAGGCAGGTAGGAGACACCCATCATGGACAATATTTCTCCGGTCAAATGTGGGTGCTGGAGCCCTGTGAACTCCCTGTCAGACCCAGGCACTGGCAGTCCTGCTTAATGGTTAGAACTAGGCTGAGGGCACAGGAAACTGGAGCCAACGGTCCGAGCCAGAGTCAGGAACCAGCCCTAGGAGGCAGAGCTGGAATCAGGAACCAAGAGCAGGGCTGAGGCAGGACCAGCACAGGGTTGTGCGAGACCAATCACTGCTGCAGGCGGAAGCACTGAGCAGCCAATGATCTCCTGCAGCTGCCAAACTCGGCCATCAGGGGCAGGCTGGCCAGTCCTACTGCAACTCATCTGAGCTCCTTGATCTACCTGCAGGGCTAGCTCTCAAGCCCAGATAAAGGGCCCAATCCTGACATTCCTCAGCCAGGCACCAACACCTCCTGCTGCTCCCTTTCAGTGCAGTGACATGCCTGAGGACCTCTTGTTTATCCCACCAGCCAGTAAAAAGGAGGACCAGGCTCCTGATGCTTTTAGCAGTGGAAGGGGGCACTCTTCCTCTTATTACGGCTGACTATCCATAACCAACCTGCTAGGCCGATGGCCAGTCGTAAGTCTCTGTGAGCTCACAGTTGCATCTCCAGTTTGTGGGCTGCTGTCACAGCTCAGGCCTGTGTGAAGTTGCTGACTCAGCTTGCTGGGGGGATATAAAGGGCTAGCAGCTAGGGTACTACTGGACCACACTGCCCAGCCCAGGCAGACAGCATTGGAGTCCTCAGGTCCTTCCTACCAGGTCCCGAAGTCAGTGCATCAGTCAGAGCTTCCCTCAGCCTCATTTGAGTGAGAAGGAAGCTGCAAGACTGCTTCTCTGGCCTGGTCCACGGTGGAGCCCCGCAAGCACAGTTTTCTTCAGCATGGCTCAAACAGAACCCGGGGAGAGCGCAGTGTATAACACCCGTCCTCCACCAACATGGCGGCCCTGGGGAGCAGCAGGGTCAGTGCCATCGCTCCTCCTCAGCATCTCCGCTCTGTTCCCTCTTATAGGAAACCTCTAACCCTGCTCCCCCCACGGAGGGAGGAGAGGGTTTTCTTCTCCAGTTGGGGCTTTTCCCAACCCTTCCCTTCCCCTCCAGGGCTTATGGCTTCTATGTTCAGTAGCTCCCCCTACCATTGGCCAAATGAGCCACAGCGGCTAGCACAGCCCCTACAGTGACCACCTGTGTCGGATGGAAATAAGGGAAAACCACATGAAAGGTAAGGGACAAAGTTTTGTTTTAAGGGGCATTTTAGGGCAATACCACTTCCTGTAGCACAGCAGATATTTTTCTCACGTGTGTACATTTCTGCTGCCCTCAAGCATACAGTGCAGTCATCGGTCATCGTAAGCTTCAATGTAATGCTTAAAATGGTACTTAATACATTTCAACATGGCTTAAAATAAGGGCCAGGCGGTCACCCTAAGGGATGGTTCAGTAAAACATGGGATAGGTGGTCACCCTAATGACCCTCCGTGCCTGACACTTGCTCAGTCATTACAGGGGAAGGACCCCATGTGACGGGATGGACTAGGTCTGGAGGCCCCCTGCTGGAGACCTCGGTACCCTGCTACACCCTGCCCCAGAAAAGGACAGTGGAGAGGTCCTCCAAGCTGCCTAGAGTGGCTGTGTGGGAAGCAGCCAATCAGGACCCAGTAGGCTAGTATAAGAAGAGCTGCAGGGCTAGACTAAGATCAGTTTTTCCTTGGATCTGGAGGAGGGTGTTTGAGCGGAGCGGAGCAGAGGCCAAGGGGAACTTGGCACTATCCAGTGGTCCCAACCTGTGCTCTTCATAGAGGAAGTTGAGTTGAGAGGGACTTTGGGACCACAAACCCCTACTCCAAGGGGAGCTGGGCTTCTGGGCATAGAACAAAGAGCTGGGAAGGGGCTAAGAGAATAACTGACAGCTGGTAACAGTAATAGGTTCTTAACTTCTATGCCAAGCAGCCCCTAGAGGAGAATGTGATACATTTAGCCAAGGTGTTATGAGTACATTACAGGCAGCGATGTTGCTGACAGCTGGTAGTGCAAGGCTCAGGGAGAGGGGATTCTGGCTGCCAGGATTCCTTTCCCCACAGGTTTCCCCTCCCCTCAGTGGTCACCGGCTGGCAACCCTTTGCCTGCCATCACAGCAGTATAAGCACCATCATTTCCACTGCTGTTAAGAACATAAAAACGGCCATACTGGGTCAGACCAAACATCCATCTAGCCCAGTATCCTGTCTTCCAACAGTGACCAATGCCAGGTGCCCCAGAGGGAATAAACAGGTCATCATCAAGTAATCCATTCCTTGTCACTCATTCCCAGCTTCTGCCAAACAGGGGCTAGAGACACCATCCCTGCCCATCCTGGCTAATAACCACTGATAGACCTATCCTCCATGAATTTATGTAGTTTGTTTGTTTTTTTTTTTATTTTTTTTTTTGAGCCCTGGTACAGTCTTGGCCTTCACAACATCCTCTAGCAAAGAGTTCCACAGGTTGACTGACTGGGTGAAGAAATACTTCGTTTTGTTTGTTTTAAACCGGCTGCTTATTAATGTCATTTGGTAACTCCTAGTTCTTGTGTTATGGAGGAGTAAATAACACTTCCTAATTTACTTTCTCCATGCCAGTCATGATTTTATAGACCTCAATCATATCCCCCCTTAGTCATCTCTTTTCCAAGCTGAAAGGTCCCTGTCTTTTTAATCTGTCCTCATAAGGCAGCCGTTCTATATCCCTAATAATTTTTGTTGCCCTTTCCTGAACCTTTTCCAGTTCTAATATATCTTTTTTGAGATGGGGCCACCAGATCTGCATGCAGTATTCAAGATGTGGGCATACCATGGGTTTATATAGAGGCAATATGATATTTTCTGCCTTAGTATCTATCCCTTTCTTAATGATTCCCAACATTCTGTTCGCTTTTTTTTTGACTGCTGCTGCACATTAAGTGGATGTTTTCAGAGAACTATCCACAAGGACTCCAAGATCTTTCTTGAGTGGTAACAGCTGATTTACACCTCTCAAACCTCCTTGTCATGTGTGCTCAGAATTAACCTGCTGAGAGTATAAACAAAAGATGCAGTTGATGCCAGTTGTGCTGGTGGCTTTGGGCCGTGGAGATGGACTCAGACCCTTTTCACGTAGGCCATTGACCAGTTCAGTCTGTTGCAGGATGAAAATTTAGCTAGTTGCTATTTTGTGGTTCTTCGGAGCATCAAGATATTTAAAGTCCAGCAGATTTGACTAGCGTGTGTTGGTCCTCTTCTTCCGTATAAACATCTGCTTAATAATCCCTTTTAGGAAGAGATTAGTGCTTTGTTGGTGGGATCTGGGAAAGTAACTGATAACATCCTGCTTCCTAAATGCATGCGGTAAGAATTATTTATGCTTCAATGAGACAAGGCTGCTTTTAAATTTGATTCCCAGAACGGCACCTACATTTGCACACTGAAAGGGGTTAAGTGAACAGAGGAAGAGTTTGCAAGGCAGAACTGATGTTAGATTAGAATCACTCACCCTTTAGGGGAGAGGTTTGTGTTGTGATCTGTCACTGACTGGAGTCTTGAACAGAGCTGGCTGGCTGGTCATTTCATGGAAAAATACTGATTTGTCAGAACTGAAACTCTTCATGGAAACAGGTAAAGTCTGACAAATTTCCTGACACAAAGAAATGGTAACTTTTTTTTTAATGTGTTGGAATGGCTCCTTTTGACATTCTCTTTTTTAGAAAAAGTTTTGGGATTTTGGTTCAAAATGATTTTTTTTATCTCAAAATTCAACTTAATTTATTCTATCAAAGTTTTTTTTTGAAAAAAGGAGAAGGTCAAAATCAAACACAATGTTTCAAAATTATCTAAAACAAAATATTTTAATTGACCAAACAAACTTCTTTCCTTCCCCCCCCCCCTCCCCCCGCCAACCAAATTTTTTTTTCTTCCGTTTGTTGGCCTGCAAAAGTTTGAGATCTTGACTTTGTCCCAGTTCAGGGTGGGAAAAAATTTTCCGAATATCAAATTTCTCAAAGGATGTGAAAAATGATTTTTGCCTGGTTCTAGTCTTGACTGTGACCTGTCGGGATGGGGCACTGAAAATCTTGGGTCAATATTGAACTCCTTACTTGATCAAAACTCCTGCTGGAGTCAGTGTAGTCCTTTGGCTGCTGGGATTGGGAGTAAGGACTCCTGGATGTCTTTCTGGCTCTGCCATCCATTTGCTCCATAGCCCTAGGCATCAGTACCCCCCACCTCAACCCCCACACATGTACAATAGAGATGATAATACACTTATGCATCTGAAGAAGTGGTGTTTTACTCACGGAAGTTTACGCCCAAATAAATCTGTTAGTCTTTAAGGTGCCACCAGACTCCTTGTTGTTTTTGTGGATACAGACTAACATGGCTACCCCCTGATACAATACACTTATCAGTGTCACAGGGTGTGCTGAGAGGGAAGGAATGTTTGTAAAGTGCTTGGATGAAAGGCACTAGGAAAGGGCAAAAGATAAGTGACCCAAGGGTGGGGTGTCACTGCACGCTGTGACACACCAGACCCTTTGTGATATATATCTGGAGTGCTGCCTGTATTGCAGGCTTGGAGGCAGGTGCTATAGCAGAGGTGGGCAAACTATGGCCCGTGGACCACATCTGGGCTGCGGGACTGTCCTGCCAGGCCCCTGAGCTCCTGGCCCGGGAGGCTAGTCCCCAGCCCCTCCCATGCTGTTCCCCCTCCCCTGCAGCCACACTGCTAGATGGGCACCGGGGCTGTGAGCTCCTGCCACTCTGAGCGGCATGGTAAGGGGGCGGCAGTGGCGTGCAGTGGTGAGAAGGTTAGGTTGGGGGTTCCAGGGGGCAGTTAGGGGCAGGGGGGTCCCGGGAGGCAGTCAGGGGACAGGGAGCAGGGGGCGGTTGGATGGGGTGGAGGTTCTGGGGTGGTCAGGGGTCAGGAAATGGGGGGTTGGATAGGGCGTGGGAATCCCAGGGGGCCTGTCAGGGGCCAGGGGTGTGGATAGGGATTGGGGCAGTTAGGGGACAGGGAGCAGGGGGGGTTGGATGGGTCAGGGGTTCTGAGGGGGACAGTCAGGGGGCAGGAAGTGGGAGGAGGCAGGGGCCAGGGGCCAGGCTGCTTCGGGGGCACAGCCTTCCCTACCCAGCCCTCCATATAGTTTTGCACCCTGATGTGGCCCTTGGGTCAAAAAGTTTGTCCACCCCTGTGCTATAGGCATAGAATCATAGAAGTTTAGTGTTGGAAGAGAGACCTCAGGAGGTCATCTAGTCCAACCCCCTGCTCAAAGCAGGACCAACACTAACTAAATCAGGGGTCTCAAACATGTGACCGAGTTATTTCCTGCAGCCCACCATAGGGGCCAACTCTACTGGCAGCCAAGCTCCCCCCACCCCCCAGAGTGCGCTGTGTCCCCGCTTTTGGCGGCACTTAGGACTTTCCAGGAGGGAGGGGGAGGAGCGGATAAGAGGTGGGGCCAGGGTGTGGATTTGGGGAAGGGGTTGGATAGGGGCATGGAGGGGGTGGAGTTGGGGCAGGGACTTTGGGGAAGGGGTTGGAATGGGGACAGAAAAGGGGTGGGAACAAGTAGGGGAGGGGAGGAGCCTCATGAAAGGGGTGGAGTGGGGGTGGGGCCGGTGGCAGTGGGGGGGAGGCTTTAATCAAAGTAATACTAAAAGTAAATGTGTGTTTTGTTTGAGTGAGGTGCATTACTGAGTGTTCATATTTTATTAAAACCTCTCTTCGCATTACAGTTTTAAAAAAGTTAATACACTGACTTTTAATAGCATACTATATTACTTTTTTTTTCATTTTTGACTATACTTTTGTATCATTGTATGAAAAGGTTTCAGTGATGTGGCCTTGGGCCAATGTACTAGTCCTCATTTGGCCCTCGTGGTGACTTGAGTTTGAGATCCCTGAACTAAATCATCCCAGCCAGGACTTTGTCAAGCCGGGCCTTAAAAACCTCTCAGGACGGTGATTCCACCACCTCCCTAGGTAACCCATTCCAGTGCTTCACCACCTTCCAAGTGAAATAGTTTTTTCTAATATCCAACCTAGACCTCCCCCACTGCAACTTGAGACCATTACTCCTTGTTCTATCATCTGCCACCACTGAGAACAGCCAAGCTCCATCCTCTTTGGACCCCTCCTTCAGGTAGTTGAAGGCTGCTATCAAATCCCCCCTCACTCTCCTCTTCTGCAGACTAAATAAGCCCAGTTCCCTCAGCCTCTCCTCATAAATCATGTGCCCCAGCCTCCTGATCATTTTCGTTGCCCTCCGCTGGACTCTCTCCAATTTGTCCACATACTTTCTGAAGTGGGGGCTCCAAAACTGGACACAATACTCCAGATGTGGCCTCACCAGTGCCGAATAGAGGGGAATAATCACTTCCCTTGATCCGCTGGCAGTGCTCCTACTAATGCAGCCCAATATGCTGTTAGCCTTCTTGGCAACAAGGGCACACTGTTGGCTCATATCCAGCTTCTCATCCACTGTAATCCCCAGGTCCTTTTCTGCAGAACTGCCACTTAGCCATTCAGTCCCCAGCCAGTAGCAGTGTGTGGGATTCTTCCATCCTAAATGCAGGACTCTGCACTTGTCCTTGAACCTCATCAGATTTCTTTTCTCCCAATCCTCCAATTTGTCTAGGTCACTCTGGACCTTATCCCTACCCTCCAGCATATCTACCTCTCCCCACAGTTTACTGAACTTGCTGAAGGTACAATCCATCCCATCATCCAGATCATCATGAAGATGCTGAACAAAACTGGCCCCAAGACTGACTCCTGGGGCACTCCGCTTGATACCGGCTGCCAACTAGACACTGAGTTGTTGATCACTACCCGTTGAGTCCGACACTCTAGCCAGCTGTCTTTCCACCTTAAAGTCCATTCATTCAATACATACTTTTTTAACTTGCTGGCAAGAATATTGTGGGAGACTGTATCAAAAGCATGCCAAGCGATGGACTCTGAAGGCTCCAGCCCTTGGTGGAGTCCTACTAAAAACTCTCATCTCCCCCAGGAATGTGTGCAAATATATAATCAGCCTTAGAAGTTAACCTAGAAAAGTGGTTCTCAACCTGTTCACCATTGTGGGCCACATATGCAGCTCCCTGTGTTGTTGTGGGCCGCATCCACACACACATATATATATACTACCTGTGTGGCCATGAGGATGTCACATGGGCTGCAGCTGTGTGCTGATTGGGCTGGAAGTGGCCCATGTGTTGAGAATCACTGCCCTAGAATTTCCAAAGTTTGTTCCTAGAAGTGAGTCCAAAAGATGGAGACAGGACTGCTGCTTCAGGCTT
Organism: Caretta caretta; assembly: GCF_965140235.1. NCBI lineage: Eukaryota > Metazoa > Chordata > Testudines > Cheloniidae > Caretta > Caretta caretta. Next base: position 59,188,461 of record NC_134212.1, on the reverse strand, counting down.
CTTGGGCTAGACGATCCTTTTCCCACCATCTCAGCTGTGAGACAGCTGGATCCACCATCTGAGAATTCTTGATTTGTCCATTCCTGTCTCATGCCTGGATGTCTTCCCCATTGCTGAGATTCTTATATCTCAGGAATATGCTACTTGCTCCTCTCCCCTGCTTGGCTCTTCTACCTCCAAACTGTTGTTCTGGAAGTTCTGCCTGTCATTCTGTGGAGGGCCCCTTCGATGTAGATCACATCTGTAGTGGTCAACTTTTGCCACACATTCATTGCTTTGCACCACCTGCAATATTTGCAGCCCCTGCAGCGTCTGTGCATTGCTTTGACCTTGACTTCTCTAGTGTAACTACATAGCAACATGTGTTGTTTAAAATAATAATAATAACTCTACCAAAACCAGGCATTCCACTGCACAGGCTTCTCCCCCTGGGGAAAGGCTGAGAGGACAAACCGCAGGTGGCAGATGTGTAGAAATGTTTCTTAAGGCACGTGGGGAAGGTGCTCAGATGGTTGGTGATTGCAGGATAAGAACTTCTATAGAATAGAGTAAGGGTGAACATGTAGTTCTCAACCTCAGAGGGGAGTGCTGGGAATGAATGTTTCCGAAGTGCCTGGATAAAAGGAGGTAGAGGAGTGCTAGGTACTGATGTCAGTGCCCCATGTCACTGGGAGCTGTGGTGAACTAGATGTAGCCACCTTGCCTTCCACCACAGCCCACTCTATTATTTGTATTGTCGTATCACCTCAAAGCTCCCATCATGAATGAAGACCCCATTTTGCTAGGCATTGTACAAAAATAGAACAGAAAGACAGTCCCTGCCCCCCAAAACTGAGGGTTTAACAGCAAAGACAGTATTTCTTTGAGCTATTTTTCTTCGTCAACTGTTGTGCAAACACATTATTGTCTGCAAGCCATTACTGTCTGGCTAAGGGAAAGTGGTTGATATTGTATGAGCTGAGTGTAACCTTGTTATGGGTTGAATTAAAACCCTATTGAGATGGATAGGTATGAACTCACCCTTCAGTTAACGTAACTGTAAGCATAAGCCCCCACCTAAGACAAAAGATATGTCAACCTGCCGAGGGCTTTGGGTGGAGTATTGTTTGGGATAGGTGGGAGAGGAAGAGAGATCACACAGACAAGACCAGAGGGAGAAGCAACAAACGCAAGCAGGGACCTGTAAGCACAGTGGGGAGAGACAGCTTTTGGGTCTAGTGTTAGTGAAAGAGGCTTGGAAGCTGGAAGAAACTGCTTATTCCATTCTTGGTTCCTTCTGCATTTGGAGACACAGGACTTTGTACATTCCTTGTAAATTAACAAGACTGCATCAAAGAAAATACCAAACTCCATATATTTCTGCTTCCTCCTGGAATGTCCCCAGAGCTCCCAACTTTGACTAGCCACTCATAAAAAAGGGGCAACACTATTTTAAAATATTTGCACTTGGTATTTCTAGAGCCTTCTTCACCCAGGAACCTCCAAGCATTGCACAAACACTAGTGACATAAGCCTTGCAAAACTCTTCCCAGGCAGGTAATTATAACTATCCTGCTATTAAAAATGGAGAAACTCGGGCACAGAAGATTAAGCGAGTTCCTGCCAAGATCACACAATAAGCGAAAGGCTGAACTGTAAAGGGAACCTTGTGGCTGTCTCCTGCTGTAACCATTAGACAACACTCCTTTTCACACTCCGGGTATGTCTACATTGCAGTCCTGGGGTGTGAGGTCAGCTCGTGCAGACATACCCCTGCTAGCTTTAATCAAACTAGCTCCGGTCTAGAGCAGTGAAGCATGGGCTGTCCAAGACTGCCCAGAACCCTGGATAACCATTTGTGGCACTAGTCCATGCCCTGCCACAGCTTCACTGCTCTGACACCAGAGATACCTAGCTTAGGTGTGTGTACTCAAGCCGCAATACAGCGTCTTGCGGTGACACTTTAATTTCATAGTTTCTTTTGTGGTGCTAAAAGGCTGAGTGTGGAGCCAGCTAGCTACTGAACATTCTGCAGTGGGCCCAGTAGGAAATCCTTCTCTGAAGATGGTGCTGGCAGGAAAGGATCAACTCCCCTCTCCTCCTCTTCCCCCCTTACTCCCACCCCACCCCAACCTAACCTGACAGCTGGGCTCTGAACACAAACTTCCTCGACAGTACAGCAGAGGCCTCGGTATTCATGATCTTGCAATAACCAAGGACAAAGCTGATGGAAGCTGGGCCCTGACCCATGGCATGTTGAATTCACTCCTGCTCAGCACCAAAAAAAAAAAAAAAGAGAAGATGCAAAAATCTTCTGTTATTGATTTTTTTTCTTGCTAAAAAAAAAGGAATAATGTATCGAACCTGTCATCTGAAGGTGAAACGCAGCAGAACCTGCTGTCTATTGGAATGGATTATCATAAATAATCCATCATGACATAACCCAGTAGCTAGTATCCCCCTTCCTGTGCTTACCTAACACATAATATTCACTTGCTTTATTTATCACTGAGTGACTAGTGTTCGATACCTGGCAGGAGCTTGCAGCACTGCCCCCTGACCTGGAGGGAATAGGTTATTACCTCTTCGCACTCAGCCAATGGTATCTGCGTGGGTTAGAGATGGCTAGACTGAATGGTGTTTCTTCAAAATAGGGCCAACAGCAGCTTTTGCAAAACTCTATTAGCAGTTTCCTTGTTGGAGGGAGAGGAAGTCAGTTCCTGGTAAAAGGAGGGGTACAGAATAGAGGACAGACAGATCCTGAGGGCTGGATTATTATGATGGGGTACTGTGGTAGCTCCTCAGAGCCCCAGTCATGGAGCAGCACACATGGTGTTAGGTGCTGTACAACCCCAAACCAAAAAGATGCGCCCTGCCCCAAAGAGCTTGTTATCTAGGAGTAGGACAAGAGCCAGCAGATTAAACAGAGACAGCAGGGAGTGCGAGGGAACAGTGGACAAGGGATGGGACTGTACTCCGATTCTGCTCTGTCCCAAAGAAGCTGGCTGTTTCTGCTAAATGATCAGTGTCAAAATGGCTACTATTGCCTTAAATTGTCATAATTAGGTTTGAGTTAAACCCCTTATCATAAATGGGGCAGTTCACACCTCTTGGAGCTATTGTCTGGCTGAGCTGAAACACACAACCTGTATGTTTCTAGTGGCAACATCAGTTGAGAGGAAGGATGGTCCAGTGGTTAGAGAACTAGCCTGGGACTCAGGGAAACCTGGGTTCAGTTCCTTGCATTGTCCCAGACTTCCTGTGTGATCTTGAAGAGTCAGTTAGCCTCTCAGTGCCTCAGCTCCTCATCTGTACATAGTAATAGCCCTTCCCTACCTAAGGGTTTGTCTTCACAGCAGAGTGAACTCCTAACTCTCCTTCCTGTCCACACACACAACCCTCTCACCTAAGTGTGAAGGGGCTATAGGCTAAAGTGCAAGTGCTGCTTTGCTCTGGCCGGTAACCCGCCGACTTTGCAGTGAGGACGCAGGGTATATCTGTGCTGGTAGTCCTCCAGTGCCTTCCCACAATTCTCCCTGGTGCCCACAGGGACAGAGATCCCACACATCACTGGGAAGGAATCAGAGTGGCTCAGCTCACGGCAGTGCTAAGATCCTTGGGACGTGCCCCCAGATGTCTTAGAGCCACACACAGGGCAGCTCAGCACCAGTGAGGATGCAGTCACTCAGGCTTTGGACAGTGGCTGCTATCCCCTGGGTGCTGATCGCCCCAAGCTAACTCTGCAGCATAAAAGGCTGGGGGATTTCAAAGGAACCTAAGTGAGTTAGGTGCCAAAATCTCATTGCAATTCAAGGGGAACTGGATGCATGACTTGCTTAGGTGCCCTTGAAAATCCCCTAGCCTTTTATTCTGCAGAGTTAACTTGGGGTGATCAGCACCCAGGGGTAAGACTTGACTGGAGCCTGCACAGCTTGATCCCCCTGTAACTGAGAGATGAATCAGGCTCTGTAAATTTATTTCATTTACTAGGGAAGTCAGCAGTGGGGTCCCCAGGTCCCATGTGAGATGGTAACAGAGAAACTAACATGCTGCTTCAGTGGTGACTCAGCAAATTCTTCCCTTGCTCTGGAGCTCCAGGTGCCGTGAATTCCTGAACTTGATTTCAGGAGCCTCTGGATAAACAGTCATTCTGTCCTGACTGTTCCATGCTGCTAGAGAGAGCAGAGCACATCTCTACCCCATTGGCTGTAGGGGGAAGGTCCTCCAGGAAAGAGCATCTGCTGGATGATTTTACTTCTTGTCGGGTCTGGATTCTCAGTGGTGATTAGGGTAATGCATTTGAAGGCTTGTACCTTGCAGCTAAGATTGAAGCCCCATCTCTGCATTCTTACTAGTGCTAAAGGTGGAGTTTTGCCTCCCTGGGGACCAATGTGCCTGATTCTCCCCTGCCCCCCAGCTTGTGCCTTGTGCACTCTCTCTTTGCACAGGTATAAATGACATACTGTCAAACCAGCATTTGCACATCTGTTTTCCGCCCTCTTTCCCTGGCTTCAGTAGCATTTGTATAATATCACTATCTAAGCATCTGTGTGTATATTTCAGATCCTTTCTCTTTCTCATATTAAACTGGAAGCATTCTCTGTTTTCGTGTTTTTTTTTTTCACATTCTCACAGCTTGCCTCTTGTGTTCTATCCTTCTGGGCAAAGAGCAAACAGGTCCTTTAGATCCTTTTGTTTTGGGTGAAGAAGACACAAAACAAGGTGGAAAGGGTAAAATCTCTAGGAGAGAGCAAAGTCTGTGTATTCCTGGATCTGTAACAATCTGTGCTGAATGAAAAATCGCTACCTGTCTCTACAAACTACACTCAGTTATGTAACTAGTCTGACTAATTGAATAACTTTGTACACCACAGTGATCTTTGCTCACTACAGACTGGGTCCATATTTAAACAGATGACCCTGATGTACCTCACTTCCATTCACTTCAGGCATCCAGTCCCCTCTTAGTAATTTCTTTGTGTTTGTGGTCTTCCAAGATGATAAATTCTCTTAAATTTGCTTTGGGGAAGTGCATCTGGGCTTCCACACTGAGTGGAGATGAAAACAGATGTTCGCAACATCTCCGCGATCAAATCCAAACACAAATACAGATGTGTAGATGGGAGTTTCCAGCCTCCTGAAATCTAATCTGAAGGAAATGCAATAGTTTATGTAAAGGTTTAAGAGTTTTCTATAATGTTCATGTCTTATATATTGAGTGAAATCTTTTCTTTAAGTCTTTCAAAGGTAGGCTACAACCAAACAGTTGAAAATATCACTTGTTCATTGAATCATCTCCCCTTATGTCTCTCAGCTTAAACAAAGACCACCTTACAAATAATGCACTAAACCAAATTCTCCAGTAATACTAGACCAGAGTGCTGAAGGCCAGGAGATCTTAATGAAAATCAATTTTAATGAGTTTATTGATTCAAGCTAACTGTCTATGAAATTGTAGAAGATGACACTTTCAATTGATATTGCATGGCATTGATTTGATTGATTCCAATGTCCTCAATTTAAATAGGTTCCCATCGATTGCATAGAACCTATATGGGAGCAGGTGGGTGCTCTGTGATGAACAAAGCCAGGGAGCTGGGGAGTGGGGCCTTCTACTAAAGGGGCTGCATCATGCCAGTTGTGGGGTGTGTGTGTGCATGCACTTGGCCACTAACAATAGGTGTGAGGCCGAAACAGGTGTGCTGGAACAGGGGTGGGGGTTCAGGGACTATGACCCCATCATTTTTTACTGGCTGTAAGGGCAAGCAATGTGGGGGAGGGGCAGAGAGGAGTGAGCAGGGCCCAAGGTCTTGGGGAGGTGACCTCCCACTTTTAGGGACTTTCCATCTCCCCTCGGCCCAACAACACACGTCATGTACCACAGGCCATCACACAGCTGACTGAGTGGCAGCCTTCAGTCACACCTCACTCTCAGCCTCGCTGGCTCCTCTCTGCGGGCCTAGATGCAAAAGCCTCCATATGCCAGTGCCACTTCTAGTCCCGGGAGCCTTGTCAAGCCTTGTAGCTTTAAGGTCCCTCCTTCAGTGCTGTCACGGAGCTAGCATGCTGGATAGCTGGGTCAGCTCTGGTATGGCTATGGGGCACGTCTGCTTGGGTCAATGGCCCATTGCAGGCTCTGCAGACCACAAAGTAGCTATGGCTCCAGCTCACTGCAGAGAGCATTGGGTTTGTGTTTCAGCAACCTCTGCATCTTGCAATTGGATTCTGATCTGTTTCCTGGAGAAGCTTAAATCCTCTCTCTCGGTTACTGTGCAGATTTTTTGCATATGGCTACTTTAATTACATTGTTAATGAAAATGTGAAGAGCAAAACCTAATTAATTGGGGCTACTTAAGGAATTTATTGTATTTAGAACTCCAGAGCATGTTAAAGTATTTGCTGAGTCAGCTTCAGGAAGCTATAAAGAACCACACAGTCTCACTACTTCAGTTACCTTCTCCCTTATGCTCTGGTGGTCACTCCTCTAGACAGGCAAACACAACACCATTAAGAACACGATTGAATTGATTGAGGATATATTGGATTGATTGTGAAGTCAGGGATCTTAAATACTGCTGCTCCAAAGAAAGGTGACAACTCCCCCTAATCAATTGTGCAGTGATGTCCATGCAGGAAAGTTTTTCCTTGCTGACCTATATGGCGATCACTTTATTCTCTAAAGCATGAGATGTTATTCCCACTACCTTAGCTGTGTAGCCCTAATACGTTGTTAGCTCATTTTAAAATTCTCATCCAAACAGCTTTGCCAACTTACTGATGAGGCTGCTAACCACATGAACCATTACACACCGTGCTAGTACCCCCTCAAACATCAGATACTTGAGGGCTGCATTTAAAATTCCTCTGGTGTAGACACAGCTAGGTCAATGGAAGAATGCTTCTGTCAATCTAGCTACTATTGTTCAGGAAGGTGGTGCTTCTACACTGGTAGCAAACCCCCTTCTGTCCCTGGAGGTGCACTTACATTGCGGGATTATGCCAGCATAGGTACAGCACCATAGCTATGCCCGTGTAGTCCCTGTAGTGTAGATAGGGTCTAAGGCCTGGGCTACACTATTGCGGGGGTTCGAATGAAGATACTCAACTTCAGCTATGCTATTCGCATAGCTGAAGTCGAAGAATCTTCGTTCGACTTACCTGGCTGTCCTCACGGCGGCGGCTCCCCCGTCAGCTCTGCTTACTCCTCCTGCCGAGGTGGAGTACAGGCATCAATTCAGGGATCGATTTATCGTGTCTAGATGAGACACGATAAATTGATCCCCGATAGATCGATCACTACCTGCCGAAGACGTACCCTAAGGAAATCGAAAACAAAGGTAATGTGAACAGTTGACACCTACATCCAAGTCACATGCATGTGCTGGTTAACAGAACAATCCTCCCAAGTGCCCAAACACCCTTAACGCTTCCCTGCAGCAAGTCAGCTATTGAACTAATAGCAAAAGGGGAGGGTAAAAAAGGGAAGATCTGAGCACTCAGCACAAAATTGAGATGCTGAGAACAAAATTAATCAAGTAGCCAAAGGACATGAGAAGAAATTCTTGAATTGCCTCTATGCCAGCACTAGGAGCCTGCATAACAAACATGAGAAATTTGAATGGCTCATTTATGAGCTTAAATTTGATCCATTTGGTAAGACTGAAACCTGGTAGGATGATTCCCATGACTGGAAAGTTAAAGTCAATGATTACAAACCCATTTAGGAAGGATCAAGTTGGCAAAAGGGAAGGGGAAGTTCCAGAAGACTGGCACAATACCAACTTTTTTCCAATATTTAAAACTGGTTAAAGGGATGCCCTGGGTAATTATAGCCCTATTAATCTGACATCAATCCTGGGCAAGATAATGAAGTGGCTGATATGGGACTCAATTAATAAAGAATTAAAGGAGGATAATATAATTAATGCCAATCAACATGGGTCTATGGATGAGATTACAGGGTTGGTTGATAAAGAGAACAATGTTGGTGTAATAGACTCGTGTAAGGCTTTTGACTTGGTACAGCAAGATATTTTGATTTAAAAGAAACTAGAACAATATAAATGTAACATGGCACACATTAAATGGATTAAACGCTAACTGGTAGGTCTCAACATGTGATTGTAAATGGGAAATCCACATGGAATGGGTGTATTTCTAGTGGGGTCCCACAGGGATCGGTTCTTGGTGTTACACTATTTAACATTTTTATTAATGAATTGGAAGAAAAGATAAAATCATGACTGATAAAGTTTACAGATGACCCACAAACTGGGGGAGTGGTAAAGAGGACAGGTCACTGATACGGAGAGATGGGCTCAAGCAAATAATATGCATTTTAGTATGGCTAAGTGTATACATCTAAGCACAAAGAATGTTGGTCATATTTACACAATACAGGATTCTATCCTGGGAAGCAGAGACTCTGGAAAAAAATTTGAGTCATGGTGGATGATCAGCTGAATATGAGCTCCCAGTGTGATGTGGCCAAAAGAGCTAATGTGCTCCTGGGACATAAACAGTGGAATCTCAAGTAGGAGGAGAGAGGTTATTTTACCTCTGAATTTGGCAATGGTATGATTGCTGCAGGAATGCGGTGTGCAGTTCTGGTGTCCATAAATTGGAGAGGGGTCAGAGAAGAGCCTCGAGAATGATTAAAAGATTAGAAAACTTAGACTCAAGGAGCTCAATCACTATTAAGCAATCTATTTAGTTTAACAAAGAGAAGGGGAAGATCAAGCAGTTCCCCTGGAGTTTTAAACTACAAATGTCAGTTTAGTCCTTGATGAAATGTGTGTCCCTGGTAAAGCCAAAGGGTTTACTTCAACCATCTGAATTCTTTAGAGACCTTTTGCAAAGTCGACTTAATTCAGTGAGAACTAACTCTTGCTGATTGTACACATGTGCGGGGTGATCTGGTTCCTCCATTTCATAAACATTGAGGGGGGAAAAGGAAAAAAGTTAGTATTTCTTTTGTAAATATCCACCAGAGGGAGCTAGAGGGTACTTTGATGTCCAGCAGGCATGATAAGAGGATGGGATAGTTAATGTAGACAGGGGAGCTAGTGGTGGTTAAGGATTCTTCGAAACGTTACACATTCACGTCCCATCCTTTATGAAGCCCAGAAATGAATATAAATATGGTGAGATGGGCAGCCCATCCTCCCCCAACTATATCTGAGGCTGGGATTTTGTGGCTATTTGAAGTGGATTCTGTCTGAAAGGAGCTTTTATCCTTTCTGGATATGTGAAAAGAATAAAAATCAGTGAGGATAGTGAAGCTCACCTTGCAAACCGCTCTGGAAACACAATTTCCCATGGTGTTTTCCTGGAAGGCTTTTGCTGTGTACCAGACACTTCAAGGGATAATGAAACCACAGGGTCTTCCCCTTGCAAAACTGGGGACTGAGCAGATTGCAGAATGGCCGTACAGCTGGGCCACTGTACGTGAGACGAGTAGGTTCCTGGGCCAGTGGAAAAGCTCCCCATTGCTACATGAGTGGGGGATGCTGTCAATCACAGAGCTTTCCAGGAAAGGATAATGAGGAAACCCCTCAGCTCGTGACCCTGCAGAGCAGAGTCCGGGCAGAACTGCTGTTGGGTAAGCCTGCCAGAAGTGCTGTTGCTCTATACTTCCAATGATAAGCTACAGGCAGTGGCCCGGCTACTGGGTGGAGGCAGTGACAGGCTTTGCCATGGAGAACAACATGTTCATTAACAGTGGATTACACTGAGGAATTGCAAGAAAAAAATAGAGAAGGCCAGGACCTGCTGTGCTGAGATTCAGAGCCCTTCCTGGCCAATCACCTACTAGCCACATAGAAGAAGGTGCTGTGCAGCTTGCAGGGCCATGTACAAAGCTACCAACAAAATTTTGGCCACCTTCACTTCCTCTTTTCTCTGGAGGTGGCGTCCAGCCAGTCCCACGCCATGTGGCATCATGGTAGAGGCAGCAGCAAGCGGCCCAGAGAGCCACATGTGGTTACAGCAGAGGCAGATGCTTTACTATGAACAATTGAAACATGGCAAGAGTAGCCAGCATCGATTCTGTGAGAGCTACAGTCTCAATGTTAAGTGCCTCCCCACTCCAGAGTGACCGTGATCTTCTGAGATCCAGTGCGGCACATCAGCCAAATAAGGTCAGAAGTTACCTCATGGCATCTTTGCTCTGGTCTCATGGCCAAGGACACAGTCTGTGGCTGATTAACTGCTACTGTCAGTAGCCAGTAAGATCACACACAGACGTCTCTGCTGAAATAGCCTGTAGTGGTTTCCTGTCAGAGCGCCCGTGCATCTGGGAATGCGAGGAAAGGCACAGTTGTCTGTTAGAATGCTTCCTCTTCCGACTGGCTGGCCACCATCTTGTGTGTGCCCAGGCCACCTCGGGAAACTTGTGTGACAGCACAACTCATCCTCTAGAGGACAAGACTGGTTGGGTACATGGTAGCTGAACAGGAAACACATAAAACTGCATGGCCTCTGGTATTTGCAGTGTTGTCGTAGCTGTGTCAATCCCAGGATATCAGAGAGACTAGATGGGGGAGGTCATATCTTTTTATTGGACCACCGTCTGTTGGTGAGAGAGACAAGCTTTTGAGCCACTATGGCGATGCATGACTCTTGCCTTTGGGGAGGCTGGGTGCGAGCACTGGACGCTCCCTAGAAGTGGGGTGGCCATGCCCCCTGCTCCACCCTGAGGCCTCTTTCCCTGGAAGCCTCACCCATGCTCAGCCTCTTTCCCTGGAAGCCTGCCCCCACTTGGCCTCCTCCCCTCTGAAGCTCTGCCCATGCTCTGCTCCCTCCTGCAAGGGCATCCCCCTCATTCACCATTTGTGTCTCTTCACTGGAGTCCTGAGCAGATACAGAATTTATATTCACGGAGCTGCAGGGCTCTACTGGGAACCACAGCGGCGAAAGCAGTAGCTTGTCGGGCTGACGCTCCCAGGAGCCAGCACCTCGAGCCAGCAGCTCCTCCGGCGTGGCTGTACCGCCGCCAGCCCTGCCCTCTGGGATAGGCACTCGGCTGCCTGGAAACTGTCCCTGCTCACGCTGGTGCGCGCAAGCAGCTCGCACGCTCCCAGACAGGAGTCCCGGCCACACGGCGGTCTGCATCTCCTGGCCGGGACTGTGCGAGCTGCGGATATACCTTTTATATCTGCACAGGACTCTACTCGTCGCCCCCTCCCCAGAGGTCCTTACCCAGCCCACCGGGATGGAGGGATGCAAGTGGCAGGTGGGGAAGGCCATGGAGGTAGGGGAGGAGTGGGGATGGGAAGAGGGCGAGCGAGGGCAGGGCCATGGCCCCAGTGCCCTTTCAGTGGCCGCGCTTCACAGGGAGGTATGCTGCGTCATGTTTGGTGTACCTGCCGCCCATGCAAGCCACACAGCACTCTTCATGTTAGCTCAAAAGCTTGCCTCTCTCACCAACAGAAGTTGGTCTGATAAAAGAGATTCTCACCCACCTGGCCGCTGGCAGACTGGAATAGGCCACATACACTGTGCACAGTCCCAATACTCCATTCAGAAAAAGGGAGCTGCTGGGAAACACAACTGGCTCCTATAGCTGGAAAAGCACCGTGTGTACATGGGAAGGAATGGACTCAGGTTAGTACTAGGGAAGGAAAATGACATGGGTAGTGAATAATAATTGCTATTGCTCTGTTCATAAAACCGAGAGGGAGTAGAAATGGAGAAGACCCCGGGGCACCAGATTGCACTGTGCGGTATATTATGGTATCTGGTACTCCAGTCTGGTTTTAAATGGCCCGAGCTATGAGACTCCCACCAGTTCCTGTGGGGGACTGTTCCATTCTGTAGGCCTCCCTGTCCAGAAGCTTTTCCTGAGATCCAGCCTGGATTTATCTTTTAATTCCACCCCGTTCTACTTCCGTTACCCCTCTGCTTCAAACCCTTCAAAGCGTTTTATACACCTTCACTGACTGAGCCTCCCAACCCCCCAGCAGGGGAGCCAGGGTCATCACTCCTCTTTCACTGAGAAGGGAAGTGACCTGCTTCCATAAGAAATAAAGTGAGCAGTGGCGCTGACATGGAGGTGATAGCTAGTGCCTGGATGGTCCCTAGCATGTGCAATACCATTAGAACTGGTAATAGGGATGTGTCTGAATAGTATCAACTCAGGGGTAGACTCCTGAAAAGCAGGTGTTCCCTCAAGGTAAAGAGAGCTGTGCGGGAGAAGCAACCCTGCTAGGAGGATGGGCCATAGAGGGGAATGTAGTGGGGGCAGGGAATCAAGGGGGCATCCCTGCCCAGGAAGCCAGACCTGAGCAGTTGGACAAATAGGCTGAATTTAGAATGTTCTCTTCATACTCAAAATGGCGTCTCCTTCCGTGTTTGGTGCTTCGGTTTCATGCAGCGTGTGCTTGTGTTTCAGCCCGGTCGAAGAGCTTGGTGATGGGCGAGCAGACCGGGCTACCCTCCAGGCCATCATCCCCTAGCCCACAGGATCGAGTGCTGAAGTCTGGCTGGCTGAAGAAGCAGAGGAGCATCATGAAGAATTGGCAGCAACGGTGGTTTGTGCTGCGTGGGGACCAGCTCTTCTACTATAAGGATGAGGAGGAAACCAAACCGCAGGTAAGGCCACACTGTGATACTGTGCACCGGCCCTGCTCCCAGAGGTATGAGTGGGACCAGTCTTCCATTTTGAGACCTCTCTCAGAGCCTTTTCTGGTTACTCCCAGTGCTGGGAAGGCTCAACAGCAAGAGTGATAGCATAGCTAGGAGGCACTACTGGGGCTTCGCGGGGTGGTGATCATGGATACAGAGTGCCCAGGAAATGCTGGGCAATTCCTCACTAACAAAGCAGGTCACCATGTTAGCTCCGCTCCCTGGAGGCAGCAATCTGCTGAGTACCTAATGCTCTTAGGGCCTCTGACCAGACCCAAGGCAACTGGCACAGGGCGCATTGCCAGAGTGTCCTTGCCCGCATGGGATGGAATGGGAGCCCAGACTAGTAAGAAGTGGCTCTGAGGGACAGACAGATTGGAGTTCCAGCTGGAGAGACCCTCCCCCCCACACACACACATGAAGGGATGAGGCCAGGAGGAAAGGACCTAAGCCCCGGCAGTGGGAGGTAGGAGAAAGCACATCCACAGAGGGGGCTGCGGTTGTAAATGGGATGGATGCTGGGGTGGGAACCAGTGGAGGAGACGGACACAATGGATCTGATCTGGAACATAGGAATGGCCAGAGGCAATCCGACCTGAGGTCCTTCTAGTCTAGTAGCCTGTCTCCGGCAGTGCCCAGCACCAGCTGCTTCAGAGGAAAGTGCCAGAAACCCTGCAGTAGCAGTTGTGAGATAATCTGCCCCCCCCCACCCCCAAATGGGTGTCACCCTGGTCTCTAACAGTTGGCTTAAGCCCTGAAGCATGAGGTTTAATATCTCTTCCAAAATTCTTATGTGTAATGATTATAATAACGGATATTCTGGGTATCAATATACATGTCCAATTGCTTTTTGAGTTTTGCTAAATTCTTGGCCTAAGAACTTCCTGTGGCAGTAAGTCTCACAGGCTAATTCCCTGTTACATGCAAAAGTATTTCCTTTTATTCCTCCAAACTCAGGACTGTTAGAAATCCAGATCTAAACCTTAAGCCCCCCTCAGATGTAGAGGCAGTACCACCTTCAGGATGAAGCTATGGGATGGGACTCCAGAGAGCATAGCGGCACCCTCTGCATGGCTCACCAGCACCGCAAAGAGGCATGGGGGTCAGAAGTCTGCTGCAAGTCAGACAGACCTAGTCTAGCACCCCTGGCTTTCTTACCTTTCCTACTAACTGTTCCCAGACTTCTCAGTATTGCCTGGCAATGGAGCAGCCCTCCTACTGGATCACTAAGGTTTTTAAGTTTCCCAGGTGAATCTTTAGTTTTCTACCCTGCAGCTTTCCTGACAAGGAAGTCCAATTACATGGAATAGTGTGTTATTATTTATTATGGACTAATCTGAGCCATCTGGTTTCAATAAAAATATGCATTGATCACAGTTCAGAAACCACAGTAAATATCTGTCATCTGAATTCTCTTTAATGAAAGGGCTCCCAGCACAAGTTGTAATTGTCAAGGGGTTCCTCTGTTAAACATCTGGATCTGATGGGTCTGTTAAACAGCTGCTGATGTCTTATGAGTCTTGATTTAGAGATAATTTCATTAGTATTGTCCATATAGTCTGTATTTTTTCTGCCCTTATTTTTCATTGCTATCAATCCCTAGCCCTTCTGCGCTAACCCCTCTGTCTCTCTAGATTCTTATATGGTGCCTAGCCTCATAGTATCCGAGCATCTTCCAAGATTAAAAAGTGAATACGAAAACAGACATTCTCTCTCTTCCCACAAGTCAGCCTGGGCTGGATTTGTCCACATCTTGCAGGAACATAGGTCAGAGAAGCGGGATTTGTGTTGTGCTCTGAAATGGCTAATGTTCATCTCTCTAGGTAGCATAAGTACTTATCAGGGCCTGATACTACATACACAATAATATTTTTATCCTCTCACTCTATGACGCAGGGGTATTAGCCTCATTATACAGCTGGGGAACTGAGGCCCAGAGAGATTAAGTGAATTGACTTAAGGTCACATAGGGAGTCTGTAGCGGATCAGGGAATTGAACCTAGGTTTCCCAAATCCCAGATTAGCACCCTCACCACTGCACCACCCTTCCTGTTGACATCCTGCCTCCTCTCTTCTGGGAGTGAGTTCAGTTGCAGGAGCTGGTCACTGTGAGAGCTCTGTGTCCAACACACAGGAACTTTGCTCTTGGGGCTGACAGTTTTAGAGGATGGCGGCTGTCCTGGGTGGTTCCAATCATGCAGAGTGAAACCACCTCCTCCTTAGGTAACCTTGCCCCCAGACCCATGGAGAACTTTGAAGGTGAGGCACGAAACCTGGACTATGTCCCAGCAGTAATGTTTTGCATGAGAACAGGCTCTTTAGCAGTTCATTGGTTCTTGTTGTTTATTCCGTGCCTGGAATTCTAGAGCCATGGAAGTTAGGCTCCAAGGAACAATATCTATAACAGGAAATCTCTCTCCTACAGGGGCAGGCCCCTTTGGGGTCACCACCCCTCCCACTGACGCAAAACAGACTTTCACCCCACAAGACTCTCCCACTCAACACTCTAGTCTCCATCAGCTCTTGTCTGCAGATTGGCTGATGAAAAGCCATGATGGATGAAGGTCATGCTGTCAAAGGGCCTTAAACCCACATGGATATGCCATTGTGTAAAGAGATGCGAACAACGCATTTATGCTTCAATTCTTTCCACCTCAAGCATGCTGCTCCCTGAAAAACACAGGCTGGAATCACTTACTTCATTGTTGGGAGCTCAGAGTTTCAGGTTCTTGCTAACAGTGATATGATCTTAACTAGCTGAGGATGGCTCCGCTGGTGTCCGTAGCCAGAGAGCGCACCACGTGCAGTAGTAACCTTGCAAAAATTGTTCTGGCTTGACTCCATGTGTCTGGGATGAAATTCCAGATACCTTAAGGGAACAAGATGTGCTGGGAGTCTACACTACATTGTCTTAAAAAGTACTTCTATTTTCTGTTTTTGGATGCCACTTGAGTTCTTCTAGAAGGTAGTGTGTGTTGTGATTAAAGAAGGGTGCTTGTACTCAGGACTCCTGGGTTCCTGGCTCCGGTGCTGTGTCACTGTGTGATCACAGCCAAGTCACTTAGGCCAGGGATTTGTAAAGATATTTAGGCATTGCTCTGCTCAGCATTGCAACCCCCCACTAAGTTTGTTTAAATACTTCTACAAACCTAGCCCTTGGGATCCTATGGCATCTTAGGAGTTGCAAAAATACCTTTCAGATCTAGACCTTACCCTTTCTGTGCATCAGTTATCCCTATTTTACAGATGAAGGAATTAATAATTGTCCACCTCGGAGACTGCAATAACACATGTTACAGTATTTTGCAATCCTGGATGACTGAGGCCATGTCTACACTAGTGAGCTTACAGCGGGACAGCTGAATGATGCACCTGTGCTGCTGTAAGATCGCTCATGTAGCTGCTCTAAGCCAACAGGAGAGCTCTCTCCTGTTGACATAATAAAACCACCTTTACGAGTGGCAGTAGCTCTGTCAGTGGCAGAAGGACTTGTGCTGACACTGCGCTTCTGTTGGTGTAACTTATGTCGCTCGGGTGTGTTATGTTGTGGCTGGGGCCAGGAGCGGGAGACGAGAGCAGGGGCCAGGAGCCAAGACCAGGGGCTGATGCCTGCAGCAGGGCTGTGGCTGGGGCCAGCGTCAGAGCAGTACTGGGAGCAGATCGGGACTGGGTGGCGCTCCCTTCCTGCCCTGTTGTGGGGGCTTGCCTGGGCCCTGCTGGGCTGGCCCGGGCCCTGCCATGCTGGCCCATGTCCTACTGCAGGCCCATGCCCTGCTGGCCCAAACCTTGCAGTTTGCAGACCACTGTCCTAGGGGATTGGGAGGCTTCATTTGTTTGGAAAGCACTTTGAGATCATGGGGCGAAAGGTGCCAGAAAAGTTCCAAGTCCTGCTAAAGACAGTTCTGGCACCCAAGTAAGATTTGGAGCATCAGCATCTCAGACTGATTTCTTCCTGTAGTATCGGTGCTAGCCAAGTGGTGTGTGTCAGTAAATGATGTGTTTTTCCTGCTCTGCAGGCATCCATTGCTCCTTTTTCTTTTTTCTCTTTCTCCTCTTCCTCCAGTTGGCATGGGAGAGCCTCTTCTGGAACTTGAGGGCAGGAGGCAGGTGGGTGGAAAGGGGATGGTGGATGTGGTGGGAGGTTTGGCAATGGAATTCAAAATCTCTCTCACTGTAGTTGCATCTCTGCTCTTCCAGATCCCTTGATGCTGACTTGCTTATCAGGTCCCCAAACCTCTGGATTGACAAGGTCTTATCCAAATCCTCATCGTCCTCGGTGGGGGGGAAAGGCCTCCTCAGCATTATCACTGTCCCGCTGCAGGTTGATGAAGACGCCTCCTGTGGGAGGGGACTCTCCAGCTGCCATGTTGGTTCAGGACCTAAGGACTGTCATGCCAAGGCTGGGCAAATCTCAGCCTTTCTCTTTTACGTGCAGGCATCCAGCAAATCTGGAAAGTGGCATAACCCCTTTGCCGGGGGACTCCCACCCGCCCACGGCTCCTCTTCCGAGTTTGCAATGCTAGTGATTAACAGAGAAGGGAGCCTCGCCAAACAATCCAAGTTAATTAGGAGTTCTCCTAAAAGGAATGTTGGGGGAGTGAAAGGGAGTCCTGAGACAGCAGAGGTGGCTCATGGGAGTGTGCGTTTGTTAGGGAAGGTGGCCAGAGGCAAGGAAGAAAGGACGTCAGGGAGAGGATGGTGAGAGAAGAATGTTAAGGAACTTAAGCAGGAGAAGAGAAATAGCTGGTGGTTATTTGGAAGGGGAAGGGGGAGTGAGAGAATGACTTAATAAAGCTAACTGAAGAAGGTCTACTTAATCATCTGATTTTCACTTTCCTGATTAATTGAGTTCCTTTGAAGGACAACAGATGTGTGCCGGAGACAGCTTTCCAGGGCACTCTGGTACTGCAAACTAGTGCTCAGGAAGTTCTAATTTGATATTTGCTGAACAGCTCTGGGGCTAGACTTGCCAGGGATACAGAGTAATAGATAATTAGTCACTGTGCAGATTTTCAAAGGACATATTGGGAACATGCTCAACTTCAAAATTGTATCCTGCTGGAAAACTCTGGTGGCTATTTGTGTGGTGGATGCTATGTACTCGGAATAGTTCTCTTTACAAATCTCTCTTGTTACAGTATCTGCGTTGCTGCGTGTTGCTGGCCAAGCACCTTTTACTGATTGTGACAGGGTGTACCCTTCTGCTGAAGGCTTTCCAGTCCTACCATATCCTGCCCTTGGAAAAGGAGCAGTGAAGGTGGGTCTTCCAGGCCTGCCTAGAAAGGCTGCAGGGAAGCAGCTAATCAGAGCACAGCAGGTTCCCTTTAAAGGTGCTGCAGGGCCTGAGCAGGTTAGTTGCTGGCTGGGACCAGAAGGGTGAGGAAGGACTGTGAGACTCTCCAGGTAAGGAGGCCTGGGAGAGACTCTGCTCAGGCAGGGAGCAGACCGAGAACCCTGCGGTACAAGTGAAGAGGAAGGGGCTCTGTGGGAAGCAGCCCAGGGCATAACAGCAGCAATGGAGTTAAAGGAAGCAGCAGGGGACTGCTGTTTGTAAGGTCCCTGGATTGGGACTCAGAGTTGAAGGCTGGCCTAGGTCCCCCCACCAGCCACTGGGGAAGTAGCTTAAGCCCCAAGGAGGGGATAAGACGCTGCCTTAAAAGCCCAAGAAAGGGGCTTGGAGTTTAAAGAGGCCCAGGGATGGGTCTGAAGAGGGCCAACCATTTACTGAACATTGTTACCCTGGAGGGGGTTTGTTCATTCACATGTTGACTGTGTGTGATTTGGTCGGAGGGCTGAGCCACTGAAGACCCGTCTGATGAGAGCAACAGCCAAAAGGAGAGCAAAGAAGAGCGAAGAGTTTAGGTTCATACGTGGCCAACAGGAAGTGGTCACATGAGGGGAGTGCACCCCATCACACTGATGCTTCCTAACAGGAAGTTTATTCTGACATAGTCTGAGACACAGGAAATGCAACTCCTCTCACTTCTAGGTCAGAGGTCCCCAAACTGTGGGGCATGCCCCCCTGGGGTGTGTGTGGAGGAACATGTAGGGGCTGGCCCAGGCCTTGCTCCCCACTCTGCCCTCAGATCCACTCTTGGCCCCAGCTACGGCTCCGTTCCTGGCCCCAGCCTTGCCCCCTGCTCCCAGGAGCCATGGCCCCGCTCCCGGCACTGGTTCCCCGGGGTGGGGGATGCTGACAGGGCAAAGGGTGGGCACGACCATGAAAAGTTTGGGGACCACTGTTCTAGATCACTGGTGCCGGTCCACCCTTGATGAGAAACTCTGTAGAGAGCCATTGCACTATCAATGTTCTTCAGTGACCATTACTGAAAGATTTGAGTGGTTTTCAACCCAATTTCCAGGGAACAAGTGTCCACATCAAAGTCGACAGTCGCTGCACGCACTAAGGCCTGAATGCATAAAAGGAGTTAGGTGTTGTGACAGGAAAATCCTTGTGATTTGTGAATTGCTCTGGGGGTTAGGCAGGAGATCGGAATTGGGAGGCCGCAATGCGCAGGCCCAGAGGCAGAAATACAGACACCTGGAAAACTTTTACTGCAAAAACTTTGCTGCTCAGTGAGTTTAGCTTCCTACAGGGTTTTGTGCATTGCAGTGTTCCCAAACTGGGACACAGGTGCCTAAAACAGGGATTTTGGTGCCCAAAGTCTGCAAAATTGACATGGAAACCAAGCTATCCTCTCAGCCCTAGCTGGGATCCCTCCAGAAGACTGTTGTGACATGTTGTTATGGGGCAGGTGTCGTAGCTTCTGGATGTGAATGATTGCAGCCCTTCAGTCCCAGCAATGGTCAGTCTGGACTCTCCACTAAATTTACTGCTTTTTGTTTAATGTACTACTGCTAATTGATCGCTTCCATTTGTGTGACTCTGAATGGAGAGAGAAGGCTGTGTAGTTCTATATTACAAGCTGCTATGAAGCCTATTACTGTGATATAGTTTCATATTTAAATTCTCTGATAAATTATTGGACAGGTGTACCTATCTTGATAATGGCATTTGGGGTAAATGCTTCCTTGGCTGCTGTGATGTGTCATGCAGCATATTTCACAAAATCTGCATATTATCCAGATGCCATAAAACTAAAGTCAATGAATAGAAGGCAGAAGATAATTGAACGAGTCAGACATCATGTTCCTGAACTGCTGCCGTCTGATGGGTTAGCAAATGCAACAGCTCAAGCTTCCATACTATACCATTACCATCCATGCATTTATGAGGGATAATTATTAAAATATTGGTTATGACTGAAGAGTAAAATGCTACAGATAAATCTCAATGATTCAGGATTCAAGATATTCCTCCAGTCTGATCCAGCAGGAATATCTGAGGAAGGTTGCATAATGGATAGGAAGAAGTTGGTACCATTTTATCTCTTAAAATGAGATTACCTAGTTCCAAATCTGCTCTGCCATCCTGGAGAGCTCATGGACTAAGTAACTCACTAGAGATTTGTCCCAACCTTAAGAATTTTGTCAGTTCTTCTTTCTTTGGGGAATAAATTCTCCCAGATCCACAAAATGAGACTTGGCTCCAGCATTTTCCTGAAACACAGTCTAACCAAATTCTTAGTGCTGATTGTCCTGGTGGCTGTTATGACAAAGTTTTGTTGGCATCGCTATGTCGGTCAGGGATGGGAAAAATACACAACCTCTAGCAACGTAGCTATGTTGTCAAAACTCCCACTGCAGACACAGCTATGCTGACTGAAGAGTGCTTCTGTCAGCACGGCTAGCCTCCTTTGGGGAGGTAGTGGTACTGTGCTTGCAGAAAAACTCCTTCTGTCTGCATGTGCTGCGCCTTACACTAGGGAGCTGTGCTGACCTAGCTATGTAAATGTGGGCATGGCCAAAGAGACCTGTCAGCCAGCTGACACCCTTCTTTATAGTGTCAATGAAAATGACAAGGATTGCATGGGCCTCAGAGACTAGACCCACCCTCTTGCCTCTAGAAATGGTAGAGGCAAATTGGAAGGGCTGTACAGGGAGAAGTGTACGGACGCTATCATGCTGCACCTTCTTAGATAGAAGACTTGTTCTTCATGGACATCAAACACCTTTCCAGAAAGGAGGACTAAGGTTCTGAATGGCTCTGTGGATTGGTAACTGTTATGGAGCACCTTGCCTGCAGCAGAAAAGTTCAAACCCCGTAGTGACTAGTGGATTATGTCTGCCTTAGGGATTTCAAGGCAATAGCAAGGACTAAATGGCTGGGATGATCCCTGAACAAGCACTACATTTGCTTAATAGAGTGCAGTTATTCTCTGTGGGGAAAATAGCATCCTGGACCCCAAGACTTCTCTCTGTGCCTTTGGCTCAAGTATGGGCTGTGCTTAGGGAAAACATCTTCGCTCCTGGCAGCCCTGCAACCTCACCCTGGGATTAGAAAGTCAAGATGCATTCTTTACTCATCACAAGCTATAGAGCCTTACTGCACACCTGCCCTTCAGACCCTCTGTCTTCCTCCCCTCACCCCTTCCCTGGTCCTTCCATTAGCTAGTCCCCTCCTAGTCGAACACCATCCATTGGGGCTGAGATGCCTGTCCCTTCCCACCACCCTGGGTCTGGCTGGTCTATGTAGATTGTAAGTGCTTCAGGGCAGGGACTGTCTGCTACTATGTTCAATGCCTAGTATAAGGGGGCCCTGTTGGTTGGTCCCTGGGAGCCACCATAATAATAACAACAAAAGTCTGCAGGCCAGATTAGACCTTCATTGGTATCTGTGCAACACACTCCTCATACATACATACTCTCTCTCTCTCTCTCACTTTCACTGCCTTCAGTGAGTTTGCACAGGTGTGACAGTGATTCAGTGAACAATTCTACTGATGTACATGTAAAAAGAATCCAGCTCCCCAACCTCCCATGGATAGGTTGGCTCTGCAAGGCCCACAGGGACAAAACGCAGCTTCCTGCTCCATCCCTGAGCTGGTTCTGCAGGGCTAATGGGAATAAAAACCCCTTTTTATCACAGAGGTAGGAGATCAGATTTAAACACCCAGGAAATAGACTTCATGAATTTCCTGACCTGGGAGGAAAAGACCCTGCCATGCTGTCAGCCCTGGAGAGAGGAAGAGCTGACATCTAGGCTTGTTTAAGAGCAGGCTTTTAAAAGGAAAGGTTTGGGCCCTGGAGGAGCGCTGCACAGCAGGGAAGGGAGAGACTAGTTGTACTCTGCCAATTGGAGCAGGAAGCTGCGTTTTGTCCCTGTGGGCCTGGAGAGCCAAGGCTGCATTTGCAATATACCTTCCAAGGCAGTTAAACAGAACTCAGTGTACCATCTACACCCATAGCAGGTTGCATGTGAACCCCAGTAACCAGGCTGGCACTGCTAAGGATTTGGGTGTGGAACCCAGCAATAGACTGAACAAGAGGTCCCTGCTTTTGCCTGAGCAGAACAGATCACTTTGCAGCTACTCAGGCTTCAGCTCGTTAAATACCATGTTTTGACAGTAACTTTCCTTCAGAACCCAGACAGCTGGCTGCACTATGCTCCCACGCAGAAATGCAAAATGTCTTATGGTAAGGCTAACACTCCTGTCCATATGTTGGCTATTTAGGCCAGTAATTTTTTATCCAAGATGCTAAATCAAAACTTTTCCTTGTCTCCCTTCCAGATGTACTGCCATTCACGATGGAGGGATGGGGGAAGAAACGTATGTCAAAAATTTCCCAGATGTCACAGGTGTAACTACACAGATCCCTCTTTTATGTAAATGACCCACATTACCAGAGCATCTGCACTCCTCCCTCATATTTAAAAGTGCAAGCTCTTTCTATTTTGCCTTTGTTTCAAGCCTGTAGAAGAAAAGGCTTGGTGTATTTTTATTTAGGTTTGTTTGTATGCATGCATATAAGGGAAATCTAAGTCCTATGCTATGGGGGCCTCATCACTGTAGTATCTGAGCGCTTTTCAGTGGTCCATTGAGTAACGTGACTAACATCTGTCACGTATGGTTTATTTTCTCTCTCAACCTCCCCCCAGAAGGAGAATTTTGTGCACAGTGGAGTGTTCTGTTTTGATAGGGCTCTTCTTTGGTTTAGTTTTTTTTTTAAAATGTACTCTCTGCTCTGGGTTTATATCTGTTAGGGGCTTATTCCTTCACCCACTCACTTCCCTGGTCCTTCTCGCATGAACAGAGAGCAACAGTACTTGAAGTCCAAAGGTGCAAACAATTCGATGTTTGTTGGGGTGAACTTCCAGCAAGCAATGATTCCAATTTCCTTCCTTAGTGTCCCCCTTCCCAGCTCTGAACCACAGAGCCTTGCCTCTGTCCCTGTTCCCATTCCCATCACTTCGCAAAACTTAATTTCCATTTCCCCCCCTCTTACTTCCTGACTGACTGCAGACTAAACTTGAGTTCTGCTTACCTGTACCTTAACCAATCATTTTACTGAAATTTAACTAACCAATCCTAACATATTGTAACATGATTATCTAACCAATTATATCCCACCACCTTAATTAGTTTACACCCAGCAAAATTAATTATACAACAGACAGAAACAATCACAGAACCAGACAGAGATTATACGGACAAACAATAGGGAAATAGGGACTACACTGATAAACAACAAAGACATGAGGATTTCAAATCCTAGCTATTGATAAGTGAGTTCTTGCCAGACAGGATGCTATCCAAACTAAGTTTCCTTTTACATCTTCTAGGCTCTTCCTTTTCTCTGGAGGTGATGGGCACTATTAGGACAGGATTGTGTTCCTAACAGCCCAATAGCACTTTATTTCAATATGACTAGTTCGGAATGTGAGGATGTGACTGGTCGCTTCCCAGCTTATGGCTGCCTCTGCTGCTTAGCCAAAGGCTTTAGCCTAAGAACAGGGCCTCAGACTGTCACAGTAAGAGAAGTCCCTTACACCAGCAGACAGTGATTTTGCTTCTGATGAAGTGAGCTGTAGCTCACGAAAGCTCATGCTCAAATAAATTGGTTAGTCTCTAAGGTGCCACAAGTACTCCTTTTCTTCTTTCTTTTATACCTCTATAACTAGCTAAGTGATAAGAATACAACTAAACTGGTTCTTGTGTTATGTGAAAGAGTAAATAACACTTCTTTATTCACTTTCTCCATTCCAGTCATGATTTTATAGGCATCTATCATAACCCCTCTCTTAGTCATTTATTTTTCAAGCTGAAAAGTCCCAGTCTTCTTAATCTCTTCTGATATGGAAGCTGTTCCATACCTGTAATCATTTTTGTTGCACTTCTCTGTACCTTTTCCAATTAGAATATATCTTTTTGTGAGATGGAGTAACTAGAACTGCACGCAGCATTCAAGGTGTGGGTATACCATAGATTTATATAGAGGCATCATGGTATTTTTCTCTCATTATCTATCCCTTTCCTAATGGTTCCTAACATTATTAGCTTTTTTTTGACTGCCGCTGAACACTGAGCTGATGTTTTCAGAGAACTATCCGCAATGACTCCAAGATCGCTTTCTTGAGGTAACAGCTGGTTTAGACCCCACCATTTTGTATGTATAGTTGGGATTATGTTTTCCAATGTGCCTTACTTTGCATTTATGAACATTGAATTTCATCTGCTATTTTGTTGCCAAGTCACCCTTTGTCTCTCATTTCTGCTGAAAGCATCCCTCCTCACTGTTGGTGATGCGATCCTTGCCAGGCAGTACAGCGACAGTGTGAAGGGCAGTTTCATGGTCCCTGTGATGATCCTACGGGATTGAGTGAATTCAGAATCAATTTTGTATGCATGGCTTGAGTGTGACCATACTGAGACATAGTATTCTGCAGTTGAGTAGCACAAGGCAACACTGGTTGCTTGGAGTGCTTTGGGATCAGCTCCCTGTTTTGTATTGGCCGCTTACTGGAGTACACAGTTCCTAAAGTTCACTTCACTTTCTTTTTCAGCCTCTTGATATGCTCTTTGTATGTCATTGTTCAGTTGTAGTATTCAAAGATTGTACCGTCTCATGATGTCTGGAGTTTTTGTTTGGCCTGATGTTTCAGGTGGAATGCATACCATTGTGTTTTGCTGGGATTGGCATTCAGGGAACATGTGTGATAGTATTCTCCAAGTACGCTCGGAGCCAGTTAGGATGAGCTCAAGGTCCTCAGATCTTTCCAGCTGGATGGTGATGCAAAGATCACCTGCGTAAATGAATCTTCACAGTAATTCTGGTTAGTCATTTGTGTAGACATTAAATAGCAAGGGTACTACCACTGAGCTTTTAGGCAATCCATTCTGCTGAGTTCACCGTCACCTTTTCTAACCATTCACCTCAACAAAAAAAGTAAGTTCTTGAGCAGCAAGGAGATGACCTGGATTATCTTACTATTACTCAAAATTCTTGCCAATTTCAGTAAAAGTGCATGATTGTTTCCAGTGTCATAAGCGGCCAACAGATCAACAAACGCAGCCCTTGTAATTTTACAGGTTTCAAAACCATCTTCAGTGTACTGAATTAGGTTTGCAACTTGGCCACAGCCTGAATATCCTGGGAAGGAACTGGCTTGGTCATCAGTCAGCTGCCCTTCTCATATAGCTTGTGGGTTGAGCCTCCTGCTATTGGTCAAGAGTTTCACAGAGAGCAGAGCATCATGTGTTCACAACAGCTTACGTTGCTAGGTAGATGCTCTCTTGGATTTTGGACAGCGTAGAGCACTCTGTCACTGCTGAACAAATACAGGAACCCCTCACTTAAAGTCGTCTCAGTTAACGTTTTGTTGTTACGCTGCTGATCAGTTAGGGAACATGCTCGTAAAGTTATGCAGTGCTCCCTTATAAGTCATTTGGTAGCTGCTTGCTTTGTCCACTGCTTGCAGGAAGAGCAGCCCGTTGCAGCTAGCTGGTGGGGGCTTGGAACCAGGGTGGACCGGCAGCCCCCCATCAGCTCTCCGCTCCCCTAAGTTCCCTGTGTGGCAGCTGCCCAGCAGGCTATCAATTGCTGGCAGTTCAGCTGTCCCTCCCACCACTGCTCTGTGCTGCTCCTGCCCTCTGCCTTGGAGCTGCTTCAGGGAGCCTCATGCTTGCTGTGTGGAGGGGTGGGGGGAGAAGTGGGAGGCTAATGTGAGGATATTGCCCCCCCCGCTCCTGCACCCCACTTACCCCATGTTCCATAGAGCATGGGGGACACACGACAGGGCTTAGGACAGAGGGAGCTTCCTTGCAGCAACTGTGGTCTCAGCTTGCTGATTGATGTAAAAAGGCAGTGTACTTAGAGTGGGGTCAGCGTACTTAAAGGAGCAATGCACCTCTCTCTCTCTCACACACACAGGGTGTGTGTCTCTATCTGCCATGCTGTCTCCCCTCCCTCCATTCGTGCTGCCTTGTAGAGTGTGAGGCTACATTAACAACACTGAGTTGACCCTTGAGGGCTCAGCCAATTGCTAGTTCATCATTTAGCAGTAAGGCATCCCCTGGGAAATATCCTACCCTCTGACTTCACCGCCTCAACCAAGCTTCACAATCATCATCGCTGTGTACTGGTATTAAATTGTTTGTTTAAAACTTATAGTGTGTGTGTGTGTGTGTATGTATATATTATATAATATAGTCTTTTGTCTGGTGAAAAAAATTTCCCTGGAACCTAACCCCCCCTATTTACATTAATTCTTATGAAGAAATTGGATTCACTTAACATCGTTTCGCATAAAGTTGCATTTTTCAGGAACATAACTACAATGTTAAGTGAGGAGTCCTGTTTTCAGGAGGCTGTGGTGTCCATTACCATTCACCCACTGACATACTGGCATTAATTAGACTGTGTGTGGGCTTTCATGGAGGTAGCATGATCAGGTCCATGACTACAGCAGTACAGGTAATTATAATACTATCAGCAGCGTGCACCGTTTGGCCTTTAGCTTGCTGCATTACAGTGGGTTGCAGCGTGCAGGCAGCTCCCAGTGGCACAGATATTCTGCTGGCTGGGCTGGCTGAACTACCCATTATCCCAGGCTGGGCCCATCCTGCTCTGGCCCTTTTTAGCCAAAACAAATCTGTCGCAAGCTCCAGTGGACTGGGCAAGGGAGCATGCAGCTGCTCTCTCTTCCCTGGCAGCCTGCACATAGCACCCAGACTCCTAATATCATTGCTGTTGGCTGGCTGGGTGTGGGCAGAGCCGGAGTCGGCTGGGGAACTGGCCAGGAAGTTGCCATTAACCTGCTCTCCTCGCCCCTTATCATGTTGCGGGCTTCATTCTGCACTGCAGTCCCCATGGCAGGCTGAAGCTGTCTCTGGTGGTGGCACTTACCTGTGGATCCACATTACTGTGTCAGGGGCCCAGAGCTGCAGAACCTGCCTTAATCCTCCTAGCAACTGCCAAGCAGGATCAGACCAATAATTCATTTCATCCAGACTCTGAGAATGGCCAATACCAGCTACTTCAGAGGCAAGTGTAAAAATCCCCAGGTGGAAAGATTTCTGAGTAACCTGCCCTCAGGAGCAATTTCTTCCTAGCCCCCATCAGCAAGTGGCTGGCTAATGAAGCATGAGGCTTTATTGCCTCTGTATGTTTTTATTTTCACTAGTGTAATATTTCTTGTTGTTCATATATTTCTTGTTGTTCATATAAATGTATAATATGGGCTGCATCAAGAAAGAACTTGAACCTCGCACTGCGAAAGCATTGTCCGTAGTGGGGCATTTCCTCAAGAATGTCTTTTGTAAACCAAACACCCTGATAAGTTGAGAGATGAAGCTGAGGATATATAATGCTTCAGTTGTCAGTATCCTGACCTATGGGTCTTCAACATGGCCCTCATGACTGACAAGAAGTTGGACATCATCCAGATGAAGCATCTGTGAATGATCAAAAATGTCAAATGGGTTGAATTCAAGTCAAATGAAGAGACCTGTCTTCTAACTAATAGGTCCTGCTCTCTCAAACGGTCATCCAAAGCTTTCTAAAGTGGTATGGTCTTTTGCTCTGAATGATTACCAACTTCCCTGCAAGAATCATTTTCAAATCCCTCCCCCTCCCGGTGAAAGGGGTTTGGAAAAGACCTCCTTGAAAACCTAAAACACTTTGGCTGGAAGGCATCAACAGACATCTGTCCCTCACAGACATCTTACCTTGTAACATGCCAGATATGGCGCAGGACAGAACATCAAACAGGTACAGAATGCTTTTGGTGGCCTCTATGCGATCTCTGAGAATTACGTAACTAACTTTTAAAAATCTGGCTATGTTCTTTGCTTATTCATAGATTCCAAGGCCAGAAAGGACCATTGTGATCATCTCATCTGAACTGTATAGCACAGGCCACGGAACTTCCCCCTCAAAAATTCCTTGAGCAGATCTTTTAGAAATGGATCAGTCTGGATTTAAAAATTTGTCAGTGATGGAGAATCCACCATGATCCTTGGTAAATTGTTCCAACGTTTGATTACTCTCATTGTCAAACATGTACGCTTTATTTCCAGTCTGAATTTGTCTAGCTTCAACTTCCAGCCATTGAATCATGTTAGACCTTTCTCTGCTAAGTTAACGAGCCCTTCATTAAATGTGTTCCCCATATACTTAACTTGATTACATTCTATATCTCTTAATATTCTCTTTGTTATGCTATATAGACTGAGGTCTTTGAGTCTATCACTATAAGGCAGGTTTTCTAATCCTTTAATCATGCTCGTGGCTTTTCTCTGACCTCTCTCCAATTTATCAACATCCTTCTTGAATTGTGGGCACCAGAACTGGCCACAGTGTTCCAACATGGTTTCACCAGTGTCTAATACAGAGATAAAATAACCTTTCTAGTCCTACTTGAGATTCATTCCCCAGTTGATGCATCCTAGGATCACATTAGCCTTGCTGGCCACAGCATCACACTGGACGCTCATGTTCAGCTGATTGTCTACCATGACCCCCAAAATCTTTTTCTTCAGTTGTAACTTGTAGCAGTGAGTTCCACAAGTTTATTGACCAAATTAACTTTCAGGTAATTGAAAAGGTATTTCCTTTCAATATTGAATGCATTGCCTAGTCATTGGGATGACCTCATGTCCTATGAGAAAGTCAAGTCAGAGTGCCTGATAGGATAGTTCTTTACCATTTTACATCAATAGGAACTGCACCTGCTGAATTTTATCACTGGAAGTGTGTGACTTCTCAGATCCCTATAGATAATTGTGGATTGGGACTTTAAAGGGGCATGGGTTGGAAATGACCCATGAAAACTTAGCTGTCTGTTCCCAGGTCAGCTATGTCCTTAGGAGACCTTCCTTGTTGAAGACCTCATGGTGCTAGGTCAATTTTTTTTTCATCCCTAATTATCTCCAGCTCTTAGGTTACGCTTGCTGTTTTTTAAAATCTGTGTTTCTGCCAACATCAGTATTCAGCATCATCTGCAATTACCGGGGGTGGGGAGAAAGCTTAGCGTAGCAGAATTTTTCACCATCCCATTGATCTTTCCTGCAGGTTATTTATCTGACTTCCTGTGGAGGCTCAGGTGTTGATTGCTTATTGGTCGAAGCCTACTGAGATTTGTCAGAGGCCGCCATAATACTACAAGGGATAACGAACCTTGGATGACACCATTTATAACTTCATTTATGGATGCTGCATTGTTTGCTTAAAGGAAATCTTGTGACTCCAGCTCTCTACAGGAAATTCTATAAATATGTTCCCCTTAGAGAAATGACAGTATGAGAAACATAGGGCTCTGGTGTTAGCAGTAGAGAAGGAATATATGTGTGTGGGGGGGGGGGGGTTTCCAACAAAGGGACTCCTTGCTCCCCCACCTCACACCCACACGTTGGGAGCCATTATTGAGCCAGTGGGAAGCTATACATGCTAGAACTATGGCTACATGCTAGAACCAAGAGCCCAGAGTTAAGTGTGAGGAGTCAGTTTCAGAAGGTTTGGTTTTTATACACACACCCACGCATAAGTTTGCATGCGCTTCCAAACTACCCTGCTGTCCTGAGTCTGGGAAACCTTGGCAGAAAAAATTCAGGAGAACTGTGCTCCTCAAGAAAATACCTCCTGCCACCAGCTCAGAGGCCATCCAGCCTGAGATTTTTAAATGTGCCTAGGGGATTTGGATACCTAATTCACATTAATTTTAATAGAGATTCTGCATCCAAATCCCTTAAGTGGCTGGTCTTGAAAATCTCAGCCATGGGATTTCATCACTTCTGCTGCATGTGAAGAAAAAAAAAAACAGTGTGTGTGTGGGGGAAGAGTAATTAACCCAACATTTAGTTTGATTCTAGATATGTGCAAAGTTTCAGGGGAGAGCAGAGTGTGTCTTACAGTTTCTGGGCCATCTCTAGCTGATGCACTAGTAATTAAGGTGAAGCATATGGTTGAAACTGTTATGGGTTTGTCTGTGTACGGAAGTGTTCTCACACACACACCCCGTGCTCTCTCTCCCATAGAGATTTAACTCTTGGTTGTTTGCCCTCTTGATCTAAAGGAATTCATTCAGGCTGAAAGCATCTCTTTGCTCCTTGTGTATGGAAACATAAAACAACCAATTTTAGTAAATCCTTCCAGCTTTGGCAGCAGATTTCCTGGACATGACAGAACACTCCCCAGAGCTAGTGTCTCCCAGCATGCATTGTTTCTTTAGAAGATGTGTGCCAGAGTAGTTGGGCACTGTACTGTCTGTACTGAGGCTGATCCAAGGCTCTTGTAAGAATTATAGATGGGTGCTTTCCAGAAGAGTGGCAAAGTTTTGATTTTTAAATCAAACAAACAAAACTCCCCAATCTAAGTCGCAGAGTGAACTTTTATAGGCACTGCCCTTCTTGAACATTGCCATTCAGGTAGCAGGTGCTCCCTTGTGTTTACCTGCAAGGTTTCTTCATGGGAAAGGGATGGATGGGTGTGTATTTTAGAGTATTTTAAAGAAGCTGTGGGTCTGGTAGCCAGTAGCACAATTCCCTTTGATTCAAGGGGAGCAGGAGCAGGTCTCTAGTTAATTTGTTGTTCTCTTTTTGTATTGAACATTTTATATTGAAAATGATTTAAGGATCTCGAGCACCCAAAACATGCCAGGATTCTGGCTCTGTCTATTGTACTTGGGCGGAGATGGCTTCAGTTTGATTTTTCTTGTGTTTTTCCATTCTCTTCCTTGGAATTGTTTTTGGCTCTGACCTTCCTTTGCTTCCCCATTTTGTATCTTACAGATGCTTTCAGTGTGTCTTCTATCTTAAGTGAACCTCATTCACAGTGTGCTTATGGCTTTGTGGGTGTGTGTTTTTTTGTTTTGTTTTTTGTTTTATTCTGATCTCTTCGATTTTTTTTTAACTGATCCCCATTCCTTTTTTAAAAAAACAAACAACTTTCAGGTTGGATTTTGATGGTGTTCTGTCTTCTTCCTAGATTCCATCCCCAGATGTGTGTGGTTTTTGGACAGATAATCTAGCCCTGCATTGTCATCATAATTATTTATATTGCAGTATCTCCTGGAGGTCCATTCGGGGATCAAGGCCCATTGTGGTAGGTGCTGTACGCACATGTAACAAAATGGTGGCTGCCCAAAAGAGTTTGCAATCTGAAATGAGGCACATCAGGTGGATGCAGCAATGAGCAGACAGGAGCACAGAGGAACAGTGGGGCCATTATAATGAGTATAATAAGCAGTGATCAAAGCACATTGTCAAGCATTTGCAAAATGTTTTTATTGACTTGTTTAGGATTGGAATTCTAGATTCTTCTGGAGCTATCTCACTGAGATAATGGAGATTAGTAAATTGCCGGATGACACCTGGTAATAATCAGACATTTCAGCCCAGCACCTAAGGAGCTGCACACTTCTCTGCTTGGCTCCTTGTGCTCTGAGACCTGAAGATTGTTTGCATACTTCCATTTTCCACCCCTTGTGTTGGCAGGAGCATCTATACAACACAGTCCCACTGGCCCTAACATACCGCACGGCACTTAGCAGCAGCGTGATGGCAGTTTCAAAGTGGGCAAAATCATACATTATGTAAAGTATGGTGGAGCTTTATCCTGCCACAAACCACTGTGGGGACAGCCAGTCGCTTCTGGGAATCTTCTTTTCTTGTCTCTGCTTCCGCAAACAGCAGGTAACCCTCTAAAAATAGCCAGAATGCATCCATGCAATTTATTGATCGAGCAGACTGGACACTCTATCAATGGCCTACTGCTCCTACTGTTGAAGCTCTTGTAATCCACTGGACAGAGTGTCTTACGGGTTGCCTGCTGGGCTTGACTGGGCAGAGGATGTGAATTTTGTACAGCCCTAGTTAAAGAGCCTTGGCTCTTTGAGCTGCTACAGCATAAACGATGTGTTTGACTCTGGAGGTCCCTGGTTTGCTGTTGTCTCAGGTTAAAGATAGCCACCCACAAATTTTTAATGTCATGCAAACACTGCCCCCTTCCAAAAAAAAAGTTAGTAAGAAACACAGGACTCTGACCCACTTTCCTTTCTTCTTCCCAAAAGACACTCCGGCTGATTGCCTGAGATTCACCATGAACAGCTGTCCATCTTCCCTGGGTCAGAGCGGAACAGGAGGTGTGGTGAACAGATTTGTCCTTGTAACGGTGTCACTGCTTCCAAGCCACTGGAAGGAGTTTGGACTCCAGGAGTGAGTTTTTTCCTTGTTGGGAGAGAAATGAGTAGTTGCAGGTTCAGGATATTTTTCCCTAGGCTGCATTGCTTTCCCAATAAGCGTGGAGTTCTTGTTCCTTTGAGCGCAGAAATATATCAAACAACCAAAGCAGCAGCAGTGGAAGTCTCTGGCCTGTGTTATGCAGGAGGTCAGACTAGATAATCACAGTGGTCCCTTCTGGCCTTAGAATCTACCCACCAAGGCTTGAAGCTCATATAGCTCCAGAAAGTGGCTGTGTTCCAGGGTTTCACTCAGCAGTGTTTCTTGCAGTTTGACTCTATGGGCATGAGGAGTACTGCAAAAAAATCCTACCAGCACCAACAGGAGGCTAACATAGTAAAATGTCTGGCCACAGGAGACTTGTCTATATTGGGGTCCATGCTGGTACAGCTGAACCAGCAGTTGCACTGGTGGGAAATGTTTTGTAACATTCCCTGATGTAGATAGGGTTGCCAGGCATCCAGTTTTCAATCTGAATCCCTGGTTGAAAAGGGATCCTGGCAGCTCCAGTCAGCACTCCCATGCAGCTCCCAGAGGCGGCCGGCATTTCCCTCCGCTTCCTAGGCCAAGGTGCGGCCACAGGTGCTCCGTGCGCTGCTCCCTCCCCGACTGCCAGCTCCACAGCTCCCATTGGCTAGGAACTGTGGTCGATGAGAGCTGCAGGACGCCCTAACCTCTCCTCCTACACCCCAGCCCCTGCCCCAGCCCCCAGCCCCCTCCTGCATCCAAACTCCCTCCCAGAGCCTGCACCCCTCATCCCCTCTTGCACTCCGAAATCCATTTCCCCAACATGCCGGATAACAAAGCTTTTACTGTACTTGGCCTCTCTGTTGACACAATCCAAATGGGGGCTTCTGTGATGTGTAGATTTGTCCTCAGAACTCATTTCATAGAGACGGTGGTAACTCCAGCTAGTATTGACATAGGTTGGATTTGAACCTCTGACCCAGCAGTGTTCTATGGCTAACTGACCACCCTCAGAGAATGCTCAGGAAGGTACGTTTAGTTAGGATTTGGTGTGTTTTTGTTTCTGGACCTGCTGGAGTTTACTCTGCTTTGGTATACAGAAGTTGGACCCTGTGATATTGAAACTGATTTAAAAAATTGTTAATTTAGCTCCTGAGTAAGGTTGCTAATGCAACCTTATTGACTGGTGGAGAAGTCACATCAATCTGTTTAAATTCAGTAATGTTTCACCACCAGTGAGAGCAGCTGTGGGAATCAATATGCCCTGCCTGTTTATATAGATTCTTCATACCATTCCGACTTTCTGTTAGTTTATTTACAGGGTGTTTTACGAAATGCCAGAAAGATTGGACAGTAGTGAGCTAGACTCTATTATCCACCAGAGAAGTCTCTTATCACCTGATGGGAGCTGTTGTGAGAGAGCAACTCCACCCAGGTCAGTCAGACAATATGCAGGTGGGGAAGACCATACTGGAGGCTGCTGTGACAATCTGTCCCTTCGCCATGGACCCATGATCTAAAAGTACTTTCCAGAGAGAGGCCTGAATGGCAAACTGCAGCTCTTGATCCAACCTCTACCTAAATTCAAGGGTGTCCGAAATCTGAATTCAGATTTCAAGCTTGTGTCTTGTACCTTTTTATGGGCTGGGGGATGAACTGAAGACATGTCACCCTCGATCCACTGCTGATCTCCCGCGGATATCAGTTGGAAGCTGGGACAAAGATCAAGGGTAAAATATGGTCTGTCATTAATACGTGGCCTTCTAGTTATTCATTACCTCATAGTCCTGTTCAGCATCACTCTGTTGCTATGTTGTCTCACCACCCTGTATTTCTTTTCCTTCTCCGCCCTCCTTTTCTCTGTCTTTCCTTCTCCTCCTTGTCTTTGTGTGTCTCCACTGTTCTTCCCTCTGCAGTGGAGCTGGTTGAAAAATGGGCTTTTTGCCTTGGAAAATATTAAAGACCATGCACGGAAACTCATTTTAATCAAAAAGTTTCACTGAAAAGTTGGAATTTTCAGTGAAAAAGTGAAAACAAAAACATCTTGATTTGGAGATGTGGTTTAGGTGCCTCAAGGTCCTATTTTCCCCTATAGGCTAGGCTCCCTGGTCAGACTATATCTCCTGTGATGCACCGGTCTCTCTGGCTAAGGTGCATTATGGGAGAAGTAATCTGGCTGTTAAGCCCATGGAGGAGAACAGGGGGAGGAGAAAACCACTCTACAACTCCCATGAGGCACCACAGCAAACTATATCCACATTTTGTCCAAAATATTCCAGTTTTCGGGCATTTGGGTTGTCAATGAAAAATCTAAATTTTCTGCAGAAAGACACTTTTTACAAAAAACATTGTTTAGACACAAACCCAATTTTCCCTCAAAAATCAGTGCTAATGGAAAATGTTTGACCTGCCCTGCTTTAGATGTCCAAGTCTTCCCCCCTCCCCCATTCCATTCTCTACAACGATCAGTAGTTAAACAGCTAATGCTGACACGTCAGTGTCGATATTGGGTTTTGTCTGGAATAGAACTGATTTGGCTGTATTGATTTCCAAACTGCCTGGAAAAAGCCAGGCTGGGCAAAAGAGACCCTCATTGATTCCCCACCAAAATGTCCCTGTAGACAACCCTCTCACCTTCAGAGCACGTTCAGGTGTGGGGTTGCAGCCGCTTTTCTAGTTTAGTGCCCCCTTTAGCCATTCTGGTTCCACGATGATCTGTCATTTTCTGTGGCTTCATCCTCCAGTCAGATCATTACTCTTTGTTTATCCCGGAAGGGGAATGCACTAAGTCCCAAAAGAGGAAACTCTAATGGTCTTTATTCTGAACTTTAAGCATGTGCTGAAGTCCCATTGAAATTAGTGAGAGTTAAGCTTGTGTTTAAATGCTTTGCTGAGTCGGGAGAGGGGCCGGAAAGCAGTTCTGAAACACCCGTTGGCTAATAATTCCTTTCCGTTGCTCTTTAGCTTCCCTGTGTAATTTCCTTATCCTTTTTCCCATCATTGCCAGCAGCTTTTGGAAGTCCATGTGCCTTATGGCAGGCGAGAACTGATGTAATATGAGAGTCATAGATATTATGTTAGAATGAACAAAAAATAAAATGGAATGTCAGGCCAAAATCTGAGATTACTTGGACCAGAACACACCTGAGCTTTGGGAAAATTTGGAATCTCAGTCCAAACTTTGAGGCTTGTGCCCATCTCTAATTAAAAATAACTGGATGATCAACTCCTGATTGGGTCTATATTATATTGTATCTGCCAATGGTTTGCATGTATATGCATCCCGATGAATGGCTGATGAGCACATGGCCTTCAACTGCATGAAAAAGTTTGTTGAGTCAGTTCTGTGCTCTCTTGATAATTCTTTTCCCTTTTAAAGGCCCTTTCTGCGCACTTGTCTCTGTGATAGAGAGTTGAATCATTGTGTTTTCCCAGCGTGTTTGCATTAATGACATTTTAGTGCTCATTGGCATATTCCTGATCTGTGTCCTGCTGACAAATGCAGAGTTCAAGAGGAAGAAGCCAGTTGTTGCAGCTGTGGCATTTAGTCTCATTAATGACGTGGAATGATGGATCCAACAGCTCCCTGGCTAATGGAAGCTCAACTTGTTAAGTTGCCATGTTGTGCTTTTGCAGTTTAGGTGAAGATCTTTGTAGCAGTATATTCATTATCTTAATTTCATCTAAATAATTTCCTCCTGGGCTAAACCTGGCATACTGTAAATAATGTGCAAATCCTAGAAGAGAATGGGTTCTCTGTCTAGGAGAGCCAAAATACTGGGCCAAATTCAGTAGACCTGTCTGGGAAATTATTTCATTTACATGTGATAAATTTCAAGTTTTTGATGACAAACCAAAAGCTCACACAAATTTGGGTTTAAAACGGAAAAATCTTTGGGTTTTTGGATTTTCAACAAAACCACAAATCTTCATCAAAAAACATTTTTACCTTTAGAGAAGGAAACCCTTTTTTTTTTTTTTTTTTTTTGATGGAAGATTTTGGCTAGCTCTAAAATCTAATCCTGGTGTAAGCAGATGAAACTCAACTGAAGCCAAGGGAGTTGTTGTAACCCATCTGTATTTGTCTTGTTTTATGTAACTAGCTCCCTTGATGCAAGTCAAAAACAAGAGGCCGAAGAAAGAATGGGCCATGGAAACTGAACTCCCTTCTCACCCTTAAACATGGTCCCTCTAGCTCAGCAATGAGGCTCTTTGACAGGGCAGCACTGGGGAGATTGGTCTCTCCATTAGATGTGGATAAATAGAGGACCTCAATCTTCAGGACCATCAGCCTGATATCATGTTCCACATTGGCGTGAGACTTCCTCATCAACCCCTTCTAGTCCAGGAGGAGGAAGCTTCACAGGGAAGCTCTCTGTGACTGAGGAGTCTTGCTTCATCTATTGGCTATATTGATTATTTAAAATCCCTAATTAGCAAACTGATGAGACCTCTGAGGTTTGATCAGTTCTAGCACCAGACTCTCAGGCCCAGTAGAATTAGAAGTACTGACTGGTTGGAACCGCAACTTGCATGGTGGCATCACTCACCCTTAAGGAAAAGCTGAGTTTTCAATATTTTAACACTGTTAGTAAAAACACAAACGTTCCAATCCAAACAAGAATACAGCAGTAGTGCAATATTAAGTTAAGTTATGCGGTCAGTTGATTCCTATCCTGTGGCCCCTCCCTTGCCTGCGGGGGGTGGGCCTTTAGTTTCTGGTGGGCTCTGCCCACCTT
Organism: Caretta caretta; assembly: GCF_965140235.1. Lineage (NCBI taxonomy): Eukaryota > Metazoa > Chordata > Testudines > Cheloniidae > Caretta > Caretta caretta. The sequence continues at coordinate 59,151,575 of NC_134212.1, read as the reverse complement.
TCCAGTGTTTCAGATGGGCTGCTCCCATGTACCCCAAAGTCTTGAGACCTCTTCATCAGCCTCCTCCTGACAGTTGCTCTGCCACAGGAGCCATGGGTGGGCCATCCAGCAGTAGATGGTCCAAGTCCCTCCCGGAGCTTGGCCAGCCCTCTTAGCACTCTGATTTCAAGCACTGTGTGCCAGCTGTTGGCTTTCTGTGACTCAACTCCATCCTTCCTTTCTCTTTCAAATGAACATTTTTCAAAGCCATGTCAAATTTTCCATAAAGAATTTAACAATTTTTTTTTAAACCCAGGCAAACCCATCTGTTGTAATTATATTAAGTACAGGGGGGGGGATTCTTTGAGAATCCAGGGAAATTAAATTGAGAAAATGACATGAATGCATTAAGACTGCACAGTTTCACTTTTGCAGCCCCTGCCTTTTTGTTATTTAAAGTCCCAGCAGAACCCCTAACCAGGCTGGGTGATATTATTTTGCTTCCTCTTCTTCTGGTACACTGTTCCTCTTGCTCTCTACAAAGGAACAGCAATAGTGTGTTTCATTAAATATACAGCACAGATGCAGCAGTGTTGCCCAGTGGATAGATGACTGGAACTCGGAAGACCTGGGATCAGTTCTTTGCTCTGTCACTGGCCTTCTGGGTGACATTGGGCAAGTCACTTTGTCTCAGTTTCCCCATCTGTAAAATATGGATAATGATACTCTGCTGTAAAGTACTTTGAGATGTATGAATGAAAAAGTGCTATATAAGAGCTAGGTATTATGTGCAGTGTAACCAAGGTAATTTTGCTGTTGAAACTAACTTTTGCATTTCCCAATTTTTTGCGATTATTAACCTTAATGATGCAGCAACATAGGGTTGGTGGGTTTTTTAGCATTTATTATTGTCTGTTCCCTAGTTGAGGAGTCCCATAAAATCTTGAGTGGGTTATTAGTTCACTGGACTGTAGCCTTATAAACTCTGGAGTGATTGTAACATGTACTTCACTGGAATGGAGTACCAAACTCTGGAGTGGATTCTTTCCTGAGTGTCACCATTCTCAACTGACACTAATCTCCCTCATTAAGAGGAGCTGAATAAAGCTCCCTCCAGAGTCCATAGATACCACGACAAGAGTTCGGCAGACAACTCGACTCAGACAAGGGGGCTGCCTCCCCCACCACTGTGTTAGGAGTGGACCCGACTCTTCATTCCCTACCAGGTTTTAGTGAGATGCCTGTTTGCCCCCTCTATAGCGACAGGATGATCCATCCATTCAGAGCAGTGAGTTATTTTAATGAAGTGGGCTGTATGAAAGTGAGTCCCAACTCATTGCATCATGAGGCTTGATGAATCCGAGCTTATTTACCAGCTGACGATATTTTCCAGGTCAAGAATTGCTGCTTCGGTAATTTATGTCTGGTAATTTCAACATTATACACTCAAAGAAAAGAGTAAACTCTTAATTCATTTACATTTAATACCAGCTGGCTCCTTGGTTTATTACAGTAATTTCTCCAAAGAAAGCAACTGTGCAAAAGACATTATTCCTAGAGAAAAAATTATGCAATAACATAAATGAAAAAATTAATTTACTGTCTTTCCAGCTACCCAAGGAAGAATGCAAAGGTCACATTGCAGGTTTTATTCCTTTAATCGAAATTCTGGGTTCTCTCATCCCCATCAAATACCAGAATTGTGTTACTTGAATAACACAAACTTGGAAGCAGATGGAGAATCTAATTGGGATTGATTTTGATTATCAGCATTGCATATTATACACGCTCCATTGTCTCTTGGGTTTGTCTATTGTTAAAATGATTTGAAAGCCGATAACAACTGTGTGCATGAATATAAATTATGACTGCAGGGCGAACATTGTGTTCTCATTTGGAATCTGGGTGTCATGGATGTTGTAGTGGAAAAAATTGTCACTGGGCCACAAACAGCTTCCTGCAAAGGCAGGTGGGCTCATTGGGGACAGGACATCCATGGGGGACAGGCCCATCTGCCCCTCACCACCTTTCTCATCTGCCAGCCACTCTGGCCCGCCATTCCACTCTTTACCTCACATAGATTCCTAAGAACCTGAAGTGGGAACTTTTTAGCCAGCTCCCTCTGGTCTCCCACAGCAGGACTTCAAAGGGAAGTGCTGCTTCCTCTCCCAGCCCATAATAAGGGGAGGGACTTTCCTCTCCATGGTAATGGGCGGCCCAGCTGTGCACCACTGGGAGATGGTGGATGGCTGTGACATCCCTCTAAAGGCCTTTCTGGCAAATCCAAATATACCATTGAACCATCAGTGCCCCCAGCTGCAGACAGCCATAAACTCTGGGGGCATTTGGACATGGAAGCAAATGGAGTGGCTCAGCCCTCTCTTGAGATACAGCCTGCGATTTTGGGACTAGTGAGAGGAGTTTGGACTGGGATTCAAATTCCTCCAAGGTCCACGGGAGTTTGGGTCAGCTGATCTGCTTCAAATGCCTCCCTCTGCAGCGAGGGAGCCAGTGAGAGCAATTGGGTGTGCAGCACCTCTGAAAATCAGGCCACCTAAATATGGATGTTGGTGTGTAACCTTAGCCACCTGCGAATGAGAAGTTTGGCTTTCAGACCACAATCAGAGAGAGAGAGAGAAGTTAAGGAGAACAGATGTTTTCAGACTAGACGAATAAGAAATGGCATTAGCAGACCAGGAGATACAGGAAGGCTGTTCCCAATGGCAGAGGTAGTGCTGATGTCAGAAATAGAGATCCTTGGAGTGGCGAGTATCTCCTTATCTGACTGTAGAGCACTGAACATGCTGGGGCTCAGTAAGAAATATCAGTTGAGGGAGAGGAGAAGACTCTTGCATCAACAGTGGCCAGATTGTGGGAAAGGACAGAGGAGGCAAGTGTTAGACAGGCAGACCCAGAGAAGGAGGGAGAGACCAGAAAGAAAAGGGTGGGGTGGAAAAGAGAGATTATCAGTGAGAGAGAGGGGTCTAAATCTGCAAAACCCTGTTCTGTGTTATCATCCCTTCCCTGCTTTCCTCGTGGCCTTTCCCCCTTCACTGGTATTTCTGTGTCCATTACAGGGTTTCATTCCACTGCAAGGCAATCAGGTGAGCGAGCTGACCCCTCATGCTGAGGAACCAGGGAAACACCTCTTTGAAATTGCCCCAGGTAGGCCAGCATTTCCTTTTCCTTCATACCTGACGTGGTCCTGCTCACAACCGCCATTTAACACAGTAACTGACCAGCCAGGCCCATTTCTGTTCTGAGAGGTCTGATGCCATGTGCACAGTATCCAACCATCAGGTTCTGTTGTAGACCAGCTCAGACCTAGCCTTATCGGCCACGTAATCACTTACCATGGACTGGTTTGATAGCTCTAGGTATGTTTAGGGACACATTCTGCTCTGTCACAGATTTACCTGGCTGTTGGAAGGAAGTTCTTTGGCTTTTCAAAGTTTTCACTGATCCCGTGAAAATAAATAATTCACAATGTTTTTATCTCATTCCAGTACACAGTATTTTGTAACCTGTAGGTGAATTTGGGAAGAAGGACCCATAAGTGGTTCACAGTCATTTAGACTGGGATGTTCAAAGGGAGCATTTGAAAATCATAGCCTTAAGACTCTGTGGTTATTGTCAGTCATTCTGTTACCCAGGTCGAGTCCTTGTTAGGTCATCTCACAGGTGTCTCCAGGGGCAGTATGTGGCTGACATTTGTCCCCTGTTTCCTGTATGCTCCCTGCAGCTGAAAATTATGCGCCTTTTCATAGCTTCTGGAAGAGAGACTCTTCCCTTTTACAGCTTTATTTTGTCTCACGTCTATTCTGTGGGCTCTATCCCAAAAGGCTTTCCAGAGCTCAGCAATGCAGTTACAGAGATGGATGCAAGGAAGATGGGAGAGCAATTTAGAGGCACAGGCAAGGGGGAACAAGGATGCCTTCTGCTGGAATTTGAAATGCATTTGAGAGCTTCAGGGAGACTGTTGCAGATGGCAGGAGCTGCAGAGGAGCAAGCTCTTACACCAATAGCAGGGAAACTGAGATCACTGCAAGAGGAGAGAGAAGGGAGATAGATGAGACCAGTAAGGTTGGCTGGAGCTAGTTGGTGGAAGGATTTATGAATGAGCTCCTGGAAGGAATGGGGAGCCGAGGAAGGTGTCTGAGGTTATCCGTGCACTCTCTAGCAGTGGTTTATATGTGCTGGTGGGTTGCTTGCTTTGCTGTTCACATTGTCCATCTCCCCTGCATGGATTAGCTGTCTCCTTCCTTGGTGTTCTGTTTCCCCAGGGTGCTGCTGCTGCTATCGTATCTCAACAAACTCCAGCCTAATGCAATTACATCTAAATGGACTGGCTCTCCCAAGGCAGGGTACATTTGTCCAGGCATTGTGCATTAGCACTGGAGGCAGGTGTGCTTTTAACAGTGTGTCGGGGTGCCTTGCTCCTGCTATCTAACCCAACAGGACTTCCACGGCCCATGTTCTATCTTAACTCCTCTTGTCACAGTATCCGGCAGAGTATGGGAGACAGATAGTGCTGAAAAGCTTTCAATTACTGCAGCAGCCAGGCCATCGGAATACGCCACCGCAACAGCATTCTAGTTGACTCGCTAGAAGTTTCCTGGAAGAGAAGGACACTTTCTTCTCCCTCATCACTGTCTGTCATAAATACTCATGTGAGTTACCCATCAGACAGGCTGCACCACACTGGCTGTATTCCCACACCCCAAGTGGGGGTGGGGGCTGGGTCGTTATTTGCATGGGAGCTGGGAGACCTCCAGGAAGTGGGGTAGCAATTAGTACCTGGGGTTCCTTCCTCTAAGCCAGTTCCCCAGCGTGGTGCTATCATAGACTCAGAGAACATAGGGCTGGAAAGGCCCTCACAAGGTTATCTAATCCTGCCCAGCTGCACAAAGGCAGGACCAAGTAAACCTAGAGCTGGCTCTCTATGACAAGTGTTGTCTAATCTGTTCTTAACCTTCAGTGATGGGAATTCCACAACCTCCCTTGGAAGCCTATTCCAATGTTTACCTTTCCTCATAGAAAGTTTTTTCTAATATCTATCCTAGTTCTCCCTCGCTGCAGATTATGCTTATTACTTCTTGTCCTATCTTCAGTGGGCATGGAGAACCATTGATTACCATCCTCTTTACAACAGCCCTTGGCATATTTTGAAGACTCTTCTCAGGTCCCCCTCTCAGTCGTCTTGTCTCAAGGCTAAACATGCCCAGTTTTTGGGTTTTTTAAACTTTTCCTCCCAGGTCAGATTTTTCTCACCCTTTTATCCTTGTACTGCCTGGGGTGTGCCTTTCACATGAGCCATAAAAGCAAAGCTTGGTTATTCAAGATCTCACAGCATCTTTATTAGAGTAGCAATCGGTATTAACCCTGTTGTCCTGGCTGAATTTCAGCTTTTGGCAGCTCTCCATTTGTCCTGCAAATTCAACTGGGGTAAGAGGTTATTTTTTCACTTCCTGCCTTGAACTGTTAGATGGTGTTACTGTGTCCTATTAAACAACCTAGAAGTGGCTGCATTTCGTGGGGTGGGTGCAGCAATCCATGTGACTAGCTTGCAGAGTGATTTGGGCTCTTTTGGGATAAAGACTGCTGTTGGTCAGGAAGCTTGTTAGCCTGCACACAGGGGAAGGGTGGCCTTGTGTTTAAGGCACTAGACTGGGACCTAGGAGATCTGGATTCAATACCTGCTGTTACTAAAGACATCTTGGGTGAGTCACTTAACTTTTCTGTACCTCAGCTCAGCTTGTGGAAAATTTGTATAAAGCTTCCCTACGTAGTGGGAGTGCTGTGAGGCTATGGCCATTAATATTTCTGAGCTGCTCAGACAGCATGATGTTGAGGCTATTGAAAAGTCTATATTTAGCTAATGCACATCCTCAGAGAGTCACTTGGCACTTGCATCATTGGTGGATGTGGCCTGGAGCTGTCCATATCCTGCTTGCATCGCACCTGCCCCAGGCTGTGTTTGGCCTGAGATGTCATTGTTTTGCGTGTGCTATTTGAAATGGCTTTGGTTGTGGACAGCTCCAGGCCTGCCATGCACAGCTCTTTAATGGATGCTGTATAGAAGAGGAAGGATGGATGATTGTATGGCTAAAGTTTAGGTGTTAGTGTCAGGTCATCTGGGTTCAGTCCCCAGCTCTGACCCAGATAAGCTGTGTGACTGGGGGAACTTCATCACCCTGCGACTCATTTTCCCTATTGTAAAATGGGGGTTATACACTTGCAAGGATAACAATACTCACTCTTCATAGTGGAGTTTGGGATCTTGGGATAACAAGGGCAATCTGTGTGTGTTAATGGTTTTTATTGTACATGTGACTGGAAGGGAGAATTGTTTAAAGAAAGAAATTCAAGACCAAAGTATGTTATCCTTACTGATAATATTGCTGCCACCAGGTATCTGCAGAAACCCAGTGTCTGGTACAGTGGAAGGGTGAAAGCTTTGTCTTACCTGGTCCGCAAGGAAATGCTGAGGCTCCGTAAAGTCTTTCTGGCACAAGCCACCTGCAAATAAATGTGTGATTAATAGCCAGGGCTGCAGTAGCCTAGTTCCCAGAACTGCTGCTCGGCCTTTATCAGCTTTTCTATGCTGCAGGCTGCTGTAGCAGTGTCCTCAAAACACAGGGCCAGTAGTAACAGCATGTCCCATATTGTAACAGAGCCTGTATTGATTTTCTGCTGCGTAACAAGAGCTAATGATGGGCACTTAGTATTATTCATGTTTCATTGAGTCCCTCTCCAAGCTGTATAATGCAGCTGGGGGGAGGGTTAACTAGGGACATGAGAGAGGCTGTGAAGCTACTCTCCAGCCAAAGGAGAGTTAGAGAGCTGGGGGTGTGGCTCGATGACCCACTCCCTGGCAGGCAGAAGGCTGGCTGCATGAGGAGTCCCTGAACTAGAGCCTGATTAAGCTACATGCAGTGGGTGAGTCATTCCTGTGCTAGGCTCAGTCAATCCACAAGCCAGGAGCTGGTCTGGTGACTGCAGGGCAGATGTATAAGCCTCACAGGAGCCATAGCACCTGTTCAGTCTGCCCTTGGGACTCTCCCCTGTCTGATAGTGGTGACAGACTCCACCTGCTCCAGTCCAGCTCCCAGTCCTACGCTTGCCTTGTTTGGACTCTGCTTTTGACTCCTGATTCTGGGTCTGACCTCCAGCTCCATTTCCTGGGCTGACTGCCATTGCACTGACTACTAGGCCCAATTTCCACTGCTCCAACCACTGGTGCACATAACAAAATTCATGTGGTGGGGGTGGGGCCGAGGGGTTCGGAGTGTGGGAGGGGGCTCAGGCTGGGCAGAGGGTTGGGGTGTGTGGGGGGTGAGGGCTTCGGCTGGGCTAGGTATGAGGGGCTCAGGGCTGGGGCAGAGGGTGGGGGGTGAGGGCTCCAGCTGGGGGTACGGGCTCTGGGGTGGGGCCAGGATGAGGGGTTTGGGGTGAAGGCTGCCCCAGGGCTATGGTAGGAAGAGAAGACTCCCCACAGCTCTCTCTCCCCGCAGCAGCACCTGGGCTCGGGGAAGAGGCGCCTCTCCCTGTCTTGGCAGCTCTGGGGCTGAGGCTGCAGGATAGGTGCCCCTCCCCCAGCCGCGGCAGATCTGGTCCGGGGTTGGGTTGGGGCCAGGGAAGGGGTGCCTGTCCCCCGGCCCCGGCAGGTCTGGGGCTGGGTTGGGGCCGGGGGATGCAGGTTCAGCCCGGGGCTGAGTTGGGGCTGGGGGAGGGACGTGTCTCCCCTAGCTGTGGCCGGTTCCCTGAGCACCTGCGCAGCACTTAATAGGATGCTGCGCAGCCGTGCAGTTTACAGGGAACTTAGGATCTCTGGATCTAAAGGAGTAAACTACTACTGCTGGAGGTGAAGGACCAGCTCTGTTAACATGGAGGCAGTAGCAGACTTAAACCATGAAGGCAGTAGCTGACTCAAATCTGGACAGTGGTGGAAGACACAGCCACAGTGTTAGCCTGGATTACAAGGGCACACCAGGATGGTAAAATGCTGTAAGCAATGCTGGGAGCATCTAATAGAGCAGGGGCGGGCAAACTTTTTGGCCCGAGGGCCGCATTGGGTTTCTGAACTTGTATGGAGGGCCGGTTAGGGGAGGTTGTGCCTCCCCAAACAGCCAGGCATGGCCCGGCCCCCGCCCCCTATCCGACCCACCCGTGCTTCTCATCCCCTGACTGCCTCCTGCCGCCCCTTCCAACCCCTCCTCTCCTTCCTGACTGGCCTGCCCCAGGACCCCTGCCCCCATTCAACCCCCTGTTCCCCACCCTCTGACCACCCCAACCCCTATCCACCCCCCCAGCACCTGACCACCCCCCAAACTCCCCTGCCCTCTATCCAACCTCCCCCCCACCACTCCCTGCCCCCTTACCGCACTGCCTGGAGCACCAGTGGCTGGCAGCACAGCTGCATCAGGACAGGTAGCCGCGCAGCACAGAGCACTGGGTCAGGCCAGGCTCTGCAGCCATGCCGTCCAGAGCATTGTGCCGGCGGCACAGCGAGGTAAGGCTGCGGGGGAGGGGGAACAGCAGGGGCGGGGCCTGGGGCTAGCCTCCCGGACCAGGAGCTCAGGGGCTGGGCAGGACGGTCCTGCAGACCGGATGTGGCCCGTGGGCCATAGTTTGCCCACTTCTGTAATAGAGTGACACGCTTAGAGATGTAGGGCCTGGTCTCGCTAGAGATCAGGGGGAGCTTTGCTAGAATAACGACTGCTCCCAGCCTCTGATCTGGCAGCAGTGATACTTTAATGCCCTGTGGCAAGCTGGCTCTAAGTTCAGCTGCCAGGCCTCCTGGTTTCTGCAGCAGTCTGACACTGGCTAGAAGTTCCTCTGCAGGATCAGGCACAGTCAGCGCTACAATGGAATCTGAATGATAGTGTCTCCCCAGTGCCTCTTGGGATATTGATTTCCCTGGTAAGTTCAGCTGATTTTAAGCTGTCCCAATGTTCCATTTTCAGTAGGGCAGAGATCTCTGTGTTGGCAAGCTTACCCTAGAGGTTGTTATAGGGTGGAGGGTAAAGAACTGTTGGGACCAAGGAAGGAATACACGAATGGGGCTGAGGAGGCAGTTGAGGTGCTTGGCTGGAGGATGGAGCAAGAGTACCTCAGGCCTCTGAACAGCCCCGATGGTAACCAACTGCTGTGCTGCCTCCCACCCCAATAGCCCCCGCTGCATCCAACCATGATGAATCAATACACTGACCAGGCCTTTCTGCTGATGTGATAGTTAATAACATTGCTATTTACATTGAAACTCAATGACAACAGCGTTAACAGCCCCTTGAGGTGAATGGAGCAGTTCATACCTCTCCTTAGAGCTGTTGTTTCAGGCTGCCTGCAGACTCAGACAGACATCAGTGCATCAGTTACACTTGCCACATGTTTGGAAGGTTATCTTCAAAACCACAAGGGCTTTGGCAACCCTTTTAAAAAGAAAATTTAGCCATGGAATTACTGCGATTTGCTCAAATTCCATGTTTTGTAGCATGACTTTCACAGCAGATATAAAAGATTATGGGCCCAATTCTGCCATCATTACACTTGAGTAATGGCTTCTAATAAGAGAGTAGCTCTACCGAAGCCACTTTATTTGAGGGCCAGGTTCTGGCCAAATCTTGTGCAGTGAGGAACCCAATTTGGGTCCTATCCAGACCTTGCACAGAGCCACAAGAGACCCTGTTCCCGCATGCACTGTATGCCCAAAAGGGGTGGTGGTGGTGGTGGGGAAACAGGGTGAATGGGCCAGGCAGTGCAGCAAGGATGCTGCCCCCCTTTCTATGGATCGTGTTGCAAATGCTCCCCAGGAGGGCTTCCATCTGTGTCTGCCACATTGCCTCCCGGAGTTCAGCACGCAACGCAGCACCAAGGACTGACTTTTGTGCCTCCAGTGGGTGAGGGCTGGTGCGTATGACTAAAGGCGATCAGGCCATAGGTTGAAAGACATTAGCTTTTCTTTTGTCATGGCAAGATGAACGTCACCCACACACCTGAAATCCTAGAGCTGTGTGTGGCCCAGCAGAACAAGACATGTGAAGTCATCTCATCCTTTCCTCCCCAGTCCTTACCATGTCAGGGTTTAATTAAAATAATTAGAGGGAAAAAATTGCTTAATGCCTCCATTTAAATATAATTCAATGTTCTAATTACAGCAGGAAATCCGAATTGCTGCCTGAAGTTCAGTTAACTCCAGAAGCCCAGTGTTGGCAACTGTCTCTGCTTTTCTGGGCATACATTTGTGTGACACTGGGCTTTTTTTATGGTTCCAGACAGGAAGCAGTAAAACTAGAGGACCCATAATCAGCCTTACTTTAAATTGTTGGCCTAATCCGACACACACTCACACATGGTCTCTAAGTATGTCAGTGACCACACTGGCTTCAGTGGAGATATCCCAGTAAGGATTACTTCTGAGCATTGGTGTTTACAGGATCAGTCCCCCAATGCCCTCCCTGTGGCTGGCAGGTCTGAGGAATATTTTAGTGCTGAAAGCCCTGTGTTCTGCTCAGCCTGATTTACGGCAGTTCCAGTTATTATCAGTTACTCCTGAGAGCCTGATACCCATTGCTGCTCACCTACCCCCCCACCCCACCCCCATGGCTGGTTTTCACAGCTTATAGACGCAGAGTGTAGATATGCCATGGCTTTAATGACAGGTTTCAGAGTAACAGCCGTGTTAGTCTGTATTCGCAAAAAGAAAAGGAGTATTTGTGGCACCTTAGAGACTAACCAATTTATTTGAGCATAAGCTTTCGTGAGCTACATGAGCTTATGCTCAAATAAATTGGTTAGTCTCTAAGGTGCCACAAGTACTCCTTTTCTCATGGCTTTAATGTGCTTCTCCAAGCAGGGTGTTCTGTTTCGCACTAGATGCATGGGATTGATTCCTCTGGGTATTGTAAGGGGCTCCTGGTGGAGCAGGGAGTTCATAGGGGTTGTATGCACGGCCTCCTGGGAGTATACTTATCACTCTGGGCTGGAAGAAACCCCCAGACTAAAGCTCTGCGACACAGGCCAGTGTTCTCACTTAGTATGTCATGATCTTGACCTTTTGATCTGCATGAAATGAGACTGAAGGCAGCAGTATGACCAGCGGAGTGAGTGCACCCCAGATCAGATTGAGGAGGAAGGAACGCCCCCCTGGGGCACCGAGCCCAAATGTCTTCCCAAAAGCAGAGAGACTTCCCCTGGCTGGAGCAGCTTTCATAAACCCCTGACCATGGCTGATGTCATCAGACTCTGCCTTCTTCAGTTTGCAGGACATGTGCCATCTGCTGATTGGCTGTTTGCTCTGCCCTTCACACCCTACCTCTCTCCCTGTCTGTCACTCCAGGACCAGCCCCCATCCTCTACCTCCCACCTTCCCTCTGTTCTCTTCCTCTCTCCCAAATGTCCCTTTTTTCCACTGGGGGTGTTTGTGTCAAATTGCAAACTCCATTTTGATGGTAACCTTCCCTTTTACACTGTAACATCAATTAAACCATCCAGGGTGTGTTGGAAAAAAACAGCCTTGTCCTGACAAGTTCAGTGTCTACTAGACAGTGGGTGCTCCGAAGAATGGGGGATACCTCAGAGAAGATGTTCAGTGAAAGCCATAAAGGGGGAATCAACTCTGATTGTCTCTCAGCTACTGACCCATCCACAAGAACCATGAGCTCCCTACACAAAAAGCTGCAGTTCCCCTGCAACAGCACGTGAGCAGAAATGGGACAGAGACAGATCTAAGCCAGGGGCTTTTCTACTGCCATATGTCAGCAGGAGTTGCTGGAGGGAGTGAAAGCGGAAGAGACTCTGACTCACCTAAGGATGCTGACTTACAGAAAGACTGAGATCAGGCTGAGAGGTTGCCATCAGGACTTTATTTTCCAGAGATCTATAATTCCCTAGTGCTTTTAGAGAAAAGTGGCTGTGATTAAGAAATTCCTTTGCTCTGCATTCACAGTCTGGGGACAGAGAGTGGAGAGCTGCCAGTAGCTTCGAACGCTGCTGTGCCTGCACTGGGGTCAGGGTTACAGGACCTTTCCCCAGCTTTGGTTTTACCCCCTGCCCAAGCCTCCCATGGTTCAGAGTATGTGCTAACATGTAGCAGCCCTTCTGTATCATTAGTAACAGCTTTGTCTTTGGGAAAGCTAGATAGATTTTTCTCCTCTTACCAAGTGAAGGGGTAAGGTGTGTCTTGTGACCCATCACTCTGGCACACGTGCAGGGAAAGAGGATTGCGGTGGCTTTAAAGATGTTCTGCCAGGAGTTGCACAGACACTGAGCCTGGGAAAACATGCTCTAGAACGGCCCTAGAGCCTGGACTGCTGTCCCTTTTAAGATAACATCTTGCCTGGGAATAACGTTTGAGATCTGCTTAGCTTTTGTCAATTGCAGGTCCCTTTACGTGCAAGCTAAACACAGCCTGAGCCTGCCTGTGTTCCTGTGCTGAATTGCCACCTTTCAAGTTGTGGTCTGCAAGAAATGGTCTCTTTGGCCCACACTGCAATATCTTTTCAGCTGCCTTTACTCATGCAGGTTCCACTCCCATTCTGAGCACTAGATGGTGCTGCTTCTTGCTGCCATGCCTTTAGGGCTCACTTTCAGTTATATTTTATTAAGTGACCAGAACCTTTCAATCAGAGCGCTTCTTTAAATGAAAAATTATTAACCACAGTCATTGAGTGATCAAAAGCAAATCATCAATACACTACAGTTCTTCAGTAGCGTTGTCCCACACACACTGAGCTACCACACACTTGGGACTGTGAACAAAGTCTGGCATTTTATATTTTCTTTCTTTGCATTGGCTTTTCACTAAAATGAATTTAAATGATTTTGATTCAACATCCATAATAAAAGTGACTCAGTACAGGCGAGATGAGCTCCCTTCCTGGGGTATCTTTGTCTGTATAAATCCATGGGCTGTATTTATAGCCCTGAGCACCTGTAGTTCCCTGGATTTCAGTAACAGAACCCAGGAGTCCTGAGCAATGTTTCCTCTAATTTTTTCTACCCATACGAGGAATGAATTTTGTTGTGTGGCACCAATATTAAGGTGATGTATGCCACCAGCAAAAACAAAAAACCCCAGGGCGGGGGGAGAGGCATTTCTCTCTGCTGCAGCCCCAGGGCTGGGGACAGGCTCTATCAATTTCTACTTCCAGTTGGAACATCCTGTCCCTTGCACTCATGCAACCCTTCAGGATCTGACAGTGCTGTGTAGGACTACTGACCTTGGGAGAATGACTCAGCCATGGGACCCCATGGACCCTCTCCAACAAGACCAAACCACTTCCAACTCCACTTACTGAAAGTGTACTTAGACCTCCTTTCATGCTTTCTGCAGCTGGTGTTGAAAATGGTTTGGGCCAGCCTATACTGGCAACTAACATATTTCAAGGGGAACCAGGAGGCAGCCATAGTTTGTCAATCATGGGTTCCTTTCCTAGGGTATGCAGGGCCTACGGGCTGCGTCTGCATTGGACATCTAGGGGACAGTGACCCCAGGAACTCTTTTATTCCAGATTATAAACTGATTTTGCCTTGGTTCAGTTATATTGCATGCTTAATCCATCCCAAGTTATGCTGGCTCCAGCTGGCATGACCCTGGGCTCAGGGGCAGTGTAAAATCCCCCAGGAAAGGGGGCAGTGACAATGCAAGGCTCTCACAATCCTGGGACCCATAGCTCCAATATGCCAGCAGGGCTTTTGAAACCCAGGCCTCAAGTTAAAGCTGCCCTCTAGGGTTGCCAGCTTTCCGATTGCAGAAAACCAAACACCGATGCCCCTAGGCCCAGTCGCTGCCCTGCTCCTTCTCCGAGGCCCCACTCTCTGTTCACTCCATACCCCCTCCCCCCTATCACTCACTCTCTCCCCACCCTCACTCACTCATTTAACCAGGCTGGGGCAGGGGGTTGGGGTGCAGACTACAGCTGGGGGTGCAGGCTCTGGGGTGGAGCCAGGGATTGGGGTGCAGGAGGGAGCTCCAGGCTGGGGCCAAGGGGTTTGGAGTGTGGGAGGGGGTGCGGGCTCTGGGAGGGAGCTTGGGTGTGGGAGGGGGCTCAGGGCTGGCGTAGGGGGTTGGAGTGTGGGATGGAGTGAGGGGTGCAGGCTCTAGTTAACTCAGGCGGCTCCTGGAAGCAGCGGCATGTCCCCTCTTCGGCTCCTAGGCAGAGGGGCAACCAGGGGGCTCCAAACACTGCCCCTGCCTGCAGGCGCCACTCTCACTGGCCATGGTTGCTGGCCAATGGGAGCTACAGAGCCAGTGTTTGGGGTAGGGGCAGCACACAGAGCTCCCTGGCCACCCCTGCGCCTAGGAGCCGGAGAGAGGACATGCTACTGCTTCGTGGAGCCAGAGCGCCTGTCTTAGCTCCACTGTACTGCCGACTGGACTTTAAGCAGCACGGTCAATAGTGCTGACCAGAGCCACCAGGGTCACTTTTCAACCAGGCATTCAGGTCAAAAACCAGACGCCTGGCAACCCTACTGCCCTCCCTCTGGAAGCATCAGCAACCTGGCTTCCTTTGGGAGGAAATGCCCTGTAGCCTCTGGTAGCATGCAGCAACCAGCTCCGTGGCTAATAGTGTCTCATGCCGGCATGTTTACTCTTCAGATAGCTACAGGCACTCTCAGGGGCACCCCTTTTCCTGGCTGTCTTTCAGTGCACACACCGGCTTTCAGGAGAAAGGGCTGTTTTAACAACTTCAAACAAATCAACACATGGCCCAGTGGGAGAGGAGCATTAAGCCTAAATAGCTTCATAAATAATTTCCTGCTAGCAGAGTGTTGTTAAACTGTATTCACCAGCTGTTCCCAGGTGATTTTCCTTAACACTTTATATTCCTTAAGCCCAGTGTCTACCAACGGGAAATATGTATGGCCCAATAGACAGTGTATTGTAACATGTACCCAGCAGCTTGGCTGATGCAGAACAATGGGCCAGGCTAGCTGTACACGGATGGTGTGACCCTTATCTATAAGGATTGGATTAGGGAGAGCCCTTACCTGATCACTCTCGTTACAGTGTGTACGGTAACACCCATTGTTCCGTGTTCTCTGTGTATATAAATCTCCCCACTGTATTTTCCACTGAATGCATCCAATGAAGTGAGCTGTAGTTCACGAAAGCTTATGCTCAAATAAATTGGTTAGTCTAAGGTGCCACAAGTACTCCACTTAAAACTGTAACGAGCTTCACATTATCAACCCCTGCAGCTTCTTCCCAGTAAGCCAGTGCTCCAGCTAGGTGTTAAGGCATGCTCTACTGTTGAGGGCACTGCCTTCAAGATGAAATGAAAGGCCAAAGCCTCTTGTGACCACTGAAGACCCCTCTAGCATTCTTTGCTAGAGCAGCTTTATTGGGTACCAGTGCCCTGGCCAAATTACAATTTATAACAATTGTAGAGGTATTCTGCCTTCATAAAGTTTCCTGCCAATTTCAGTCAGAAGCAGTATTGTTCTTCACTTCCTGACCTGTTCCTGCATGTTGTGCAGTGGGATTACAGTGTGTTTCACCCCAGAAGTAGCTGCATTTAATTGCTGGGTGAATGATCTGATTGATGCAGTTTGGCATATCCCTTTTATGCATTGCTTTGGGATTCTTCAGGATCATCAGTGTTATAGAAATGGGCCTAATAGACAGAGCGCTGAAGTGGACCCAGGGAGACTTGACTTCTGTAAGCTCTGCCACTGACCTACTGGGTGACTTTGGGCAAGTCACTTTACCTCTGTGACTCAGTTTCCCCACATGGGGATAATAAAACAGTCCTTTATAAAGTGCTTTAAGATCTAAAGAGGTGGGTATTATATAAAATAGTGCAATAAAATGGACTACGTGCAGCACTTTAATAGCTCACATTACACTGTAGGTCAGTGGTCCCCAAGGTGGCCGCGCTCATTAGCGGCATTTCGGCAGCAGAGTGTTCGGCGCCCACCACAGTCTTCTGGGAATAGCAATATGCTCTTCCCACAGGAAGGTTGGGGACCACTACTGTAGATGATAGTAAATGCCAACCCTGAAATTCCCTTTTACTGAGTAGAAAGAAAAGAAAATCCATGAATGAGCTACGTGTGGGTTTAGGCCCTGATCCCACACATGCTCCCATGAGAAGTCCCCTTGAAGACAGCTGGACTCCCCTTGTCTACAAGTGTTTGCAGGATCAGGGCCTGTCTGTGTAATTGATATATGGCCTCACAGCCCTAAATGAGTTAAACACAAGGCTGTTTTCTGGTTTGGCATAACTTGTATTATGGCTATAATGAAGTTTGGGCTCTTTGGCCAGGGCCTACCAGCAATATTGAGCTGAGATGGCAGGTAGGTTCACTTGCGCTGTCTTCCCTCTTGATCTCATGCAGCTGAGATGTCCAGTGGTCAGAATATCTGCCGAGGCTGCACGTTTTCTTTCACTCTGACAGTGGGAGGAGTAAATCAATGTGTCTCCAGGGGGCAGATAATGTTTCAGGTGCAGTATATTAATGCTTATGTTTGTCTTGCCATTTGTTCTTTTAATATTCAATTTATGAGACGCTGAAGCAGAGCAATAGAAGCAGAAAGCTGCTCATGCAGTTCACTCTCAAACGGCTTCTCTTATGCTGGATATTTTCTTAAAGCCACATCCGGCCATCTTAGATTATCATAATGATCCCTTCTGACCTCCTGCACAACACAGGCCAGAGGATTTCCCCCAGCGTTTCCTGCACTGAGCCCCAAAACACAAGGAACAGTGCTGCCTAAATAGGGATCTGAACTCCCACCAACTCCAGTGGTGCAGCAGGGAGCCTTACTGTCTGAAAAAAGACAAGTACTTGTGGCACCTTAGAGACTAACCAATTTATTTGAGCATGAGCTTTCGTGAGCTACAGCTCACTTCGTCTGAAAGGGATGATGATGTAATGTAGATCAGGCCTGAAATTTTGGCTTTGTCAGGAAAAAATGCTTTTACCAAACCTCTGATAGAAAGAAGGTGGGCTCCACATGCAGCCACAGGCTCTGTGTGCTGTTGCCATTAATTCTAAAGCAACTGATGTTGGGGACATGCCTGCAACATGCCTGCCTGTTTTTGACCCTCCACCACCACACATTTCAAGTAGCACGGATTTCTTAAGAGTCTGTAGTCTGGTGTCGCTGTCCCGCCCTTGTGTGTGTCTTGTCCTCTCTGCTCTGGGTGACTAGGCTCCCTCCTATTCCCAGACAGGTTGGCCTCCACCCTCTGTAAGCCAGACACCCTGCATAGATATCCCAGCTCCTCACTCGAGGAGGATAACTTGGAGGAGAGACAAATAGACTGTTTAAATGTATGCTTGGGTCGCATATCTTCAAGCAATTCCCAGGGGTACCCGTGAAAGGATTAGTTTTTTGAAGTCAGCTGCCCCCCATATGCCCTAAGGAGCTGGGTCCTGCCCTCTTGGTAAATCAGCCATCACAGTTGACCCTGCCTTGTGATGCATCCTTCCGATTCCCACTTTAGGAGTGTTCCTCCACAATGGTCTAACTGCTCCTATTGGTAAAGTTCCCACACCTTTCAACTGGAGCAGCATTAGGCCAACACTAAGCGCATTTAGACCTCCCACCCAGGCAGGGTGGATGAGTGGTTAGGGCACTAGCCGAGGAGTTGTGAGATTAGGTACAAACTCCGGCTTCATCACAGACTTCCTGTGGGACCTTGGGTAAGTCACTTAAGCCCAGATTTTAAACAAGTATTTAGGCATTGCTGTTCTCAGTGTTGCAACACCTTACTGATTTAGGAGCCTGAATTATTTTCAGAGGGGATTTAGGCCTTTAAGAGCCTAAGTTCCTTTTGGAAATGAGAGGTGAGCTCCTAAATCAGGGAGTCCTTGCAATGCTGAGTACAGCAACGCCTGCATACCTTTAAAAGTCTAGATTTGGGCTTGTCTTCTGGCATCACTATAGTGATGTGACTCCCTAAGCACACACTTATTCTGGAATTATACAGCTGTAGTCATGTTGGTCAATTTCCCCATGCAGACAAGCCCATAGTCTCTGTGCCTCACTCTACACTGGGGATAACGCTCCACCTCACAGGGGTGCTGTGAGAGTAAACACATTAAGGCTCTCAGATATCATGGTAATCAGGGCCTGGGGTGGGTTTTGTACCTCGTCAAAACCCTTTGATTCCAGGGGGGGTTGTTAACCCCACCTCCTACACCGGTTCTACCACCTCTCTGGTAGCCAGGGCTGTATGGCCCAATGGCCAGAGTCCTTCTAAATCTTCTTCCCCTGGTGGGATAGCACAGTCTAGTGGCCAGAGTCCCTACAGTGCACTCCTAAAGCAGTATGGCCCAAGTCTCCCAAAACTCTCTTCCCCTGGTAGGATAGCATGGCCTAGCAGCTGAAGTCCTAAAGCAGCAAGGCCCAAGGGCCAGAGTCCCTCTAAGTCCTCTTCCCCTTGTAGGATAGTGCAGCCCAGAGTTCATTTATCTCCTTTGAGGTAAGGGAGGGTCAGTGAACTATGTCATCACAAAAAAGGTGGGGGGGTTTAGAGACCCCAGGCCCACCCACTTTCACCAGGCTCCAACCCAGGGCCCTGAAATTGACTGTGTGATCCACCCCAGGTCAGAGGGGAATCCTACCACAACACACTGCCTTCAGAGTGGTGGGAAATACCACTCCCTTCCCCGAGTCACTTCCTACCAGTTCTCCAAACATAGCAGTCCCTGTGGCATCAGGGTCTTCAGGTTCCCCAGCGCTCCCTGGGGTTCCAACAGCTACCAGTCTGTGGTCCCACTTCCAGACCCCTCATCTCCCTCCTGCACAAGTCACCTCAGCTCCTGGGCTGGAACCTCCACTAGGCTTCCTCCTTCCTCAGCCACCAGCCCTGACTGAGCAGCTCTGCAGGCTTTTATACTTGACTCCCTGTTGGAGCATGCCCAGAAGAGCCTCAGGGGCGTGGCTTCCTCTGCCAGCAGGGAAGAGTTAACCCCCTCAGTCCCAGTGCGGGGCCAGTCTGCCCCATCACGGGGCCATAGACACACCATGAGTTTCTGTGGCATACTTCCCCTCCAGTAGCTCATTCAATTTCAGCTGAGCTCAGATGAATTAATCTCTTACTTTTATACTCAGTAGTTTTCATAGGTGACCTCCAGACTGCTGTTACAGTAACTCTTCACCATTACTCTAGGTGCAGGAGTATGTTTAGAAGGGAGAAGCAAATTTAACCAGGGAAGGAAAAGTCACAGCTGCTCTCTCTGGGTGAAACAAACATTTGATTTCTGCCAGACACATAAATAGTCCACCCAACAGACTTCCCAGTGCATTAGTGAAAACAATCTGTGGAGTGGCTAACAACAGGCATTAATTACCCACTGCCATTTGTTTTCAAAATAAAAACTATTTAACATAAGTTCAGTATTTTCAGCCATCAGACTGCAAGCCCTTTGGGGCACAGATCATCCGTTTGTACTGTCCATTACTAGGGATAGGCCTAAACCGAAATGATTCCCAAACGCTTTTTTGCTGTGCTGACTATAAAACACTCAACAATGATTAGGCTGTTTCTCACACTCCCCTGTTTTATACTGAGATTGTCAAATCTTTGGGTATGTGTGACATACAGTATGTATGACGCATAGCGCAATGGGGTCCTGGTCCGCGATTGGTTCTTCTAGGCGCACTCACAATACAAATAAGGTCCATGTCCCCTGACCTAGAACCTTCTGCAGAAGTGAGTCTATGCCAGAGCTGAGTGAATCATTGATTGTTTTAGTTTGGGGACCTGCCCACAAAATCTGACAAAAATTGGTTTGTTTTTTGATTTTTTGGGGGTACCAAAATGGAAGAAAAAAACCCAAATTTTATTTTGGGTTGAATGAAACATTTGTTTCAGGTCAAACAAAACATTAATTTGGGGTCAAAACAAGTTTTGGGGGGCGTTTTCATTTCAGGTCCTTTTGGGGTGTTTGCTTTGTTTTTAATAACTAAATTTCAAAGTGAAACACATTTCAAAACAAAAAGTTCAAATGTTCCCTTTTGAAATGGCCAAACTGAAACATTTCAACTTTTCTAATTTGTTTTCCCTTTTTTTTCAGCTTTAAAATTATTGGCTGCATTTGGCCTGAATTCACTACTTTCAATGACCTATCCCCCCCCAGATGGTTTTGGGGGGTGGGGTGCAAATTTACTATTTACCATGAAAATCCAGCTCTATTCTGTCCCCTACAGGATGTCTGCTGAAAACAGCATAGGAAATAGAGCCCAGGTTTCAATGGGCACCTTTGTGGATGTGGACCGAGTTTCTTTTCCCCTGACCCAGGGATTCCCGCAGGAGCCTTCTACTACCTACAGGTCTTATGCCCCACTGAGCTACTTACTGGCTTTTATGAGGACCTGGTAATCTTCAAGCTGTCACCTGATCCTTGGCCTCACCACCACAGCTGGTAGGCTGCTGATTAGTCAGATGGAGCTTGTCAAGGTTCCTTCCCCACTCTGAACTCTAGGGTGAAAGACCCCCTAAGCTTATTCTTACCAGCTTAGGTTAAAAACTTCCCCAAGGTACAAACTTTGCTTAGAGCTACTGCTTCCGGCCATCGGGTGGCAAAATCCATGTAAGTTAGAATGTACTGCTTTCCTCTGGGTGTCTTTTTCAGAAAAGGACCCAGAATATCCACAGCTACTCGCTGAAATCGAACCTCAATGATGGCGAGTGGCTGTAGAGGGGCTTTGACCTGGTCTGGGGTTTTCCCACTCTTTGGCACACCTCACAAGACCGGACATAGGTAGAAACATCCTTGCCCATTCCCTCCCAGTGGGATGACTTTCCCAAAAGGTCTTTGGTTCTGTTCACCCCAGCATGGCCACTAGGATGATCGTGGGCTAAGCTTAATAGCTTTACCCGGTACCTAGTTGGAACTACCAACTGTCTCTGAGGATGCCAGTCTTCCTGGTGTCCACCAGAAAGAGTTTCCTTGTATAAAAGTCCTCTTTCTACAACAAACCTGGATCGATTAGAAGAGCTGAGAGGCGGTGGGTTGCTCCGTGCCGCCGTCCAAGCTCTCTGGAGGCTTTCATCTGCTTCCTGTTCGGTCTGGAACTGTTCCCTTGATGCTGGAGACATCAGTTCCTCATTGGATTGTGGATCTGGGCTTGGTCCCTCTGGAAGCGATGCAGGTGATGGGGCTGTTTCTGTTGACTGTGAACCGCTCTCCGCTGGTGCACTATGTTGGGGTTCAGGCTCCGGCTGAGCCTTTTGTGTAGGGTTATCGGCTGCTGCTGGTGCAGGTTCGGTGGGGCCCTCTGGTGTTGGGGTTGCAAGTACTGGATTCAGTGCTGGCAATGGGTCTGGTGCTGGTTGTTCCGCTGGTTCTGGTTCTGAGACTGGCTCTGTCTGGCTCTCTGTGACTGGATCCACTACTGCTGTTGCAGATGTTGGTATGGGGTCCGGTTCCATCACCTCTGACCGGGTCCTGGTAGAAGTTTCTGGAACAGAGCTAGGTGTGACAGCTTGGTTAGCCTGGCTGCGGGTGACCATTCCCACCCTCTTGGCCTGCTTCACATGATTGGCCAATTCTTCCCCCAACAGCATGGGGATGGGATAATCATCATAGACTGCAAAAGTCCATGTTCCTGACCAGCCCTTGTACTGGACCAGTAACTTGGCTGTAGGCAAGTCAAAAGAGTTTGACTTGAAGGGTTGAATTGTCACTTGGACCTCTGGGTCGATTAAATTGGGGTCCACTAAGGAAGCATGGATAGCCGACACTTGCGCTCCAGTGTCCCTCATGCTGTGACCTTCCTGCCCACACTCTCAGTTTCCCTCCGCTCTGAGGGTATCTGGGAGGTATCTGGGCCTGAGGACCTCTGGTGTGATTCCGGTGCAATGAACTGTAATCTATTGGGGTTCTTGGGGCAGTTGGCTTTACATGCCCCGGCTCGTTACATTTAAAACATTGTCCAGCTGACAGGTAACTGGAGCGAGGTGGGTTGCTGGAGAACGGTGTGGCGGGACGATAAGGTGTCTGGAGTGTTCCTTGGGGTGTAGTTGGGGCCTTGGGCTGCCCCCGGTAGTAGGGTGTGGTCTGAGGTTGTCCCTTCTGCTATCCGCTCCAACTGCGACCCGGATTGTTTCTCTCTCCTCCCGCCACCTGTTTTGTTCCGGTTTGCCCCGCCTCTCTGGCGGTCTTAGAAACCCTGCTGATGTGCTGCTTTCGGCGCATGTATTAGTACGATGGTGGTCCCATGCAGGCTAGCTCGCTGGTGCAACAGCCTGTTTGGTGTAGGACTTTTAAAGCATTTGTAATGAGCCATGTGGAGGGCAGTCAAAGGACATCTTGGCCAACAAACAGCAGAGCCCAACAAGAGACCCGTGGCATATGGGGGAAAACCAAGAGCCAAGCAAGAAGCTGTTCTGTACCAAGGCAACTCAGGTCTGCCCCTGCCCCACCAGTGCCATTGACTCCAGTGGGAGTGGGAGTAGGCCCTCAGGGTTGTGAGTACTCATTGATCCCAGATCAGAGACCGCACAGACGTTTTCCTGAATCTCGGACCTGGTTTAATCCTGCCTCCCCCGGCTGCTCATGACAGTCCACTCAAGCTTTTTGCTTTATTCTCCTGTGTATTGTCTCCTTCCACTCCTCATCTGAGGCCTGCTTTTATGTCTCACCCCATGTCCTTGGAACAGCCTCCCTCTCCTCCTTCAAATATCTTCTGTCCCTTGGCCTACTCTGTAGCCCTCCCCTTGCCCCTTTGTTATACCTCTTCATGCCTTACAGCAAAAGATCTTCAGGGGAGGGGATAAATGCAGAAGGTATCTTAGATGGCTGGTGTCCACCGCCACCCCGCTCTGCATTCACAGAGCTGCTGTAACACTTGTGTTCACTTGCACAAGGGGCAATGGCTGTGGATCTACTGAGCCACAAATTCACAGAGCCTTGTGCATTGGGGCAGAGTGGGTCTCATAGATCTGACATGCAGCAGATATAGGATTGCCACCTTTCTAATTGCTGTTAACCGGATCCCCGAGGCCCCGCCCCTGCTCCGCCTCTTTCCCTACAAGGCCCCGCCCATTGCTCGCTCCTCTCCAGTCTCAGCTCCCTCGCTCACTGGATCCTCTCCACCTCCAGACCCCTTGCTTGCTGGATTGCCTCCACCTCCCTCTACTCTAGGCCTGGAACAGGAGCTACTGCAGCCTGACAAGCAGCCTGCCTGCAGGTAGGAAGTGGCCCTGGCTGAGCAGAGGCTGGTGCAGGTTAATTACCTGGCACCTCTCCCAACCCAGTGCTAACTGGACTTTGTACTGACTGGACACTGCCAAGTCCCCTTTCTGACAGGACTTTCCAGTCGAAAACTGGTCACCTGGCAACCTTAAATGGCACCTGGACACAGAAGCCAAACCAGACTATTTGGGTAAAACCTGGACAGGTGGCAACCCTATGTAGCTGCAGGCTCTGTGAATGGCTACATCTATGTAACGTTGCACCCCATAATGCTTTACAGAAATGTGCTTATGAGTGTAAATATGACATAACTGGAATATGTTTTATGCTAGATATGCCATGTAACATATCATTGCAAAGGTTATAATCTACTGAATGTGTTCATCCTATTTGTACGCATGTATCATTTTTATATCTGAAGTTATGAGCATTGGCTCTATGCTTGTATTTAAAGTGTTTGCTGTAGGAAGCACATAAGACAGATTTGGTCAACATAGAGTGAAGGGGTTATTTACGTAATTGGGAGTACTTAACTAACAATGGACTTTGAGAAACGCCAATCCACATCTGAGCTTTCCTGGGAACGTTCAAACTAACATGTAAACAATAGCATCGGCCTGCAAAAAGCTGAATCATTCATAGACATATGACTTGCCCAGGTGGCTAGAGACCCTATCCTGTGGCTGTGATGTTGCACAAGAGAAAGACTATATAAGGTCATGGAAGCCCCTCCGTTTTGTCTTCAGCTGGCTCAAAAGATAACCTCTCCACCCTAAAGAGATGCCCGAAAGAAACTGAAACAAAGGACAGTAACTACGGGTGTGTGAGTGCTTGGTGGACCCAGACTAGGAGGAAGCCTAGTCTGTAAAAGAAGCTTATTGGAACATCTCTGAGGGTGAGATTTACCTGCATTTAGTTTCCTACTGTATTAGGCTTAGACTTGCGTGTTTTATTTTATTTTGCTTGGTAACTTACTTTGTTCTGTCTGTTATTACTTGGAACCACTTAAATCCTACTTTTTATATTTAATAAAATCACGTTTTACTTATTAATTAACCCAGAGCAAGTAATTAACTCCTGGGGGAGCAAACAGCTGTGCATATCTCTCTATCAGTGTTATAGAGGGTGAACAATTTATGAGTTTACCCTGTATAAGCTTTATACAGAGTAAAATGAATTTATTTGGGGTTTGGATCCCATTGGGAATTTGGTATCTGGGTGTTGGAGACAGGAGCACTTCTTAAGCTGTTTTCAGTTAGTCTGCAGCTTTTGGGGGACGTGGTTTGGACCTGGGCCTGTGTTTGTAGCAGGCTAGTGTCTCTGTCTCAACAAGGCAAGGTACTGAAGTCCCAAGCTGCCAGGGAAAACGGGCTAAGAGGTAGTCCCAGCACATCAGGTGGCAGTCCCAAGGGTGTTTCTGTGACCCAAACTGTCACAGTCTACACATACAGCAGCGTGTAGAGTACATACACTGCACACCCTTTAGCACCCGTATAAATAGCAGTGTGCATGGTGAGGCACTGCTTAGGCTAGTAAAGACACGCCAGAGCCTTAGGATATATACCTTGTATGGCTCGCCACATGCCCACGCAGTGTCTCCCATGACTACATGGCTATTTACACTGACTCCTTGCTGCTGGAGCCCTTCCCCACGGCATGCAGATCAAACATAGACCAGGCATTTTGCTCCTCATAATGCTAGTGAAGGAAACTCTGCTCCAACAAGTTAAATGTTTCAAGGTACTTATTTAAGGGGGGAAAAAAATCCAGAAAGCTACAGTGATGTTTCTGGTGCAGTTGGAGTGCCTGTTAGTGCTGGCAGCTTAACTGCTCAGTAAAATATACTGACTTGAAAATATCAGCTGGGAGTGATTCTTTGGCATGAAGGTAGGAGAAAGAAAGCACCAAAGGTGTGTGGGAGGGAGGGGGGCAGGCAGAGCTGATAATGTGCCACTCTGACATCTAGAAGGAATTCTAATTGGTAAACTACTATCCGGTGTGTTTATGAACCTGTTTCTTTCTGAACGATCTACTAAAGCCAGTTTGAAGTGGCAGCTGGCCCACTGTCAAACAGCTGCAGGGATCTCCCACGCAAAGCCCTCCTTGTGTTTGCATCTGAAATTCTCCAGAAATGCTACTGTGCTATCAGTGGGCACCAGCTTGCACCAGGCTTTCTAAACAAGACAGGGGAGAGATTGACAAAGATGTGGCATGCAGCGTTGGGCAGAACATTTCGGATTTGTATTTTTCTTTTAAGTGTTTACGTCATGCAACAGAACTGTTGTTTTGGAAACAGAATTTTAAAGGCTTTCATTAACTTTTGCTATGTGTTTCTAAAGTGCCTGTTAGGTAGAACTGATGTTTTCAAAAGTGCTGATGGGTCTTGGCTGCTCAATTTCCATTCATTTTAGTGGTGTTTAAGGGTCTCATTCAGCAGATGTGCTTAACTTTATCCTCCTGCGTGGTCCTGGTGATGTAAGTGTAATTCATATGTTGCAACCTGTTAACTTAAGTGTTGAAGTAACGTATGCACTAGCTCAGCCACAAAATCTTGGCTTGAGGCAGGAATCACTGGGTGATATTCTCTGGCCTGTGCTCCACAGCGGATGATCAGCGTGGTCCCTTCTGGGCTTAAAAATCTATGAATAAAGTTAAGCACATACATTCGTTTCGTGCCTGTGTGTTTACCTGCAGTATTTCAAAAGAGCTCAGCATGCAGCAGCTTCTGTGGAGAATGACTGGTGTAAACTTCAGTGGAGTTGCACAAGATTTGCTGCTGTAAGCTTTTGGCGGAAGGGGTTATGGGTTACAGTTCGTCTGTACAGCACTGAGCACAACAAGACCCCAACCTGGTCGAGATCGCTCAGTGTGCTATTGTAATACAAATAAACAGTGATAAAATAACTGATCAGACTCAAGCCCTGTTACTGTAGCATGTTTGTAAGAAGTGCAGCTTTCCTTATTTCCTTCGAGACCCTTTAGGGGTGATAGGAACATAGCTTTTTCCGTAAAGAAACTAGAGTTCAGGTCATGCTAATTGTAACTTGTATTTTTAACCAGCTCTAAACATTTACTTTCCCCGAAGCATCCTTCCTCCATCCCCATTTTCTTGGCAGGTGCAGAACCCCCTGACCCCCACCCCCTCCCGGCATGCACATTCTTTCAACGGCTGACTTGAATCCCAGCCAGCGTAGACAGATTGCTTTGTAAATGTAGGATTATAGTGTGCTTGACATCCATAAACCAGAGCTGATCTAATTGCAATCCACTTAAGATGCTGATAACTGCACCCGCACCTAGTACCAGGCAGGCTCTATATCATGCTGAACTCAAGCCCAGTTCGTAAGCTCTGTTTTTGCTTTTAAAGCACCAGGTGTCTGACGCTAAATGCGTCTGGGGAAAAAAAATAAGTGGGGGCTAATGGAGATAAGAGCTTTGAAAGTGGGAGAGTCCTACATTACAGGAGAAGGTCTGGGAGGTTAGGCTAATAGGGTTGGTAAAAAGAGAACCTGCCTTCTTTGCAATGACAGACAATCTTGCAACCCTTGTTGGCCTCCCCAGGATCTGAGCTGTGCTTTTAACATGGCCAACCTGTGGCTGCTGCGAAACTGGTAGATTGTTAAGAGCCTGTCTGCACTAGGGACCCCTGCACCAATGTAGCGACACTGATGCAAAGTTCCTGTGAAGATACAGGCCCCCTGTACTATTGCAGTGATGTACGTTTGACACCAATGCAGGGCATTTACATGGAGTTGCACCAGTCTAGTTACAATGGTGTAGTTATGTCTGCCAGTCAAGTTACACCAGTGCAAAAATCTCTCAAGTAGACAGACCCTGGGTGCTAACAGTGGAGCATTTAGGTTTGTAGAACCGTGTCTGTGTCATTTGGACCTAGGGTGACCAGATGTCCCAATTTTATAGGGGCAGTCCCATATTCTGGGCTTTGTCTTATATAAGCACCTATTCCCCTCCCCCCATCCTCCTGTCCTGATTTTTCACACTTTCTATCTGGTCACCCTGTTTGGACCTGCAAAGCCGAGCAGAAAATCTCATGAGAACAAACTTCCTCGTGCAAACTCTGTTCCTTCTTATTTCTGGTGAACAAACCAGAGTTCAATGGGGTTTGTACAGCCCTTGTTTCTGTCCCCGTGGATTCAGAGGTCTTGATTGCTCATCAGTTTTTGCTGATGGCCACACCCAGTGCAGCAACAGAAACACCCACACCTTATTGCCAGCATTGTGACCCAAACATGTAACAGCTGTGAAGATGGTAGATGGCGCCATGTTCAAGATATTTCTTTGGCATAAGCAATTCTCTCTCCTGAACATTATTAGTATGAGCCTGTTTGAGATCCATGAAGGTATCACAGAGGGAGTAACTGGCAATACAGGAGTTGCAAGTTGGGTGATGTTGGGGATCAGGAGGGGATCAAGGGATCAGGAGCTGACATGAATGAATTTTGTTTTTCCTGTATGCCCTGTAGGCCCAGGGGGCGGGTGGTTTTCCTCAGGCCTGTGCAGCACTTGAGATCCTCAGATGGGCAGTGCTCTAGGAGCAAAGGGCCTTTGGGTGCAGGGATAGCAGTGGTGTGCCTGCCCCTCCCACCCCCCGTTGTTAGATTTGTTACCTCTGGAACCAGGGACCTGCCAATTAAGACGGGCTGTACTGGGTCAGACCATGGTCCAACTAGCCCAGTATCCTGTCTTCCGACAGTAGCCGGTACCAGATGCTTCATAGTGAAGAACAGAACAGTACAATTATCAAGAGATCCATCCCCTGTCATCCAGTCCCAGCTTCTAGCAGTAGGAGCTTTGGGACACCCAGAGCATGGGGTTGCGTCACTGACCAGCTTGACTAGTAGCTAATACATGGACAGAGAGCTAAGTAGCTTGCTTGTTTTATTCAGCTACTGCATTGCTTCTTGCTCTGACACTCTCTCTATTGCTCCACTACTAGGGCTCTTGATATCTACAGGTGCCCTCTAGTGATCAGGCAGAGAACACACACAATTACAGTCCTCCCTCCTTATTGAGGTGCTACCCCAGCCCCCAACATGTCTAACCTAACATTATAAATTGCCAGTGTAACTAAGGAGGTCAGAATATAGCATCTGAGCACTCCAGACAGAGTGAGAGGATTATTCTGCCTCTGTATCACCCGTCAGCCTTAACTATCAACTATTTCAACTCCAGACTGAGTTGCTCAGGTGGTTTTCTTTGGTGCACAGGGTAACACCTCTCAGGTTTTGGAGTAGACCCTTGAGCAGATGCTTCAGATGACAATTCATGTTCTGGTTCCTTCATGCTAGTAATCAATGGACCTGCAGTGTCCTGAACTTCAGAATTCAGATCAACCAGAGCAGGTACAGACGGTGTCTTTGTTTTGGGGGTAAATCTTGAATCTGCTCGATGTTACGATGCCATATCACATCAGGTGTACCTTCTGAGTTTGGATAGTATCAGGAACCCACTTGTGGCCACCTCAGTAATCTCGAGCAAGAGCATGTTATCCCATCCATAACTCTGTAAAAAGTGTCCACAGTCCTTTGCTTGCACTGATACTGACAGTGCTATCCCTTGCCTTTGGATAGATAGAGACCGTTGGTTTTCAAGGTTTTTTCTCCAGCACTTTTCACCATCACAGAAAATGAGAGCAAATTCACAGAGGTGTCTATGTTTTAGGAAGTGATTTGCTATTTTGGGTGCCCAGTTGACATCTTGAGGGTGCTTGAATTTCAGAAAGCGCTGAGCACCCTGCCCTGTCCTCTTGAAAATGAAGGTGACTCAAGCTGGGTACCACCCAACACCAACGTAGGCCTGTGTTCCTTATCCACAGTAGGATCTTCATCCTTTCAGTTTCACCCAAAGGATTCTGTTCCATCCCAGTACTGTCTCTTTTCCTTGCTCCTCTCCCCTGGGCATTACTCAGGGTGCTGCTTTCTTTGTGCTTTAAGATGCATTCAGTGGGCTTTACTATGTCCCTTTAGAGGACGTGCACACATCTCCAGATAATTACTATAACTCTACAGCTGGCTGAGGCAGGAAGGTCAGAAGCTAGGATTAAGTTTCCTCTGCAGACTAGATCTCATGGGCGAGGAGGCATTGTGTTCATTGGGGCCTGTAGCAGCAGCTTACCAGGTGCAGCATTGGGCACATCATAGAATCATAGAATATCAGGGTTGGAAGGGACCCCAGAAGGTCATCTAGTCCAACCCCCTGCTCGAAGCAGGACCAATTCCCAGTTAAATCATCCCAGCCAGGGCTTTGTCAAGCCTGACCTTAAAAACCTCTAAGGAAGGAGATTCTACCACCTCCCTAGGTAACGCATTCCAGTGTTTCACCACCCTCTTAGTGAAAAAGTTTTTCCTAATATCCAATCTAAACCTCCCCCACTGCAGCTTGAGACCATTACTCCTCTTTCTGTCATCTGCTACCATTGAGAACAGTCTAGAGCCATCCTCTTTGGAACCCCCTTTCAGGTAGTTGAAAGCAGCTATCAAATCCCCCCTCATTCTTCTCTTCTGCAGGCTAAACAATCCCAGCTCCCTCAGCCTCTCCTCATAACTCATGTGTTCCAGACCCCTAATCATTTTTGTTGCCCTTCGCTGGACTCTCTCCAATTTATCCACATCCTTCTTGAAGTGTGGGGCCCAAAACTGGACACAGTACTCTAGATGAGGCCTCACCAATGTCGAATAGAGGGGAACGATCACGTCCCTCGATCTGCTCGCTATGCCCCTACTTATACATCCCAAAATGCCATTGGCCTTCTTGGCAACAAGGGCACACTGCTGACTCATATCCAGCTTCTCGTCCACTGTCACCCCTAGGTCCTTTTCCGCAGAACTGCTGCCTAGCCATTCGGTCCCTAGTCTGTAGCTGTGCATTGGGTTCTTCCGTCCTAAGTGCAGGACCCTGCACTTATCCTTATTGAACCTCATCAGATTTCTTTTGGCCCAATCCTCCAATTTGTCTAGGTCCTTCTGTATCCTATCCCTCCCCTCCAGCGTATCTACCACTCCTCCCAGTTTAGTATCATCCGCAAATTTGCTGAGAGTGCAATCCACACCATCCTCCAGATCATTTATGAAGATATTGAACAAAACCGGCCCCAGGACCGACCCTTGGGGCACTCCACTTGATACCGGCTGCCAACTAGACATGGAGCCATTGATAACTACCCGTTGAGCCCGACAATCTAGCCAGCTTTCTACCCACCTTATAGTGCATTCTTCCAGCCCATACTTCCTTAACTTGCTGACAAGAATACTGTGGGAGACCGTGTCAAAAGCTTTGCTAAAGTCAAGAAACAATACATCCACTGCTTTCCCTTCATCCACAGAACCAGTAATCTCATCATAAAAGGCGATTAGATTAGTCAGGCATGACCTTCCCTTGGTGAATCCATGCTGGCTGTTCCTGATCACTTTCCTCTCATGCAAGTGCTTCAGGATTGATTCTTTGAGGACCTGCTCCATGATTTTTCCAGGGACTGAGGTGAGGCTGACTGGCCTGTAGTTCCCAGGATCCTCCTTCTTCCCTTTTTTAAAGATTGGCGCTACATTAGCCTTTTTCCAGTCATCCGGGACTTCCCCCGTTCGCCACGAGTTTTCAAAGATAATGGCCAATGGCTCTGCAATCACAGCCGCCAATTCCTTCAGCACTCTCGGATGCAACTCGTCCGGCCCCATGGACTTGTGCACGTCCAGCTTTTCTAAATAGTCCCTAACCACCTCTATCTCCACAGAGGGCTGGCCATCTCTTCCCCATTTTGCGATGCCCAGCGCAGCAGTCTGGGAGCTGACCTTGTTAGTGAAAACAGAGGCAAAAAAAGCATTGAGTACATTAGCTTTTTCCACATCCTCTGTCACTAGGTTGCCTCCCTCATTCAGTAAGGGGCCCACACTTTCCTTGGCTTTCTTCTTGTTGCCAACATACCTGAAGAAACCCTTCCATTGCCTCATCCAACATCCATTGCCTCAGCCTACATTCTTCCCAGCCAATTCTATCCCCTCCCCTCCCCCCGATACTATTGTATTAACTCTCCTCTGCTGGAGCAAAGGCCAATCTTCCAGGGCTTTGCCCTCCATACAGGCCTCCCCACAGTGAGTCACAGTCCTTTACAGCCCACCTTAGCTCTGTCTGGCTCATCCACAGGTTTCTCTTATATAGGGTAGCCCCACAGGTCATGTGACCGTAACATGCCCCAGCCTTTTAGTCCCATCACCTGAGAAGTGGGCAAATCCAGACTGAGCCCAACTGCCCATAAAGGGCCAGCTCACCCTGTGACAGGCTGTCTAACTCCCTCTAACTTTTGAGCAAACGAGAGAGTTTAATCACCTCTAGATTCCTAGGTGGTTAGCTTTAGAAGAGACCACCTAGGTGCTCAGATACTGTGGTGTATAGCATGGTATAAATACCTATGTAAATCATCTGAAGCAGACCCCTTGCTTTTTATCTGGAAAAACTTGTGTCAATGTTAACTCATTCCTGCTTTAATTCCCAGTACAGACATCGTAGAAGCCTGATGGCTAGTTTTCTCGATATGTACCTGCTGTAAAGTAGCTGGCAGATTGGCTCATGTCTCTTGCTGTTCTGTCTGGGGCCTACAGTTGATTTTGTTTTCCTTTAGGGATGTACAGTGACACTGACACTGATCACTATCCAACCAAATTCTGTCCTTGAAGAAGGATTTGAAAACAAAAAGAAAGAAACTGTAAACACAGCAGCAGTGTTTAAAATGAAAAAGAGGAGGGTCTTCCCAGCAGCCAGAGCGATGGCACATATGGGCATCGTGAAAAGCATGCAGCAAGATCATTTGGGGGGCATTTGTCTCCACTTTAGGAAATGGAAAGTAAACGCTGCTAAAAGAGCCTCTAACAAAAACCAACAAACCATAAAATCCAGAATTGAGCTGCGGCAGGGAAGTAGCAGCAACCATAACTGCATGATCCTAGCATCCCCAGAATGCAAGTAGGAGAGCAGGGCTTTAGTCAGTTTTCCCCTGAGTGCCTGCTCTTCATGGAATGGCTGAGTGGGCAGCCTGCAGCCAGCTCCCTCCCATCTGTTCTGTTTCTCTGAGATGGAAACAAGGAGGAAGATCAAGTGCCATGCGATCGGACAGCTCCCCATATACTCCATTGACCTCAGACTGGGACAAGCACAGGACAATTTGTGCTGTGGGACATATGGAGATAGTCATATCTTTCCAGCCATAGAAACCAAATGCTCTCTGGTAATGAAGTTGTTTGATGAGACTCTTCCTCCACGTGCATCGGTTTTCCCATATGTAAAATGGGGATAATGATACTGACATCTGTCATAAAGCATTTGGAGATGTAAGGATGGAAAGTGCTATAGAAGAGCTAAGTAATATTCTCATCATGGTCAATTAAAGATGACCATTATTCTGCGTAATATTCGTGGGAATCACTCAAACTGGCTTGGGATTGCCATAGTGTTTAATATGTTGGCCTTTTAAAGGTATATTAACTGTATATCTTTCTCTTGAACTGCAGTTACCAACGTGGATTTTAGGCCAGGATTTTCAATGGCATAAACTCACGAAAGCTTATGCTCTAATAAATTTGTTAGTCTCTAAGGTGCCACAAGTCCTCCTTTTCTTTTTACGGATACACACTAACATGGCTGCTACTCTGAACAATGTATACAGAATACATGCAGCATACACATGCTGTTGTATGTAGGATATACTAGTGTATATGGGGTTTTCAGGTTCTGTAGATACTAACAGGGCATATAGAGGGTCCTATGGGTACATAGTGCGTATTGGGTATACAGAGTCTTAGGTTATTAGGGAGAGACATGATTTGTCTGTAGCTTGCTATTTTCAACCTCCCTCTAACCTCCCCTTCTCTCTCAAACCACAGCTATTTTACTGAAATTTCACAGCTAAACTGGATGCAATTCCCCCTCTCACCCCCAATCTATTTGGTAGGAATAAATAACTTTGCAGCTATAATGATGTGAAATGTTCCTAATCCTTTGTTCTTTGAGCATTTTCCTAATCACCACCACCTCTTCCTCCTCCTCCTTCTTCTTTTTGCCAACCAATATTTGATAAACATACACTCACACTTTGAAAAGGAGTACTTGTGGCAACTTAGAGACTAACCAATTTATTTGAGCATGAGCTTTCGTGAGCCACAGCTCACTTCATCTGATGAAGTGAGCTGTGGCTCACGAAAGCTCATGCTCAAATAAATTGGTTAGTCTCTAAGTTGCCACAAGTACTCCTTTTCTTTTTGCGAATACAGACTAACACGGCTGTTCCTCTGAAACTCACACTTTGAAAATCTCTTACGGTAAAGAGCTTTATTTACAAAAGAACTTTTCAGAGTGAGGAGTTTGCTTCTGTGATTTGGAGGATCTTGAGACTTGGTTTTGTGTGAATATGGGAGTCTGAATAAGCCCTGGGCATATAAATTATCGGTGAGATTTCAGAAGCACTCAGCACTGGCTTAACTCTGCTCCCATTAGAAAAAAAACCTCCCTAACCATAATGATAGTTCAGCCCTGGAGCTGGTTACCTAGGGAGGTTGTGGGATCTCCCTCATTGTGGATTTTTAAGAT
The DNA here is from genome assembly GCF_965140235.1 of Caretta caretta. NCBI lineage: Eukaryota > Metazoa > Chordata > Testudines > Cheloniidae > Caretta > Caretta caretta. The sequence continues at coordinate 59,117,849 of NC_134212.1, read as the reverse complement.
TAGGTTAGACAAGCATCTGTCTTGAGGCTCCTTCCAGCCCTATGTTTCTATGATTGGTAAAATTCCCATTGTCTTCAGTGGGAACAGAGTTAGACCAATGCTGAGCACTCTTGAAAATCCCTGCCTATGTGCATAGAAACAATACTCATTCTAAAACTCCTGCAATGTAAAATGCATTCAAGTGCCACGTGGTCAACACATCAGAAGCTTCCGCCCCCATTTCTCTTGGCATTGTATTTATTTAGACTGTATTTTGAAAAGGTTTCTATTCTAAAAGCATCACAGTGTCACTGTATGTGAAATCCAACGACAACAACCTTGTCTGCATTCTCATGGGACCACTTAGTTTAATGCTCACAAAGAAACAGAGAAAAGCTTCTTGTTGGCTTCCCAAGGTTCCTTGGGACACTTTAGTGTACTTAGAATTTAAATGTGAAGAAGTGACACCTGGTAAACGTAAACATTCATAACACATTCTAAGGCATGTGCATTTCTCAATAAGTGACACTGACATTTGGATTGTTTAAAAGAGAAATGTGTTTAACTAAACAGCGGCCTCTATTGGTCAACCTGAGAGCACAGAACCATAGAACTGTTGGGCTGGCAGGGACCTTGAGAAGTGATCAAGTCCAGCCCCTTGCACTGAGGCAGGACCAAGTAAACCTAGACCAGCCCTGACAAGGGATTTGTCCAGCCTGTTCTTAGAAACCTCCTGTGATGGGGATTCCACAGCCTGCCTTGGAGATTATGTGGTACTTAGCAATAGTTAAACCTTAAAATGCATAAAGGCTGAGTACCTGCTAGCCAGAGGCTAGAAACTGCTTTAAAGTATACCTGCTTGTAATTGCTCCCAAGGGCCCATCTGCTAGACAGTGTTTGCTGGTGCACAGTGTGCTCTGACCACAACCCTTGCCCGCTCCTCTCTGACCTGGCAGTCAGGGGGATCTAGTGAAAATGTGTTATATAGAGAGCCCGGTAAGTAGAAAGCTTCCTCTTTCCTGTGGACTGTTTGGAGTTTGGTTTTGTGCTGAACTCAGGGAATTTTGCCAGCTTAATACCCAGGCATTGTGGACAGGTGGTTTGTGTGTCCACCCTCCCACTCCTTGGCTGGAGTGCAAGCTCAGAAAATGAATCTTGCTTCAGAGAAGAGAGCGGGTTCTTGCTTTGTTAATGTTCTTTGCACAGACTTCTCTTTTCTCCTTGTGAAAGGTTTCAGAGATGCTGATGGCTAAAAGGCATTTCCGAACAGGATTTGCCTGCCCAGCGTAGTTCATTTCAGAGTGGCTTGCAGTAGTTTCTGCGAGTAAGAAGAGACAGACAGAATAACTAATTCTCTTGCAGCAGTTGGTTTGGAAAAGATGGACTTGCATCTCCTACCACCTGGTGCTTGGTCAGTACAGAATGCTGGCATTTAGGGATGACTCTCACTAACAATAGCAACAGTGTGTCCAGCAGGGACCTCTTCCCTCTGAATCACCTAGAAAACGAACCTTGACTAGTCGGAGAGCAAGTAAACTTCCACCCTATAATTCATTCTGGGTGCTTTGGGACAATCTCTTCTGCTTTGGGAGCCCAATCTAGAGACCTTCTAGGCACCTGAGACTCTTATTGAAATCAATAGGAGATACAGGTCCTGTATGCCTCTCAGGATCAGGCCTGTCCTGAATAGATTTAATTGTTTTTCAAGATGGGGTTCCTTGTTTTTAAACTCCTCCATAATCTTGCCCCAGCCAGTCTCTCTCTGTCTCTTTGATCCCCTACGTGTCTTCATTGCTGTTGTTGAAAGGCCGTCAATTCTGCAGTTTGGCCTCCTGCCCCCAGAACTGCTCTCCTGTATCTTTCTTTTCCAATCTTTCGCTTGTGCCTCCTAATTTCTCTCCCTCTGCTGTCTCTTATTATTGAGCTCCTCAACCCTAGCTTTTTACAGGGGCCCAGGTGTATCAGAGGCTCAAAGCAAAACAAAGCTGCATTATTGCGCTGTCAAACATACAGCAGGGATACACTCTCCGAGGCAGCAGGTCTTCAAGAAACAGGGACCATGCCTGTTTTAAAACTGAGAGCTGAACGGCCTAGAAAACAAACCTGGAATGATCAGAGTCAGTAAACCTCAGTGTGATTAATAACCTTTTCCCTTTGACCTGAAACAAACGTCAGAATGTGACTGGTGCCTCGTCTGTGCGGCTGGTGCTTTGCTGGGTTAATGCAATTAAAAGGGGGTGTTTAAATAACCCCATGGAATATTGCTACAGTGGCACTGACCTTTAAGAGAAAGCGAGGTCTCCACAGGCCTTGGTGCTTCCCAGTAGAGTGTCTCAGAGATATACTGTAAAGGCTTTAATCTGGGGAAAGGCAGGGGAATGAGACGTTTCTTTCTTCTGCTGACATCGTTTTGCATGAGGTTACATGGCCTTTCTGGTGTCTTTTTCTGCACACTTAGGGTTTACATTCAGAGTCTGTCTGCTGCCCTCCGGCTATCAGAGAACAGGCATCTGCTGCTCACATAAAGCCCCCTCTCGTGGCCTTTCACTCCTTCAGAGAGGGGCGCATATAATTAATAAGCGGTGGAAGTTTAATAGGCAAAGGAGCCAGTGAAATGCGCCGTGGCCAGCCAGAAATATAGGAGATAAAGGAGCAGAGACCCGAGGCAACAATCTGCTAGTTCTCAAATTGATTAGCAGGGTCTGTTTGTGTTTGGGATGTTTGCAGGACTTGGCAGGGAATGAGCTTGGGCTGCACATCTTAGAGGGTTGGTGTGAGTTGGGAAACAAGCAGGAGAAACTGTCCAGCCAGCAGTGTTACAAACGTGCAGGGGGATCAGAGAGAACAGAATGTCTGAGCATCGGCCGACGGCCCGGGAAGACTCAATTTGGGGCCAGCGATGTAGCTCTGGCCCTTTACATCCTCCTGTGGTACCTGCTGCCTAGGATGCTGCTGGGGGTACCTACGTGATGGGGAGCAGTCTCGTGGGAATAATGATGACCAGTTGGCTGTGAGGCTTGGAGAGACACAGCACCTGAGATGGGGCTGTGCTGCTGCAAAGACTGGAAAGGCCGCTCTCGGGAGACCAAAGGTAACTTTGCCTTTCAAAATCTCCCTGCAGGCTTCAGAGGCAAGTCTTCCTCCTCCTCCCCCACCTTTGCCTCCCCCATGGGTTGCTATTTTGCATAGTATAATTGCTTCTGGAATGGCACTACCTTGTGGCCTCATTAAGCCACATTGGCATTGAAAAGGCTCCTATCTCTGAAGTTCAGTTTTAATGTCCTGATGTCTGATTCGGTCAGAACGAGAGCCGTTCCTTTTGTTCCCCCCCTTTTACCCAGTGCTGAGATATGTGAGCAATGCTATTCAGCGGCAGTGCTGCAAGGGCAGCCCCTTGCTACGCGCCAGCTTCTGAACCAAAGCAAGCAGTTACATTAGGAGATGCTGGCTGAAGGGGCTCGGCGTGGCGGGGGGGCGGCAGTGGCTGCTCTCAGTTTATTTCACTTTTATTTCAGTCCATCGGTGATCAGTGCACAATATGTACATTTCACGGACTCTGAGTGCATGCGATCGGTGTTCTGTAAAATCATTAATGGGTCGAAACTGGGTCTTGCCACCCCAATTTATTACTTGTCCAATCTTACCTAACCTAGTGTAAGTTGGATATATATGACTTGGGTTTTAGCAGCATACAGTGGAATGGCGAATTGGGTCATTTCCCCCTATTTTCTGAGACTATCAAATCCTTTGAAAGGTGAGATCACTTCTAAAATGGTTAATAAACAGCCGCAGTGGTAAAGCGCTGTGGGTGTGAATTATATTAAAAATACAGTTCAATCTTTTTTCTTTTTCCAAAATGTAAAGTGAAACTAGACAAATAAACTACAAAGGTTGCCCCGGGGGAGTCAGGCACTGTATTTCTCATCTGTTCCCATTTATTTCCTGTGAGACTTAGCTCTTTTCTGAAGAACAAGACCTTCAGGGGATTAGGAATAGTTTCAGGGTGCAGGTAAGCCAAAGGAGTCTGGACTCTCTGTCTCTGTCTCTGTCTCTCTCCAAGCAGGAGTCCTGACTGGTCCTGTAGCCGTATTCAAATTAAACTATAACACATATTGGAAAGAACAATGTGATTTGGCAACTAAACCGTCAGCAAAGTTGGTCAAACATTTTTCATCTCAAAATTTTGGGGGATGAAAAACTGCTTTTTTTTTTTTTTTACAATACAGAAACCGTTGTAAGAAAATTACACTTTTCACTGAATCTTTTTGGTGGGTTCATTGAAAAAAATAAATAATTTGTGAAGAGGCTGTCAAAAAACCAAAATTTTTCCATTTTTGACAACCAAAAAAAAAATGTCTTTCGACAATCGAAAACCAACATTTTTCAGGTTTTTGATCAAAACCCTAAACATTCTAGGAAGTCTTTGACATAGTCAAAAAATGTCCGTTTTCTTTTAAACTTTTCCTGGAAAGTGAAAATAGACTCTTTGACGAGCTCTAGCCTTCAGGGTCACAGTTTTAGTTGTAGGGCAGTGGTTCTCAAAGCTGGTCCGCCGTTTGTTCGGGGAAAGCCCCTGCTGGACCGGACCAGTTTGTTTACCAGCCGCGTCCACAGGTTCAGCCGATCGCGGCTCCCACTGGCCGCGGTTCACCGCTCCAGGCCAATGGGGGCTGCAGGAAGGGCGGCCAGCATGTCCCTTGGCCTGTGCCACTTCCCGTAGCCCCCATTGGCCTGGAGCGGTGAACCGCAGCCACTGGGAGCCGCGATCGGCCGAACCTGTGGATGCGGCAGGTAAACAAACCGGTCCGGCCCGCCAGGGGCTTTCTCTGAACAAGCGGCGGACCGGCTTTGAGAACCACTGTTGTAGGGTGTTAAACAGATTGTATTTGATTTTGATCTTTAAAAAAAAATATAAAATGTTTGGTACAGCATTAATGCAACATGTAGCTTCTATACGTCCATCACTCCATACAATTTTATTATTCCAATGAGTCATAAGTCAGAATGTATGAGCTTCATTCAAACAAATAAAAGTTGATACCAAGAAGAAAGCTAAATGAAGAACAAATAATGAGGTGATATCTGTCTAATCAGCTACATTTGAAAGGGGCAGATGCTGAAATGGAGTTAATCCAAACCAGATGAGGCGCAATTTGTCCCCCTGGGCTCTCTCTCGGATGGGAGCTCAGAAGTGGCGAGGGTCAAATCAAGGTGATCATAAATGTGCCTTGTTTAATTTAACTCAGAGACAACAGACACTTGGTTAACATGACTCCAAAGCTGATTATCCCTTCTGCTAAGGCTCACAAATGAGGACCCACGATAAGATGTATCACTCTCCTCACTACAGGTGGGCCCAAACCAAACCCCCAGATCAAAGCAACCCTGAGTTTTGGCTCTGGAGTTCTACTAATTTCATTCCTGGATTGAATGAGGCTTGAACCCAGAGTCCAAACTCTTTGATCCCAGTTATATTGGTATAAATCCAGAGTCACTACATTGAATTTAGCTAAATTACTCCAGTTTACACTGGTACAAGTTAAATCAGAATCTGGCTCTATGTCTTCAAAAGGGGAAGATTAATACACTAATCCACATCACTCCCCCAACATCATTCCCCGCCCAAGGGGAAACCCTTTCTAAAGAGAGAGCATTTTAGTCAGCACACTTCATTTAGGCTCAGAAGTGTCAAGTGTTTCTGTGTCAGATCTGTACCATTAACTAAGCCTGAAAAGCTTGGCAACACCACAGACTTTTATCCCAGTTGAGATGAAAGTCCAGCATTAGTCAGGCTGTTCTTTATCTACAGAGCCACCTGGCCAGGCAGAGAGGCCAGAAAATACAGTATAGGAGTACCTCATACTAACAGACATTGCAGGGCCTTCTTTCCAGCTTAGCCCATTGCAGTGCCTGCCACGGATTATTTTATGTTGAAAGTATACGTGATGCCTCTTTTAGTACAGTATAAATGTTTCCCACTGTAACAACTCTCTCTTTCAGGCTGATTGGAAGGAAAAAGTCCCAGTTAAATTTCTTTCCCAATATTGGTTATGGACAAACAAGCTTTTATAAAACTGGAGACTGGTGCAAGTTTTGTACTGTATCAACCTGATTTATGGGCAGCTAGAGAGGCTGGGTATTTTCCACCTCAATCCATATTAGAGATGAGCCTCAGCTGCAGAACTGGGGCCTGGATTTGGGATCTCAGCCAACTTCTCCTTTGGTGTGGTGCCACTGAAGTAAGATTGCCTGTGTGTGTTTGTGTGTGTGTGTGTGTGTGTGTGTGTGTGGTTCTGATCCCCATGCTGTTCTCACACCAGCTTCCGTGGAGGTTCTCTCTGGGTCTGTTGCTGCTGCAGCGCAGCGCTGTTGGCAGACTTTGTGCTCTTGGCGGGTGGTTTCAGAGCATGGCTCTGTGCTGCTGTTGCTCTGGCCTTTTGCCCGTGCGCTTTAACTGGCACCGTTTGTTGGTGGGCTCTGGCAATCCTTGTGGTGGATGCAGGAGAGATGGCATGGCTTGTGGCCAAGGCACTGACGGTTGCACACCTTGGGCTGTTGTGCTGATCCTGCCAGTTTCAGCCTTGGTAAAAAGAACAGCTCGGTCTGTCCCTGGCACCTCAGGGCGGCTGGCAGGTGAGTGGATTATGACCTGGAGGGAGACCAAATCACAGATCTCCATGTCTGTGAGTGATCAGCAAGGGTGTGGTGTCCCAGGTCATGCACCCAGGCCTGTGAGTGCCCAGACACCCAACCACATCCTGACCTCCACCCCATGTCTGCTAAAACCTGCTGGGCCAAGAAGCTCATAGGACTAGAGCCTCAGCCAAGGCCCCACCCACTTGAGCGCTGATTGAAGGATCGCCTGGCTTCACTGATTGGTCCTAACAGGCTATTTAATCCAAAAGGAGGCACAGGAAGCTGTCTGAGAAGCAAGGTAACTTCCTGTTGTGATTGCACCGGTCGCTGCTTGTGCCTGCTTCCTGCACCCCTGTTCCTGATTCCTGACTCACCCATGCCTTCGCTTATGCTCCCACCATACTCCTGCACCATTCCTGATCCTTGCTTCTCCTCCGATTCCTGCTGCTATACCTTGCTTCCATCAGTTACCAGTTCTGGCTCTAATTTGAGTCTTGGCTCTGGCATTTTATACCTGACCTCTGCACTGACCCTCAGCTTTGATTCCTCGCTCTGACTTTGGCTTGATTCCTGGTTCTGATGGTCGGCAGTTGACTCTGGTGCTGACCCTTGGCTTCGTTCCCCAACCTGGACGCCTGCTCTGCCCACTAGACCTGACTCTTACCCTGACCACTAGGCAAGCCTGCCTACGTCCCGGGCCATAACATAAGGCCCCACGTTATTGCTTTAGGAGAGATTAGTGCGGAAAGAAATTTGAGCCCATGCAAACAGCTGTGGTGTGCTTGTCTTGCCCATCAGCAGGAGAGAGACCTAAGTAACAAGAAGTCCACTTAATCTGAAATGGTAATGCATGAGTAGCAACATCTTCATCAGAACAGTTAAGAGGTAGGAATAAGTGGCAAAGAAAGGCCAACAGCATTTGCAGCAGTGGTTACACAAGTGGGTTTGCCACGCTTGTGAAAGGTGCTAGATTCACTGGCTGTGGCGCGGCATCTACGCAGTAGGCTCACTGAGACCGTGTGCTTGCCATGGAGGAGTGATCAGTCCAGTGCTTAGGCATCTTGTCCATCCATGATTGTCAGTAAAGGTGATGAGACTTTGGGGGGATGAGGGAGAGTGACTGCTAGGAATTGGAATGAAACTGGAGAGAGAGGCCACCCTCCAGCTGCTTGCAGTCCCTGCTAGCCTGGGCCAGATTCTGACATGCATCTTGTAGGTGAAAGTGACCAGACCCCTTGCCAAGTCCCCTGAGCCAGGCTTATTCGTTTTAATTGTATCCCTTCCTTTTTTTGTCCTTGATTTTTTTGACATCAGTTGTTGTTCCCTTAGAACACCTACAGGAAAATATCTGCAAACCAATAACAGGAGCATTTTTCTATAAGTGACTTTCCAATGGGGCAATATAACTGTGAAGATCAACAAATATTCCGTTTGCCGCCATTAATTTGGCCATCAGTTTGCTCTGTTTGAGTTAACTCTGCTAAGAGATATATAGTGCATTCACTGCCATAAAAATCAAACCCCAGTGAACTAGTTACTACGAATTCCAAGCTCAGGCAAACATGAGCCCAGACCTTTCAAGTTCGCAGCCAGCTGCTGTTTGCCTATTAGATTTTATCTGGCGTCAGAATGGCTGTTGATTGCCACTGAGTGCTTTGTGGTTGGATCCTGTGCTTAAGGCCGAAGTCCAGTGAGCACAGTGAGAGATTGGGGTTTTATTTGAAATATTACAGCTAGCTGGGGTTCCACCTGTAATCTGATGTGGAGAGTTGAGCGGGGAAAGCCATTAAAAGAATTCATTTGCCCATCCAAAGAATAGGGGAGCTTCTGTTGTGATAGAGCAGACAAGAAAATCAGGGAAGATGGTATTTAGCAATACATTTATTGATAATAAATATTTTAAGCTTCATTTAACCTAGCTCAGCCAAGGATCTCAAAGCACTTTACAAACACTGAGTTGGGTCTCATAATATTACCTCTGTGAGTTAAAGAATGGAGTGTTCCTAAGAATCAAAAACTTGGGGAAGTTTCTTGCTCACTGTCTTTTCTTTTCACTTTTTTCTCATTATTTTCCAGATTTTTTTTCCAGTTTTCATAGTTCTTATTCAAAAAAAAAAGTCTTCCACCAAAAAAAATGATATGTCTGGCAAACGGGACTGTGGCCTGGTTACTGACTGTGATTTCACTCTTTGGCTCCCCCATGGTGAGGTTGTGCAGAGCCATGGGGTGAAAGATAGCACACTTCTAGCCGTTTGGGTTCAGGCAGTCAGCTGCTGGGCTGTGTGTGGGGTAGGTATGCATCTCTGTCACACTGAAATCTCATTTCTTTCATAGGAGGTGTTATGTTTTCCTTTGATGTTTAATAGGACTGAAGCACTTTCCTACAGCCAGGTACCTTTCCTAAATCAGGCATGCACGTCCTGCGCTGGTATGTAAAGTGATTTCCTTCATCTCAGCAGCTAATCAATATACAATGGCAGCTGTGGGGCTCTGGATGGCTTACGGGAAGGGACCAATTTGTTTGTTTACCTGTACAAGTTCTTCCTTGGCAGCCATTATCTTGTCCTCCAGCCGCTTCAGATCAAACTACTACACAATTAATCATTTCCTGTTAAGATGCTCTCACTGAGAAGTAAAAGCTGTATCATAGCTAGGAAACACCTCTTTCCTGCCAGGCCAGTGCTTAGCCAAACAGCTGAATTTGCAATGGAGTGCGGAGCCATTAATCTCTAGGCTCCATGTCAGCAGTGAGCAGATTATTACCATCAAAGAGCCTGGGGACAGTGTCCGAGGGCCAAATGAGCTGGTGAGTGTCAGCCCAGTTCCTCGTCTTTGTCATAATAATAGTTACTACAATTTGGCTGTAGATTTTAAGGCTAGAAGGGACACTATGATCATCTATTATTATTATTTATTATTTCTATTACCATGACATCTAGGAGCTCCAGTCATGGACCAGGTGCTGGACAAGCATAGAACCAGATGGTCGCCAGTTTGACCTGTATAATACGGGGCATGGAATTTATTCCTAGATTGAGCCCGAATTGGGAAGGCCATTGGTTAGAAAGAGGATCACTCTAAAGCAGCCGAGATGAGACTGCACAGTCCCTAAAGTGGCTTGGTGGCTAGCCCTGCATCCTTTGATTATTTTTATCCTTGTAGTTAATAATAGAACTGGTCAAAACGGGATGAAATTCCAGGATTTTTTTGTGAAAAATTCATTTCCATTCCCTTTTTTAATTGAAATTCCAAATTTTTAGTTAAATTTTTAAACACTTGAGCAGCTCTAATTAATAAGGAATATAATCATGGAAGCATTCGTGCAGTTTTAACTGTAGTCTGGAAATCCCATCTGTGATTTTGTTTGTTTCCACAAAAGCAAACGCTGTCCTTTTGTCCTGAAGCAAGTGAAACTGTTCCTGTATCAATAGGATACAGAAGTCCCATTAACCTTCATGGGCTCCATCCCTTATGCACCAAAGAGGAGGGAAATTAACCAATATCATTACAAAGGCATTGCATGGTTGCTCATGTGTTCAGGCTTTTGCTCAGTCTCTGTGCTCATTCTAAGATTGAGGCTGGGTGCTTGCTGAGGAAAGCTGGTCAGAGGTTTTCCTTTCACCCTTTTTTTTTTAATGGAAAATGGATTTCTGATTTAAAACATCTTTTTCCCCGTTTTTGGTTGGAGAAAACAGAAACATCATTTTTGTTTTTCTGAGAGAAACCACCTGCAAAAATTTTGATTTTTTTTCTTTTTAGGGGTTTGGATTTTTTTCACAGAAAATGAAACACATTTTTGAGAGGGTTGAGTACAGCTGTCACTGATATCCATGGTAGTGAAGGTCACTGGTCATCTTGTAGGATTGCGCCCAAAATGTGCATCTCTGGGCATGCTGCATGGGTGGCAGCAGGATAGGGGGTCCCCTGATTTTTCATACTTGCTATCTAGTCACCCTAGGGGTGTTATATGAGGCAGAGAGCAATGGCAGGCTGCTGAGATCAAGTAAAGTCAGCCGCAGGCAGTGTACAAGCAGGCACCAATGTGAAGGAGAAAAAGGAGGCGGGCTATGTGGGAGCAATCAGGCAAGGACAATGAGGATACACTAGCTGCTTGGCTTGGCTGAGACGTTTGGACACCAGCTTCCTTTGGCAAACAGGCAGCCTACGTGCCCCTTGGATGAACTGCCTTTTATGGCCTTCTATGTTTAACCCCTTGTACAACTGAACTTAACACCTGAAGACTTCATAACTTCCACCAAATCCATGACCTCTGGCTTGTTTAAATGGTTACAGCTCATGGACTTGACTTAGTATCTGATCTGATTTCAGGCTCTCCCTAGAGAGTGGCTCATGTATGCTCTTGGAGGCACCTGCAGTGACATTTCTTCTTCATTCTATTCCCATATCTTGCCTTTGCCGCAGGAAAGTTACCTAAATGGAGGTAAGGTAAGAGGTGTATCTGTGCCACCATCTTGCCCTTTCTGAATGTATCATTTCTGATAAAAACGTTAAAAAAAACTGTGAAGATTCTGTTCTCTCATCGCTTTCTATCATTTTCTGTATTTTTGATATAGTGCCTACTTACCCAAATCTCCTAATTGTGTCCTGATTTTAAAGGCATGCTGGTGCAAGCCAAACCTTGTATTGTCTACAGTCAGAACTCACACCCGGGTGCACAGTAATATAAATGCATCAATCAGTTAAATGTGCCGTGCAAAGACTTTCTGAAACAAAGATCTTTTCTCCCCTTTGAAAATAGGATTATTCTGTGGACGTGTTCACATCAAATGCAATCACATTACAGGTCTGTATATGGCAACCTTCCTGCCCCCCCCCCCCCGCTAGTCCTGCAGCCCCCCTGCTCCCATAGCTAAATGAGATGCTAGGGCATCTAGGGAGCCAGAAGATGCAAAATGACACTGTTACTCCAAATATAATAATACCTAGCTCTTATATGGCCCTTTTCATCAGTAGATCTCTGAGTGCTTTACAAGGGAGGTCATGATCATTATCCCCATTTTACAGATGGGGAAACTGAGGCATAGAGAGGGGAAATGTAGAGCCCAGGTCCCTAGAGTCCTCTTGCACTGCTCTGTTCACTTGAGTGCACTGCTCCTAGTGACCATGTAGCTGCAAGGGTACTCATTTTAATCTTTGTTACTGGCCCAAAACCTCTTTAAATAATTTCTAGAGTTAAACACACTTTAATATTATGGAATTTGAAGTTCCAGAGTTGATGCATCTCTGCCTACCATTAATTTGTCTCTGGGGCACAGATATAAAAAGTTGTGCTACATGAAAGAAGTCCTGATAGAAATTAACCCCCCACCCCACATCTAACTCCTGCTTTAGTTTGCACTCTAGCATCAACCTACCCTAGATAACTCCCTTTTTTTATTTTGGGGACAGTCAGGGTCACACTGTTTGGAGTTTACATTTCAAATGGATAAACTCAGTCTGATAAGGGCTTGACACAGCAATGGAAGGAAGGACTCTCAGAAGCTAAGTGATATTGCAATATTAACCCCTTCACAGCCCTATTCATCCAGGAGAACCTTTTAATAAGATGTCTCTTTGAATCCAAGCATATGCCTACAGGGATGGGCAAAACTCATAAGAGTCATGGTAAGTGTGGGGTGAAGGTTTGTTATGGCCAAATATGTCTGGTGTGTCTTTAAATGTCATTGGCTTGACTGGGAAGGACTGAATAACTGCCCAGGGCAGGGATTGTCTGGATAGCTGTATCTTATGCTGTGTGGATCACATTATTGCTTATTATTTGTATTACAGTAGCCTCCTAGAGGCCCCAGCTGAGATCAGAGCCCCACTGTGCCAAGTACTGCATGGACACATAGTAAGAAACAGACCTGCCCTGAAGATTTTACTGTCTGAGCAGAAAAGACAGACAAAGGATGGGAGAGAGGAAGTGCTATTGTCCCCATTTTATACTAGGAGTTTGGAAGGCTCAGGAAAAACTCAGGGCTTGTTTGCAAGGGAAGAAAATCTGGACTCACTGTTCCTGGTTAACTCCATATATGGTGTCACAGTGAAGGGCAACTGCCCCTGTATTCCCCCTCTGTGGTCTACCAAGGTCACCTACTCTAGGCTGACGGCTCCTCAGTCATCACGTCTCTCGGGTAGAGACCACGTCCCTCTCCCTCCTGACGTGAGTTTTGACCAGGCTGCACAGTTCCCTGCCTACACTGTGAATTTCCCTGCAAGCCAGGCTGCCTACAAGGCCGGCGCCTCTGCTTTGCTCTCTCCAGAGGCTATGACAGGGTTAATTGCCAGTATTTAGAAGTTACCCCACAGCTCTTTCTAAGCAAGCATGTTTATTCTTAAGGTGAAAGCAGGACAGAGAAAACATATTAAAAACAATAAAAGAACCTACAAGCATGCTAATAAGGTCACCGGTAATCACCCCATTCCAACCTCAGGTGCTGGCAGGTGTCAGTCCTTCCAACCCTTCCCTAAGGCTTGGGCGGGCCCTCTGGACAGAAGGTCCTGTCTGTGTGCTGGATCAGAAAGCAGAGCCTGAATCAGTTTAAACTCAGGCTGTTTATCCCAAAGTCCTTTCTTTGTCTGCTGATCTCTGGAGAACCTAGTATATGTGAGCCTCTCCAGGTGGTGTGACACCTGTCTGGTGGGTTACAACCTGGCTGATTTGCCTCAATTATCCCACCCCCCCACTGCTTTCAGTTCCTGAAGGAGCAGTGGTAGCCCTCCCTCCTGGAGTAGGACACAGTCATACATAAATCATTCATTTAAAACAATAGATCCCAAAGATACTTAAACTAAATTCAAGGTCTCCCAAGGATTTGCAGGAAATTGCCATCTCTATCGCATACGGACATCCTCATTCCAGAGTAAGAGTGCCTTATTCTGCTTTAAGGTAATTTGAAATAAAGCACTCTGACCCTGGAATAAGAGCATCCACACAAGGAGTTAATCAGCAATAGTTAATCCATGTTAAATTCACACGCTGCTTTATGCTGGATTAATTTTCAGGTATAGGCAAGCCCTACGTGACTTGATCAGTGTGACCTAGGCAGTTTGTGGCAGAGCCAGGAATGGACCCAGGTCTCCCAGGTCCCAGGTGCCTTAGCCACAAGGCTGGGATTATGCCTCAAGGTTAAGGCCAAGATTGTGCCACCTTTTCTGTCTGGAAGACTCTGAGCCCTGGTGAGCCCTATCATAAAAAAATAAAGATTTGGTGATCAAGATGGATTCAAATAACTAAATATTCCTCAACAAAATCTCAACCAAACTAAATTACACCCCTGGTACGTTTATCTTGCCACAATGATAATTAAAGTGGGGGAGACTTAACTCTCTCTAGCTGTCTGAATGGTGTGAATGCTATGGAGGGAAAGGAGTTGCTCTAGGGTGATATGATGGACTAGAATGAGTCTTAATGGAATGTAATTGATAAAGGACTATGTTGGCTGAATACCGTAAGGAAGTTCCTGATGGTGAGATTTATTAGACTGGAGAAGTCCTTTGGAAGCTCCATTGCTTGGCACATTTACAACAGGACTGGAGAAACATTTCAGGGAAGGATCCTGTACTGATCCGTTGTGGGGGGGATTGCACAAGATGATTTATGAGGTGAGTTCCACCCCAATAGTCTCTGATTCAGTAACTGTCTTCTTAGAACCTGTGCTGGGACATGTTCTCAGATTTGGAGGGATTAACACTCCTCTGTGGCATGTGTTGACAACAGCTGTATTGTTGTTATCAACTGGTTTCACTGTAATTAATATTTTATCCTTGGGTCAGACGTTAACGTTGGATTGCTTGTGGCTGTTGTAGGTGGTCACATTGCTGTTAGCAGCTGCCATAAGCAAAAGGGCTTTTGAGATCCGTTACATTGACTAAGTTCAGTGGCAGGACTAATTCCTGTTTGTTTAACCTGCTTTTTGAACATTTTGTTTATTGCTGGGATAATAAAGTATCTTACATCATTGACTGGCTGTAATTTTGTCTCACAAAGCATAAAGGTTAAACCAGCAAGAAAACTCACGTGTTTTAAAAACTATCTACAGAACCTGTGCCTCTCTCTTAGGTAGTTCTAAGGTGCGATCACTGTGGTATCTAAGAACCATAAAATAATTACCAGAAATATTATGAAGAGAGATGAGTCTATGAGTCAGATGTTTTCCAGAGTTTGGGTGAGATGAGATTTGGGGTGTTGATTTGGCTTGTTATTGAGAATCCAGTTAACCAAGAAGTCTGGACCAGATGCAAATCCAAATCTGCCCTAAATTCGCAGTTGCTGTATATTTTTTGGTGTTCATGGTAATTTCTAGGAGCCACAGGCATGGACCAGTTCCCCATTGTGCTAGGTGCTGTACAAACACAGAGTCCCTGCTGCCACGAGCTGACAATCCAAGTATAAGACAAGAGACAACAGCTGGACACAGACAGACTGATGGGGGAGTACAAGGAAACAATACTGGTCAATATGACAGGCAGTGGCATCAGTGGGCTAACGATTGGCAAGTTTTTTTAGTAGCCATCAGTTCAGGAATTGCTTAGGTTTTAGTTTAGTCCTCTCCCTAGTAATCAAAGGTATTTTAGATGATTCTGTCTGAAAGGCTACGACAAATCCAGTGGACTTTTCACCACCTCTGTGGTCTGTTTAATTTCTGCCACTCACTCAGCCCAGGTCGTGAAACAGACACTGTAACAACCCAACAGCCAGAAAGTCAAACTTCATAACTCAGGTGGTCTCAGGAGGTGTGATATCACCTCTCTGCCATTCCTTTGTAGTCAGAGAAATGGGAGTTCATTGGAGGGCAAGAAACAACTCAAACAGCATTTTAACCAAGGGGGTTGCAGTATGCAAATGAACTGAGCCAGCCCTCTA
Source organism: Caretta caretta (assembly GCF_965140235.1). Lineage (NCBI taxonomy): Eukaryota > Metazoa > Chordata > Testudines > Cheloniidae > Caretta > Caretta caretta. Next base: position 59,102,365 of record NC_134212.1, on the reverse strand, counting down.
CTGCTTGGCTGAACTGCCCCGATGTCATAATCCTGACATTGATCAGAAAGCTAGAAAAGCCAAGGCTGGGACATGGGCAGTCAGGCCTAGAAGGTAGGGCCGGGCCAAGGGTCAGAGCCAAGGTCAGACACCATGTACCAAAGCTGAGGGTCAGAGCCCAAGTCAGAAACCAGGAACCAGGGCAAGACAGAGGAATAGGGTCTGTGACAGCAGCCAGATGAGAATCCACCTAGGTGGACTCCTCCTGAAGGTCGAAACAGCAGACTGGACTTCTACATAGAGTGCTTCCGCCGACGTGCACGGGCTGAAATTGTGGAAAAGCAGCATCACTTGCCCCAAAACCTCAGCCGTGCAGAACACAATGCCATCCACAGCCTCAGAAACGACTCTGACATCATAATCAAAAAGGCTGACAAAGGAGGTGCTGTGGTCATCATGAATAGGTCGGAATATGAACAAGAGGCTGCTCGGCAGCTCTCCAACACCACTTTCTACAAGCCATTACCCTATGATCCCACTGAGAGTTACCAAAAGCAACTACAGCATTTGCTCAAGAAACTTCCTGAAAAAGCACAAGATCAAATCCGCACAGACACACCCCTGGAACCCCGACCTGGGATATTCTATCTACTACCCAAGATCCATAAACCTGGAAATCCTGGGCGCCCCATCATCTCAGGCATTGGCACCCTGACAGCAGGATTGTCTGGCTATGTAGACTCCCTCCTCAGGCCCTATGCTACCAGCACTCCCAGCTACCTTTGAGACTCCACTGACTTCCTGAGGAAACTACAATCCATCGGTGATCTTCCTGATAACACCATCCTGGCCACTATGGATGTAGAAGCCCTCTACACCAACATTCCACACAAAGATGGACTACAAGCCGTCAAGAACACTATCCCCGATAATGTCACGGCTAACCTGGTGGCTGAACTTTGTGACTTTGTCCTTACCCATAACTATTTTACATTTGGGGACAATGTATACCTTCAGATCAGCGGCACTGCTATGGGTACCCGCATGGCCCCACAGTATGCCAACATTTTTATGGCTGATTTAGAACAAGGCTTCCTCAGCTCTCGTCCCCTAACGCCCCTACTCTACTTGCGCTATATTGATGACATCTTCATCATTTGGACCCATGGAAAAGAAGCCCTTGAGGAATTCCACCATGATTTCAACAATTTCCATCCCACCATCAACCTCAGCCTGGTCCAGTCCACACAAGAGATCCACTTCCTGGACACTACAGTGCTAATAAACAATGGTCACATAAACACCATCCTATATCGGAAACCTACTGACCGCTATTCCTACCTACATGCCTCCAGCTTTCACCCTGACCACACCACACGATCCATTGTCTACAGCCAAGCTCTACGATACAACCGCATTTGCTCCAACCCCTCAGACAGAGACAAACACCTACAAGATCTCTATCAAGCATTCTTACAACTACAATACCCACCTGCGGAAGTGAAGAAACAGATTGATAGAGCCAGAAGAGTTCCCAGAAGTCACCTACTACAGGACAGGCCTAACAAAGAAAATAACAGAACGCCACTAGCCATCACCTTCAGCCCCCAACTAAAACCCCTCCAACGCATTATTAAGGATCTACAACCTATCCTGAAGGATGACCCAACACTCTCACAAATCTTGGGAGACAGGCCAGTCCTTGCCTACCGACAGCCCCCCAACCTGAAGCAAATACTCACCAGCAACCACACACCACACAACAGAACCACTAACCCAGGAACCTATCCTTGCAACAAAGTCCGTTGCCAACTGTGCCCACATATCTATTCAGGGGACACCATCACAGGGCCTAATAACATCAGCCACACTATCAGAGGCTCGTTCACCTGCACATCCACCAATGTGATATATGCCATCATGTACCAGCAATGCCCCTCTGCCATGTACATTGGTCAAACTGGACAGTCTCTATGTAAAAGAATAAATGGACACAAATCAGATGTCAAGAATTGTAACATTCATAAACCAGTCGGAGAATACTTCAATCTCTCTGGTCACGCAATTACAGACATGAAGGTCACTATCTTACAACAAAAAAACTTCAAAACCAGACTCCAGCGAGAAACTGCTGAATTGGAATTCATTTACAAATTGGATACTATTAATTTAGGCTTAAATAGAGACTGGGAGTGGCTAAGTCATTATGCAAGGTAGCCTATTTCCCCTTGTTTTTTCCTACCCCCCCCCCCCAGACATTCTGGTTAAACTTGGATTTATGCTGGAAATGGCCCACCTTGATTATCATACACATTGTAAGGAGAGTGGTCAGTTTGGATGAGCTATTACCAGCAGGAGAGTGAGTTTGTGTGTGTGTGTGGGGGGGGGTGGTGAGAAGACCTGGATTTGTGCTGGAAATGGCCCACCTTGATTATCGTGCACATTGTGGGGAGAGTGGTTGCTTTGGATGGGCTGTTACCAGCAGGAGAGTGAGTTTGTGCGTGTATGGGGGTGGGGGGGTGAGAAAACCTGGATTTGTGCTGGAAATGGCCCACCTTGATTATCATGCACATTGTAGAGACAGTGGTCACTTTGGATAAGCTATTACCAGCAGGAGAGTGAGTTTGTGTGTGTGTGTGGTTTTTTTTGGGGGGGGGGTGAGAAAACCTGGATTTGTGCTGGAAATGGCCTACCTTGATTTTCATACACATTGTAAGGAGAGTGGTCACTTTGGATAAGCTATTACCAGCAGGAGAGTGAGTTTGTGTGTGTGGTTTTTGGAAGGGGGGGGGGTGAGAAAACCTGGATTTGTGCTGGAAATGGCCCACCTTGATTATCATACACATTGTAAGGAGAGTGATCACTTTAGATAAGCTATTACCAGCAGGAGAGTGGGGTGGGAGGAGATATTGTTTCATGGTCTCTGTGTATATAATGTCTTCTGCAGTTTCCACAGTATGCATCCGATGAAGTGAGCTGTAGCTCACGAAAGCTTATGCTCAAATAAATTGGCTAGTCTCTAAGGTACCACAAGTACTCCTTTTCTTTTTGCGAATACAGACTAACACGGCTGTTACTCTGAAACAACTTCCTGGTGTCTCATCCAGACTTCAGGAGAGCACCTGGGCCACTCAGGAACCCTGGGAGCATGCCAGTCATGCCCTCCGTGGGCAGCACATCTGGTGGTGCTTGGTCCCAAAGTGCTATGTCTTCAAGAAATGCCAGAGACAATACACTATCAGTTCCTGCACTCCCAAATTACTGCCACTCAGATACCATGCAGGATGGGTTGAGTATTTCAGATGTCATGAAACATTGTAACAGAGGAAGAATAGTCCAGTGCTTAGGGCGCTAGCTTAGGACTTAAGAGAGAGACAGCTTCAATTCCTTGCTCTGCCACAGACTTCCTATGTGACCCTGGGAAAGTCACTTAGTTGCTCTGTGTTTCAGTTTTCCCATTGGTAAAATGCGGATAATAGCACAACCCTACCTTCCAGGCATTTTGTGAATGGATGAATACATTAAAGACTATGAGGTACTCAGGTACTACAATAATGAGAACTATAGACATACCTAATATATATGGATATCTGTCTGTGAAGTCCTGTGCAATATGGCTAGATAGGATATAATATGTAGGATATAACGCTATTTGGCATTACTATCCGATAGTGTGTTAGGAAATATATAGCATATTAGAGAGATTTATCATATTTAGATCCAATAGAATATGGCACATCATGCAGTATTTGTAGATACTTTGCAATATAGCATAAGCTAATGTAGTCAGCATATACAGTGATGTATTAGAGTGGCCACGATAGCTATAGCTAAGGCTGCATAACAGTTTCCATTCTAACTCCCTGTTTTCAGCCATTCCTAACTTTCTGAATTGCTCACCTTCTGGGCAAATATTTTCTAGGTGTGGTCTCTGCCCAGAGGTGAAGTCGTGGGGTGGTTTCTGGAAGTCTGAGCGAAATCACTCTTGCCTTTTGAGAACATGAGGAGAATGACAATTAAAATACTTTTCCTGTTATTACAAACATTCTTATGACTGTGTTTGGAATGGCTCTGGCGCAGGAATGAGTGGGAGCGGAAAGCTGAGGTCTGGAAGGGAATCAGCCTTCGTTTGAGAGAAATTCATGTAATTTTCCTGGTGTAAACTGGGTTTGATTTGAGAGTTGTGTGACCTGTTGAAAAATTTATGTGGTGCACTACATTTTACACAAGGGATATTAATTAGGTCAGAAAGTGTGTGTCTGGGGCCTGGGTCCCATTTAAATCAATGGGAACCTTTCCATTGAATCCCATGAGTTGGATTGGGCCCCTAAGGAAGACATTGCTGCTCATGTGTGTGATTAGCTAATTTAGCTGTGAAGTGAAAAATGGTGCAAAAAGGCATTGGGGGCCAACTCAAAAGGTCCATAAGCACTTAAAGATGTGAGGTTTTCTATGCATTGGGTAAGGTAAGGAGCTGAATAGAGTGCTTGGCTGAGACTCTGTGGAGCATTTAAGGTGCTTAGGGGTTAGATCGGGGTGGGCAAACTTTTTGGCCCGAGGGCCACATTGGGGTTGCGAAACGGTATGGAGGGCCAGGTAGGGAAGGCTGTGCCTCCCCAAACAGCCTGACCCCCGCCCCCTATCCGCTCCTTCCCACTTCCTGCCCCCTGACTGCCCCCCTCAGAACCTCCCACCCATCCAACCCCCCTGCTCCTTGTCCCCTGACCTCCCCAACCCCTATCCGGACCCCTGACCCATCCACCCCCCCCCAGACACTTCTTGTCCCCGACCGCCCCCTCCCAGGACTCCCGTCCCTAACTGCCCCCGCCAGGACTCCATCCGCTATCCAACCCCCCCTACTCCCTGTACCCCCCCCGAGACCCCATCCCCATCCAACCACCCCGTCTCCTGTCCGCTCCCCTCCCCAAACCTCCATCCCATCCCACTGCCCCCTGTCCCCTGACTGCCCCCCGGGACCTGCTGTCCTCCCTTTCCCCCGCCCCCTTACCATGCCGCTCAGAGCGGCAGGACAGGCTTGTTGGAAAGCCTGGGAGGTGGGCGGGCGCAAGCCGTGCTGCTTGTGTGGCAGCATAGCTGCAGGGGTGGGGGGACAGCGGGGGAGGGGCTGGGGGTGAGCTTCCCCGGCCGAGAGCTCAAGGGCCGGGCAGGACAGTCCCGCGGGCCGGATGTGGCCCGGGGGCCGTAGTTTGCCCACCTCTGGGTTAGATTATGCTGTGTGTTTGGTTCTTCCAAGACACCAGCATAAAAGCCAACATTTCAGTGGTGTGTCTTTCTGCCTGTGGGAAGAAAATGCCCTCTTATCTGTATAGTATGTGGGTGTGGAGAAAATCATTGCAATGCAGATCCTAGAAAGCAGAGAGCCAACCATATCAAATGTCTAAGGATCAAATTCTGAGAGGAGCTGAGCATCTGAAAATGCCACTAAAGCAAATAAGAGCGTCTTGTCGCCAGTCGCTCCAAAGGTTTGGCCCTAAGCCAGTAGCAATGTAGTTGGATCAATAGGACAGGAAAATTAGTGTAAGTGCAGAGGAATGGGGAAAAAATTATAAGAGCTACTAGTGTGCATCCGCAAAAAGAAAAGGAGGACTTGTGGCACCTTAGAGACTAACAAATTTATTTGAGCATAAGCTTTCGTGAGCCGAAAGCTTATGCTCAAATAAATTTGTTAGTCTCTAAGGTGCCACAAGTCCTCCTGTTCTTTTTGCAGATACAGACTAACACGGCTGCTACTCTGAAACCTGTTAGTGAGCATCTGAGGCTGTAGAAAAAAGTGCATGATGTTGTATTAGAGAAACAATGTGTGATCACATCCTAGAAAGCTATTGTAATCTTAGAGTTGTCTTTTGGCCCAAATAGCTAGCCAAAATTTGGAGTCTTGCAGGGTTGTTTCTATTAGGGTGAGAAATTGGTGAAGGGAGCTGGGTCTGTTCTTAGTGTAATGTGATTTGTTAAAAAAGTATGCACTAAGTCCTGTTTCCCTAAACACAGTGGGAACAAACAGCAGGTAGTTTCCTTGTTCAGAAATTTCCAACCCTGCCACCGTGGTGAGCTCTTTTTCCCAAAAGCTCTGGCCCTGTGCTTCTTCTCAGGGTCACACTCACAACTCCTCCTGCTGACTTTAAGTGACAGAAACCCACAGGGGCTACAACTGATCCTAGCTACTGTGTTTGCACCCAGGGAAATCCCTCAGTCCACACAGGATGGCTGGCCATGCAGCTTCATGCCTTTGTCCTGCAGCCCCCAGCTGTTTTTACTACATAATTGCTCCTCCTGTTGAGCCTGAAAGTGTGCTTGGCGCCCTTTGGCTTTAATTAGGGCTGGGATTGCCTTTGGTTCCAACATCCCCCACTTCTTCTGCCATGAGCATCTTGCAAGATAACAGTGCTGACACAGGGCGACAGGCAGGGTTCAGGTTGAGCGTGCAGCTTACCTTTGGCATTGCCTTTGCAGCCTTTGCATTCTCCCCATAGTGTTCCAGGGAAGACAGTGTCTTCCCTGAAACACTATGTGACATCTGGGGGGTGGCCAGTGCACAAGCACCCCATGCAGCAGTGCTGGGAGCTGGCATTGTGGCCAAACACATGGGGTGGATTTGTACTCGTGTAGACTGTCATGGGATTGGTAATGCCTGCTGTGGGTCTGAGAGCTTCCAGTAAAGAGCCCAGAACACAGTGCATCTATTCAGGGGGAGAAGGGCCCACTTAACCCTGCTGGGATCTGAACCTGTGGTTCCACTGGTGCTTGGACTAAGCCAAGGAACAGACAACTACCATACCAGGGCAGTGTCCTGTCTCTGCAAGCGGCCAGCACCCAGAGGGACAGAGGAAGGTGCAAGAAACCTGATAATACTAGATAGGAAAGAGCATGCCCAAAGTTCTGTCTGGCCCCTGTCATTCGATGGCCATCCCATCCTACCCTGTAATCCACAGCGATTGGTTTCAGTGTAATGAGGGGATTTCTGTAATGGATTAAGAAGTTTGTGCCTCCCTGTTGACTAAACCTTATATGTGGGGAAGTCTCCTTGTGGCTCCCTGCTCTGGGTGCCCCTATCCAGCAACTGCGGGCACGTGCCTTGCTGATTAGCCCCCAAAGTTAAATGCTCCTGGGGAGTAAGAGTAGCACAGGGAGAGCGAGCACTACTGGCCCTTTTTGTCTGCTGAGAAACCATGTGAGGCATTGTTCCCTGCAGCCTCGTCTCTGGCACTTTGTCCAGCCTGGCCTTAAGTGATTCAAGTGATGGGGCTTCCAATGTTTCCCTTGGGAAGCTAAAAATGTAGCAACATACTCATTGTGGGGAAGAGAATGAGAGTCTAGGGGAATGCTGGGAATGCAGACACAGATGACAGCAATGGGGTACGGGAGGGGGCTCTTACCTGACTGGTCGTAGCTGGTTTAGTCTGAGCCATAGACACGCCTAGGCCAGATTTGCCCCTGGTGTTAACAGCATTGACTTCACTGGAGTTCCCAAGGGAGTAGTTTGTGTGCTTCTTGTTTGATGGGTTGCTTTTTTTCATTTGGGATCTCTGACACTCCTGTGAATTAACCTGTATTCTAGAGAGGAGGAGGGGTTTCGATGTGCGTGGGGAGAGAGGTCCGGTGTGGGGGATGGAATGTGAAGTCTCCCCTTTACAAAGGGGCTTAATTGGCTAGGTATGCTGCCCCTAGAGTTGCTCTGGCTGTTAGATTGTGTCACGGAGAACAGAGCTGGAGAGCTGGTGTATAAATTACTGCTTTTTAGCACATCTCTTTGTGTGCAGCCTCTGAGATCCCCACTCAGCACCATTCTGTATCCTCTCTGCTGCATGCAGCCCAGCCACCCACGTAAGTTCTTGGCCTTATCAACTGCATCATCTCCCCACCCAGCCCCTCCCACCCCCCGCCCAGGGCAACAGCATCCTGATTGTCCAGAATGAAAGGTACAACCTAACAGCAGACCTGAGCCTGCATTCCTAGCCTCTTAGCCCAGCCCTGGGAGGGCTGAATGCCATCTGCTCCCACTCTGGGCACGACAGGTGCTCAGGATCTGGACACCAGTGAAGTGAATTGTGGCTGCTAACTCAGGATCAGGCATCAAATGCTTGGATATGAATGAGCTTCTGCTTTGTTTGACTTCAGTACTCTGGACTCTTCAGAAATACTCTGTTTGGGTCAAACCCAAATATTGTTTTGACTTTTCAACGCTGCCGCAAACTGAACAGTGCAGTTCTTGGCACAGCTTTAATCCCATCCCTTTTCAAATGCTGTCATTTGATCGGTTTTGGATTTGCCATTTTTTAATTTCATGCAAAGTACCCCAGGGTCTTGTGTTGGGAAACAGGGGGCAGAAGTTCTTGTTTCTTCTGCCAAGCCCTCAGATCGCAGTCATTGCAAAAGATGAGGGTCAGACCCTGCTTTACTATCCACCTCCTCACTCACTGGCAGTTCCTTCCCTAGCACTCTCCTGAGGAGGAGCCGGTAGGATTGTTAATGGACCATTAAATATCACAAGTGCTTGGCAATTTCCTCAGAGCACCTCAAAGCACTTTCTTCAGCGATTTGCATCTCCCATCTCTGGGCTAGATCTAAACCCTGTTGCAAGGGTGGTACACAGCTGTGCCAGTCCAACAGCAGCACTCTGTTAGCTGCACCAGCCTACCCTTCTTTGTCCCCATCCCATCGGCTTGCTTGCAGTGGGGGAGTATGGGCCTCATGGAACCTGTTTGCCTCAAAATGCCTGGACTCCATATGCAGGATGGCCACACGGGCAGATGTGGGGGAACTTTCACTCCCTTGTGCCCCTGTGTGGCCATGTAGAGCTCAATAAGAATCGCTCCCTCTGTGCGGTAGCATCGTGCACATTTTGCTGTAGGGATACTGAGGCACAGGGTGGTGCAACTTGCTCACGGTTGCACAGTGAGTCAGGGCAGGAGTCCTGTCTCCCAGGTCCATGCTTTAACCATATCTCCCTCTTGGAAGAAAAATCCATGTATGAATTCTCAAGAACCTCAGTTTTGTACATGGTGCCTGGCTGAAGTGGTGAGATGATCTGCCTACAGTCTGATGTCTGTGTGAAAGTCCGTGGCTCTAAGACAAGGCAGTTCTTCTCAGAGAGAAAACACAGCTTATAAATCCAGATACCATCCATTCTACCATAGCCTAGGGCAGAAGGCCGGAAACTCCCTGTGAGTGGGGGTGGAGGAATAGGAGAGGGAGTGAGGGGAGGTACTGAAACTCAGCCGGGGGACAGCTAGATCCAGGCTGGGGAAGGAGAGTCCCTACTCCTGGGCTCATTCTAGCACCCCTTCCCCCACCTCACCCCCACCCCCAGCATGTGAGTTTATGTGGGGGCAGAGCCCCCACAATATTTCCATTGTGAGGGCGTTTGCTCAATCTACCCGCTGGGTCTGCCACCCCTGGCCTAGTACATATTTGCCAGCAAGTTTCCCAGGGAAAGGTTTAATAAGCTGGCAGCACAGTAGCTCAGCTCTTTAGAAGGGCACATTGTACATTCTGCTCCGGCTGTACGTGACCTACTGAAGTTCAGGTTCAGTTCCCAGCAGGACCTGTTGTACAGAGAATTCCAACCAGAGTAATTACTGGACAATTTACTAGTGAACTTCATGGCACATGCAGCTAGAACAATAGGTGGTATTCCCAGAACTGCACTGCTGAGGAAACCTCACACAGCAGCTGTAAATCTTTGGCTATGGCCCCGGGTTTCACAGACTCAGAACAATGCAGTGATGGGAAATGAATATATTGCTGCATCCATCGGCTTTGCTTTTCGCCCACTGCCAGCAGGCTTCAGATGGTGTGCAAGTCTCATTCATTCCCACTTTACAGATGGAGAAACTGAGGCACCGAGCAGTTAAGAGTCTGACTTTCAGAAGCCTTGAGCACCCTGCTCCTCCAGCTGAAGTCAGTGGGAGCAGTGGGTGCTTGACATCTTTACAATCAAGGCATATGTGACGTGTTCAAAGTGGTGCAGCAAGTCAACAGCAGAGCTGGGAAGGGAACCCAGGTATCCTGCCTCCCAGTCCCTCCGTGTTCAGCAAGGCACACGCTTAACTGCAGCGATGAATTGGAGGACTGGTGCATAGTTCTCTTGGCCTGGTGATAGTGTAGCTTTGTTCTGTACTGTGCAGTTAGGGAAGGGGTAAAAACCCATGGGGAAGAAAGAAGTTGCAATGGGAAATTAAGCAGTAACTCCCTTCTTGTGCCCTATAGATTCAGAAGGTGTGCAGAGAGATCATTCGCATGGCAAATGTGTGGAGGGGGAACACATTTTGATTAAAAATGAACCACCAAAGGTAATTCCATATTATATCCCCAGGGGCCTTGGTTTCCTTCTGCCTTGGAATGTTGTGAATGTTTTAAACTGCAGTGGAAATCTCCCCTCGAACAATCACTTCTGTGCAGTTTTTAATTTCCTTCATACTGTGCATCCAATCCTTTGAGGGTAAAGGTGTAACATGGCTCCAGACGGTGGCGATTTAATATAGCTGAGATAGATGGAATCCCCCAGAAGGGAAGGTCACTGGGCGTTCTGGATAATGTCTTTAAGGACAATTGAAAGAGCAGATCTAGGTGCTCAGAGCATGACAATTCCCCCCGCCCTTTTAGTCATTTCTCTACCAGCTGTAAAGTCACTGTGTAGTATGAGAAGGGTGCACAATTGGTCCGTAGGGCAGTAAAATGACCTGGGCATTGGTTAAACACCCATTCTTTGCTGGATCTTGGCAAACCCTGTTGTGCGCTGCCTGTAACCGTTCCGCTTAAGCCACTGGAATGTGAGGATATTACATTCTACAGCAGAGGAGGTGCAATTTACCAGGCCGTACCTGGAACATTCAGTGATTTACCTGCACTCACAGTTGGAAATCATTGTTAAATCAACAGCTGCCTGCTGTTACTACAGGGTCTAATGGTGGGAGAGGAGGAGAAGGAGACACAGTGCTAATCTCAGATCCCACCATGTCAGCCAAGGCTGACGTCTTAAGAAAGACGTGCATGACGGGAATATTCAGCAGCAGGACTGGTGAATTCTGCCAGGGCACACATAGGGCTCGGTAATGACTCCATGCCTGCATGAGTATAGACTCAGTTAAGCCACAGAGCTGTGTGCGGGGAGAATAAAAACCAGCATCTTTGACTTGAAAAATCACATGGAGCCTCCCTTAGAGCAGCCGTATTAAGTTTTAGATGCTCCTTTGCAGGCCTCTCCTTGTGAAAGTTGCAATAGACTCCATTAGAATTCTCCATCTCCTTGCTTGCGCTTTGATCAGTACCAGTAAGCTCGTCCCAGTTACAGCAGTCTGGTAGACCTGTTGTTCTGTTCCAAAACCTAGATGTCAATTGGAACCAGTGGGAACTAGCTGGAAGCTTTCAGCTGGGGCTTCCATGAGAGACCTCAGCCATTAGGAGGTCTCATAACTGAAACCATTTACATGGGCTTGATATTCTGTGGGATAGAAGACCAGAACTAGCACAATACATCACAGCCAGCACATTACAGCATTCAGCAGCAATAAAATAATACATTCAAATATATTGCACTGTGTGCATGTAAATGCAAATAAACAATAGCCCACAGGGCCTGGGCAAGCTTGTGATCCTGATGTGGAATTTGTGAAATCAGCCATGGTGCCAGCACATCTGAGCAAAACTAGAACAAGTCAAGAGAGATGCAACAATTTGTGCCTGGATTGGCAGCTATGCGATAACCCCATTTTGCACTGCTCATGTTAGGGGGAGGAAAGGCAGGTGTGAACGGTGTATGTCATCTTTTCTCCTCGTGTAAATATCTAGTATAGAGAACGAATACAAGCGCTAACTCCACATCAGCAGCGGTTTCAAGTTGTCCATAGGATATTCCGGATTGCTTAGTGCAGCGTGCTGAGCATTGCATGGACCAGGTTTATATCCTAAATGAATCATGCAAATGGCTTTCCCTTTTGCTAGGACTAGTCTTCCTCCACCTTCCTTAATGCAGTCATGGCAGGTCTTTGCTTTGCTGTCATTTGATATATGCTGACGTTTATGGCAGCTACAGTCTGTTTTTACAAGGTGCTAACATGTTTGTATGTTTAATGTTGAAGGATTACAGTCTTCCTTTTTCTGATACTACCCCAAGAATAAGGGAAAAGACTCTCCATGTAATACATGCAGTACAAGTCCCCCAAAAGATGGTAGCTGGAAATTTGTGTGAATTAATACCTATGAGTGTCCACGTGGATTTAAAAGGAAAAGGAAAAACTCCACTGAAATCAGATGGATAAATGACATTTTATAGAGATCCCACTTTATGCTACAGCATTTTATATTTAAAGTGCAATGCTAGTGAATGACAAGCTATTATTATTATTAATATTCCACTAGTATTTAGAAACCCAACTAACATCAGGCCTCATTGTGCTAGGCATTGTACAGACGCATAGTAAGAGACAGTCCCTGCCCCAAAGAGCTTACAGTCCATTTAATAAGTCAGAGAAAGGAGATATTAATATCCCCATTTGACTGATTGGGAACTGAGGCCCAGAGAGGGGAAGTGACAAGTGCAGAATCCCACAGGAAGTCTGCGGCACAGTCGGAACTGGCTCTAGGCACCAGCAAAGCAAGCACGTGCATGGGGCGGCACATTTCCAGGGGAAGCATTCTGGCCATCCTTTTTTTTCGGGGCAGTTGCGCTCTTGGAGCAGCGCCACTTAGATGGGACGAGGGTGCCGTGCCCCCGGTCACAGCGGGAAGGGGAAGCCCCAGCCCTGGGATCCTGAACTGCCAGGGCCCAGCCGCTACTTGGGGAGGAGAGGGCGAGTCCTGCCGGGGAACCGGGGCTGCACCGCTTCATCTGCGCACTGGCTGCTGCGTTGCCTTGTGCCACCCCTTATATCGGGTCTTCTCTGCGCAGCCAGGCGGGGGAGGGGGTAAAGCCCCTGCAGGCACTGGGAGAAGGTGACATCAGTCCCTCCGCTTCCAGTGCCCGCCTGCGAGCCCCAGCCCCACCTGAGCTTGGGGGGGCAAAAAATCTAGAGCTGGCCCTGGGCAGAGTAAGGACTTGAACTCACATCTTCTAAGCACAGATGGGTGAAATTTTTTAGCTAAATTTTTTTTCAGTTAAAAATTCTGATTTGACGACATCAAACTGTTTCTAGTTGAACCAAGTTAGTATTTAGAAATTTCCTTCAATTTTATTTTAAAAATAAGGTACAAAACCAGCTCAAATCTGAAACAAACCATTTCATTTTAGGTCGAACAAAATGCTTTATTTGACCCACAGCCATTTTATTTTTGATTGGCTGAAAATTTTTAAAAAAAGGGGGGGGGTTGGGGTCAACCCCCAATGATTTCTTTTTTTAACTTTTCGGAATTGCCAGCAACCCCAAAAATTGCTTAGCTGTACTCCCAAGTCCCATTCCAATCCATGACCAGCAAGAACCTCCTTCCCCAACAAAGCAGAGATGTGCAGTTCAAGGAAGCTTTCAGATGTTTGGACGTTACTTTGAACCTGCTTCTGAAAAAAAAAAAAAAAGGGTTGGCTTCTTAAGAATAGGGCTTGGAGGGAGAATCCTGATGCAAAACATCCTGCTTCCCGGGACATTTGGGATCATGGCCGGAGTCAGCAAAGGAAAGATGCAGCTCCAAAAACACCCCAAGCCTGGCTTGTTGCTTCAGCCACGTCACCCTCCTCTTTACATCCCTCCTCCAGATCCCCTTCTCCAGCATATCAAACACAAACAGGCTTGTCTTTGCTTTCAAGGCCCTTCACAGCCTATCCCCACCATACTTATCTGATACGCTATTGAGCCCCTGACCCCTACCTTTGCTTTGTTAATGGTGACAGTCTTAATTGTCCATGGATCAAATTTTCCAACATTTCTGCATTTCCTCCCGTGCATAGGAGGAGCACCCTGTAAAAATTCTACCTCACCATCCTTCTTAAAGTTCTCCTCTGCTGTGATGCCTAGAAAACGCTTGTCAGCTGGTGTGCTGGGCCCCTCTCACTGTTCTCTTGCGCTCTCCTGCTGTCTGCTGTATCCATCTGTTGTTCTTGTGTCTAAGCTGCTTGGGGCAGGGCCCATCGCTTTGTGCTGGGTTTGTACAGCGCCTAGCACAACGGGGCTGGGGCTGCGAGGCACTATCACAGTGCAAATCACTGAGGATAATGAAAATTTTTTTAGCCCCCTACAAAGGGCTTTGGGAAGTGTTTGTGTAACGCCGACAGACCCCGGTCGTTGTTGGGCAGGATCGAACCTGGGAGCTCTGGAGCTTAGTGCAGGAGCCTCTACCACATGAGCTAAAAGCCAACAAGCTGTTAGCTATGGTTGTAGAGCAGACTCATTTTATTTCTCTCTTTAAGCGGTCTCAGTGCCATGAGATGGGACAGAACACCACACCCAGAAGGTGTGTGGGTTACATTTGGAATAGTCCTCGCTACTTCTGAATTGGCTTTTGCTGTCCTCAGGGCGAACCCCTCTGGCCCCAGGACTCTGCTTATCTTTAAAAGAGGTTGCTCCAGTCATTTGCCAGCAAGGAGCGCAGTTGTTTTGCTTTGACTAAGGCCAATTTGTTTGTTTTTTCTCCTTCTCATGGCTACTTGCCAGGGAAGCAGGCAAAGGTTAGTACAGCAGGAAGCATCCGGCTGGTGCGCGGCACTTGATGCCTTCCCAACTGCTGCCCATCAGGATGATGGATTGCCTGGGGGCCCGTGAGCCAATTCAGTTCATTCCAGTACACGATGCAATCTGCTGGGGGGGCAGGACTAATTGAAAGAGAGTCTCAGTGAAGGACAGCAGCAGCCACATCCGACTGCAAGCACATAAAGCCAGATGGAGAGCTTCAGAAGGGGCTTTCCTGGCAGGGCAGTGTTGTGTTGCGTTATCCGAAGGCAGCTTGTTCTGTGCAATATAGGGGTGGTTATCACCACGCAGTGATTTAGGAGGATTCTGCTCTTCTCCCCTTTGGGAAGCAGCAGTTTCCGCTCTCCTGCTATTAAACGCTAATTCATTTTGCATTAGCAGCTGGGTTGTAAAAATAAGGGAAGACAGAGTCGCAGCTCACAACATCAGGCCATTTAAAATGTACAGACTGTGCTGACTTTACACTCTCTCCAGTGTCCTAATCAGGTACAGAGCCTTGGAAATATAAAGCATATATAAGTGCTAAGTGTTGGTACTGGGGTGTTATTGTAATGGCCTGGCGAAAGAGAGAGAGAGAGAGCATGTGTTCATGCGCTGTGCTTTTGGACTCAAGCTCTATCCTCCCTATACCAAATTTCCAGTGGCCATGGTGCTCACTATTATAATATGGATAGGTTCAGCAGCAGGCAAAGGGCTTTTTATTAAATTGCCTGCACTACGAGCAAAAGCTCCAGCAATCTGTGGCCATCCCAGAAGGCTGATTCTCCTAGCAATACTGACTGGGGTTTGCCAGAGCCATTCTGATCATGGGCCAGATCCTGGTTCACGCAAAGGCATCTTTGGGCACCTCTTGTCAGAGACCGGGATGTGTGCTTCCATGCCTAGTGGTTAGAGCAGGAGTCAGTAGCCGGGAATGGGAACCCAAGCTCGGAGGTCAGAGCCAAGGGTCCGAAGTCAGCAAGCGGAGCGAAGGTCAGAACCGGGTTACCTGGAGCAAGGCAAGGAGAGACCAGGCTGGGTCGAAGGCTAGAGCAGGAGCTGTCACAGTCATGGGCAAATGCTATAAGCAGCCACTAAACTGCTGCTGCTGGGCTTAAGAGCTGGTCTGCTGTCTCTTCCTGCCAGGCAGGCAGCCTGCTACAGGCCAGCTGCACTCCTCAGGCTGCCTGGAGACTGGTTCTGCTGCAGGCCCTGATCCCTGACACCTCTGTTGTCTCCCTGCCACTGAGTAGTGCTGGGATCTGGGATAGACAGAACCGGAGCCATGTGCATTGTTTGCAGCAGAACCCAGTGCAAGGCTCCTCACTTGCCTTTGGGGTTTGCTATGAACTCAGGACAGCCACACCTAAAAGTGCATTTGTCCCCTGCTTGCAGGTCTGGTTCATGGTTTCTTGAAATAATCAGATTTCTCGTTTCAATTAAGAACAGCTGCAAATTAAGCAGTTTTGGCAGAGCTTTGTTCTAAAGCTTGGGGGTTCATTCAACGCCAAAATTCAGAGTGATTGTGAGACTTGGATTAGAAACACAGGACTGGAAGGCACTTTCTAGGTCATTGAGTGCCGTGCACCGCTGTCACAGGCAACCCCCTC
The DNA here is from genome assembly GCF_965140235.1 of Caretta caretta. Lineage (NCBI taxonomy): Eukaryota > Metazoa > Chordata > Testudines > Cheloniidae > Caretta > Caretta caretta. The sequence continues at coordinate 59,086,161 of NC_134212.1, read as the reverse complement.
ATATTATCCCACTCATAACTTTATCAAGCTCCATCTTGAAACTGGACACGAAGTTGGCTGGAAACCCTGCTAAGCCAGCTGGTTTAGAATCCCTTATTTAGAACCTTGGTTGCATCTCCCATCTGAAGGACAGTGCCTGTCACAGCACAGCACCCCTTACCATCACACAGGGGTATCCCCTACCTAGCTGAGTGACCAACCTCACTTTGCAGGGAACCTAGGTCTCCCACGGAGGTTCCCCATCCTGGCCTGGTCCTCATATAGAACAGCGAAAGGTGTTGGGCCTGTAGGTCTCTTAAGCAGCTTAGCTAATGCTATTGCTCTCATACAAAGTGCCCGCGGGGCTCACAGTGTGCATAAGCTCTGCCATCCTATTAGTATTCCACTCTGAAGGAAGAAGTCTAGATTAACTGCTATATTAAATGTTTAGGCACTAAATAATATAGCTGGGGAGAAATACACTGGATAGTTGTCTGTGCTATTTGTTACCTTTGTTCATTTGATTATTAAACATTGACAGGAAAGAATTACAGTGAAAACTCCATATCAAGGTAATAGGCCTCATTCACATCCTGTTACTGAGATTCATGTCAGAAGCACCTCTTAAGGAGTTAGATGTTCTAATAAGCCATGTTTTATAGAAAATGGGCTCCCCTAGCCTGAAGCCTATAAACTGCTAGATAGTGGGCAGTAAAACCAATTGCTCTAAGTAGACATAAAACTCTGTAACATTGTTCTCAAGCATCTCAGTGTGATGCACTGAGAATGCTATGGTAATCTGAAACTAAAGCGCAGTCATTCCTTCCATACCAGTCTCTTGGCTTGTAAAATGACAGCAGAGCCAGCTCCAGTGAAAAGCCAACATGGCAGGGACAGCATTGCCAATGTTTCCAAATTTGGATAACTCACATTAGGCATCCAAGTCCAGGTGGCACCTAAATAAGAGGCCTAATTTTCAGAGCCGCTGAAAATCAGGGCAGTTATTTGGTTGCTTAAATGTGAATTTAGGTGCCTATTTCTAGGTGCCCAGGTTTGAAGATGTTTGCCATATTGTTTGGGCCATCACCCTCCCTTCTGGTGTTATCTTGTTTTGCTTCTTTTAGATCATAAAAGGGTGCTGTGGACATTGTCATGCATGTCTATGGAACTGCATAAATACTAATAACAATAATGGTTGTGACCTAATCGTATCAAAAACACGGACGATCTCCTATCAGCATTTAAATGGAATTGTTTCCCATATCCCTTAGGCATCAAAGTGCAAGGAATTGTAAAGCAGCAAAGGTTTTCGCATGCATGAGGGTTACTGTGCGTACTCATGTGCAAGTGAGCCATAGATGCTTTAGGACGGAGAGTGAAGCTCTCAGAAATAGGGTTAAGCCGGTTGCTGACCTCTCGGATTGCCCCCAGGCCAGAATGCAAGGAGACTGGGTTTAACCACTAGAGCAGAAGTCATTTGTCAGGATCAGTCTGGGGTATTCCACAAGCAATTTATTCTTGTTCTGTTTTTTTGCCATCCAACTAGCTGGCCTTATGGGGTACCTGTATCTCTCTCTTCCTACCCATCTCACACACCAGATGGTTTGTCAGATTTACTATAAAGGGAATTTCAATACCACATGGGGCACTCCCAGAAATTTTCCACATGGTATGCACTATCAATCCATGTGGAGCCATCTCTGCCGCAACCTTTGGTCCCAGCACCTTGCCAGCCTAATCCACGCTCAGCCACTGCCTTCCAGCCCGGTCCGCCCAGGTGCACTGTCACTCCCCATTCCAGAGAGGGGACATGGGCTGCTGGAAGTGGGGCAAAGCTGGGTAGGCTCCTGTGGGGGAGTCTTGGTGCAGGAGCCGGCCCCACAGCAGTGGTGAGGAGAAGCAGTGCTGCCCACTGCTTACTTGTGTTGGGCCCTGCCACCCCTCCATCGCGATGGGGGGACAGTGGGGCCAAAATTGAGTGAGTGGTGTTGCGACCTGGTGCCCAGGGGTTGCAGCACTGCTCAGGTTTGGCCCTGCAGCTCCCGCATACCAGGTCGCAATGCCACTCATGCTGGAATGGCTCCAGAGCCATTGAGACCCCCATGTACCAGGTCACAATGCCACTCACTCAGTTTTGGCCCCGCCATTCCCCCATCACGACAGGGGCCAGGGGGCCCAAACCTGAGTAGGTACCAGGGTGGCCAGTGCTGGTACTCCTCACCACTGCCAATGGAACATAACATGTGTACACTGCCCATGGAACATAACATGTGGGTGCCAAGTTCTGCTGCTCCATTTGAAACATCCCCAGGGTGTCCGCTCAGACAAAAAACGTAATTCCAGTGCCCACTATCCAAACACTCCAGCTAGTCTAGTATCTGCCCCTTTGCTTGAATCCACTGGGAGACTGTCCTAGCATAGGTGGAATACACCACTTCAAAGGTCCAGGTTAAACCTGGAGAAATGTTCCCTCTAACTTTGCACACATTTCCATGCAGAAATGCCACTGCTGCTGTCCCAGCGAATGAAAATCTCATAGAAATATAGATGGGAGGGACTAAATCAATCACATCTAAACCACCCATTGCTGGAGACCAGTGCATGATTGTCCCCAGTGGTATATTTTCCTGGGCTTTGTCCTGTTGTTTAATCATCTTGAGCCATTTTCCTTGGAGCTTATTCCCCAGCCTGTGAGAGTCCACTGTCAGAAGGCTTTCCTATTATTCAGCCTACACATCCTTTTCAGAGTTTCATTTGATAGTTTCCTAGTTTCCATATTACCTGTCCTCAGTTCCACCCCAGTACTCCTAGTTGCTCTCCCTTGTACTGTCCCCTTTCTCCTTGAAGTTTACACCTTTCAGAGAGAGTAGGTTTTAAGACCAGAAGGATCCATTATGATCATCTAGTCTGGCCTCCGCATACTACAGGCCACAGAACCTCACCAATGATTCCTCCATCCGTTCGTGGTGGACCTAGACCGGTTTTTAGAAAGGCATCTCATGTTGATGCCAAGACTCCAAGTGACACAGAACCCACCATGTCCCTTGGTAAGCTGCTGCAGTGTTTAATCATCTGCTGTGCTACGGACCTGGGCCTTATTTTCAGTTCAAATTTGCCTAATTAGTAGATAGATATCTGTAGACTGTTATCATGCGCCTCCTTCATTGCAGCTACACCTAGCAGTATTACGTATTTTCTGTATTGCGGTAGCAGCTAGGAGCCCCGCTTATGGCCCAGGACCCCATTGTGCTAGGTGCTGTACAGACATAGAACAAAGAGGCAGTCCTTGTCCCAAGGAGCTGACAGTCTAAATTTAGTTCTTTTGGACTTTCCCTGTCAGGCAGGTCTGTGCGGTCTCTCAGCCATTTTTGTTGCCCTTTTCCATTTTCCCTCCAGTGTCTTTCTATCTTGTTGGTATTGGTGATGCCTTGGGCTGAACATGTTGTTCTATGTATATAAAGAGAATGCGCAGCTCCCGTGCAAACACTTATCTCGCTGCTATTTACAGTAAGCAACTTGGGGGAGGGATTGTGTTGATCTAGCTTCTAGCCCAAATTAGTGCTGCTAAGGTACTGTACCATTTTATGCACTTGTATCTAAAATAGACACTACATTTGAATTCCATATGCTGCCTATTTTAGCCCTTTAAATAATGGGACGTTGCTGCTTAAAGGTGCCAGGTTGACAGCTCTGGAATACAGAAGTCCTCTATTTAGCTGCAGATCAGGTACAGCACAGCATGTATTAACCCAGGAATGTGCCTCAACTAACGCCAGGAGATGTTTACCTGCAGAGAAGATAGGATCATTTAGAGTAGTGGACCAATATTTTTAGGAATGAAGCAAATAGGTTTTCTTGCCACAAGGGGGAGCACCGCAGCAAGGCTTCACAGAGACTTCAAGCGGGAGAGAGCCTCATGGTTTGGATTATTGAGAGGGTAGCATTCTTCTACATACCGGAGTCCCCAGGAAGGGGAATTGTGCCCCTCCAGTTATTCTGCCCCCACTTATTGTGACACATAGGCGATGAAGATGAGAAAGCCCTGCTGGGTCACACCTAGCCAACCATTAGCCCCCCCTCCTGCGTTTTTCTGATATCTTTTAAAGGACACAGTTGATGGGTTCTCTATCAGCGATACACATAATTAAGGATTTATGAAACCAATATCACAAGGCTGCCTATTCAGTGAGATAGCCCAGCCACCCGTGTGCTGGGGAAGCCCAGGGTAGAAATAATTTCATTGATGAGATTTTAGTATTGCTTAGGCCTGCTCTACATTCCATCCGTTTAACTAAAACATTATAAAAATCAATTTTGTTAATTCGACACCAGATCAAGCCATACCAATATAAATGCTTTAATCTCACTATAACTGTGGCCTCGTTAAGGGACTGGCACCATTTTAACTGGATTCCTTTTCGAGTATATTTAGTTAAATCAGTGCAAAAAACTGAGTGTCGACAAGGTCTTTATGCTAAGTGATCAGATTGTGCACCGAGAGCAAGTTTGCCTCTACATTTAACAATTTTCCTGTTGCTTGACTCTTCAGTTTAACATTAACAATGAGGAGTCCTTGTGGCACCTTAGAGACTAGCAAATTTATTTGGGCATAAGCTTTCGTGGGCTAAAACCCACTCCATCAGATGCATGGAGTGAAAAATACAGTAAGCAGGTATAAATATACAGCACATGAAAAGAAGGGAGTTGCCTTACCAAGTGCGGGGGTCAGTGCTAACGAGGCCAATTCAATCAGGGTGGATGGGGCCCATTCCCAACAGTTGACAAGAAGGTGTGAGTATCAACAGAGGGGAAATTATTTTTTGTAGTGACCCAGCCACTCCCAGTCTTTAGTCTTTAGATGTCTTTAGATGGCGTCAAGTTTTCAAATTAATTTCAGTTCTGCAGTTTCTCCTTGAAGTCTGTTTCTGAAGTTTTTTTGTTGAAGAATGGCCACTTTTAAGTCTGTTATTGAGTGTCCAGGGAGACTGAAGTGCTCTTCTACTGGTTTTTGAATGTTACAATTCTTGATGTCTGATTTGTGTCCATTTATTCTTTTGCATAGAGACTGTCCGGTTTGGCCAATGTACATGGCAGAGGGGCATTGCTGGCACATGATGACATATATCACATTGGTAGATGTGCAGGTGAACGAGCCCCTGATGGTGTGGCTGATGTGGTTAGGTCCTATGATGGTGTCCCTTGAATAGATATGCGGACAGAGTTGGCAATGGGGTTTGTTGCAGGAATTGGTTCCTGGGTTAGTGTTTCTGTTGTGTGGTGTGTAGTTACTGGTGAGTATTTGCTTCAGGTTGGGGAGCTGTCGGTAAGCGAGGACTGGCTTGTTTCCCAAGGTCTGTGCAAGTGATGGGTCGTCCTTCAGGATAGGTTGTAGATCCTTGATGAAGTGCTGGAGAGGTTTTAGTTGGGGGCTGTAGGTGATGGCTAGTGGCATTCTGTTACTTTCTTTGTTGGGCCTGTCCTCTAGTAGGTAACTTCTGGTTACCCTTCTGGCTTTGCCACAAGGACTCTTCGTTATTTTTGCTGATACAGACTTATGCCCACGAAAGCTTATGCCCAAATAAATTTGTTAGTCTCTAAGGTGCCATAAAGACTCCTTGTTGTTTTTGCTGAACAGACTAACATGGCTACCCCTCTGAAACCTATCACCAATTTAACATTTCAGCTAACAGTTCTGTGTGTAATGAGGCAACAATTAACCTCCTCTTTGTTCAATGATAGCTGAAACAATGGAAAACCACCACCCAAGGGCTAGACAGCATTGAAACCTAGGCAGTGTCTTGCCATGCAGCCAGAGGGGTTCCCCACAGGTCTGATAATAAACACAGGGACATGGGATTGATCTGAGTGCAGCTGTGTGTGTGTGAGCAAGCGAGCGAGAAGAGACAGCTTGGAACCACAGAGTGTGACCCTGAGAAAAAGTTAAGAGAGAGAAGATTTGGGCAGAGTGCCAGCTGAATGAGGCTTGGAGCTATAAGCAAAGAAACTGTGTCCTGTTTGATTCCTGCTTTATTCAAGGAAAACAGGCATTTGATGCAATCCTATTTACAAAGAAATACCTGATCTATCAATTTCTCCTCTTCACACAAACAATTCTAAAGACCGTGAAATTGGCTAACTGCACAGGCCAAAAGTGGTAACTCTATGAAAGTATCCAGTTTTGTTTTGTTTTGTTTTTTTGACAACCTGTGTTGTAGTCTAAAAGTGTAGTCATTTATTATTAGTGTGTAACAAGCAAACTCACAGAAATTAGCAATACATAGTACTTAAGACAATCTAACACGTGTGAAGTGTAGAAGCTTGGAGGAATTGCATTGATATATGTAGTGGAACGGTAGCCTTCACTAAAGAGGTAATAGATCTAGTGGGTAGGGCACTGGATTGGGAGTCAGATGATGTTGGTTCTAGTCCCAGCTCTCCCACTGGCTGGGGTGAATCACTCCCTCTTTTTGAGCTTGTTCCGCCTCACAAATCTAGTCTGTGTATATAAGTAGGGCTGATCAGGAATTTTTTCAGCAAAAAATGCTGATTGGTCAATGTGATGGGGCATCTGCCCCACACTGGTGGAGAAAGGGTTAAAAGCAGCCCTGGGGAGGCTGCACAGCAGACAGCCAATCAGTGAGGGGCTGCAAGGAGCAGCCAGTCAGGGTAGAGCAGGCCGATATATAAAGAAAGCTGCAGGGCAGAAGAGTCAGTTTCCTCTTGGGAGCCAAGGGAGAAAGGATTGGGACCCTGAAGGGCTAAGGGCACCGGGGGCAAATCAAATCAAATCAAATCAAAGGAAGCCTCAGCCTGGATACAGGGGCAGAGGAGGTTCTAAGGCTACGGGGAGGTGGCCCAGGGAAATGGATGGTGGGGGTTGAAGGAGATGCAGCATGTGGCTGCTGCCTAGAGGGTCCCTGGGTTAGGACCCAGTGTGGTGGGCAGGCCTGGGTTTTCTCCCTCACCCCTATTTGTCGCTTAGTGGAGTGGCCAGTGACGGGCTGCAGTTTGCCCCTGAGGCAAGTGGCTAGAACCTTTGGCTGCAGTTGGCCACAGAGGCGAGTGGCTGGATAGAGGACTGCTGCTCCCCTGGAATAGGGGGGAGAATGGAATGGGGCACAGCTGGAGGTCTGTGACCTGAAGAGGAAGCCACGATCCTTGAGGCGACGCGGGTCTGGAGCAGAAGTAACAGCAGGCGAGACACCACCAGAGGAGAGTGCCCTGCGAAAAGACGAGTTAATTCCCAGAAAAACCAGCAGGAGGAGCCTCCGTGGTGAGGCAGAACCGTTACAGTCAAAACCAGAACTGTTCATGAAATAGGAGCCGTTTTGATGAAACTCCCAACTTTAAAAATGTTTTGAATAAAAATTTCTGAAGTTGTCGAAATGCCCTGTGGTGTCGTAGCTGTGTTGGTCCCAGGATATTAGAGAGACAATGTGGGTTACCTTCAAAGCTCTGTGTAAGCTCAAAAGCTTGTCTCTCTCACCAACAGAAGTTGGTCCAGTAACAGATATCACCTCCCTCACCTTGTCTCTCTAACATCTAAAGAAAATGTTTCCAAATATATGAAATGTGTTGACTGACCTGAATTGAAAACTTTTTTGGCTTGTATAAACTTTTGAGATTTTCATCTGTTGTCCCAATTTGGGGAAAAAAATTGATATCTAGAAAATGCTCACGGCACGGAAAACAGATTCCCATGGCACGGAAAACTGGAAGCTCATCAGGGCAGGGCCTGGCTCTTGTTCTGGGCTAAGAACTGTCCACACATACATTTTTAACAGTGAGAGTAATTAAGCATTGGAACAATTTGTCAAGGATCGTGGTAGAGTCTCCATCACTGACCATTTTAAAATCTAGATTGGATGTTTTCTCACAAATCTGCTCTAGGAATTATTGGGGGGAAGTTCCATGGCCTGTGCTATACAGCAGGTCAGACTTGATCATTACACTGGTCCCTTCTGGCCTTGAAATTGATTGAATCTGTGGGGGGAAAAAACCTATCCTGGCATGTATGTTTGTTTGTTACCTCTTGTCCTTTACACCACCCCGGCTGTGCGTTTGTCTCAACTGCTTGTTACGTCTGCGGGCCCTGTGAGCCAGGGGCTGTCAGTTATATGCTTGTAGAGCACAGTGAGGTCCTATTTCTAGCTGAGGTCTCTTGGGTACCACTGTAATATAAATATTAACTCTTTCCTTGGCTCCATTATGCTCAGCAGTGACTCAATAATGCATCTTCCTGGGAATTCACGGTGCTTCCATAACCCTTGGCACGTGGAAATACCCAGACATTTTTCAGGTCAGCTTATGGGAAAATTCGCTTTTCCAATCATTTGTGCTTTGCCCGGTAAGAAACTTATGGGAAAGTTTCAAATCACTGCCCCCATTTACAAGGCAGCAGAGCAGGGCAGTGAAAGGGTTGTAACGTGGGCTGCCCTGGGACCCCATCAGCAATTCCAGCTGTGTCTGTGTCTGGGTCTGTCTGAGACCCCCAAAGCCCCAGGCACCAGCTTCTCTTGTCCATCATTGTTTTCCCAGCTGTGGGAATGCTTAAAAATATGGCAAACCAGGGGGAAATTTTTTTTTTAAAAAGGATCTACAGTTTTCAAATCCTCTTTGGCTGGAGTCCCGAGCCTTTGCTGTGGGCAGTAACTCAGGGCTGTACACGGCATAGGAAATATATATGCTGAAAAAGGAGGGGATTTATTTTTAAAGAATGTTTAATTCTGGGAGTTTCTTTCTCACAGCTCCACGTTCCCTTTGGCATCCCGAAGCCGACGCTGCCCTTTCTCCCTAGCCTGGCCCAGGACGCGCCTGGCTCATTCATTCCACTGGGCTATTATTAATAGAGATCTTTCCCTTGTTTATTTTCATTCTTTTTCTCTCAGCTGTGCACCAATCTGCTTTCAGTGTTCAGGGAGCTCCAGGCGGAGGACAGAGAGTCTAGTGGCTGGAGCGCAGGCCTGGGAATAGACATCCCTCCGCTCCCAAGCACTGATCCCAAAGCTAACACCATCTTGCTCAGGGGCTATTTGCTACTCACACCAATGTTTGCAAAAGTAGCTAGTAATTTTGGGAGCCCAGCGTGAGCCCCCTTGGTCCTGCTTTTCAGTGGTGCTGAGCCCTCACAGCTGCCATTGACTTCAGTGGCTGCAGAGCACTAGGCCCCCCGCCTGTGCAGGTGCCCCCTCAGAACAAGCATTCCCCAGAGAGAGACCTGCTCCAAAGGCTGCCCTCCATGTAGCTCCCCCACCTCCTGCTGCCAGGCCACCTTCCCACCCTCCCCTCCACTGCAAAGGGGACAAGCAGAAAGAGAAGGGAGAAAGAGGTAAAAGGAGGGAAAGGAAGAGAAGAGGGAGCAGTGCAGAGTAAGTGGCAAGGAATGTGAGGGAGGGAATGAAAGAGGGAAGGTACAGAGTCAGAGGAGGCAGGAAGGGAAGGGGAAAACCCGAGAGGGTGCTTTATTCAGCTTCATCCCCTCTGGAAAAGCAGGTCCAAAGTCCCAAAGCCACTGACCACATTTGGAAATGTTGGCTGCCACCTCCTTCTGCCCTGTTTCCCCCATCTGGGTGTGTAGCACATCTAGCGCAGCGGGACCTGAGCCGTGACTGGGGCCCAGAGGTGCTACTGCCATACACGTGATACGATTACTGTAACAGGGGCGCTCACCACCCCTGAGGGCTGAAGCTCCTGATTGCAGAATTAGCCCCAGCTGGCAGAGATCAAGGTAATTCCCTAGAAAGGGCAGTGGGTGGCTGCAGTGAAGGGGAAAGTGCTGGGAACTGCAGGAAGTAAAAAAGGCTCCTGCAGGCGAGACCCTGATACTAGGTGGGGCTAGAAATCCAAAGCTTCATCCAGGGAGGGCCTGCGTGTGGTTGCCAAAGCAGGAAAGGGCCTGGTGGGGAGTAGGGTGAACTGGAGACTGTTGGGGCTGAGCAGGCTCCAGCAGAAAGGGCTGGGGTGTGGGCTTGCTCTTCAGAGGCTACAGACGGACAGGAAGAGCCTGTGGGGTAAAACTGATGACCTGGGGCTTGGGACTTTGATTTATGGGAATAAACCTGGATCCTGGAGAAGGGCTGGGGTGTGGGCAGGACAGGTCGGTGTCATGTTTGTTGAAGACGGCTTTGAGGAAGAAGTGGTTAGCAGGGGAGTGTGGAGACTCCCCCTGCCCATGAGAGGGCTCGCAGGAGGCAGCTGCCCACCTCCAGTGCCAATAAGTACCTGTTTCCCAAAGAGCGCTGCCAGTTGCTGTGTGTGTGAGGCGCATGGGAGAGGCTAGCAGTTCACGACCTCCAATGAATGCCTGCTCACAACTCTTATATCTGAATGTGGAGTGACATTGGCAGTATGTTCTCCTGTGGATCTGATACAAACACAAGGTGTTTCCCTCTGCATGGGCCAGATCCTCAGCAGGTGTAAATCAGCATAGTTCCCTTATGCTGATGGATGCCAGCTGTGGTGCTGGCTTTCTGGATCATTCAAATAGCTTGGTGTTAACCCTTAGTCTGGACCATTCCCGTGTGCTCTGCCTGCCAGATCAGGTTCTTCCTGTGTGTCTTCAGCAAATAAAGGGTTAACCAGCAGCTCATCTCTGGGTTACATGGGTTGCAGGTGGTTGTAGCTGTGATGCCCAGGGCTGAAAATGAAGCCCAGGCTTAATATAGCACTCTGGTGCCATGCCAGCTCTAGGCATGGGCTACCCTGCTGGCCCCTGTCTGTCTGCCTTGGCTGCACTAGGCACTGTTACTAGTGCAGCTCTACTCCATGGGGGCAGTCTCAGAGCAGCCCTGGCAGCCGGAGTTCTTACCGTCCTGGGGTATAGACCCGCCCTGAGTGTGCTGTGATGACAAAAGCCCCCTGGCGGGGCTGTACTGGGACTCCTGTTCTCACTAGTTGCACCAGCAGTGCAACTGCGAGAGATTGCCCAGGCAGGGGGGAAGCATGGCCTAGTGGATAGGGCATTGAGCTGGGACTTAGGACACCTGGGTTTAAACCCCAGCTCAGCCACAGACTGCCTTTGGGTATGTCTAGCTCAGCCATAGCTGGACCCAAGCTAGTTTTACTGTAGCTTAGCATAGCGGAAAACAGCAGGGAAGATGCAGTGGCATGGGCTTCAGTAGGGGGTATTTCAGTACCCAGGGTTCTAGGCAGGCTTGATCAGGCTGCTAACCCCTACTAGGGTCCCATGTCACTGTGTTTTCATGGCTATTTTAGCCATACTAGTTAGAATAAAGCCAGTGCAGGTTTGCTGACCCGAGCAATCACCCCTCTGATTGCAGCGTAGACATCATTTAATCTACCCTTTGCCTCAGGTCCCCACCTGCATCCTCCAACCTCACGGGGATGTTGGGCAGGGCGAGGTGTTAAAATCCACTACTGAATACACTACATCAACCAGGAGGGCCACATAAATATCTAGACAGATCAAAAACCAAGACTCATGCAGACGCAGCCCAAGGCCTGAATTAGAAGACAAAGAGCTTGAGCTGAATGATGTCTCAGTGGAGAAGCTCTGGTATTGGGAAGGTTAGTTTTGTTCATTGGGCCCTGTTGATTTGTTCAAAGCGCTGGAGTGTTGCTGTAATGAGATGGCGGTTGGCTATCATAGAAATGTGAGTGGGGAATGTGCATGAAGATGGACTAGTTTAATAAAGGCAGTCAAAAGGCGTACTTGCTCCAGCACTAATCACTGCAAATCCATCCAGAGAGGCCATGGAAATGAAGAACTGTCATTGCAGCATCCAGCCCCGGTTACCTGCAGGTGGGGAGTGAATAAGAGAGGTGGGGAAGGGGTAAGAGCCAGCCTGACAGGGGGCAGGGCTGGGTGAAGATGTGGGGGAGACAGGGGAGGAGGAACTAGAGTGAGAGACAAATCCTGGCTCTGCATCCACCTCCATACAGTTTTAGTGACTCCCTGGGTTACCTGAGCTGTTTGCCCAAAGTGTAACACCTCCAGCTACTGGTTGGACTGACCCCACTGGAGTAAAAGATCCACCAGGTATTGTTTAGTAAAACTAGGGAGCGTCCTTCAGAAGGGGTTTGTGGCCCCACTGAACTGTCCACCTGACCCCGCCTGTAGCCTGTTTCATGACAATGAGCACAATCATCAAAATGTAGCTTAATTACAGCGTAATTTCTTCATGTGTAGCCTAGGTGTAAGATGTTGATGAATTTTAAGTATATGGAAAGTTTGAAGAGTCTGTGTTGTGCTGTTAGCAAAAGCTTTCAGAGCTACAAGACTATCACACGATGGTGTGTTTCTTTAAGGGCCCAATTTTCAATTAATTTAAACTTTTAAAATAGTGAACAAATTTACTTGTAAATTCTCAGAGAATTAATTCTGTGCCCAACGAGTGGGTGCTGTACATCGGGGGCGGACTCGCTGCGTTTTCCATGCATAACAAAGAAGTCAAATCCCGGCTTTTAGTGCAACACTGCACTCGCCTTTAATTATGGCCTCACAACCGCACCACGCTAGTAATCTGTGTTCCTCCTTCTTCTGAAATCAAGCCCTCCATCGCTCAGCTCAATGGCGTTTCTCTGTTGGTCTGTAACTTGATCATTTTTGAAAATGGCTTAGGATCCGTTCCAGAACTCTCGGGAGTGTTCTAGGCACCAGTGGGCAGAACCCTGCTGATTTTTTGGTGCCATTTGGACCCTCATGGTTCAGATGCGAGTCAGTGATCTTGCAGGGATCCGTGGCAGGGGAGCAGAGTGACTCTGGAAACGGGGGAGATGCACTGACCTCAGGGTTAGGTTTAGTGGCCTCTCATCCAACTCTGGCCAGCCCTTGCCCCTACTCTGGTCAGCTAGATACCAGAGTATTTTCCTTTTCCAGTTTTCACCAAAATTGCTGAGGTTCTGATCAGGCAAAGACCTGGCTGGGTGTACAGCTCAGCCACGGAAGCAAAGAAGTATTTTTCTCTCTACTTGTCTGATGGTGTCCAAAACTCAAGGTAATATTCCAGTGCCATTTAGAACAGGAATGTTGCCTTCATGATCTGATGCCTTTGCATAAGCAGCCCAAATGGCAGTGGCTTTGCTGCTGTATCCGATCACATCGCACATTCATATCCAATTTGTTGTCCAACATCATCTCTCTGTGCTGGTACGCAGTGTAGCCGCTGTTTGTCGGCAGGGGAGAGCTAGCTCTCCTGCCGACAAAAGCTTCCACTCCGAATGAGCAGCGGTAGCATTGTTAGCACGTGTGCCTAAAAACCCAAGCCAGGAGCTAGGTCCCATGGTGCTAGGTGCTGTATATCACTGTAATGAGAGACAGTCCCTGGCCTGAAGAATTTGCAACCTAAACAGATAAGTCAGATGGAGGAGGAGGAGGTGGTGGTGGTAGTAGTGGTAGTATCCCTACTTTACCTATGGGAAACTGAGGCCCGGGGAGAGAAAGTGAAGCAGCCAGAAGACCATCATTCCTCTCTAGCCCTTGTGCGTTAGCCCATCGGGGGCAGATATCATTCGCCTTTTTTACAGTCCTTCTGACAGTTTTGAATCCCTGTGACAGTGTTAATATCCCAGGTGATTTGAGTTAATTTGGGGAGAGTTCAGGAGACACTGAATCTGGTGCTTTACTCAACTCCAAGCACGCTGCCTCTCCAGCATTTCCTTCCTTTGCTGAGTCCATAATCTCATTTTAAAAAACCAACAATCCAGTTTGTCTGGGATGATTAGTTCTTTACAAACCTGTGTTGTCTCTGTTGTTCATCATGTTTGTCATCTTGTTGCTTAGTGATTTGCCCTGGCCTGCCTAATATTTCTTATTTGGTTGGGGAGGAGTCAGACTTGGGGCAGTAGCTCCAGGATCATTCTTCTTTCCTTTTGTACTATACTTATAAAGTAAGGATAATACTAACCTAGAGCTTCATGTTTATCACTGTGCTTGATGAAATGTGACAGCGATTGGGAGAGGAGGGAGATGTAATCCAGATCCTACTGGTGAAGGACAGGCCCCAACCACATAAGATAAAGGAGAATCTTTATTTTGGTATTGGCCATGTAGGGTCTATGGCACACAGGAGAATTTTGTTGATTCCATCCTGTAGAGGGCAGTGATGTGTGTGTATACACACACACACATACATACACGCACACAGTCTCACTAGCAGCATTATTCATATTGAGGTAGCTCCTATAGGCCCAATCAGCTATCAACCCCAATGTGCCAAGTGCTGTACACGCAAATAACAAAAAGACAGTCCCTGCCCTAAAGTGCTTACCTGGAAGCACAAGAAAAGAGACAATACGTGGGGAGACAGATGGCAGGAGCACCAGATAACAGTGAGACAATTATGAGTACCACAGTAAGAGAATAATGGGAAATCCCCAAGGAGAAAAACCCAACGCTAACGTTTCATTTCTGTACAAAACAATGCCTTCACCTGCTGGTCTAGTTCAATGTCACGTGGCACTCTGATGTCACTATGCAGCCAGTGATGTCCATGGTGGGGATGTCCACAGTTTTCTCTCTCAGCTCTTCCAACTAGCACAGCAATCCCTACTGTCCTGCTGGGGTAGGGCTTTCAGGCTGGGCTTCTCCAAGAGAAGAGCTGCCTACTGGATGGCCAGGCACCAGAGTAATGTCATGGCTGTTCAGCACACTGATGTGCTGCCTGCAGGGTACAGTGACAGTAGCTGGAGACTAGTCACCTCCTGTGAATGACTGCCTACAAGCAGGTTCTCATTATTCCCACCTGATCAGCTCTGAACCAAACAGCTTCACAGCCAGTCCTGAGTCACCTTTGCGGGTTGCAGAGGGGGCCCATTCCAACACTGCTGGCATCCTGTTCCATCAGCAGATTGTTACCCACTGGTGTTTAGGGCTCCAAAATTTCTGCTGGTCTTCACTGTGTCTGCGACCCATGTGGGATGCAGAGGGACCAGAGTAATATCTGTGCCACATTCATGGCTGAACTATCAGTGCTCTGGATTCTGAACAATCTCCATACCCCAGGGTTTGCTCAAGGAATTTCTCTGACCTTTAGCCTTCACTCCCCAGTGTCCTGGGAGAGGGAAATCTCCATATCCCTCCTTTTCTCTTTCTTTATTCCTGTCTCTATTCACTGCCCCTTATCTCCCCCATCCTCATTTGTCCTTAGGAAAGTGAGATGTGAAATTTAGTGGTATTGCTTTAAATAGGTTGTGAGCCCTTTAGTGGCACTCACCATGTTTTCTATTTAGAAACTTGCCAGAAAGTGAGGTGTATATTTTGCTAGGCCTTGCTGGTTTATGGTTAGTAAACACCGTTATTTAGACCCCACTGTGCCCATGTGGTTCCTTCATATTGTGTGCTGTGTAAAGAACTATGAAAAGTGACCCCCTAAGCCCCTGGGGTAATAGTACCTATTTTAGATCTGCTGTGGATAGTATAATCTCTACTTCCCACTTCCACGCAGAGAGTGGTGGGAGACTGAAGGATGATTCAAGGTTACTAGCTCTGAGCCCTCTCACGCAGATGCTGTGGAGTCTTTACTGTCATGTTGAGACTCCAAGAATGGGCACCTAAGGCAACTGTCTGGACTCTTCATGTTTATATCGCCTACAATCAGGGGATGTGCCCGTTGAAATGAAAACATCTGGCGCCTAGTGACCAGTCAAAATTCTTAGTGTGTATCACTTGTATTACAGGCTAGTGCCTAGAGCCCCAGCTGCAATCAGGGCACCAGTGTGCTGGTAGGAGGCGGTTCCTGCCCCAAAGAGCATACAATATACATAGAGAAGGAGGGAGAGGCAGGATTATTATCCCCCTCTTACAGATCTGGAAGCCGAGGCGCAGCTTGACTTCTCTAAGGACCCACAGGAAGTCTCTGGCAGAGCCAGAAATCAAACCCAGGTCTCCTAAGTCCAAATCCAGCTCTTCAATCCCAAGAACAACTTTCCCTCAGGCTGACCGTGAAAAGTAATGATGCCCAAACGAGATGGTTTGGGGATTCTGCATTGCCTAGTACTAATTGTTGTCAAAAGGTCTCTTTAGGGATCCAGCCTGTGTTAATATCGTTATAGGCGCCAACTCCGTGGGAGCTTCAGCCCTGGAGCACCCATGGGAAAAATATGGTGGGTGCTCAGCGTCCACTGGCAGCCTCCCCGATCAGTGCCTCCCCCTTTTCCCTCAGTGCCTCTTGCATGCCGGTGATCAGCTATTCAGTGGCATGCAGGAGGCGCTGGGGGGTAAGGGGGAGGAGTGAGGGTGGGATGTGCTCAGGGGAGGGGTGGGGAAGGGACAGAATAGGGGTGGGGCTTTGGGGGAAGGGTGGGGTGGGGGCAGGCATGGGGCCTGGGGCAAAGCCAGTGGGGAGCACAGCACATTAGAAAGTCAGCACCTCTGAATGTCAGTTGCCGAAATGAGCATTTAACCATATCACCCGTATGTTATAAAATGCATCCTTGATTTTAGCTAGGTTTAGTATAAATGTAGAGTACTTGCTGTAATATGACCCCTCAGCCCACATGATCCCAGAGGGCATTATAAATGGGGTGCTTTATGATCTGTTACTTACACACACGTATATTAAAAGAACACTAAGGTTGCCAAGTGAAGCACTCAGAAGTTAGGAAATTTCAGAATTAACCTTCCCCCTGCAACATTAATTCAGCCCCCTCGTATGCATGCATTATGATACAATCTTTAATGACATGATCACATGCTATTTTCCTCCACAGGATCCCTGTCTCATTCAGTGCACAGAAAAGATGATGAGCCAGCGTTGTGCAGTGAAGGAGGCTGTTGTCTGTAGGACCCCTGCCTCATTCATTGCAGAAGTTGAGAAGGGTGCAGTGACTCAAGCTGGGGATTACAGGGAGAGAAAGGATGATCTCATGGTTAAGGCAGTTGAGTGCTGGGGAACAGGAGTCTATCTCTGCCTCTGCCACATAGTTCCTGTATAATGCTGGGAAAGTGACTTAAACCAAACTGTTCACATGTAGTCACAAACAGTATGTTCCTCATTTTCTGGATGCCCAGCTGAGACCCTGCAGTCTGATTTGCAGAAGTGCTGAGCACTCTCAGCTGCAACTGATGTCAATGGGAGCTGTGCGCTGAACATGACAAGTGCTATATAATAAGTACTTTGGAAAGTCAGATCCGAGGTGTCTTTCCCCTTGGGGCTCCCTGTCCAAGTCTCCATCTCTCTCCTCCCACTTCCAGTCCCAGTCTTCTTGCCCAGCCAGTCCCAGTTCCTCTCCCCACAGCTCCTCATCCAATCCCTCTCTTCCCCCGACAATGGCTCTTCAACCACTCTTCTACCCACACCCTGCAGTTCCTCAGAGCTCCCAGTCTCCTTGCCCAGTCCCTGTCTCTCTTCCCCACCTCTGAGTTCCACACTAGGCGCTATGGGGGGGATGGCGCATGCTCAGCAAGGATGGAATCTTTTGGTTTTAAGTCTCTACTGAGCATGTGCGAGGTTTGATTTTTCTCTCCCCCCGCCCCCGGGTTATAATTTGGCCAAATTTAGGCAGATTTTCACAGGGATACCACATCCCTGACACAAAGGCCCACCCTCCTGCCAGCTTTCAAGCCCCTGCTCCAAAGCTTGGAGGCCACTAGAGCTTTTCAGAGAAAAGATCACCAGATTTATTTTAATATGGCAAAACAATGTGTTTTCACTTATTCTCAGAAGTGGCTGAACGGTTTTGGCTGAAACTTTTCAAAACAGTTCAGCCTGAGGCAGTCACCCAGCATGGAAAATTCCAGCCTGAAGGGTTAAAGTTTGGCAAAGTTATAAGCATCTAAAAACAGGGTCTTATAATAGGAAGTGTCAGGCAACTTTAATAACAAGTTGTGCTACCATCTGCACCTATTAATACAAAACACTAAGGCTACACGGTTCAGCACTGAAAAGTCTGGCAATGCCAGTCTTAATTTGGCCCCTTGGTTCTTTTGTATCATGAAATTACAGATCCCCGTCCTGGGCCGGATGCTGACTGCTTAGCCTTGCTGCACCAATACAAAGTGGCTCCTACCCATCGGGGATCCTTACATAGCCTAAAACCACTGTAAGCTGGCATAATAAGTGCAGCTGGGTAGAAAGTGGTGTGACAAGTCCTTTCTGGCAATCCACAGCTTCTGCAGTTTGGTTTAAGCTTCCCCTTTGAATCAATTGGCAGCAGGGCTGGTAGGAACAGCCCAGCAGCTGCAGATATGGCCTACACAGTTAGATCGCCAATAATACTGTATATTGTATGTGTATCACCAGTCCAGCAGCCAAGGGCTGAAGCCACCTGGATTAAGTTCCTCCTTCCCGTAACTCTAGGAAGACCTGAGGAGGTAGCTTCAGGAAGCATTCTCACATACCCTAAAATAGCCAACCGTGGCTCCCAGTCATGAATTGCACAACAAAAAACAGAATTCTCTGAAACCATGCGCAGCTTCCAAATGGAAAGCCTCTACTAGAGGGGGGCTGGGGAATAGCAAAACAAGGAATTTAGACAATGAGGAAATATTTTGGCCCCCTCAGTACCAGAAGGATGCTGATCTATTGGAGAAGGCCATCAGGTATCATTAAGGAGGTAGTGAGTCTGAAATATTGGAGTAGGCTATTAATATTTTGGCCCTCTCTCTATCCCCCCTGTGGTCTGCCCAGGAGGTAGGTGGTCATTCTCCCTGAACTATTCATATTGAGACACCACAGGTTTATTTTCTATCCTCGTATAAGCGGGGGAGTAGTCCCGCTACTATGGGGAACTTTCCTGGCTTCTGCATTACCCCGGTGAAGTGGGCTAGCGAAAGGATCTGAGTCCTCGCTCCCACTTCCTTTACCCAGTGGCCTCCCTGCCCTCGAGGACTCCCCTTCCACTCTCCTGTCTGGCAGAGTCCTCGTAACCCCAACAAGGCTGGGCCCAGGATTCCTGCGGGGCTCGACCCCCAACCCTGCTGTGGTCACCTAGGACAGGGGCTAGGGTGTCCCTACTCCGGGGTGCTCTCTCTGCACTGGGCACTTCTTTGACCCACTGACCATTACATACAGTTTAAAGCAAATGCAAGTTATTTAATCAACAATTAATTTTAAAAAGAATAAGGAAAAATGGGAAAGGTTAAAGGAAACACATCAATCCGCTCTGTGGCAGGGAACATCACAGTGTCTCTGGAATGTCCGGGCAGTTCACAGTCTGTTCCTTGTAAGTCCCAGGCCTTCTTCTCAGGCCCTGGCTGTGCTGCAGGGATGCTACGGGTTGGACACTTGCTCTGATGGTGGCCACACACTCTGAGGCTCTAAGTGGTAGGACCCTTCTTCCCTGTGTCGCCCCCCTGTCGGGGTTACGATCCAAGCCTGGCCTGCAGAGCCTCTTGGCTGAGGCGTCTCCCAGTGCTGGGCCCGCTGCCCAGGGTCCCCCTCGCTCTCCCCAGATGCTCACCCCACCCAGCTCCGGACTGCTCCAGCCCTAGCTCCACCACTCGGTCTCAGCACTGCTGCTGCTGCTTTTCTGCCTCCAGCTCCCTGGGCTGCTTCTCTGGCCCCTCTGCCTCTGGTTGCTACAGCTCTGCTCCCAGGACAGGTCTGCTCTGCAGGCTGCTTCTGTGACTCTGCTCCCAGCACTGACCTGCTTCCTGGGCTGCTTTTCTGGCCCCTCTGGCTCTGGTTGCTGCAGCTCTGCTCTCAGGGCAAGTCTGCTCTCTCTGGGCTGTGCCTCTGGTTTTGGGGCTGCAGCTCTGCTCCCAGGACAGGGTCTGCTCTCTCTGGGCTGCTTTTCTGGCCCCTCTGGATCTGGCCCAGCTCTGCTTCCCAGCTCAGCTCAGGCCCCTGCTTTCTCCTTAGCTCGGCCCCACTCTGTCTGACCCAGGCAAGTCCAGCTCACGCGGAGGATGAGACCTCCTGACTCCCTGAATAGCCTGCCCGCCCTGTCTTTCAGGCTGACCTGGAGCATTGGCCTTTCCCCATTGTTTCTGGGGGGTGTCAGTCTCAGGGTCCTGATTCCCCATCGACCCTTCCCCCTTTTAGTACTGGGAGCTAGTAACTGAAACACCCCCCACTCAATGTTAGTAAGGGGGCAACAGTCCCCCTACACTCAGTATATGAGTGACTCTTTCAATGCCTTCCTGAACCACCTACTGCCTAGCCCTAAAGGCAGTGGTGGAAAGCCAGAGGGGAAACTATGGCATCCTACTGCTAAGGGAGGACATACTGCTGCTTCTGGGAGCTGCGTGGAGCCACGGCACGCGCAGAGCGGAACAAGCCGCAGACCCCACTCCCTGACAGGAGCTTGAGGGCCGGATTAAAACGTCTGAAGGGCCGGATATGGCCCCCGTGCTGTAGTTTGCCCACCCCTACCCTAAATCTAGCCACAGTTGCCATCTTTTGGGGTGCAGGTCAGACTAGATGATCATAATGGTCCCTTCTGGCTTTAAAATCTAGCACTGTGGTGGCAGAACATAGCTACAAACAAGATCCTGTGTACCGTGTAGCAGGCCAAACCTAAATTCCGCAGCAGTGGGCCTAGCGTCTCACACAGCAGCGCAACTAGCGGGAGATTGGGGCCGCTTTACATATAGCTTAAAAGCAGAGGATTTTATTGAGTTCCCTGTGAAAGTAAATATGTCCTGGGTGTCATGTGCCGTCGAGGCTGTGTTCTGTGTGTGGTTCTGTGTTGGTATGTGTTGGTTCTGTGTTGGTCAACCTTCTCTTGATTCAGGCTTCTGGATGCTATGGTAATATCCATAATAAATAACAAATATTAAATTCTCAATGTGCTGTTGAGCTCTTCACTGGAAATGCATCGCAGAAGCAGCCAGGGAGCTTTTTGCAGCTGGGGAGGGACAGCTGGCGCTCGGGGCACTTGTGATGATGCAGGAGGCAGTCTGGAATTGTGAGGCTAAGCGTGTTAGCTTGTGCTGAAGTGATCGACAGTGACTTAGTTAACCATGTTGATCCATACATGGTTGTTGCATTCATGAGTTAATGCCCCAGATCCCCTTTCTTGGAGCCATTGTCTCTGGCTGTGCAGAGCTGAGCAGACATCACTGTGTTAGGTGCACTGTTTGGATGGTTTTCTGCAGGATAATGAGAATGAGCACCTATGTTTTCCATATGACAGCTTGGACTGTGGAGTGCAATTGGGGGCGCTATGGGTGGATTTGTATAGTATACGGGGCTCTAGCTAGAACTGCCAGGTTCTAAATGCAATGTAGAGAGGCTACAGTCCACTTCCCCACAGTGGCATGAGCATGTCACAGTATTCTGCATCTTGGGAGCCAGGCAGTCTAAACCCAGACTAGCAGTAACCACACCTGTTGGCCTGTCTACATTAGGGAAATGACCAAGATGTTGACAGCTGCCATCAGCAATGGGTCCCCCTTGCTAGGGTAGATAGGGCAAAACATCTTCCAGCACCAGCACTGGAAGCGTGACAGACTTCCGGCTCTCCATCACTGCCACTGCAATGCTGCTGGTGAGGGCTTTGTCCCATCCACCCTAGCATTGTCAGCAATGGGACCTTTCATAGCACAGCTGACCCATAGGGCCTGATCCAAAGCCCATTGAAAACAATGGGAGTCTTATCCATCAGACCCTAAAGGTTTGTCTACACAGCAGATTTAGTTCTACTGGTATAGTTACACCGCTATAATGTCCCATGTTAGGCTAGAATAAGAGTGTCTGCACAGGGAGTTGTACTGATACATCTATAGTGCTTTCATTTCACACCCTACTTCATACCAGTATAACGTCACCATGTAGATAGGCCTCTATATGCTAATCTAGTACCAGATACTACTCTGAGTTCAGCCAGCATGTATGAAACTTTCCATAGCAATTATGCTGAGTATTTTTATTTTTTTTAAAAACAGACCCTGATCCTCAGTTTAACGGTGAGTTGACGTATATGCACTGATTTTGACAGAGCTACGTCAATTTACACCAGCTGAGAATGTGGCTCAGCATCACTATTTTCTGCATTCTGGTTCCTTTACAGCACCTTAAAATAAAGACAGCTTTTGTTTGATGGAATCTCATTTGAAACTGCCTATTCTTGCCAGGACAGTCCTGACTGTTATTGTCCCTGAAGAGAGCACTATTTACCTGCTGTCAGTTCTGGAAGAAGGGGGTGGAGGGAGGATCAGCCACAAAGAAGGGGTCCCACCTCACTCTAAGTTGAGGACTGACTAGGTCAGGTGCAGATCAAGAGCAGAATAGCAATTTAACCCTTGAGAAACATCAAGGAAGCTGCTTGGTTTGGAAATCTCCCAAGAACATGCTTTATGATATTTCCTCCGCCTCCTGCTTTTTCATGAGACTCAAATACTGCACAATCTCTTTGTCTCCACCCGAGCTGGAACAAGTGGAGGGATGTGGAAATGTAAATGCATTAACAAAATGATCCAGCAGGGCTCTGATATTTCAGTGCGATCGCATCCGCTAATTCAGCAACCATTGGAGACAAAGGAACTGCCCCTGAAGAAGTTAGATACTTGGGTGAGGCTAACAATGTGATCAGGACTCTGTTCATCAGTATGGCTTGGAGCATTGCTTGCAGCATCTACAGAAACTGGAAGACACAAGAATTAAGAGGAGCTTTGAAATTCAGTGTGTGGCTGATTTGCATCTTGCTATTTGATTTTTTTTATTGAGCATCCTCCCTTTATTATTCCCATAAAGGCCTCTGGGGGCTTGCATGGCAAGGCAGCCAAGAAACAGGCCAGTATCGCTGGATTGCAGTATGTATGCACAAGGGACAGGGCAGTGTGCGAGAGAGATTCAGCACTGGTGCTGCCCAGCGTGGAAATGTTCTGTACTTAAGCAGGGGACTTCAGAGCCCACTGTGCAGTCCCTTTCCTCAGGATTAAAAAAAAAATAAGTGAGTGCCTTTGTTGCAGTGCTAGATCAGCCTAATGTCAGAGCAGCAGCATCATTGGGGGAGGGTATGTATCGCCAGACAGAGTCCTAAAGAGCTCCCGCCCCCGGTGTTTCAAACCATCTCCATTTGGAGGGCAACTCTAAGGCTGTGTCTTCACTACAGAGTTAGCCCAGGATCTTATTTTGGTGTTGTCCTCAACTCCCCTCCCGTCCATACAAAAACTCTCTGAGTGGAGTGTGGTGATGGTTTTTAACTCGGGCTAGCTGGCTTGGCTGGGGGCATAAGCTAACACCTGGGCTGGTAACCTGCCCACTTTGCAGTGAGGATGCAGGGTAAACCACTCAGTGCTGATAGCTCTCCAGTGCCTCCCCATAATTCTCCCCCAGGTGCCCAGAAGGACAGACACGTTCTCCCACAGTTCACTGGGAAAGAATCATAGAGCAGCTTGGTTCAGTGCAGCACAAAGAACCCTGGCATGTGCCCCCAGATGTTCTTGGGGGACACAGGGGAGTGCAGCACCAGTGAGAACACAATACACTAATGGGAAGGTGGTTGGGGCAGCTAGCTTCCTCAGTACATCACTCAGTTATCAGTGGGTCTGAACCAAACCTCCTGATGTGAACCACTCAAACAGAATCCAGATCTATGCTTTCAGGTGGGGCCTGTCTTGATGAATGGGCAGCTGCCTAGGTAGCACCCTGTCCAGACCTAGGAAAAGTTCAGATCTGGATTGAGACCTAAAAGTTGCAGCTTGGGCAGAATTCTGCTTTTAATACATTCTCCCCAAGAGCTGAATCCACAGAAATTGCAAGGGGGTGGTCAGAAGGCAGCAAGAAGGCAACTTAGATACAGTATAGCCAATTCTTTTTTCTTTCTTACAGCCCCAGCTCCTGGAGTCATGTTATTACCTATGAATACCTTTTTTTGGAGAGCGAGGTTTTTAGTTCTCCTGGTTCCAGAGAAAAGCTTGAAAACATGACCCCATAAAGGCTCAGAAACCATCAGGGAAATAAAAACATTCTCATGATTTTTGCAGCCTGACTCAAGATTTTGGAATGTCTGGGGTTAACCATATCGCAGAAGCCAGATTCTGCAGGAGGAGAATAGACTCTAGCTTGTCACTTCATTTAGAAACACACCATTTAAATATAGATCAAGATAAAAATGCTGGCTGGAAATTTTAAATGCACTTCATGCTATGTATTAATCTATGGTATCAAAGGGGCTTTCAACACATCATCCTCTTCATTTTAGGGAGCCTTAGGGAGTGAAAGAAGCCAAGGGGACTGTCCTGGGGAATGTCTTACATTGCTTTTCTTCTTTAAAGCTTTAAAAAAATATGGGCCAAATTCTTCTGTCCTTATCCAGGGAAAACTCCCAGGAATGTCAGTGGGATGCTAATAAGGAAGACAGGAATTGGTCCAAAATTTTAATTCCAGTTTTCAGATGGATAGCTTTGCAAAGATGGCTAAGGGAGTTAGGAATCCCCCTGGAAGTCAGTGGGATTTGGGCACCTAACTCCCATAAATCCCAGCCCCAATGTCCTGCAAATGCCCTCTAGGTCTCCGCCCAGGACTTTGAAACAACCAGCAAAATTGTCTGTGTCCCTGGTTTTACTCTGTGCCCACGGGGATGCAGCTTTGGGAGTTCAGTCATGAATCCGCATGCATACAGATAGGAACAGTGCAGACCTTAGACCCCAGGCTTGCGACTGGAACCACACAGGTGCCAAGGTTCCGACTGTGTGGATCTGTTTGCAGGATCAGAGACACAATTACGTCACTTTGTTGAGTCACGGTGCGTTGCTGTAAGGAAGTCCTAGTAAATTACGATGGGAACACACCA
Source organism: Caretta caretta (assembly GCF_965140235.1). Lineage (NCBI taxonomy): Eukaryota > Metazoa > Chordata > Testudines > Cheloniidae > Caretta > Caretta caretta. The sequence continues at coordinate 59,061,543 of NC_134212.1, read as the reverse complement.
ATAAGAGAATAAGGCAGCCTTTCTAAATTGCTATGAACTTTTATAAGTCCAGACATCATCTCAACCACAGTGACTGGAATCAATGATGCTAAAACCATGTATTATTTTACTTGCCTTTGGTAAACAGTTACTGGCCCCAAGCAAATGAGTAAGCAGGAGTTTGCAAGGCAATAGTAAGGATATATAGATCCAGGCTTCCCAGAAGTATATTGTAGTCACGTAGTTTTTTAACCGAGTCTGAGATTCTTTTGTTCTATCAATACAATTTATACATAACTACAGAATAAAGCCATCCTGATTTTGAAATATAATGTGTACAACACAAAGATTATTGCACAAGCTATAAAGACACCTCTAAGTACAATTAGAAGACACTCGCTAATTATTGGAATGAATGAGGTAATATCTTTTATTGGACCAACTTCTGTTGGTGAAAGAGACAAGCTTTCGAGCTACACAGAGCTCTTCTTTGGGTCTCTAATATCCTGGGAACAACACGGCTGCAAAAACCCTGCAGATTGCTAATTATTTGGCAGTTTCAGATAATGAGAAATCTTTGCAAATGATCCCCCTCTCTCGTTTCCCCACCACCACCACCACCACCACCACCCAATGTATACATTTATTCCATTCATTAACATATGCCTCTGAGGGAGGGATGCTGAATGACAGGCCAGGGAGAGCTTTGCTGCAATCATCTTCCTGTATGGCTGTTTCAGGGCTCACTTAGCTCGACCCCTTTCACACAGCATGTACCCTGCCAAGCAGGCCGCTCCTTCACCAGGCATCCTGCTTCAAAGGCTCTGTCCCTCCATCTGCAGTCACCCTATAAGCTAGGGTGACCAGGTGTCTAGTTTTCAACCAGAACGCGGGTCGAAAAGGGACCCTGGTGGCTCTGCTCAGCATTGCTGACCAGGCCATTAAAAATTCTGTCAGAGGTGCTGCGGGCCTAAGGCGGGCTAGTCCCTACCTGTCCTGGCACTGTGCTGCACCCCGGAAGTGGCCAGCAGGTCCAGCTCCTAGGCGGGGGAGCCATAGGGCACCATGTGCTGCCCCCTCTCCAAGCACCAGCTCTGCACTCCCATTGGCCAGGAACCCCAAACCCCTCATCCCCACCCCCACCCGAGAGCCAGCACCCCCAGGTCGGAGCCCTCACCCCCTCCCACACTCCAGCCCCCTCCCGCACTCTGAATCTCTTGGCCCCACCCCCCCCCAGTCTGGAGCCCCCTCCTGCAACCCAAACCCCTCATCCCTGGTTCTACCACAGAGCCCGCACCGCACAGCCCAGAGTCCATACCCCACTCCCACACCCCAATCCTCTGTCTCAACCTGAAGCCCCCTCCCACATTCCAAATCCCTCGGCCCCACCCCCCAGCCTGGAGCCCCCTCCTGCACTCTAAACCCCTCATCCCCAGCCCCACCCCAGAGCCCACACCCCCAGCCAGAGCACTCCAACCCACTGCCCCTGACCACTGAAAGTGAGTGGGAGTGGGGGTCAGCGAGCCACCGAGGAGAGGGAATGTAGTGAGTGGGGGGATGTGGCCCCGGGGAGGGGGAGGGGGCGGGGCTAGGGCGTTCAGTTTTGTGCAATTAGAAAGTTGGGAATCCTACTATAAGCCCTTGTTGCTGGGGGACAGAAGGCACTTGTCTTCCCCCCTGCCCACATACACACACCCATCTTTGCTCTTCTCCCTTCCTCTTCAGTTGATTTGCATCCTGCAGTGGTAATGGTTGGAAGATGAGTCAGCAAGAAGAAGTACATGGACACATTGCCTAGCTGTTGTTGCCTAGCACATGGACACATTACCTAACTGTTGCTCAGATGTAAAAACCCCAGGCCTGATTCTCCAGTGCCTGGTGCCTAGACTTTCACACTCACTTTGCACAGTAGGAGATAACAAGAGAAAGTCCCCCACTGCTGTGTTTCAGTGAAAAATTCCAATGTGTGGGTGCAACCAAGTGGCTATAGTGGATGGGGATAATTTTCATGTCTGTACCACTATCTCAATCAGCCACTTCTCTCTTCCTCTCAGGCAGTGAAGTAGTCTTGTGTAGCAGCTACAGCATGGAGTCTGGGAATCGAGACACCCCCCCAGTTATGTTCCTTGCTCGCTAGTAACTCACCGCATAACCTTGGGCAAATAATGTCAGCTCTGTGTGCAGCAGGCTCTCCATCTGCAAAACGGGGGGTAATTGTGCTTAATCCCCCCAGCAGAGCTAGCGGGGTTGGATTCGTCACGAATGGTGCTTTGAAATCTCTGGAGTGATGGTGTCATGTGATCCCGTTACGTAGCACAGGGATATTCAGATCCCAAGGGATTTCTGTTACATGGAGCCCTTTCTAAAAACACCTGTGGCATCTGTTAAGTGAATCAGTGATCAGAAAGGAGAGCCCATACAAGGCGGGGTAAACTTCAGAGTTCAGATCTTTCCCTGAAGCCTGCAGATTTCAGCAGAAAAGTGTTTCTGACGTGATTGCTGGCATGTCAGACAGCTGGAAGTACACAGCTGCGCCAGCGCAAACAAAATAGACACAAGGTGTAACTCCCACTCCCCAGGGCACAGGCCCCCATTGTCCTTACAGTGATATATACGGATAGTGTGTGTATATTATTGTCCTGATTTAAACGTATTTGATGGCTGACTGTTCTTGTTTGATGGAGACAAACCAAGTTCTCTCTGGAAATCTTGGGGTGGTGCCCCATTCTGGGAAGCAAGGGGTGCAGCAGTAATGGGGGGTGCGGCAGTAACTCCAGGAATTCAGCTTCTGCCTGCTAGATCCAGCGTCAGATGCAGCTGCAGGTGGGGACGTGGGGTAGGCCCTGTGGCTGGCAAGTGTAGGGGGTGTGCAGTGACAGATCCTTGGAAAGGCAGGTCCCTAGAACCTGAAATAGGTCTAAATTTGGCCCTGACTAAAGTGCAGGGTGAGAAATTCCCTTCTGGTCATTGTGGTTTCAGCTGAACTTTTTTGCCAGGAATGAAATGTAGACAGCTTCCTCCAGCAAAAGCCCCACCTGTTGTATCGCTCTGTGGGAGGACAGTAGGCAGCGATGGGGAGACGAAGAAGCCAAAGGATAAAGGGGAAGTTATAGTTGTAGTTTTGTTCTCTGAATCTTTCCGTGTGCTGTGCTGTGACAGCAGGGAGGAGGAGGAGGAGGCGTGGGCATCGGGAGTGAAGTTTTCAGAGAAATGGTCTAATTAGTGCTTTAAAGTAGCCTGATTCTGAGGTAAACACATTGGTTGTGAGCGGAGAGGTGTTGCAAATCCCCAAAATGTTTCAGCCATCTGTGGGAAGAGGCATCTGCACCAGATTGTGTCTGCCATAGGGGAGGTTTGGATTTAATTCTCATTTTTAGAGGAAAGAAATCTCCCTCCATTAAATCTAAAAAAGGAGGAGGGGGGAGGGGGGAAGCAAAGGGACAGCTACTAATCATGACCTAGCAGGGCTTTGGGTGGGGAGGAGTGAGAGAAAAGGCAGCACCTGACTGGAGGAAGGACAGTGCAGTGGTTAGGATACTAACTTGGGACTCAGGAGACCTGAGTTCAGTTCCCTGCTCTATAGAGACTCCCTGGGTGACCCTGGATAAGTCACTTAGGCCAGGTCTACCCCAAAAAGTTAGGATGACCCAGCTATGTTGTTGCTCAGGAGTGTGAAAAATCCACCCCCAGGAGTGATGTAGTTAAGCCAACCTAGCCCCTGGTTTAGACAGTGCTAGGTATACAGAAGAATTCAGAAGTGGATTAACTACAGCAACGGGAGGGGTTCTATGCTAAATAGTGAGTATCTACCCTGCAGTGTTTCTAGTGGAAACATAGCCTTAATCTCTGTTTGCTGCAATTCCCATTCTATAAAATGGGGATAGTAGTACCCCATAGAGAGGTGTTGTGAGGATAAATACATGTGAAAAAATTGTGAGGGGCTCAAATACTACAGTAATAAGTATCATACATCGATTGTATGTATTTGGCTTTATGAAACTGGTGCTCTCTTGTGTGTGTTGTATCTTTACATTTTCTAGGCATTCAGTGTGCACAGTTCAGCAAGCTTTCTGTTCTCAGAGCCCAGTGCAGAATGTCAGAGGAAACCACAGACTGTGCTCTCTTGCATGAGAGGACTACTTTTGTTCTTTCTTGTTTTGTTGTTCTCGTCATTTAAAATAGAGATAATTGTGTCTGAAAGTACCACTTTGCTCTTTGTATGTGAGGCAACATAATGGACCAAGGCATAGTTCCCGGTTTGAAATGGGGACAGATGGAGACTGATGGAATAATGGACAACTCTTCACTCCTCCCCATCCCAATATCCCCATCATCACCTGTCATAGGGTAGCTGGCCCGTTAAGGGGAGTTGGATCCAGCCTCACCAGTGATGGATCAGCTGCCTCCAGGCTGAGACTGATCAGCTAGAGATTAGGTGATTAAAAAAGTCAGCAAGGAGCTCAGTTAAGGAGAGAGCTGTCAAGCAGCAAGGAGGATCTGGCAAGAAGCTTCTGGGCCAGGGGAGAAAGGAAGTAGGCTGGCTCCTGGGGCAGACCCTGAAGCAGAGTATGACTCTCGGGCGAGTGGCCTGTAGAGTGGAAACCTGCAGGGAATAGATAGGCCCCTGCAAAAGATCCTGGTTGGGGAAAGGGATGATTGATGTGCTGTGCTAGCTTTTATGTGGAAGAAACAAAGCTGGAGCCCTGGGGAAAGGGCCTGGCCAGATTCTGGGCATGGTTCTTCCTGGCCTGGGGATAGATGGCCACCATTGCACATGGTCTGACCTTGAGTGCAACAGGTGCAGTTAGAGGTGGTTACTGATTAAAAAATTGGATTTTTTCAGCTTGGGAAGCCTGAGGTATCAGCAGCTCCCAGGAGCAGCAGCTAGCTAGGTCGCTGCTCTGTTCCAGTATAGTGAATCCAACAGATTCCTCCTCAGCGCTTCATTGGACTATCTGGGCTCCTCCTAGATGCGGAAGCTGCTCAACAGCGGGAAGATCTTCCACCAAAGGCAGAGCACCTCTAATCGTCTGGGTTTTCTTAGGCCTTGGAGCTTGAATTTATGAAGCTCTCATTATAAAATATGGATGTACTAAGAGCAGATTGATTTTAAAAACCTTGACTCTGGCTACCCACCCCGAGATGGGCCGGTATGTGGACTTTGTCACTTATTTGGGAAGGCTTCAGTCAGAACCCTTGCCTTTCCAGGCTAGGGAGCGACTCCTCATCCAGGGTGTTAAACCCGAGCTGAGTTTGGCCAGTGATTGATTGTGGAGGTTGGCACCTTTTGCCTCCAGGTGACTAGTTTCAGTATTCACCAGAGTAGTGGTGACAGAATTCGTACAAGCAATAGCTTTATCCAAGAGGCCAAGGAAATGCTAATCCTTGGTATTATTTATGTAGCCCTTTTCATCAAAGAGCCCAGAGTTATAAAAGTGGGGTATCCGTCTCTCCTCACTCTTACAGGTGTGGAAACTGAGGCATGGAGAAGCTAACAGACTTGCCCTAGAGCACACAGTGACTCAGCGAGGAACAGAATCCAAATCTCCCAACCCAATCCTGTGGTCTGTTCACGGTGCCATGCTGCTGCTTCTTGCAGCTGAACTGCACCCTGTGACATAAGGAGGCCGCTGAACTCCAAAGAGAGGCAGTGAATGAGAGGCACATGGGTGGCATACTTTCCTTGCCATGTTGTGTGCTGTCTCTCTTGTGTGGAAATAGAAGACTTTAGGTTCCAGGGGTGCCAAACCAGCTCTGGACTCCGTAAAGTTCTCTAAGGAAGTAGAGGAGATGGTGAGGGTACAGATGATGATCTCTTAGGGCTTGTCTACCTGGCCAGTTCATGCTCAGCAAGCCAGGGTGCGAATGTACCGTGCACTAGCCTGCCACTCACTCACTGGCCCAGTGGACACTGCTACCACATGCTAAAAAGCCATATAGTGTGCTTTGACTTAGTGTGCTTTGAAACAGGAGTACATCAAAGCTCTCAGGAACTCTAGTGCATGGTAGCAGAGATCACATGGCCCGTGAGCACATGGCAGGCTAGTGTGTGGTACATTCACACCCCGGCTTGCCGCGTACTAACTGATCACATAGACGAGTCCTAGATGAAGTTAGGAGATGTAGGTGAGTAAGAAAAAAGATACACTAAGTGGCATTTTATTCTGAAGGGTAAATGTTGCCTTAAAAAACAGGCATGCTGATGGAGCACAAACACCACGGATTTATTATTTATCATGATTTGTACCTTTATATTGTGTTCCACTCAAGATTCTCAAAGCCCTTTATGAACTTTAATGAACTAAGCAGTACAGCATTCACATGAGTCAGGGTGGTATTATTACAGCTAATTTAAAGGGGGGGAAACTGAGGCAGAAAGAGTTGACTTGACTTGTCCCAGATCACAGCATATCTGTAGCAGAGCCAGGAATCAATTGGCTGACTCTCAGCACTTGACAATGCTTCCTTTTTGGAGAGGTTGCTAAGAACAAACAAGAGGGTATCCCAGTATGCTAGTATGAAGGTGTGTGGTAGCACATTTTCCACTGGGGACATGAGCTGGTTAATAGGCTCAGTTTTTACCCTTCCCAGATTTGATGGATTCTTCCCCCCCCCCCCTTTCTTTCCTTCTTAACATACTGCTGGTTGCTGTGGCAGCTGAGTAATGCAGAAGTTCTGCCTGAAAAAATGCTTCCTCCTTATATGATACTGTACATATTGTTATGGAAATTGTCCTCATTTCCCCTGAGCACACTTTAAATAACTCGAACAGCAGTGCTAATGAGCAGAAAGATATCTGCAATCCCCACTGTGCAACTTGACATACTTTACCCCACTCTGAATTCCATTTGCTCATCATTGAGCATTTTAAAGATCTGGTAAAATAATTGGCTTTCTCTCTTTGGTCCAGTCATTTTGGTCTTAGCACTTGGAACTAAAAGGTCAGCTTTTGCTGAAACCTTGCTATTGCAGCTATGCCATTTTTCACTGCCAAATATCTTAAGAAAAGCAAGTGTCTCCGAAAGGGTAAGTCATGATATTTTTGATGTGTTCAGTGTTGTGTGTTTTACTTTAAATCACGGGAAAGGATTTATCCTGTATTAACATGCAGAGGGAATAGAGCTATGCATGCAGCAGTTCGGTTAGCAAAGGGAGCTTTATTCTGCTCTGTGCATTTTTGATCTGAGATATCGTATGTGGTGGTGTTATGCTTTCTACATTCAGTAAAACCAACTAATCAGAAGAATGTTTAACCCTGTAAACACTGCATGCATTTTCTGTCACATGGACTGATTTTCTATTTCAGAACAAAAAACCCATGTGGTGTGTGTTCCGTTTTTGTCTTTTTCATGTAAGTTAGCTATGCATCTGAACAGGGATAATGCGCTCTCTAGCATTTTCATTTGTGTTAACAAAAAGGAGTTGCATGTTTCTCTGGATTGAGATGATAACCGATAACGACACAAAATGGAAAAATCGCATTTTCTCCAAGCACCTTCCCTATATTTGAGAGACATGAGTGCATGATTGTACATAGATTTTTGGGTGGCTGTGTTGATGTTTTCATTCAGAATGGCTGTCTGTGTCTTCCTCAGCAATGTAATTGTTCTGCATTCAGGTAGATGTATAGCTGTTTGAGAGCCGCTTGCTTCTAGCATTGTAAAAATTAACAAGGCTGTAGCCTTCAGCATGAGAAATCACATTAAAAATAGGTTTGACTCATTCTGCTGCTTATCTCTGTATTGCGACTGGTTATCTAGCCGTCAGTCCGGATGCGAGTCCCGCAATAAGGAGAACAGCAGTGATTTCTCATAGTAGGGAATCAACCATCAGTTCCCTAAGATTTGTCTTAGCTACCTAACTAAGCGTTTATACCACACTCATTCCCATGCGATCCTGTGGGATCCATCACTTGAATGGACATTGGTTCTAGGGCGAAACTCAGAGGCAGAATCATGCATTTTAAAAGGTGATTTAAAGTTGGACAAAGGATTTTGAACATGAAAATTGTCTTGTCCTCAAGCTGTCTTTTCTATCGGGCTGGTGTGGACTAGGTGACCATGCAGTCAGAACTAATGGAGTCAAGGAATGAGAATTAACCAGTCTGGACCAAGCAAACCTACTGCCATTGGCTGGGTCTGACTTTTTAGGGATGACTTTAAATTTTTTGGGGATCCAATTTTGTTATTTATATATTTCTTGGAATTCAGAAAGCTTTTAAGGTGTCCTGTTAAGAGACGGGGAGAGAGAGAGTGTGTGAAAAGAAAAGGAGTACTTGTGGCACCTTAGAGACTAACACATGTATTTGAGCATAAGCTTTCATGAGCTACAGCTCACTTCATTGGATGCATTCAGAGCGTGTGAGTGTGTGTGTGTTAAGGCTTTCCATCTGCATTGTTATCTGGAGCTGTTTACTTTTATCTCTGGCTTGACTCCCATTCTCACACACACCTTTCTAGCTTGAGTTAAGTGTTGGTTTAAATTCGAGCTGTCTAGCCCATCGAGGGGGCAGGATGAAGTCTGAAGGCTGACACTGGAGCTAGTGATGCAAGGGGGATGCATCACTTGGAATTACGGTCTGGGGGTGGGTGGGTGGGGTGGGAAGGGACAGTGTGGCTGCTCTCCCTGGAGCTAGGCTAGCTGGAGTGGAGCGACTGCAGTGTCCTCACTCGAGTTGACGGTTGCAGTGAGCACAAGCCACAGAGAGAGGGGGGAATTACTACAATTCAGGTCAGAATGTGACTGGAGTAAGTGTTTTGATCCAAGTTCTTGCTCTGTATGTGTGTGTGTGTGTGAGTGAATGCCCAGGAGAGGGTCCTGGGAACAGCCCGCATCCCTCTGCTGTAGGACAGGTTATCCCAATCGTGCTTCACCAAGATGGGAGCCACGGTTCAGGGAGGTTACAATGAGCATTCCCAGACATGGAGGTAGGGTTGCCAGGTGTCTGGTTTTCAACCAGAATGCCCAGTCGAAAAGGGACCCTGGTGGCTCCAGTCAGCACTGCTGACGGGCCTTTGAAGGTCCAGTCACTGGCGCAGCGGGGCTAAGGTAGGCTCCCCGCCTGCCCTGGTTTCACGTGGCTTCTGGTTCCTTCCCAAGCGTCAAGGGAGCAATGGATGTGGTTTTACTGGCCCCATAGTCCAGCCCTAGGAGGCTGTAAGATGCTGTAACTAAGCTGGCACCATTGGGAAGAGCCAGTGGCAGGCAGTGGGCTTGCAACATTGAATATGTTGCCCAGGCTCATTGCAAGGGAACACTTAGTGTTTAACTGGAAGCTGAGATTAGCTGTTACGTTCCTGTTCCCTGTGTGTGGCAGGGCTGACTGTGACCTCAGGCTTTCTGAGACTGCCACAGCTGGCTCAGCCAACAATGCAGGACTCTTGTACCTAGTGAGTCAGTGATGCTGTGCAAATCCTTAGGAAGCAGCAACCCAAACTCCTCTTCCTGGGCGTGCGCGCACTCTGATTCTTCCTGGGCCTATCCCTGATTCCTCTCTCTGCATCGAGTGCGCAAAGACTCATCAGTCTCTGTAACCTGGACAACTCCTCAGAATAGCTCCTGCTCAGAGACGTGGCTCAGGAGAATCAGAACCCTCACGCATCGCTAGGCCCAAACCCAAACGAGCTCCATTTGCTCGTTCGTCCTCTTCCCATCCTGCTCTGCCTCCTTCCACCCCAGTTCCTGGAGAGGAGCCACCGAAACACCATGTGAGAGCCCATTGCCGCCCTACTCGCTGCTAGTTAGGTGTCCCTCTGCCCCAACACGAGTGGTGTCAGAGGGAAGCTGGATTCCTGCCAGTGTTGAGGAGTTCCATCCGGTTCCTGTGTGCTTCCCTGCTGCGTTCCCTCCAGAGCTCACTTTGATAGCAAAGGGCTTTTCCTGCCGTCTGAGGCAGGAGGCTGCCACTTGTTCCAGTAAGTAAATGTGGCTGTTAAAAGGCATTAAATGATTCTAAAGTGCCCTGGGCTTTGTGTCAAAAGTGTGGTTGCATTAAGGCTAGTGTCACCACAGGCTCCGCTGGGTCTGTCCTCGCTCGCTACTCGCAAACCTCTGGGCAGAAACATCTGTAGTGAGCGGTGGCAGCTACCATCCCCCATGCCCGGGAATGGCCAGAGGGCAAGGAATGGTCCATGGGCAAGAAGCCAGCCTGGTCAGTAGGAAGCTGGGAGGGCAGGAAAGATGTCTTGTGCCTTGGAAAGGTCAGTCCTCTCTGGAGCCAGAGGGAAGACCCCTGGATCCAGATTCAGCTGTGATGGGATCTTGCCCAGGGTCACACAGGGAGTGTGTGGCAGAGGGGGGATTAAATCCAATTTACCAAGCAATCCCTATCACTCTGTATCTGTGACCTGTGCTCTTCATTATCTACCACTCCCCCAATTTTTGTGTCGTCTGCAAACTTTACCGGTGACTATTTTATCTTTTCTTCCAGGTCACTGTTAAAAATGTGAAATAGCGTAAGGCTGAGAACCAGTCCCTGTGGGACCCCACTGGAAACACATCCACTCGACAATTTGTTACATTTACATAATTTTCAGACCTATCAGATAGCCAGGTGTTCCTTGTAGCATGTTTTTCCAGGGCTTTGTGCAGTGAAGTTCTAAACTGTACTTAAGTGTGTACATGTCCCATGGTGAACTTTGCTTTCATCCCATCCTACATCACCCCTGCTCCCTTAGGCAATTCCATATCCCTCCTCTCCTTGGGCCTGATCCCAGCTGTGACAGGAGCCAGGGCCGCTACGTACCTCTTGCTATCAGGCCCTTTGTTTTTGTCCTGCTCTCGGCTTTGCGCCTCTGTTCCCACTTGGACTCAGCTGCCATTTCCTGTGCATGGAGCATCTCTCCTTCCCTCCTTAAAGGAGAACTGCAACCCAAAAGCACAGGGCCCTTTCTTGCTGCTTTGTTCTTCCACAAACAGTCATGGGTGGTGAATAAAGAAAGGGGTCAACGTTTCCCACAGATCCCACCCAGCAGTGTGTTTTTAGCCTCTGTAGCATGCACTTATAAACCCGCCAGCATTACAGAGTCTGGAAACACACAGTTCAGGGGTCCAGCTACTTCACCCTGGCCAGGTGGAAATGACACTTCACTGGTATCCCAACCAATCTCAACTCATGTCAGCCTCTGCCAGCTACACACAAACACCCCACTATAGGTGCTGTCAAGGCCAGGAGCAACAATGTTTTCCTCTTTGCAATTTGCCATTAAAACCCACTTCTTTCTCCAACCTTTCGGAGCTCCATCCTCAGCAATAATATCTCCGCCTTCTCTTGCCTGAGCAGTTTAATGAATTGTACAGTATTTGCTGGCTCTTTGGGGAAAGATCCCTCTGTCTCTATGTATCTTGTCCAGCCCCGTGTACACTTGTAGCGCTGTAACATGGGCCACATCCTGAGCAATGCTGGCCAACTGCAATCCCCACTGGAGTTGCTAGGAGTGGTGAAATTTCAAGGTGGGGCCCTGCAACAGTCAAATCATGAAAATCCTTATTGATTTTATCCTGCCTGTTGATTCCAAAGGGAAAAGACGTTTCATCTTCTCCGAATATGTTGTTTCCTTGTCCTCCTCAATTCAGAAAATTAATAATGCATCTTCTATTGCCGAGTGATTCCAACTCTGCTGCAGCGGTAGATTTATAGTACTTCAAAGTCAGATGATTAAGGATCAGCTTCAGTTCCTAGCCAGACAAGCAAAACAATCACTCTTTTAAAAGGAGAGGACGCGTTCACTTGTGCTCTGTCATGTTGCGGTCACACTCATTGTGTTCAGCAAATGGGTCTGACAGGGAGATGCTGTGTGCGTGAGACAAGTGACGGGCCTGCTGCTGATGGCAGAAGCTCTGGCTGCTAGTTGGGAGGAGCAGTGAGCCAGGGCCTCAGAAGTTCTAGTGATTCCCACTCCGAATCACAGTGGTGATGCTGGATGCTCCCAGTGTCCCCACCATGTAGGTGAGGGATTGGAGGCACCGAGTGTTCGTCTCTAAGGACACAGGGGAGTCCTGGCTCCTAGGCCTGTGCTCCGCCCACTCAACTGCACCCTTCTCTCTCCCTCACTGATGTGGCCTGGTTGTTCCCTTCCCCTTGTGTGTGCAGAGGGGTGTTTATGTGCAAGGAGGGGGATTTCACTGAGGCGAGCACTGGTTTGGCTGCTCAGCCAGCAGAAGCCCAGTACTTTGGGCGCTCTGGTGTGTGAGGGGGAGGGTGGCCAGGACTGGAGTTCAAGAGAATCGTGGAGCAGCTGCTGTTCCCATTGTGATCTCTTGGGAAAGGGCCCTAAAGCCTACGGCTATTGTGATTCAATATTAGTACCAGTCCAGCCAACAGCACGGCAGCAATCCATTGTCATGGGTAGCTAGGCTGGGGATTGAATGGCAACCGAACGCCAATGCAAGCTCTGCTGCTACGAAGGCCCAGGTGGCACTCGTGGCGTTGGGGAATTATTTTCCAGGCTGCATCGTCCGGGTTCCTTCCACCTCACTGTTTTCCCCATGCACCTGGTGGATAATGTAGCAGAGGAAGCAGAGCAGGACCATTACTTTTAATGGTGGGGGGAGGGGGATGATCCTACCTCTGTTATATAAATGTGCCTTCAGGCCCGGACTGAGATCAGAAGGGTTGGGTAAAGCTTGCCTTGCTGCTGTTCCCTGAGCTGTCCCTGTTCTGTGGGTGCAAGGAATAACTTTCTAGGATTGTTAGGCTGGCCCGTCTCACCCAAAATGAATGTAAAAACTCCGGCCTGACAGGCGCCCTTAGGCGGAACGTAATACAGGGAGACTCTTGACTCTTTCCAAATCCTGACTGCTGGATTCTGCATGATCGGCCGCTGCAATGCTGAGGGAGGCCAGGAGGCAGAGCTCAGCGCTCCTGGCCCCCAGAGATTCTGAAAGGAGTTGGCGGGGCGCCTCTGAGACTCGTTTAGTGAGCAGCTCAGGTAGTCAGGTGGCTCCAGCATGAGTCCATACCGTGAGGGCTGTTAAAATGTTAGCGGTTTCTTTCTTCAGGCAGCAGTGAGCAGCTGACCATGTGGGATTCAGGCCACTCTCTCAGCGGGGCTCTGCGACTCGTCTGCTAGTGAGCCCAGCACTGCCAAGAAGCACAGCGCTAGGGAAGCAGTGTTGGCCAACACACTGCTATGCCACTCAGTGCACTGTACACGTGCTGCTGAAAGAACAGTGACTCTGTCTCATGAGTTAAAGCTCTCCAAGTAGGGGAGGAGGCAGCCGGTAAGAAAGTGATGGGCTCCCTTAGTTGTGTTGTGGGTTTGTTTTTTTTTTTTTTAAAGGAACTTCCCACTGTTCAGGGCACTCCTTTGGTCAGCAAGCTGCCTGCTTCCCATCCCATGCTGTGGGTGCTTCCCTGATGTCCCCAGGCCTTTCTTGTCTTGCCTTGCCTGTTGCTCTGCCCCGTTTCATGCCCTCCTGCACTGGCATTGTGCATTTACAGCATGTGTCACTGGGCACAGCCCAGGGCAAGATCAAAGCTCCCGCAGCGTTATTCCTATCCTGCCAGGAAGTGGCGTTTGGTTAAAGCAAGGCAGTAGGACTTGGCAGAGCTGGGTTCCATTCCTGGCCTGCCGCCGATTGCTAGGTGACCTTGGGCAAGTCACTAAAGGCCAGATTTTTAAAGATGCGTAGGTGCGTAAAGATGCAGATCGGTTCCTAGGTGCGCCTCATATTTTTAAAACCACCAGTCAGCTGCATTTAGTCTCTCTGTGCCTCAGTTCCCCTTCTGTAAAATTAAGATGATGATAATCAGAACTAAGTGAATAATCCATAGCACATAATGGACTCCCTCAATGTAGTCTTGTTTTCTGAATTTCATTGTGCATGACCAGTCTTTGATTTCCTCAGAGGTATTCGTTGTTCTAAACTATTACCCAGCTCATTTCTATGAATGGATCTTGGTCTGTAGGTTGTTTGCAATCAGTGTGGTGTTGTTATTCACTGTCTGAAGTGTGCCATTCAAGCTGTGTTGGATATTTTTGATTGGATGGGTAGGTAACAAAGTATTGTTCATATTTCCTGATCGGATGAGTCTGAATTTTAGGCTTGATCTGCACTTACGTTAGGTTGACAGAGCTACATCAGGCGGGGTGAGAAAAAGCCACAGCCCTGAGCAATACAGTTATGCAGACTTACCCCCAGTGTGGACGCAGCTGTGTCGACAGAAGAATGCTTCCATTGACTGTCGTCTGGGGGGGGACGGGTTTTTCCTACACTGATGGAAAAATCCCTTTCCTCAGTGTCCTCTGCATCTATGCTACGCTGGCATAGCTACAGTGCCCTAGTGATGCCAGTACAGTCTCCAGAGTGTAGACTAGAGCCCTGCAGAGGGACTGTCTATTATAACAGGAATTAAAGGGTTTTTTTACATGGTTTAAGCAAGTTTTGTTTTATTCTTTCAGAGGTAAAAATTGTGTCTGAATTCCATTTATATATAATCAACTTTTTTTTTTTTTTTTAGTATCACGAGGGAATCTCTTCTTGAGGAATCAAAGGTTTTTGCAGGTGGGAGTGGGATAAAAATGTAAGAAACAATACAGGACGGTTGGGAGCGGGTATTGTGAGGTGGGATGGGGGCAGGATTTAAAAAATAGTCCCGCGCAGGGCTCTAACATAGACCAGTCCTTAGAACTGAGCTGGTGTGAAGAGCTGTTTTTACTGTGTGCCTGCTTCTGAGAGTAGGGTTTTATTCAGCTTTAACACAGATTTTTCAACATCTGGGGAGCCATCAAAAGGAACAGTCTGTACACAAAGCCTGCTGACAATGTATTATGAATATTTATTCTTAAATAATAATCATTAGTGGTAACTACTATTTTAATGCATAGCTGTCCAAAGCCAAAACCTTCTGGGTATAAGAAACAAAGGCAAGATGACTGTGAAATCCACTGAGCCTGGCTGGTGTCTGGAGTCGGGGGCCCTGCTGTGTAACAATATGGGGTGTGGCTTCAGGCAGGGGCTGAAGGCCATTCTTCACTTTGGGCGGCTGGGCTGGGGATTTGCAGGGAAGAGCAGACTGTGCCTGGCTGCAGCTAATAGCCTGCTCTCACGCCTGTGAATCTTGAAATAAAAATACTTGTTAAATAGACGCGTTGTGTCTTTAACGAGAGCCCAACGCAGCTGGCTGTGGCCACAAGCAATGCAAGTGGCTGCTTGTGGCCCTGTCATTTTTACTTTAAAGTCACATACTTCCTTAGCAACTCACACGCCAACCTGATTTCCATCTATGGATGCAAGACTGGGAGGGCACAATTAAAGGCCATCTCATGGCCCCCCACCTTTGGGGGATCAGACAAATCACAGAGCTGGCAGTGATTCTCTCTCCAGCAGTACCAGCAGCGCAAGCAGTTATTGCATCTCCTTGCTCCCTGCGTCCCAGTGCTTGCACGGCAGATGCATAATTCATTCTCCGGAAAGCCACTTTTGTAATGTATTATTAAAGAGGCAGTGGCCCAGCAGGTGTCCTCGAGGTAGAGAAGGCAGCGCACGGTAGGCAGAGGCTGCCGTCTTAAGGCTGATCGAGAGCTCTTTGTTTCGAAACAGAACCCGGAAGGCTTGTTGATATACCGCGTCACTGGCTGTGCAGATCTGGTCTCCTGGTTGTCATCCTGCCGTTAAATGTGGAGACACAAATCCTACAACAAGAGCCATCCCTTGGGCAAAAGACTATTAAATTCTCTCTGCTCAGCCTGAGCCTTTTCAAGACCATAGAACAGAGAAGCCCTCTCCAAAGATTTTCTTTGTTTCTTGCTCACAATGTATTCAGTGCACCAACTAGGCCAGATTCATCTCTGGTGCAACTCGGGTGGGTTTACACCACGGACGGATTGTTCAGATACGTATAGAAAGACATGAGTCTCTCATATGTACAGTGGCTAGCACCGTTGGCAATCTGGAGGATGCTTTCCCCACTTCTCTCCCGAGTGCTGAATCTGTCTGATCTAATCGGTGTAGCTAATCTTTTATACATTGTGTCATGTGGACGAAAGGTGCCCGACTGTCAGCCGTGGAGTTTTCTTCTGTAGAACTAGCACAGCACAGGCTGCAAAGAGGAAGACTAAGAGCTGCTGGAGATGGGAACTGTCTCTCTTGGTGTGTTTGGGTGGCACTTCATTGGCATTCCCGCAGTCTGCATAATATGAATAAAGCTTTTTCCCAGTCACCTCACAAATGTGCTTTAACCCTAACCTGGAGGGAGTTCAGCCTATCCCATTCAGGCTCCAACCTTTCTGCTAAGACTTCCAGCAAGAAGGACAATTAGGGTGTGTCTTACAGCAAAATATACCTAGGTCTAGGCACCTGGACTAGCTTGTGTATGTGTCCACACTGCAAATCCACACTCAAGCCAGAGCCAAGATGCTGCATCCACCCTGGTGCTGCACTCACCCATGTGAGGTGCTGGGACTTCTGGGGCCATGGTTGATTCTCAGCTCTGTGCTGTTCTATGAATTAATTTCCAGTGTATTGTGGGACAAATGTGTGGTGCCCGGGACTGACAATGCAGAAGTGCTCTTAGCTGCCAACTAAGTAAAATAAATCACTTCTGGCTTGTCATGCTTTAGACTTCCGTCTACAGTCTGTGTTCCATCCAGTGCCAAGACTCAATCCAGCTGATGACACTGACCTGTTCCAGTTGTTGGCCTTAATGCAACTCTCATTTTGGCAACAGGAGGCCGATACTGGGTGCAAGATGCTGTGGAGGTCACTTCAGCAGCAACTTGTCACTATGAGAAGGTGGGGGGGGTCATGCCCTGCTGGAGGGATCATGCAGGCTGCATGCACTGGAGACAGCTGATGCAGGTTTTAATAGCTGACTGGAGGTTCTGGAGCAGGACCTCAAGCACAGACTGGGGGGATCACAGCCTTGACCAGCAGTGGCTCCAGAACTTCTGTATAAGGAAGGCCACTTTCCTGGAGCTGTATAAAGGAGCTTGCCCAAGCCTTGGAGCACCAGGACATGCAGATGAGGGGGCTGCAACAGTCCACAAACAGGTTGCTGTAACCCACTGGAAGCTGGCTATTCCAGACTGCTGGGGGGTCTGTGGCTAATCAGCTTGGTGTTGGCGAGTCACTTGCCAGTGCTGTGGTGATGGAGGTTTGGGCCATCCACAGGCGATGAAGATTGCTAATGTCCCTGAAATAATGGTAGGGTTTGGACAAATGGGGTTCCCAAATTGTGCTGGGGCCATTTATGACACGTGTGCCACTTGTCTTCCCCCACCCAAGGTGCATGTGAACATGTCAACCAGAAAGGATCATCACGCGGGCCTTAGAGGTAGGCCATAGAGGGACGTTCATGAACACCAATGTGGGGTGCACTGGCAGGGTGCATTGCTGGCGTCCAATGCAATGGCAATGGCAGCATTAAATCCCAATGTGACTTCCAGTGGGAAATCTGAGATGCAAGGGGAACATGCCGTGGAGAAAAGCTACTCCATAGCTCTATCTCTTCCTGAATTTCTGTGGGATTCAGGCCACAGGAGGAATCCAGCTGAAGAGCTGTTGCAGGGCATGAGGGACGGGGGAGCATGCAACAGAGCTGGCATCCTCCCCTCACCCAGTCTGGACTCCTCACTCCTTGTGGGCTCCCATCTGTTCCTTGGTGGGCATGGGAGAATATTTTTCTACATGGGGACTGCAGGATTTTGGTCATACAGGCTGGGGATGGGGCAGCCCTGGGAGTGTGTGAAGTTCCTCAAACCACGTGGATGTCTTACTTTGCTCGGGGGGTGGGGCAGTTTGCAAAAATTCTCTTGAGTTTAATGAGCCATTTTTTCTTTTATTCTACATTGTGGATTTTCATGGGAAGTTTAATGTAAAAAACAGATTCTTGTGTCAAGTCCCCTGATCATGGGTGCCTGGACCACACAGAATTCCCACTGGCTCAGCTGGGAGTTTTGAGTATACAAGTCTTTTTTGAACAGAAAACATATAAAAGGCCTGGAGTGACCCAGAGAATACTGCAGCAGGGACAACCAGAACCCAAATCTCAATAGTTTGGAGAGCTCATTTAAATATAAACCCACAGTTTGAATGGGCTTTACATTTGGCAGCATGAGACTCCCAATGGCTAGCAGAGATATAGAGGTATTACCGGCAGGCATTGTTATGTTTAGGAAAGGTAGTATCAGTTTCAGCGAGAACAGAGGACTATGGTGGAGATGAGTGTGATGCAACCTACTAGTGAGAATGGAAGGGCTTTCCAGGACACATCTTGACAAGTTAAGTAGTCATTCAGGCTATTCTGGCCTATGCCACCAGACAGAACTGAATCCTTCCAGTGATCACCTCAGGAGTGGCTAGAGAAGGGGGCTGATGTGTTTGAGGCTGCATTGATGTGTCTTTGGGTGAATGCTAATATGTGCACATGTGGAGGGGTCTCTGTGTGTGGACGAGTATAGGTTTCATAGTTCCATGGTGAAGCCAGAAGGGAACATTAGATCATCTAGCCTGACCTGCATAGCACAGGGCATTAAATTTTGAAATCCCGCCCCCCCCGCCCAAATATTTTCAGAATGGAAAATTTATCAAAGCAGACCCTTTCCTGCAAACAGTTTTGGGTTTTGATCAATCAGATTTTTCCAACAAATTTTTTTGTCAATTTTCGGATGGCTCTATTTTATACTAAAAGTATATGGTTGCCTTCTGCTTATAGGGAATAAAACACACAACCAACAGGCCAAATTCTCAGCTGGTTTAAGTGGTGTAGTGCCACAGACTCCAATAGAGCTATGCCAATATTAATTCAACAGTCTAAACCTACCTAACCTCTGAATTGGCAATACTTAGCAGACTTGCTTATTAGATTTGCAGTAAGTCCTCACTAAAAATTCTAGACACTCTCTGTTTCTGGTCATGCTGGAAACCAAAATTCTGCAGGAAGAGCCTTTCTTATTTAGACCCTTCTGGTTTCTCTTCTGGCCATAATGAAGAAGCCTAGAAGTGCGCAGGATCAGGGCAGGAATAACCTCAGAGGTCTGCAGCTTTGGTACAGGCCCATCTTTGATACACAGTCCCTTCTGTGGTGGAGAGCAGTGGCCTTCTGTAGCATTGTCTCTTTCAGCATGATTTGCAGGAAGGCCTTCTCCATGTAGAACCGCCAGGGGAATTACCCGAGTTTGGAATTTGGCCAGGGTACCTAAGCTAATACTTTTTACCTGTCGTGTGTATGTCAGCCATAAAAGGGTTAATCATCTCTTAGTAGTTGCTAGCCAGCAGTGTTCTCAGTTCAGGATTCGCCAATGAGAGACAATATTCTGATGTAATGTTCAATTATCTGATGTGGTGCTGTATCATTGATGGATATGATTGTTAATGTCACTCATTCCTTTGTTGGGGAGGGTGGCTTTGATGAATCTGGGAGGAGACTCCATATTGGGTGCATGTTATGTCACTTATATTTAATAGAAGTTAGTCTCTCTCAATAAACTCAGTTGTTGTTGTTTTTAGTTCATAGTTTCATAGAGTTTAAGGCCAGAAGGGACCATTATGATCATCGAGTCTGACCTCGTGTATATCACAGGCTAGCAGATCTCACTCAATAACTTTTGCATCAAGCCCATAACTTCTGTTTGAACTAGAGAAAGACATCCAGTCTTGATTTAAGGACTTCACGTGATAGAGAGTTCATCATATCCCTTTGTAAGTTGTTCTTGTGGTGTATTATGCTCACTGTTAAAAATCTGTTCCTTATCTGAATTGTTTAGCTTCAGCTTCCAGCCACTAGATCTTGTTATGCTATTTTCTGCAAGATTAAAGAGTTGTCTGCTGTCAGAAATCTTCCCCTTGTAGATCATGAATGAGTCACCGCTTAACCTTCCAGTTGGTAAACTAAGTAGCTTGAGCTTCTTTGGTCCTTCATTATAAGGCATATTTTTCCAGACCTTGAATCATTCTTGTAGCTAGTTTCTGAACTCTTTCCAATTTTTCAACATCCTTTTTGAAGTGCAGACATCAGAACTGGACAAAGTATCCAGTGATGGTCTCAGTAATCCCTTATATAGAGGTAACACCACCTGCCTACACCTACATGATAGTCCCATGCTTATATGTCCAAGGATCACATTTGCCCTCTTAGCTACAGCAGCACACTGGAAGCTCACGTTCAGCTGGTTATCTACCATGATCCCTAGTTGACCTTTGGACTGTTAAATATGGTTTCTCTCTCACTCTTGCAAACAGTGCCATAAGGTCTGTAATGATCACAAATAGTCAGGAGGGACCTCAGGAAAGCCCAGCACTATGGGGTAACACTGGTTTAGAATTGACTTCCAACTACTGCACCCTGCCGATCTCTCTACCCAAGGACTGACTAGGTCCAGCCCTTCTTAATTTAAGATTAAATCTCAAGGGGCACTTTGCTTCCTCTGTGATGCATGGATAATAGAGCGAGCAATGCTTAAATTGCTTCCGCTGGTTTTGGATTAATATCCAGGAATCCATTCGTTTTCTTTAAATATTTAGCTCTTGCGGAACTGTAACTTTTTTTGTTTTGAGAGGTGTATGTATATTGCTTTGTTATGCCTCGTCTCTCTCAGGTGCGTGGCTGGCTAGTTCTTCTTCACGTGCTCAGGGTCTAACTGATCCCCATATGTGGGGTTGGGAAGGAATTTCCCCCCAAGTCAGATTGGCAGCGAGCTTGGGGGGTTTTCGCCTTTCTCTGCGGCAGGCGGGTCATTTGCCAGGATTATCTGGGTATCTCACTTAATCATTTCCCTGCCATTCTGGGGGCCTCGGCCACTGCTGCACCTCAGTCCCTCCTATTCTCTGCCTGTGGCACATGATAGCGCAGGTGTTCTCAACCTTCTTCTTTCTGAGCCCTCCCACAGCATGCTATAAAAACTCCATGGCCCACCTGTGCCACAAGAACTGGTTTTCTTCACATAAAAGCCAGGTATGGCATTGGGGGTAGCAAGCAGGGAAATTGTCTGGGGCCCCAGGCTGGGGGCGGGCCCACGAAGCCACATTGCTCAGGGTTTGGCTGCAGCCCCAGGGGTTTCAGCCCCATGCGGTGGGGCTTTGATTATCTGCCCTGGGCCCCAGAAGGTCTAATGCTGACCATGCTTGGCCGCCCCCCTGAAACATACTTATGATCCCGCAGGGGGCCCCAGGCCCCTGTTTGAGATCCACCACTTTGAACTGTAATACTTACGTCTCACTTTGGTTGTTGGGTTTAGTGTGAGGGTGCTGGGTGGTGTTGGTGGCCTCTGATCTACAGATGAACTAGTGGCTGCTTCTGGCCGTCAATGCTATGACTCTATAAGAACTTCACAATGTCACCAGCTCTCATGGATTTTTCTTTTTTCTTTTTTTTTTTTTTTTGCGAGTCTTGTGAGATCTGATATCCATCTTAAAGTGCCAGTTCCAGGAGTCATGTGATCATAAGAGAATCCCTTCTTTAAAAGAATTAAAAATGAGAGTTTCTGGCCCTCATGATTGCTGAGAAAATTTGAAAAATGTAATAATCTCTAAAGGTCAAAAAAATCCCTGAACCTCTGAGTTTTTTAATTTGCCTTCTCTTTTGATACTAAAACTGGGAGGAGTGGTAGATACGCTGGAGGGGAGGGATAGGATACAGAAGGACCTAGACAAATTGGAGGATTGGGCCAAAAGAAATCTGATGAGGTTCAATAAGGATAAGTGCAGGGTCCTGCACTTAGGACGGAAGAACCCAATGCACAGCTACAGACTAGGGACCGAATGGCTAGGCAGCAGTTCTGCGGAAAAGGACCTAGGGGTGACAGTGGACGAGAAGCTGGATATGAGTCAGCAGTGTGCCCTTGTTGCCAAGAAGGCCAATGGCATTTTGGGATGTATAAGTAGGGGCATAGCGAGCAGATCGAGGGACGTGATCGTTCCCCTCTATTCGACATTAGTGAGGCCTCATCTGGAGTACTGTGTCCAGATTTGGGCCCCACACTTCAAGAAGGATGTGGATAAATTGGAGAGAGTCCAGCGAAGGGCAACAAAAATGGTTAGGGGTCTGGAACACATGAGTTATGAGGAGAGGCTGAGGGAGCTGGGATTGTTTAGCCTGCAGAAGAGAAGAATGAGGGGGGATTTGATAGCTGCTTTCAACTACCTGAAAGGGGGTTCCAAAGAGGATGGCTCTAGACTGTTCTCAATGGTAGCAGATGACAGAACGAGGAGTAATGGTCTCAAGCTGCAGTGGGGGAGGTTTAGATTGGATATTAGGAAAAACTTTTTCACTAAGAGGGTGGTGAAACACTGGAATGCGTTACCTAGGGAGGTGGTAGAATCTCCTTCCTTAGAGGTTTTTAAGGTCAGGCTTGACAAAGCCCTGGCTGGGATGATTTAAATGGGAATTGGTCCTGCTTCAAGCAGGGGGTTGGACTAGATGACCTTCTGGGGTCCCTTCCAACCCTTATATTCTATGATTCTATGATTCTATGATTTTGTCATTAAAAATCTCATGATTTTTAAGATGCTCTCATGATTGTAGAGAGGCAGAGGGCTGACTCATGATATTTGAATGCTTGACAATGGGAATTTTGTGCACAGCACATCAGTGTTATGGGCCCAGCGTACAATTGGTACTGTATTGGGGCACCATATTACAACACAATAGATTGTGTCGTAACACAGTTTGGTCTTGTCTCTGTGGCCTGGTTCTCCTCTCACTTGTGATGGCTTTAACATTAGTGACTTCAGTGGAGTTACTCCTGATTTATATTGGCACAAGTAGGGTTGCCAGGGGTCCAGTTTTCGACCAGAACACCCAGTCAAAAAGGGACCCTTGCAGCTCCGGTCGGCACTGCTGACCAGGCCATGAAAAATCCAGTCAGAGGCACAGTGGGGCTAAAGCAGGCTCCCTGCCTGCCATGGTTCCGCATGGCTCATGGAAGCAGTGGCATGTCCCCCTCTGGCTCCTAGGTGTAGGTGCTGCCTCTGCCCCAAGCGCCATCTCTGCAGCTTCAATTGGCTGGGAACCATGGCCAATGGGAGCTGTAGGGGTGGTGCCTGCGGACAGGGCAGTGCGCAGAGCTGCCTGGCCACGCCTCCACATAGGAGCTGGAGTGGGGACATGCCGCTGCTTCTTAGAGCTGGCTGAGGTAAGCACCACCCAGAGCCTGCCCCCTCCTGCACCCTAACCCCTTGCCCCAGCCCTCATCCCCTTCCAAACCCCTCGATCCCAGCCCAGAGCACCCTCCTGCACCCCAAATCCCTCATCCCCGGCCCCACCCCAGTACTCTCTTTCTAGATCGTTTATGAATATGTTGAATAGGACTGGTCCCAGTACAGACCCCTGCAGGACACTACTATTTACCTCTCTCCCTTCTGAAAACTGAGCATTTATTCCTACCATTTATTCCTATCTTTTAACCAGTTACCAATCCTTGAGAGGACCTTCCCTCTTATCCCATGACAGATTACTTTGCCTAAGACCCTTTGGTGAGGGACCTTGTCAAAGGCTTTCTGAAAATCTAAGTACACGATATCCACTGGATCCCCTTTGTCCACATGCTTGTTGACCCCCTCAAATAATTCTGGTAGATTGGGGAGGCATGACTTCCCTTTACAAAAGCCCTGTTGGCTGTTGACTCTTCCCCAACTAATTATGTTCATCTATGTGTCTGAGAATTTTGTTCTTTACTGTAGTTTCAACCAGTTTGCCTGGTACTGAAGTCAGGCTTACCGGCCTGTAATTGCCCTTTTTAAAAAATTGGCATCACATTTGCTATCCTCCAGTCATTTGGTACAGAAGCTGATTTAAATGATAGGTTATAGACTACAGTTTTGTTTTGTTTTTGTTATGGTAGGAGTCACCAGATGGCAGTTACATTGTAGTCCAAGTTTTTCTTATAGTGCATGCAAGTTTTTAGTCTTTGAAGCAATGGGGCATTGTATTTAGTTTATTGTTGTAGGGGAGCTGTGGCCAGCAGCAGGAGAATTTTCTCTCTGCCTTCATTGCTCCAGCTAGAGGTAAATCTTGAGACTGGTTGCTCCCTGGGAGTTGTTCATAGGTATTGGGCTGAGAAGATTTTTGAGAGAGAGGATTGCCTGCATGTTGTTTCTGACCGGCTCTGTTCCAGGGCTGGTGTATGTTTAAATAAAACAAGTTACATTAAGAATATACCAAGATTCAATGTCCTTGATCTCTCCTCCAATGGGAAGCCAACTTGGAAGGCTCTGAATACGTGTGGGTGTTCAGCAGGGAGACAACATTGGTTAGCAGTGACCTACTAATTCTGGAAGAGGGGCAACAATATCTTCTAGTCTATTCCTTCTGCAGATGTCTCTTTAAGAGGTTGCCACAGTGCCCAGTTTATAGTGAAATCTGTAGCTAAGAGGTTAGCACATCATGCTGCCAATTCCATTAATGACCTGGGTTTCTAAGTGAACACATTTGCATTATGTTAGCAATTCCCTATCAGGAAACCTATTATTCTGGTTTTCAGCCACAAGAGTTTAATTGACTTGAGTGAGCCATCACTTATTTGATGATCCAAGCCCTGAAGCATCCTCATTGGAGATATTTGGAATGTAAGCACTAGAGTGCTCATGCTCGGGATGAAGCACTCAAGTCAAGGCAGAGACAGAATTGTGTCACGCAGTTACCAGTAAATGCTGTATTAATCAGTTTAGCTCTTGCTCCTAGTGCTAATTAGCATTGTTTAATTTATGTTTGGAAAAAGAAAAGGAATACTTGTGGCACCTTAGAGACTAACAAATTTATTTGAGTATAAGCTGTAGCTCACAAAAGCTTATGCTCAAATAAATTTGTTAGTCTCTAAGGTGCCACAAGTACTCCTTTTCTTTTTGTGAATACAGACCAACACAGCTGCTATTCTGAAACCTGTCTTTATATTCGGAGTAGGTGCTGCCTGGCTTCCTGAGTTAGCTATCACTGTGTTTGTGGGGCTTTCATCTCTTGCAGCTAGTTAACAGTACTTAATATGGACAAAGCCCAGAGCAGTACAGCTGAAGGTCTTTGTTAAACTGGGAACTACTGACAGCACTGGCAGTAGATATTTTCATGCCCTGGGCACCCCAGCTCCTGAAACATCTCTAGGGAAGAGGCCAGCTGGGTCTGTTCTGATGCTGCTGAAAAGGTAATGCCCTTTAAGTAGAGTTGTCAGATGTCCGGTTTTCAACCGGAACACCCCGTCACTGTCTGGGCCGTTAAAAGTCCATTTGGCAGCACAGCGGGGTTGGCAAGCTTCCTGTGTGGCTCTGCCTGGCTCCCGGGAAGTGGCCGGCATGTCCGGCTCCTAGGCAGAGGGGCGGCCGGGGGGCTCCACATGATGCCCTAATCTGCAAGCGCCGCCCTGAGTGCCAGCTCCGCAGCTCCCATTGGCTGGGAACTGTGGCCAATGGGAGCTGCAGGGGCAGTGCCTGCAGGCAAGGGCAGCATGCGCAGAGTCCTCTGTCTTTCCCTCCACCTAGGAGCCAGAGGGACATGTCACTGCTTCCCGGGAGCCACCTGAGGTCAGTGCTGCCCAGAGCCTGCACCCTAAACCCCCTTCTGCACTCCAAACCCCTGCCCCAGCCCTGAGCCCCCTCCCACATCCAAACTCCCTCTCGGAGCCCACACCCCGTCCAGTACTCCAATCCCCTGCCCCAGCTTGGAGCCCCCTCCTATACCCCAAACCCCTCACCCCAGCCCCACCCCAGAGCCTACATCCCCAGCCAGAGTCCTCATCCCCTCCCACACCCCATGCCCCGGCCCAGTGAAAAAGAGCGAGTGAGCAAGGGTGGAGGAGAGCAAGTGATGGATGGAGTGAGTGGAGGGCAGGGTCTTAGAGAAGGGGCAGGGCAGGGGAGGAGTGTTGGAGAAGGGGCAGGGTAAGGGTGTTCGGTTTTCTGCAATTAGAAAGTTGGCAACCCTACCTTTAAGGGGCAGACAGCCTTCCTCCCCACCTCCAAAAACTGGGCTGGGGGCTGTGGGGCCAGAGTTACACTGGTGCAAGTGGTTTGGTATGCTAAAAGAAATTAGCTGCACATAAAGTCTTTGCCAAACCTTGGCCCTGACTGTGCAGATGAAACAATAGAAATCGCCTTCCTTTTGTTGGTAATTACACTTATTTTTCTTTTTCCCATGGGAATGGCAAAAGGCTCATTCCTGATCCTAGGTCCCAGCCAAATTTCAAGTCTGTGCTCCAAACCCAAGGACATTAGAGCTTCCTAATAAAATGATTTCAAGATATTTTTTAAACATGTGCAAAACAATTTATCTCTAATCTCATATCAGAAACAGCTGAACCATTTTTACTGAAATTTTTCTACAAATTTCAGCCTCAGCAGACACCCAGTATGGAAAACTTCATCCCAAACAGTTAACATTTTGCAAAGTCATATGCAACCGACACAGGATTTTATAATGGAAAGTGTAAGGCAACGTCAGGCAACTATCCACTCCATCTATAATAACACCTGGGATTATTACCGTGGAAAGAACTGTAAAAATCTCTCATTCTGCACCATTTCTGCTGTTAGCTTGTTGTTCACATCCCATCTCTGGGAGCCTAAAAATGAGCCTGAATTACAAAGCTGGGATCTGGCTTCCTCAAAGTTTTGGCTTGTTCACATGCAGGGGTTTGGTTTGGATGCTTCTTTAGCAGAAACATACTGTAGGTGTAACACTTCTGCTAGGTGGAATTGGCAGCAACAAGGGTAAGGTTTGACATCTAGGGGTTCCTCTTAACAATACAAGAAAGAGCCAGCTTGAGCCCCCCACCCAGTAATCTGGGAAAACTAAACCCCATCCCAGACGCCTCTAAGAGGCAATGCTTCCCACTGGCAAGCACTGAGTCTGTGTATAACAAAAGGAAACACATGTTAAAAGGGAAAGGGAACCCAGCATTTATTTGGAGAAACACCACAACTACGAATCAAAAGCAGGTAGCCATAAGCAAACACCTACCCCACAGTACATTGGGAGTGTCTTTTGCCTCAGTTCCCCACCTTGCAGTGTGAAAGTCTGATGAACAAATGTCCCTTTAACACGCTGCTGCCCTTTCCCTCTGCTGCATGCCACTCACAGTGGGTTGTCCTTAGTCAGCAAAGAACCAGAGTTCAGAGGTGGGGTCCCCTCCTACTCCTGAACAGGATGCCTCCACTGGCTTATTTCTGCTGGCGGATCGCTGTCGCTGCCATTGCCTCTGCTGCTTGTCGCTTGATGCCATGTTCTGAGGTTCTGCCATTTAGCCCAGCTCTTACGGATTTCACTGGGTAGCAGGGAACCTCTATGCTGCTGCGTCTTCATTGTCTTTCACTGCATCGCTGTGCTCATGCTAAGGCTGACATCGGTCATCTTGCTCCTGCTTAGTCCTGCTCATCAGCAAGTTCAGCTCTAGTAGTCACTGACCAGAAACAAGCATCTCCATTGAGACCCGTCACAACTGTCTCTATATACTGGAGAGGGCCAAGTGACATCTAGGACTCTTTGGAAAAACCTATCCCCACTCCTTTTTATCTTCAGAGGAATTTGGAATCTCTGCTCCCTGCTGAGCCAGTGAGGTTCATTTTACGGTGACCCCCTCAATCAGGACAGGCTAAGCACAGTTTTGCTGCCCTTTACGTGTATGGTAAGGATAACAATATTTCATTACCCCTGCCTAAAGTGAACTGTAACCCCAAAACAGCCAAAATAGATCACTTTGGCAAAGCAGCTCTATCTGCTGAGCACATAGGCAGAGTAAGTGTCTATATGCAAATATAGTCTGCTCCTGAAGTCTTTTCCCACGGTGCATCACTAGATGTCAGGGGAGAGCTCATTCAGATCCTGCTTACATTTGGTTAACTGGATATGTCAATTTATCTTAATTCAGATAAAAAGAAAAAAGTTTAAGCTAAAGCAATATTAGCCACTCTTACACTCAAATAAAGAGTATCTAAACATGGATTTGCACCAGATTAACAGTTTAAAAACTGATTTAAATTGAACTGCTACAATTTTCATGGTTAGTCAAGGCCTAAGACTTGATTTCTTCTTCTTTTGTTATGTGTTACTTACATATGCTATTCCTGATCATAGCATTAGCCCTGAGCTCAGGGACAAACCACACTGGTTTCATGTTCCACTTGTAATCACTTCCTGTATCTTATGTACTAGTGCAGTTCTGATGGGGCTGGGTTTCTATTTGTGTTATGTTTTGTCCAACTCTTTGTAAATCAAACCACAGTTCTGTGGCCTTAAGCATGTTGTTGATGCTTCTCTAAAGCAGTTCTAGGGAATTTGAAATTCCCAGAAATGTTGCTCTGAAAGCACCGGACAAAAAAGTTAGCTTCTGCAGACTGGTGAGTTTATGGAGAGAGCACGATGGAGTGTGTGTGTTTTGCAGTATGTCTTCTCGGACTTGGGTCTGGGACTTTTGCTCCTAAATCGCTTAAGTGTTTTCGGAAATGCCACACAAAGGGTCACCATTTGTGGAGAGCAAGACTAAGGCTGCGGTTGTCAAAAGAGCCCATGAGAGTTAGGGGCCCAGTTCCATGGAAAGTCAGTGGGAGTTGTGTACCCAGGGTTTTTTTGAATACCCCAGCCGATGTAAATGTGAACCATGTCAGTTCGTGACCAGACAGACTCTCAGCTGGAGTTAGTGAACGCTCCCACACAACAAGGGGTGTTTGATTTTGCAACGTATTTTTCCCCAATTTTGACATGCAACGGAAAAGGTCTCCTTGAGAAACCAGTCAAACTCATCCCAAGCCGCAGTCCCTGATTATGTGACACATCCTGTGGTAGCTTTTCAGCAAATCCCCCTAGGTGGCTACATAAATAACTTGCATATTTCTTTAGAAAAGGCTGCTGCTATGTTACCCACCAGAACTGAGACAGATAATACTGTTCGGCTCCTGGAGCTCATCTGTTTCACTCGACCCTTTCGGTGTATTTGAAGAATTCCAAAGCACTTTAACAAAATGCTTCACTCATATCTTGGTTTCATTCATTTTCCACAGTGTGATCGAGAGCAAAACAGCAAGCCAACCAACCAACTTCCAGAAACCCACTCTAGCAACTCCCGGCTCAGCTCTGCCTCCAAATGGATTGAGTCAAAACAAATGTAGGATGGGACATGTACTTCAACAGCATGTCCCCTCTTACTGTCCATTCTCTGGTAGGGTCTCCACTGCAAAGTTCTGTCAGCATGGCTATTAGCTGGAGATGTGAAAAATTCTCATTCCTCGGTGACGTAGCTCTGCCAGCACAACCCTGGGATAGACACGGCTCTGCTGACACATACGTGCTTCTGTCAGGTTAGCTAGTGTCATCTGAGGAGATAGTGTTACTGTGTCTGCAGAAGAACTGCTTCTATCAGAACAGACAGCATCTACGGTAGGGGGCTGTGCTGCCATAGCGATGGCGATATGTGCTCTGTATTGTAGACATAGCCTTAGCTCTTCACAGAGCTCTTCCAATCCACACGCCCGCTGCTTGTTCCCCTATCCCTGCCTCTCCCTCAGGGCCTTCCTGCGGCTCGTATTTTTTTCAGATGATTGCAGCCTGCCCCAATGGAACTTTCCAAGATCAGCTTCCTATTCACCTCTCACCTCACGGATGCTTCTGTTCCCAACAATCCTTCCCTTCTGTCAAAGGGCCAACATGCAGAATAAACAGCAGCAGAGAGGAAAAGTCACCCACTCCACGATCATCCCATTATAGTTAGGGATGGGCCAAAATCCCACATCCCACGCCTCCAGCTGTGAGTTATCTGGATCTGGGTATTGCAGCCTGAGTCCATCTCTAGCCATAGTGGTGTTCGGTGGGGGAATCAATGCCAGCCATAATCAAAGGCAGTGAGTGGCAGGACTGAAATAGTTGCTCAAGTGACTGTCCCAAATGCTGCGACTGACCCGCTCCATAGCAACCATGCATCTCCTGCTCGCACTGGGACACCTATAGTTCATCTGTCCTTTTTCTGAAATCCAAGATCAAGACTGGTTTTGTGCCACCTTGCGGAAACAGATCCCCCAATCTTGTCAACTAACCTTGGAAGAATTCGTCCACCTCATTGTTTACCTTCTCTCCTTAGCAATGCAATCTTCAAGCCCTGAATGCGTTAGTCACCTTGCTGGCAACCACAAAGAGCAGGCCAGCAACGAGGAATCAGTGCAGCCCATCTTTTTAGCTGTGGATGCTAGTTTTGCCCATTTGTCGAGATCATCACTGCTGCTTTCCTGCAATCAAAGGCTGCCTGTCGCAGCTTCCCCAGCCTACACAGCAAACAAGTCATCATGGTGTGACCATTTTCCTCCACCCCCCACGCTCCTGCCAACACTTGGATATGCAGCCTGTGGCTTCCATTCACTTCCTACCAGGTTGCAACAGTATGTGTGTGTGCGCGCACACACACACACACACACACACACAACTAGTCCCCTGCAACCCACCTATGAACCAGTGCACACAGTCATCCATGTGTAATGCAGAAATACACACTCGCACACATATGCACACATATACAAATGCTCAAAACCTCTGACACACATACATACACGTACACACAGCAGAGCTCTGTGAGTAATGGGGGAATGGCAAAATCAGTTGGAAATTTTATTCTGGAAATATAGTGGAACCCTTTAAATACATTAAAATATTAGGAATACTTGTGGGACCTTAAAGACTAACACATTTATTTGAGCATAAGCTTTTGTGAGCTACAGCTCACTTCATCGGATGCATTCGGTGGAAAATACAGTAGGGAGATTTATGAACATGAAACAATGGGTGTTACCGTACATACTGTAACGAGAGTGATCAGGTAAGGTGAGCTATTACCAGCAGGAGAACGGGGGGGGGGAACCTTTTGTAGTGATAATCAAGGTGGGCCATTCCCCACAAAGATGGACTACAAGCTGTCGGGAACAGTATCCCCGATAATGTCATGGCAAACCTGGTGGCTGGACTTTGTCCTCACCCCAACTGTTTCACATTTGGGGACAATGTAAACCTTCAAATCAGCAGCACTGCTATGCGTACCCGCATGGCCCCACAGTATGCCAATATTTTTATGGCTGACTTAGAACAACGCTTCTTCAGCTCTCGTCCCCTAACGACCCTACTCTACTTGCGCTATATTGATGACATCTTCATCATCTGGACCCATGGAAAAGAAGCCCTTGAGGAATTCCACCATGATTTCAACAATTTCCATTCCACCATCAACCTCAGCCTGGACCAGTCCACACAAGAGATCCACTTCCTGGACACTACGGTGCTAATAAGCGATGGTCACATTAACACCACCCTATACCAGAAACCTACTGACCGCTATGCCTACCTACATGCCTCCAGCTTTCATCCAGACCACACCACTTGATCCATTGTCTACAGCCAAGCTCTACGATACAACCGCATTTGCTCCAACCCCTCAGACAGACAAACACCTACAAGATCTCTATCAAGCATTCTTACAACTACAATACCCACCTGCGGAAGTGAAGAAACAGATTGACAGAGCCAGAAGAGTACCCAGAAGTCACCTACTACAGGACAGGCCCAACCAAGAAAATAACAGAACACCACTAGCCATCACCTTTAGCCCCCAACTAAAACCTCTCCAATGCATCATCAAGGATCTAGAACCTATCCTGAAGGACGACCCATCACTCTCACAGATCTTGGGAGACAGGCCAGTCCTTGCTTACAGACAGCCCCCCAACCTGAAGCAAATACTCACCAGCAACTACACACCACACAACAGAACCACTAATCCAGGAACCTATCCTTGCAGCAAAGCCCGTTGCCAACTGTGTCCACATATCTATTTAGGGGACACCATCATAGGGCTTAATCACATCACACTATCAGAGGCTCGTTCACCTGCACATCTACCAATGTGATATATGCCATCGTGTGCCAGCAATGCCCCTCTGCCATGTACATTGGTCAAACTGGACAGTCTCTACATAAAAGAATAAATGGACACAAATCAGACGTCAAGAATTCTAACATTCAAAAACCAGTTGGAGAACACTTTAATCTCTGTGGTCACTCGATTACAGACCTAAAAGTGGCAATTCTTCAACAAAAAAACTTCAAAAACAGACTCCAACGAGAGACTGCTGAATTGGAATTAATTTGCAAACTGGATACAATTAATTTAGGCTTGAATAAAGACTGGGAGTGGATGGGTCATTACACAAAGTAAAACTATTTCCCCATGTTTATCCCCCCCACTCCCACCCCCCACTGTTCCTCAGACTTTCTTGTCAACTGCTGGAAATGGCCCACCTTGATTATCACTACAAAAGGTTTTTTTTCTCTCCTGCTGGTAATAGCTCACCTTGCCTGATCACTCTTGTTACAGTGTGTATGGTAACACTCATTGTTTCATGTTCTCTGTGTATATAAATCTCCCCACTGTATTTTCCACTGAATGCATCCGATGAGGTGAGCTGTAGCTCATGAAAGCTTATGCTCAAATAAATGTGTTCGTCTCTAAGGTGCCACAAGTCCTCCTTTTCTTTTTGCGAATACAGACTAACACGGCTGCTACTCTGAAACCTTAAAATATTAGGTTTTAAAATATTTAAAATAAAATATGTCATTAAAATATTACTCCGTCTGTTTGCTCAAACATAGGCATTAAGGTGCATGCAGTTCCAGGCATGCACACACATGCAGAGCTAGGTGTGCACAAACACACGGGTGTGCAAATACACACAGACACATTCTAGGCCGGGACAGGCAAAGCTTAGTGGATATAAAAGGAATGTAGCTGCCTCTTCATCCCAACCTTGAACTCTACCTGACCCCAAAGTTTTACTGAGCAGCAGAAGTGTTCTTCTAACGCCCCTTTATTTTCCATTTCCATGTACAGTGGGCCCAATCCTGTTCCCACTGCAGTTCTTGCTGTTGATTTCAGTGGCGGCAGGGTTGGGCTGTGTACCTTCACAAGAATGGGCGGACTCCACCTTTCTAATGCTGGCTCACAAGAGAACTGTTTGGGAAAGCCAAGCTCATTGTGGGTGCATGGCAGGTGAAGTCTTGTTGCGGTGGTTGGAAAGTGG
The DNA here is from genome assembly GCF_965140235.1 of Caretta caretta. Lineage (NCBI taxonomy): Eukaryota > Metazoa > Chordata > Testudines > Cheloniidae > Caretta > Caretta caretta. Next base: position 59,028,591 of record NC_134212.1, on the reverse strand, counting down.
ATGAGGAATGACTCCAGGTGTATGAATCTGTTCTTGTGAGTATCCCTTGTGGGAATTAGCTCTGTGAAGAGAGACACCCAGTGGAGCTGCGGCTGTAGCTAGCTTGGAACAGGAGCACAGAGCAGGGCAGTTCTGATAGGGGGTGATGGCAGACTTGTGCTTTGTTCTGTAGTTCCTAGTGAATTTATATCTCCAGAGCTCTGAAACCAGCAGTAAAGAGGAACAATGGTCCAGGGAGAAGAAAGAAGGATGGTCCAATGGTTAGCTTGCTGGCCTGTGACTCAGGGTTCATGTCCCTGTTTCTACCACATACTCTCTGTGTGACCTTGGGTAAGTCACTTTGTCTGTCTGTGCCCCAGGTCCCATCTGTATAATGGGGTGATAGCCCTGCCCCGCCACATAGGGGAATGTGAGGTTAGATACAGTAAAGACTGAGATGCCCAGGTACTGTGGTGATGAGGGCTGTATATATACTAATAGATAGATCTACTGAACAGTGCAGCACTGGCAATGTTAGAGAAAGCTTCCCCTCCATGCAGGCCATGAAGGGACCATCTCTAGGAGTTTGTTCTCCTTGCTGTTCTGTCAAGGGCTTCTGTATTGAAATGGCAATAAGGGGGCCAGTTCACCCCAGTTGCAGGCATGGCTTTGTGAGGTGTTGTGGATATCCACTTGCTGACAAAAGCTTTGAGGTCACCAGCCAGCTGCTGAGAGCACTGCTAGCTAGGATCACTCTGTTACCTAGAGATGAAAGGCTCCATATCCCATTACCAGTGCTCCTGGGGCATCCAGTCCCTTAAGGTAATGGGGCTCTAACTGAGGGAGTGGGTGTTGTACATGATTAGTGCATTTATGGCTATTTACACAGTGACTGCTGACCTTTACCAGGATACACAGAAGCAATGAGTCTGTAGACTCCCCAGGCAGGGCTGGGAAAGCATTCATGTCTGGTGACATCTGCAGATCAAGCCAATGTATCCTGTTGTGGACTCAAGCGCCCTGGTGGAAAGCTTCTATCTAAGGTACATCTGTGACCCCCATTAGTGCAGTATCTGGAGCACCTCACGCTCATTAATGGATTTATCTTCACAAAACCCCTGGGAGATAAGGCAGGGCTATCATCCCCATTGTAGGCACAAAGCCACCAAAGATGGTGTCTAAGGTCACATGGAAAATTGAACCCAGGACTTCCAAATCCTAGGCTAGTGCCCTAACCACTGGACAGTGCTTCCTTTTCTTCCCCTCTGTAAGTGCAGGCAAGACCACCCCATCACCCACCCCCATGGAGCTGCCCACGCTCCCAGACTGTTTGTAACAGGATTTTTTATAAATCTAGTAGTGAAAATGACTCTTAGCCAAAGTGCTGGGAATGCCTGCTGTGGTAAACGCTGGCCCAAGCTAAGGAGAGATGGCTGTGTGTGCACAAGGGCCAGTCGTATTTGGACAGAAGATTGATTAAGGATGTTATGAGAAGTTCTGTTAAGGTGGGGATGGGAGTTGTCTATGTTTACCTGTGTCTAACAGGGTATTTTCTCCCCCTACACGAGGCAATGCAGTCAGCACCCTGTTCATTCCTCACAGTAAGAAGTAATGGCGGTACACAGTCACCTTAAAGTTTCCACTGAGGGGTGTAGACAGCTCAGGGCTAGACTATTCTAACTACTATGGGCTTGAATTTGTGCCTTGAGTATTGCAGCTGAACATTAGTTTATATTAGCAATGGACCCTTTCCACAAAGTACAGATTCCAGTCTAGAGCCAAATGAGGACTTTTTGATAAGCATTTTCAGTTCAGCCTGTTATAGAGAGAGAGGAGGCTTGAGCTCAATATCTGGATCCAAACTTCATATAGCTATAATGAGCAGAACCGGACATCGCCAGACAAAGAAGTTTGAATGTCAGATCCTAATCAGAGTTTTCCCAAAGACCCCGGGGTGTTTGGATTCGTATCATTATAAAGATAGCTTGGAGCTACAAACTTTGATCTGAAACCCCAGAACCAGATCCATTTTTGGCTCAGGACCAGGAAAAGGAGAAGCCATGAATTTCAGGCTAGGATCTAGATTTCAAAAGTTTGTGGGGTTCTAGCTTTGTGGGTTTGAATCTTGCTAACATCTCTAGTTTCTGTGAATTCCAAGCCTTCCAAAAGCTGATGCATATTACAACAAAATAAGGAGACATGCCCTTTGCTGGACAAGTAGTGAGGTATAATTGTCAGGGGAACCCGCTAACCTGTCCTGCTCGCTGCCTCTAGGCTGCAGTGAGAAGAGCCAGCAGTGAGTGGGAAGAAAAGGAACATGTCCAAAATGTCATTACAGAAAAGTCCCCTTTAGATAGGGCAGCAGGTGCTCCACTGCCCTGCATGAGCCTTAAACTAACATGTCCTCTTCTAAGAACCGTTTCTGAAGCACACTCTATTTTTCTGCCTTGTGTGCAGCTATAATTACTCTGCCCATCCCCATGTGACTAGTGATGATGGGTTTTCCCGCAAACAGCTGTAGGTTCACAACCATGCTCCTATTTAAAGTACCCCTAGGAACTTTTGCTTACTTCACAATTGAGCTCCCAATTAGAGTAAATTTATAGGCCCAGTTATCACAACAGGGGATTGTAGCCTGATCCTCCTGAATCCAAGAATAGGCTCCATGACAGTTGCCCAAGCAAGCCAAGACCCTTGAAAATGAAGCTCCCTTTCTAAAAATGTCTACTCTGTTGGGGGAAGCTGGGTTACTCTGCCAGCAAATAGCCCCTGCTGGGAGACCAGGCCATTTACAAGACACCTCCCGGCCTCTTTTCTGATGACTGGGGTGAGAAGCCAAGCCCTGAGCTTCCGCTTTTATGTGCACTGTGGGCTGTGAGAGGCCACCTAGTAGGGATCTGCACTCCAGCAGGGAATCTGGCCAAGGTAACCCATTGATTCCCCCAGAAGAGAGCCTGGAAATTGGGCTGGGAGCGACATTCTCTGAGGTCGTTGTCAGGTGGGGTGTGAGAGTGAGGCCTGTGGACTCTGCTGTAGCTCTGGTGCTAATGGAGGAGTCGGGCTACACGAGGACCTCCTCATCCTTTGGTTTTCTGCTCTGGTGGGTGTGTGTATGAGGGAGAGGGCATCCTTGAGGCCCCCCTGCATCCAAGCATGGTGATGTAGAGCCTCCTCCTTCAGAGCCAAAGCGGCAGGCAGCAGCAGCTTTGGCTTCTGTTCCTGAACTCTGGTCTCCTTTTGTAACCTGCGAGGCTCCCAGTTACCATGGTGATGGGTACGGGGTCAGTGCTTCGAGTAATAGTCGGGCACGAGCACTAAGGTAGGGACGTGGGCTCCCAGAAGGTCAGCAGGAAAAGGGCAGGTGGATTGTCTAGCCTGTCATCTGTGGTGGGAGGGGACAGGGTGGGTTACTCAGAAAGCAAGCGACTGAAGGGAAATAAGAAGTGGCTTGTCGCAGGGCGAGCTGTCCTTTTACGAGGGTCGGGGCTCAGCTGCACCTTTGCCATGGTTAGCTTATTTCCCCGGGTGGAGGGTGTGAGTGTTGAGGTCATCTGACTAAACCAGGCTGGGTGGGGGGTGGGATTGAGAGAACAGAGGGGGAATCCCTGACCTGACCTATATAAAGAGCGGGAGGACAGGTGGGGAGCTGGGAAGAAGCAGGGCAGGTAGAGACTGTGGCATCAGATAGATCAGTTCTGACTGTCAGAAGGCAGCAAGCAGGGGGCATAAAAACCAGAGCTGTATCTGGGCTTGGTGCCTGATTCTCCCCTCTAATAGGAATCCTAGTTCATAAATTGTACAGGACGTAAATCATCTGAAAAATCCACACTGTGAAGCTGGCTAGGAGGCTGGTGTGAGAAGGGTCAGACCTGCATGTTGGGAGGGGAACCCAGGCTTTCATTTCTCCTACAGTATCTACACTGCCATGCTGCCTTATCCTATGTGCTAAAATTCCATCGGCTTCTTGGTTCAAGTTAATTCCTTTTTAGAAAACAACGAAACCCTAGGAGCTTGGATTCATGCAGCACCTTTCGTTTTGCAAATCAGTGCCCGGCCTGTGAGTTTGTTTAAGCTAAGCAACAATTAATAGTGAGAACAAACATTTCCTTGGCTTACAGGCAGCTTGTAGCCCTTCCAGCACACTCCCTTCCCCAGATTAACTAGGATTTAGTAGGTGTAAATTCTGTTTATATTAAGGTAATTCCATAGAAACCAGCGCATACCATTGTCCCTATTCTTATCTCTGAATTCCATGAACAAGCAATCTCGGCAGCTCAGCTCAGGGCGACAGTTCCTGCTTTTTCAATAGACCTAATATTCCAGAGACAAGTGAGTACGGAGGTGACAGTGACAGAATAATAAAGACACTGTCCACGTAACAAAGTCAAAGGCAGTCTCTGTAGAAGGGGGAAACTGCAAGCCATTAGTGACAGCTTTTGGGTTGGCCAGTCTCTTCATCCCCTAGGTAGAAGTTGCTCCAGTACATCTATTGTGTGTCCTCATGTGGGCTCTCACTGGAGTGTATCCAAGTCTGGGGCACGAGGTGGGGGGAGGGGAAGATTCCCACTGACTGCAGTGGGCGTTGCATTGGGCCTTGTGTACTGCAGCGGAGAGGAAAATTGTAATGGGAGAATGGGCATGGATGGTGGTACTCTGAGCATCCCTGGGTGAACAGCATACAGGGCAGACTGTGTGTATTTGATGTCCTGGCCAATAGCTTTTCTGGGGTGTCACCAGTCAATCCTGTACGAAGCAGAGGTAGGCCTGGATCTGAATTCCAAATTGGATCCCATCCTCTGAATTTCAGACAGGAGAGTCAGGTTCAAATCTTAAGCTCCCTAAAATGCTGGTTCTGGGGTGGATCCAAAACCAGAAGGGATGGGAATGCGGGGGTGGCACTCTTCCAGCTCCAGGTTCAGAAGTGGCTCCAGATGTTGAAAATCTCGTGAGAACAGCTGGTCTTGTGAGATTTCTGCTGCTCAAGATGTTAAAATCTCATAATCTCTCTGGCTCCTTGATGACCGCTCCAGAGGTTCCAAGGGCCATCCAGACTAAGCCTGAGCTCTATATCTGGTTCAGCTCAAAGCTGGAGTCTAGATTTGATCTGGATCTTCCTGGACATGGCAGGTTCTGAATTCTGCCCGTACGCTCATCATGCAGCATGTCTAGCTTTCTGATCTGCTCCAGTGATGATCTTGATTGTTAAATCTATCACTGGGGTAATCGTAGCCAGATGCCCACACCTTGATTCCTCTCTCTTGCAGCATGTGACTTCTACAACTAGATTGTCTAGCCCCGTCTTCCCTCTGGCGCCCCAAGGGCACTGAATCACACTAAAGAGGATGGAGCCAACCCTCTCCATACCTCAGCACAGATGGGTATAGCTGGCCGCTGGCAGGAGGGCTGGGCTGCACTGTCCTTAGGATAATGCAGATTACACCTATCCCCTTGCATGTTGGTGAGCCTAGTGGCACGTTCTGCCAGCAGCACCCACTGGGACACTGGCTTCACGCCAGGCCACGGACATGTGCCCTATGTGATCCTGTACATCAGTGCAAAGTGGGCACCAAGCGAACCCAGCAAGGCTAGCTTGGGCGAGGCCTGTGGTGGTTTTAGAGACAAGGGTTCACTCCTGGGCTGGACGCTAACCGAGGTGTGTGTTTTGTTTTGCAGGTGGTGCGGGGGACCGAGAAAAGATGCCTGTCAATCATGAAGCCTTCCTGCTCATGGCTAATTCCCAGAACGAGATGGAAGATTGGGTGAAAGCCATCCGGCGGGTCATATGGGCTCCCTTTGGTGGAGGTATTGCACATAGCTCACATGCACATAAATTAAAACTGTTGCCTCAAGGTAAAACATATTCTTGTGATACTAGGGTACATGTAGCACTGTAAAATCGCTGCAATGCCTAGCTAAACTCTCCTCTTCCTGAAGCTTTGTAAAGCGCAATTTGGGGGTGGGGGTGAACGCACATTTCTCCTCCTCGGCAGTATGTAAAACTGCCCCCACCAAAGAAGCTGATTGGTGGAAGAAATAACATTGTATTATTATTATTTTAACTCATTGTTTACAGCTATTTTTATTCCTTAGTCCCTGACTCCGCCTCCTGTTTCCTTTTTTTGCTGAGAAGGAGGGTGTCCAGTCACCTCCATTCTCCACCACTGGGCCAGATGCCCATTTCCAAACTCTCAGGACATCTGAAAGGCAGGGTCACTTCCACTTGACAAAGATAGGGCCCGATCCTGCAGTCTGCGTGCAAGTGAAACTCCCATTGACTTCAGTGGGTGTCTTTGTCTATGTAAGAACTGCAGGGTCAGACCCAGGACCCACCTGAGAGGGTAATCAGTGTTGCCGACTCCTGTGATTTTTATCTCCAGTCTCACGATTTTGATGTTTTACCTAAATCCCCTGCTCCTGGAGCCCTGTGATTACACAAGACTTTTTAATGCTGAGATTAAGTTTCTGGCCGTCCTGGCTGTGGGGAAAAGCTTGAGAACGTGACCCCTGTCTAGCCAGAAGGCTCAGTCATCCCAAGGCCAATACAAAACCCAACTTTTTTTTAATCTCATGATTTTTATGCCTATCTGCTGAATTTGGCGGGGACTGACTCATGATTTGGAATGCCCAGATTCGGCTGTATTGAGGAATGTCGGGAGGCAGCGGTAGTCTCACAGTAATGTCTCCCTTCCTCTGAGGCCCTGCCTACCCTAGGCAGAAGCATCCAGATCCTCAAGGGTATTTAGGTGCCTAACTTCCATCACCATCAATGGGACTTAGGCACCTAAATACCTCTGACAAGCTAGGCCAAAGGCCTTGCTGCCTATCTGACTGTGGTCTTTGCTTGCGGTATCTGTACAGTGCTTTGTAAAACCCCTGGGATAGCTTTTGTACCATGGGCATAAGTGTCCATCGCAATATCTAGGACAAGGCCTCTGCCCCAGTTTGGTTGGATGTAATTTAATCTGCAGCGGGGTCCCCACAAGCAAGAGGATGCACTGATTCAGTTGCTCCTCCTAAGCCCAGTACGCAGTGCCATGCCCACATTTTCAGTTTACCCCAAAGATGCTTCCTCCAGGGGTGTCAGGAATCCCAAAATGCATCGGTGCAACCACAGCTAGAGATTGTGCTTTTGATGGAGCCTTCGTAGGTCTGTTAGAGACCACTTTAGCGGGCCCACACAGCAAACACTGCAAGGAAAACTGAGACAAGCAGCAGTTCAGTGCAGGAGATGTCTCTGTGACAGTGTCCTCCTCCAGGGCAGATGGCGTCAGTTTTCCTGCTGTCGTGTGTTTGGGTATTTTTATTGTCAACATGACCAAGGACTTATGACTCTCTTGAAGTAATGTTAGGCTGACTTCTACAGTTAAGGGTAAATCCACTGGCTCTGGACTCAGCATTGCCAACCCTAAGGAATCCAAAAATCTGCATTTAGGCCCAAAAAGCTCAAAATTGACTTCAAAATCAAGAGGTTTTTTAAATACATTTTTGGGTATTTTTGCTTGGCTTTCTGGTTTCTGAGCCTCTGAGGTGCACGCAAGCTTCCAAGCTTTTCTCTGCAACCATGAGGGCTAGAAACTTGTAGGGGGGGTTTAAGAATTAAATCTGATGCTCTCCCATAATCCCATGACTCCAGGAGCTGGAGATTTAGGGGAAAAACAGCTATAATCAGACTGAGAATAAATCATGAGAGGTGGCAACGCTGTAGACTAGGAGCAGGATAATAAAGAAGGAAAGGCAGTGTGGTTCCTCTGTCACTGTTTTCAGACACACTGGGCCCAACCCAGCTACCAGGGATGTCAGTGAGAGCTAGATTAGGCCCTGTAATAATATTAATATCTAGCTCTCATCATCAGTAGATCTCAAAGTATGTTACAAAGGAGGTCAGTATCCCTATCTTATTGTATAGATGAGGAAATGGAGGCACAGAGCAGGGAAGTGGCTTGCTCAAGGTTACCCAATAGGCCAACAGCAGAGCCAAGACTAGAACCCAGGACTCCTGAGCCCCATTGCACTGCCCTATTCACTAGGTCAGAGAGCCATTACAATGTAATTGCCAAGCAGTTGGGAAAAAAAATTCTGGTCATTTCACTTCAGCTCATTGACCAGTATTAATTGTAAATAATGCCTAACCCCATTCTGGCTATCATACCTGCCTGTTTTATCTATGTCTCTTTTCCTTTCCCTAGTATTTATAGCATGCCAATCACCAGGAGATCTAGTTGCTACATTCATTTCTGAAGTATTTATCAGGTTTTGAGGAAATGACCAAATTCACACACACCCCTTTGCCTGGAATCAGAGCAGGGCTCTTTGTATGTGGTATTTCAGCCTAGCTCACGGCATGGGAAGGCTGTAAACAAAGCTGGTCTCTTTGTGTTTTAACCGAATAATTTTAACTCCAAGTCTTATCTGTCGACACGTTTTAATATTTGAAACTAGGGAGGAAAAAATCAGGCTTTATTATTATTATTATGTAAATATCCAGCCCTGGAGAAGGTTGATAGGATGTGAAAATGAATTATGCCAAGATAAAAGGGGCGGCTTAGCCACATGCTTTCATCTTTGTGGATGTATTGAAGAAAGTCCTCAATCAAAGAGGATGGGGGACATGTCGGTGCGGGCACACGAACCGGCACAGCCTTTCAAAAAAGAATCTGAAAACACCCCAAAGCTGCTGAGAATCCCACCTCATTAATTGGAGACCGGTGCAGACTTAAATGCCACACAGAGTTTATGCTTTGAAACAACTTTTAAATTCGGCCTTAAAATAAAATCCGTGGGCTCCTGAGCCTGTTGGAGAAGGCTGGCTTGTTTAGGGCCTATGTGGTTTCTAACAGGTTCCCCTGTGCCTAGTCAGTTGCAGCCAGAACAGAGGTTTTTGGGAGCTCAGCTTTAGAAAGGAGCTGTGTGCATTGGGATTGTTTGTGGCTGGTTTTTATTTTAAAGAGCAGACATTTAAAATGAATGGATACAGCTGGGCTGTGAAGTGTTATCCAGGCTTCATTAAAACTCCAGCTGACCCTGCCTCACTCTCTCAGGAACAAATCTAGTTTGCACCACTGACGTTCATGGAGTTACTCTGCATTTATGCCCCGTAGCCAAGAGCAGAATCTGCCCGTTGTGGGGCACCTGTGTGTGGCTCCATGACAGACATGCAAGTCAGACCCACAAATGCTGCTTCATGCCTCCCCTTCTTGCCACTAGGGGTGCCCTTCTCTTTAAATGGAGAGTTGCCTCCAGTCCCCACAGTCCTGCTGTTTTTCCCTATTCTCCCTTACAGCGTGTTTGCAGCAGCACTGCAGAATGGTGCAGTGTGGTCTAGTGGTTACAGCACAGACTGGCGATGCAGGGTACCACAGACTTGCTGCACAATGCTGTGTTTTGCTGCACCTTCCAGCATCCACCAAAGCAGCTGTGTGATGCTGCTTTGGCAGAGGGGAAGGGTGAGGTTTTCGCTTCAGTGGGCATGGTAATGTTTGCTCATTCCAGTAAAAGCCAGTGAGTATTGGCTGCTTTAAGCAGGGCCTGGCTGGTTGTTCACTTCCCCCGGGGTTCTTGTTCCTTCATTGTCTCACCTAATGAAACCCCGCTCAGGTTGGCTGAGGGATTGAAGCTAGGGCACGTGCTTCTGAAAGCATGAGCCTCTGTTGCCTGAAAACCCGGGCATGGGACCTGTGAGGCTGCAGCTAATGCGTAGACCTCTCTGCTGGATCAGTGCTAGCTTGGCAGAGAGCCAGACTGCGTTAGGCTGGGCTACACAGTTATGTATTTCCTTTCTTTTCTCTTCCTCCTGATCTCTCTGGACATGGGTGGCTCCCTGCTCCCCTTTCTCTCTTCCCCCTCATTCCCCCTGTTCAGTCTGCGACGCAATGCCTGCCCTTCTCTGCCCCCGGCAGCCCAGCTTATCCCCCACCCCCGAGCCTGGCAAGGTCTGGCTAGCTTAGATAGCATCTCATCTCCACGCTAGGCCTTTCTGCTGCCACTCCTGCCTCCTGGTTTCCTCCCCCAGCCCCCAAGTACACAGATCTCCCTGCTCTGGGGCTGTTGCCATGGCCATAGCTAGCATCAGACCACCAGGGGCAGGAGTGTGCTTGCCTCAAGCAGAATGAGCCAGCCCTGCTTTAAGAACTTGTCAATTTCCTGGTGTAGACAGGAGTAGCTCCGGGTTTGCCGTCTGTTCTGCAATGCAGCACTTTATTCCAGGGTAATTAGCGTGCTCATTCTGAAAAAGAGCGTCCACCCAAGGAGCTGTTCCAGTCAGTTGCCCCATGTAGACAAACCCTAATTCGCTGAGACCCTCCGCTCAGCCGACAGGGGAACCTTGGATCCAGATCCTCTAATCTGGGATCTGTCCAGGGAAATGCAGGAATTCCCAGAAACGGTGAGGCAGCTGAGTGACCTGCCTGGAGCACCTGGGTCCCTGTGTCTGTGCCCTCACTGCTGACTCGGGGATCGCCCCACCCAGGCTGAATTAATGACTCTGCCTTGCATGGAAGTTGCTGTATGAAGGCAAAACACGGTTATTCTGGAGTGCCAGATATCCCCATCAGACTCACATGCCCACTGGGAAGCTGGGCAGTTCAGTGGCTAGGACACTGCGCTCGGATTTGGGGAGGGTTCAGATCCTAGATTAGCCCTAGATTCAGTGTGATTTGGGGTAAATCATTTAAACTGTCTTGTGCCTATGTTTTCCTTGTGTACAATGGGGATTTCCCTGTGGGACTGTTGTGAGCACAGAGTCCATTCAGGATTGTGGGTGCACACAGTACTGTAGCAATATGGGCCAGGTAGATGGCTCCTCTTATCTTCACAATGCCGAGTGTAATTACACAGCTGAGATGCTGCCCTGGAACGAAGTGGAGGCCAGACTCCTCTAGCGTTGTTCCATCCATGTCTCTGTTGTGCAGGCACCGCATGTGCCGTGTTTTCCTTCCTTCACATGGGGCAGGGAAGGGTGCACTGGGAGGCGGGCTAGAACCTGGTTTGCTCCCTGAGCAGCTGCTGGGTGTTTGCCTTGCCTCCCGTGTGTGGTGTTATCTCTGCACAGAGATACAACTGGAGCCTGGCTAGTTTTATCACTGTTTGTTCTTCCAACCCAGAGTTAGTGTTGTCTGGTGGTGGGAGACAGACTCAGGCAATGGAAGAGGAATAGAGGAGGGGTCTGTCTTAAGGGAATGGATGAATTCAGAAAGATCCACCTGGGACAAGTGGAAGGACAAAGTATCTGTGAGGAGGTTATGATCTGCTTAACCCCAGTCAATATTTGCAGCAGCAGAAGTCAGGATCTCCTCTTACAGATAGAGAAACTGAGGCACGGGACTGGGAGAAGACTGAGTCCGGTATGGGGCCAAGCTATCTGCACCTCTCCCCCCCCAAACACAGCAGTCTGTTCCGCATCTTCTTTGCCTCTCAAGTCTGCCCCTGGAATACAATGAGACCTGATTTACCTAATATCTAAGGTACCCCTATGGGCTCATTGTCATAGCGTTTGGGCACCTCACCATGTATTTATCTTCACAACACTCCTGTGAGGCAGGGCACGACTATTATCCCCATTGTACAGATGGGGAAACTGAGGCACAAAGAGGCCAAGTGACTTGCCCAACATCACACAGGCTGTCTGTGATGGAGCAGGCCTAGATCTCTGGCTAGCACCCTCACCATGGGGCTGTCCTTCCCTTTGGCTACTGTCTCTGATCTGTACTAGAGAAGAGATAAAGATGGACCTATTAATCAGATCCTGCATAGACTTCAGACTTGCAGAAAGCATGAGCCCTGGATCTGACCCTGCGCTGGTCCACTGCAGAGGAGGTTACCGCTACTGGAACAGGGCATATAGACTCTTACAAGGCAAAGACTATGCCCGGAGTGAACAGCAATGGGATTTGTGTTCCTAAGTGACCTAGGGGGCTTCCACAGCCCTGACTCCTAGAGCAGTGGTTCTCAAACTGGGGGTCGTGACCCCTCAGAGGGTTGCAAGGTGGTTACATGGGGGTCGTGGGCCTTCAGCTCTGTGGGCAGACAGCCCTGAGCCCCCATTACATTAAATTACTCTCCTGTTTTTAATTTATAAGGGGGGGGGTCACACTCAAAGGCTTGGTGTGTGAAAAGGGTCACCAATACAAAAAGTTTGAAAACCAGTGCCCTTGAGTTTACTGTCTAGAGATGAACCAGAGCTGTTCCATTTCTCAGGGCTTCATGAGAAACTCCTAGGTTTCTGCCATGTGGGGTTCACTCCCTCCACACATATGACTTTTAAGCTTCCAGAAAACAATTGACCAAGGACTGGGATGGATTCTCCATCACTGGCCATTTTTAAATTAAGATGGGACGTTTTTTCTAAAACATCTGCTCTAGGAATTAATTCAGGGAAGTTCTCTGGCCTGTGCTACCCAGGAGCTTAGACTTGGTGGTCAAAGTGGACCCTTCTGGCTTTATAGTCTGTAAAGCTATGACTTTGCAACTCCGCGGAAACACCCAAGCTTTGCCTGGCTCCAGATAGAGATGTGTGACAGCCCAGGAATATGGAAGGTTCAGAGCAGCGCCCAGCGGTGTGGGGCACCATATGAAGTGTGTTAGCACCACTCCAACCAGGGAGGGACACGTGCCCCCAGAACCTTGGAGCTGAAAGCTGCGGGCAAGGCTAGTGTTCATGCTGCTGCAGAGAGTGGAGACAATGAGCCAGATCCCTCAGGTGCTGTAAATTGGACTAGCTCTATGGCTTCCACCAGCTGGGGGCCTGGCTCATTGTCTCTTAGCTTGTGAGGTCATGGGCACCAGGGGCCAAGAATGGTGTCTGCTGGGCAATATAGTATCTTCCTTATATATAGTGGCAGGTATAGTCACAGTGCAGCACGTAAGTCCTTAGGGCCCATGAAAGGACAGGGGCTTGTACTGTGTTAGAGGGTGTGCTGGACTAGCCCACAAACCACAAGCTCCCTCTATTGGCTAGAAGTAGTAGTACCCTGTTTCTGTGCCACACAGCCTCTTCTGCACTACTACAGTGCTAGTAAATTATTAATATGACAGTAGCTCCTGATATCGGAGTGTTCTAACAAGATGTCTGAATGCATATATGTAAATAAGGTGCCAATAGATGGCACTCAAGAATGTGTAGCATAGTTCCTGGATTTTGTGGGACCAATAACACTTTTTGTGTCCTGCAAAGAGGTTCCTCTTTACATGGAGCTCTCAGCAGCGGCCAAAGGCCTCAGGCCCCATTGTGCAGGGTGGACACAGAAATCACAATCCCTTCCTTGAAGATAGTCTGACTGCAGCACGTTTTTTTCCCAAAAGAGCCCCTATTGCATTACAAATTCTCATCAACAGGCTCGTATGTGTATGTGTACCTCAGCCCTCTACTGGAGACAATCAGAACTGCTCATGTCTGTTTCATATGCCCTGTGCTGCTGATGGTGATTCTCCTCTAGATCAAGTATGAGGGAGCCTGTGTTCGGCAGAAGACTGATCTGAATTCCATTCCTGTTTGCCATAGTGTGCCACCACCAAGTGATAACGGTGAAATCTTAGATGGCCACAGATTTGTTACATTAGATTTTTTAATGTCTGCCTCCAGCCCTGCTAGGGGCAGTGTCTGGGGGCTGACTCAGAAGGGGAAGTGCCCCCTGACTGTGTCATTCACATTACTTCCTGCCACACTCTTGGTTTCCCGCACAGGCCTCCTCTGCGAGCACTGGCCATGTTTGTGCGAGGTTTATGAAAGCTGACAGGCTCAAAGCCCCCCTGGCTCTCAGAGCAGGCCATGGCAGTGGGTGATTAATAGGCCAAATATGTACCTGTGGTGTTTCTCAGCTTGCAGGCAAGTTTTTTAATATCTCTGTGTTGTTTCTTTGAATGTTGCGAGAATCTGTATTAAAGGAGAAAGGTAGCTAGCTGCCTGTAGGTAGCAGATTTAACCCTTTGTGGGACCCTCCAATCTCTTCAGCTACTCTGGGACCCTCATAAGTACTGGAAGTTCCCCCCTCCTCCCAGTAGTAGGCCTTCAGCTTTACAGTCCCCACCCACCTGCTATCTTTTGGGCTGCGGGCCGGGCCGTGGCCCACTCCGTCCTGAGCCTCTGCTGAGTCAGCTCAGAAAAGTTTTAACTTATTTAAACAGAATTCCTCATGTCCTGGTTCAGGAATGCCTGAATGCCACAAAACAGGGCAGCTTCCCTGCTCTTTCCATCCCCAGGATGTTTTAATAAACTTCTGAACCTTCCAGTGCTTTTCCAGCTCCTCTGAGGTTCTTCCTTGCTTGCCACTAAGGGCTCTGGCTGGAATCCAGCTGTTGCCCTAGGGGTGAAAGCCACTGCGTATCTCTGTGTTGTAACATTCCTGACCCATGCAGGCTCATTGTCCACTGGGATTTAAGCTCAAGGAAGTTGTCCTCCTTTTTCCTGATTCCCAGGTTAATGCTGGATCACCTGGCCTGGTGGAGGAGGTACAGGAACTGCAGCAGGCAGCTCACCTGTGTACAGGAGTTTCAGGGGGAGCAGCAATGGGCCTGTTACTGATCTGATTTTGATCTAACTTTACCAATTCTAGGCAAATTGAGCATGTCAGACCTGAGACAAGATTTGTTCCTGCCTCATTAGTAAATGCCATCTGAATAAGAACCTGTGCTGCTTTGTTGTTATTAAAATAGCAAGCAGAGGCCCCATTGGGCTGTGTATACCCCTAGTGAGAGGTCACACTCAAAACAGACCAGACAGATAAAGGGTAGGAAGAAGACCCAAGGCACAGAGAGTCTACCTAAAGTCATACAGCAGGTCTGTGATTAGAACCCAGGTCTGACTCCCAGGCCAGTACTTTAGCCAGAAGACCAGCCTTCCTCCTGATTCCTGGACTCCTTCTCTGGCCCTGTTATGCCCCAGACTGCAGCAGGGGACAGGGGGCACAGTGCTAACTGTGTGTGTTCTCTTCCCCACTACCACATCCCACCCTGCGGGGGAACGGACAAGGACACTGACTGAGCCTGGGGTCAGTTCTCATTTTCAGCATCAAGCTGGACACTGCTGTTCAGTCAGGACATGTGGTTTCTCAGTGCAGGTCGGTAGCTTCCCCATGAGCAGTGAGTGATTCGACTTCGCTTGTCCCAGTTTCAGAGAATAGGATTTTTCCTAGCTGGACAGACAGGGATGCAGTGGAGTTAGTTGCCCACAAATATCTTTAGCAGAAGGCAAGCTATGAACACCTTCCATCAGAGAATCTTAGTCTGGATGGAGAGCACCATTGGTAAATCAGCTTCCCTACCCTCTGGTGAACTAGAGAAGTATTAGTAGGCACAGAGCAGTCACACAGGGAAAGTCACTGGCAGAACTGGGAATGAGTCTCCACTGTTGCCCAGTTCTGTGCTTTCTTCTAAAGCAGGGGCGGGCAAACTTTTTGGCCTGAGGGCCACATCGGATTTTCAAAATTGTATGGAGGGCCGGTTAGGGGAGGCTGTGTCTCCCGAAGCAGCCAGGCGTGGCCTGGCCCCTGCCTCCTATCTGACCCCCCTGCTTCTGGCCCCCTGCCAGCTCCCCTGGGACTCCTGCCCCATCCACGGCTCCCTGTTCCCTGACCGCCCCCGGACTCCCTGCCCCTGATTGCCCCCTGCCGCCCCATCCAACCCCCCCTCCCTCATTCCTGACTGCCCCCTGGGACCCCTGCCCCGTCCAACCCCCCTGTTCCCCACCTTCTGACCCCCCCGACCCCTATCCACACCCCCGAGCCATGACCACCGCCCCCAAACTCCCCTGCCCTCTATTCAACCCCCTCTACTCCCTTACCACGCTGCCTGGAGCACCGGTGGCTGGTGGTGCTACAGCCGGGCCGCCCAGAGCATCAAGTCAGGCTGCGGCTCTGCAACTGCGTTGATGGCTGCCCAGAGCGTTGTGCCGGCGGCGCGGCGTGCTGAGGCTGCAGGGGAGGAGGAACAGCAGGGGAGGGGCCAGGGGCTAGCCTCCTGGGCCAGGAGCTCAGGGGCCAGGCAGGAGGGTCCCACGGGCCGGATGTGGCCGTCGTTTGCCCACCTTTGTTCTAAAGGGAACGGAAGGCAGGCAGTTCAGAATCAGTTCACAAGTGGGAGGAGTTCGGGGCTGCATTGTAAATGCAGATCTCAGAGGAATCATCAATATCTATTCCAATCTTTTTGCAATTCAAAGTGCCAAATGGCAGCCATTCCAGCCTCCCAAGCACAAACAGCTCCATAGATGGGAAGAGTAGGTTACTGCATTGCGTGTCATGGTTATGCTAGATTTTTTTTTTTTTACCTGAAATTCACCCTTCACATATAAGAAAGAAGGTTTGGCTTGTTCAGTTATGCTTTGTGTTCATTGCAACTTAAATTTAAGAGATAAGACCATGCATGAGAATTAGCAAATAGATTGGATTTTCTTTCTGAGCCTGAAGGATGTAGCAAAGTGAAACTATGAGTGTGAAATTGACTCAGCAATGAGAGGTTTATGGGGGTATGCTACCAGCAGAGCCAGATACTCCTGAGGTTTGGTTTGGAGAAGCACTCCAGTGATCACCCCATTCATTTCCCAGGTACCCAAGTTGCTGAGGTCTGCGGCCCTGGCAAGGTTTGGGGGCACTGGTTTTGATTGGTACTTTATGTGAAGTGATCTACATATCACTGGTCTGAAAAAATAATATTCCCTAGTTCTTATCTATTGCTTTCCATCCCGAGATCACAAAGCAAGTTACAAAGGAGGTCAGTATGATTATCCTCATTTTACAGATGGGGAAATTGAGGCACGGGAAAGTGGTCACCCAGCAAGCCAGTGGCAGAGCCAGGAATAGAAGCCAAGTACTGAGTGCTGGTCCAGTGTGCTACCCACTAAGTCACAGATTCACCATAAGTTCAAATGGGTCCAAGCTGCAAAATTTGGATCCAAAGCCAGCCTGCAAATCTAACAAAGTTCAAGGGCTTTCCAGGGTTTTGGTTTGGCCCACTAAAAAGACAGGGATCAGCAGCAACATTCAGACCTGGATCAAGCACCAGATTCTGAACCCCTCCATCATCCTTGCAGTTGGCTCTGGGGGCAGGATTCCAAGCCCTTTTCTAATGATGAGGCTCTTTAGTGGGAATAGATGTTATTGTGTAATACATATTTTGATCTTCACTAACACCCAGTATCCATATAATACATTTCTAGGCAGCAGGGAGCTCCAGATGAAGTGGAATGGGGAGAGATGTTCCTATCTCATTTAGCTGCTTTGTACAAACAAAACTGCCATTAAAGTCCATGGAAGTTGAGGGTGCCTACAGCTCTGGGAAATAAGGTCTGGGGTCCAGACCCTCCAAGCTAATACCTCACTCGTGGGAGTGAGATGCCAGTCTGGACCCAGCTATCCCAAGCTGGATATCCAAAAAGTGAACTAATGATAACTCTGAAAATTTGGACTTTAATCTCTTGCCTCAGTTTCCCTATCTTGAAAATGGGAGACAACCACATAAGTGAGTTGTGAGAATGAATGAATGTGAGAAGTCCCTGGATGAAAGGTGTGATGGAAGTGAAAGGTTTCATAGATGGGACCATTGTGACCACCTGGTCTGACCTCCTGTGTAACAAAACTTCACCAATATAAGTCCTAGAGCAGGTCTTTCAGAAAAACATCCAGTCTTGATTTAAAAATGAACAGTGATGCAGAATCCACCACAACTCTTGCTAAATTGTTCCAATGGTTAATTACCTTCACTGTAAAAAATTTACATCTTATTTCCAGTCTGAATTCGTCCAGCTTCAGCTTCCTGCCATTGGGTCTTGTTATACCTTTGCCTGATAGATTGAAGAGCTCTTTACCAAATGTATGTTTCCCCATGTTGTTATAGCATTGTGTGGAGGATCAAGTTTTCCAAGGAATATTTGTTCAGATCAGATCACTGCTGTTCATTTGAAAGGTATTTTTATGTTGCTCTCGACATTTCATTCTCCAAATATTTCTTGTCGTTGTTTAGAGAGAAGCAGACTAATAAGTGGCTAGTTTTGGCATGGCACTCTGGATGTTGTGGCTAACCAATGCTCAGGGCTGTTTATCATCTTTTTGTTTTCTCCATGCAAACAGTTATAAGCTCAGTTCAGAGAATAAGCCTTGCAGAGTCCGCTGCAGTGTAATTTACTGCGCTGTTTAATGAGGCTCCTTCCCGTCATACTTCAGAGAGATGGAAAAACTGTTTAGACAGGATTAGTTGAGTCTCCCCCATTGCTAAGGGAAGATGAGCAGTTATGTTTAATAACCTTTCAGTGCTTGCGCTGTGTCTCATGTTTGTCCTAAATGCAGGTCCGGTTGACACTGCTAGGTTATTTCAGTCAGCACACAGAGGATTCTGTACGCTGAGGCTTTGATTTTCATTCAGACACCAGTAAATTATTCCCTGGTCCAGAATACTGGGCCAAGGTGAGGTGGAGTTTTGTTAAGAGGATCTATCCCAAACATTTGGGAGAGCAGGGAATAGAAGGGAATAGTTCTGTGCCCAGGGAAGGAGGATTGATAGATCATTTTCTGCTGAGTTTAGCAGTATGACTGATTGTTCTTAATTATTTGATTGGCAGCTTTCTGTTGGCATAAGGAAGTGATCCATCCACCTGAGTTTGGCTGGGTTAAGAGATGGGCCTTATTGGGATCCAGGAAGTGGGTGGGCGAAGCTCGCCCACTGCTAAAGTATCCCCCCTCAGCCTAAGGGGGAGATCCACAGGACCTGGGAAACCAAATAATTACGGGGGACAACTAATGAACAACAGGGACGGGAGTGCGGTCAAAGGATCAAACGAAGGGAACCGGACGAGGACAGCGAGCAGAGAACCCCGGACAGCGCCCACTGCTCCTCAAAGGCGTCAAGGGAGTCAGTGGACGCCGCCCAGAGGAACTCTGCCCGGAGGCGTGAACGGACAGAGGATCGGAAATAGGCCCCGCAGTCACAGGAAACTCCATCGGCCAACCTCCTCACCCTGGTTTTATAGATGGCCACTTTAGCCAGGGCCAGGAGGAGGTTGACCAGGAGGTCCCGCGACTTAGTGGGGCCACGGACAGGGAGTGCGTAGATAAGGAGGTGAGGAGAAAAGTGCAACCAAAACCTTAACAAAATATTCGTGAGGAGCCGGAATAGGGGCTGCAACCTGGCGCACTCCAGATAGACGTGTGCCAGGGTTTTCCTCACGCCGCAAAAGGGGCAGGTGTCCGGGATTGGGGTGAACCGCGCCAAGTACATGCCCGTGCTCATGGCCCCGTGAAGGAGCCGCCAACTGATATCCCCGGCAGGCCTCGGGACTAAGGTGGAATAGAGGCTGGCCCACCGGGGCTCCTCACCCTCTAGAGGTGGCAGGAGGTCCCGCCACTTTGTGTCAGGGCGGGACGTGAGGGTGAGGACCTGAAGGGTGTGGAGCACGAGCGTGTAGAGATGTTGTTTTGGCGCGGTCTGGAACCGGACTGGCTGCAGCTCGCACAGCCGGCTCACGGTGAAGGGGCGGGGGGGGTCATTCGGGTCCACGGGGTAGGGGCCCGATGAAAAGGTCCAGAGGGCCTGGGGTGGAGGGTGGGTGGGGCGCGCCCTCTCGCAGGACCTGGTCGAGATAAACCCGAGCAGCGGGCGGCCAAGCGGTCCTCACCTCCTGAAGTACGCGCAGGGCAGTACTAGGTCTGGAGAGCCCCATGCGCTGAGCAAGCGTCAGGGGATCCAGCTAGTCTCCCCGGTCGTAGTCCAGGAGGTCTCCGACTTTGGTGACTTCTGCCAGGACCAACCTCTGGCGCACCGAGGAGGACTCCGCCACCTGCACACGGAGCTGGGGGTAGTGTAGCAGGGGCTCCGCGAGGAGATCTTCCCCCACGGAGACCGCCACGGACCTGGTCGCTGCAAACAGTTTCCAGGTCCAGAGGAGGTCCTGGTAGAAGACCGGCAGCCCGGAGAGGTCTCGCGGAAGACCCCTCGGATGGAGATAAAGGAGCTGCCGGTCATATCGGAGCCAGCGCAGGAAGGCGTGCGCCAATATGCTCCACGCCGGACTACCTGCACCATAAAGGAGCCTCTGCAGGGCTTGGAGGTGGAAGACATGGACTTGAGTGCGGAGACACTTCAGGCCCTGCCCTCCCTCCTCCAGGGGTAGATGGAGAACCCCTGCAGAGACCCAGTGCAGTCCTGACCAGAAGAACTCCAGAATCAATTTCCGGAGGTTGGCCAGGAAATCCGGGGCCGGAACCAGGATGTTGAGCCGGTACCAGAGCACGGACAGGACTAGTTGATTGAGCACCAGTGCCCGCCCTCGAAAAGACAGATACTGGAGCAGTCCTGTCCATCTCCGGAGCCACTCTACCACCCTGCCCTCTAAACCGTGACAGATCTCCGGCGGAGACGGATGTGTGGCAGAAAGGTAAACGCTGAGATAGAGCAGTGGACCCGCGCTCCACCGGATGGCTTGAAGCGCGGGTGGGAGGGAGCTCGCCTGCCGCAAGTCCCTACCACCAAGCCAGAGCTCTTGACCCAGTTGACCCGGGCGGAGGAGGCTGCCGAGTACACAGCCTGGCAAGCCTCCACCCGCGCCAAGTTGCCCGGGTCTGGACCACGAGGAGTACATTGTCGGCGTATGCCGACAGGACCAGCCGCAGCTCCGGCTCCCGTAGCGCCAACCCCGTCAACCTCCTGCGGAGGAGACAGAGGAAGGGCTTGATCGCCAGAGCGTACAGCTGGCCCGAGAGGGGGCACCCCTGCCGTACTCCTCGCCCGAAGCTGACCGGTTCGGTCAGAGTCCAGTTGAGCCTGACCAGACACTCTGCAGAGGCGTACAGCACCTGGAGAAAACCCACAGACTGGGGACCCAAGCCAAATGCTCGCAGAGTGCCCAGGAGATACCCGTGATCCACCCTGTTGAATGCCTTCTCCTGATCCAGGGACAGGAGGGCGAATGACAGACCGTCCCTACACCCGAGTTCCAAAAGGTCCCGGACCAGATATAGGTTGTCGAAGATGGTGCGGCCCGGGACGGTGTAGGTCTGGTCTGGGTGGGTCACGTCCGCCAGCACGGACCCTAGCCGCAGCGAGATGGCTTTCGCTACGACCTTGTAGTCCGTGCTGAGGAGCGAGACGGGACGCCAATTTCGTAAATCGCAGAGGTCCCCCTTCTTTGGCAATAAGGCGAGCATGGCTCGCCTGCACGAAAGAGGGAGGACCCCACTCTGCAAAGACTCGGCCCAGACGGTAACTAAGTCTGGGCCGAGGACGTCCCAGAACGCGCGGTAGAACTCCACGGTCATCCTGTCCATGCCCGGAGATTTATTGGTGGGCATGCGGCAGAGGGCTTCCGAGAACTCGGCCAGAGTGAGAGGCAGCTCTAGCTGGTCTCGGTCGCCCGCGCTGACCGTCGGGAGTTCGTCTCAGAGTACTCTGCAAGCGTTAGGATCGGTCAGATCCGGGGAGAAAAGGCCTGCGTAGAAGGCCCTGGCCCTCCCGCACATCTCCACCGGATCCGTGAGAGGGGTGCCGTCCTCTGCGAGGAGGCAGTTGACATGCTTCTTGGCCCCCCTCTTTTTCTCCAGGGCATAGAAGAAGCGGGAGCTGCGATCCATCTCCCGAAGGAGGCGGATGCGGGATCGAACAAAAGCACCCCGGGCCCAATGGGCCTTAGGAGGAAATTCTGGATCTGAATGTGCCCAAACTTTGAGGGAGGTCAGATCTGGATTAAAACTTTAAGACTGGGCCCTACCTCTAAAAAGAAGCAAAACAAACCCCAGGATCTTACATCCCTGAATGTAGCAGCTTGGGCCCAGAATCAGTCTACCTGCACCCCCCTGGGGAGCTGTGAAGGCAGGCAAGTTCCATTCACACGGACTTGGAGTGGAGCCTTATGGCAGTTCCTGGGGGCTCACCGTCCTGGAGTTCTGCTGTTGGTTTCAGGGTTGAATTTGGCCTATGGCAGATACCAAACTAGAAACCTGCCCAGGTTTTTGTGGGGGTTTATGAGCCTGAGTGAACTTCCCAGCAAGCCTGGGTTGAGTCTCAAAGCTTGTAAAGACATGTGCAGCCAGGTCCCTTTCCTACAGCTGTGGTCCCTATGGACTAACTGCTCGTGAGCGCATACCAGGAGACTCCACCCCCAGCCGTACATTGTGCCGAAGCTGGGGTATCAGGGACCCAAACAGCTCAGCTCAGCTCCCCAGCAGAACATCCATGGTGGGTTTTCTTGCCACGTAGCTCTGGAGATCAAGACTCTAGCAACAGAACAAGAGCAGCCCAGGTAGTGGCAGCATACGCTTCCCCCAGCAGCCCCTTTTCCCCGGGGAGAGAGGTGGTCAGTCTCCGTTGCCCAGCTGGAGAACCTAGTGCCAGTTGTGATGGTCATTTGTATGCAGTGTTGCCAGCTGAGGTAGGCTGCTGTTAGCAGCTAGAAATTGAGCCCTTTGGAAGCCAGGACCTGGTTGCTGAGAACACAAAGAGCTCTGGCTGTAGTTAGAGCAGGAGGGACTTAGGTAGTTTGGGCTTGGATGGGTAAAGGGGAACACTTGCACCTGTAGGGAGCCTGATGAGCTAATGAGGTAACTAGCTCACCAGCTGGATAGCTCTGAGAATAAAACAAGCAGTAGGAAAGGCTGAGCTAGGAGGCAGGAAGGGGGTTCCATGTAACTGCTGCTATGTTATGAAATACCTGGCGTATAAGCAGTAATAAAGAGATGGTACCCTTGTGGACTGTGTGTGTCTGCTTGATTCCCAAAGAGGTCCTGCCAGCTAGGGGTTCCAGGAACTGAAGGGATAACCCATTCACACCAACTCTCAAATCCTTCTCATGAGTCTAGCAATACCGGGTGTCCTTCATCAATCCACAGCTCCTGCTTAGGTGAGAATCTCAGCTTTCATATTGATTAAAAAGTATGGTTCTTGCCCTTGTGCTGGCCCAGAAAAGCTTGGAAGTGTGATCCATGTCCAGCCTAGTGTCTCAAAACCCAAAGACAAAAGAAAAATCTCATGGCAGATTGGCCTTTGATTCATGATTTCTGCGTGCTTTTGGATGGGGAATACTGTATTCAACATGCATCCTGTCCTTCTGAATTAGACTGAGACCTACTTCACATGGGCCACCCAATGGAGATCAGATGGTAACAGTGGCAGATGTAACTGCAATATGACATTGTCCTGCTGTTCCCATGCCCTTGTACTGTACCTTGAACTGTAGGGTGGTCTCCAGCAGGCAACAACTATGAGGCATCTGCCATTTTGTGTTTCAGCTGAGTTTAGGGTGACCAGACATCCCAATAAAATCGGGACTGTCCCGATTTTTAGTCCCGCGTCCCGACCGATGCATGATATTGCGCCTTTGGCTGCTCTGGTGGGTTTATTTTTTGGTTTTTTTTTTTTTGCCTTGGCAACTCCGGCCTCTTTTTTTGCTTCCCGCATGTGTCCTGATATTTTGTCCATTTCATCTGGTCACCGTAGCTGAGTTGCCATATGAGCCAGTGTGGTTGTTTTGTCTCGCATGGAGCCTTTGTTTGTTCTTTCTTCCTTTGATGAAGCATAGGGGTTATATCTTACCTAGTGCAACTGGTGATGTTCTCATTATCTGTATAAATGTCTGATCAGTGTCTGAATCCTGCTAAGGTCTTGGCCTCACTTGTACCTAGTAACAATGAGTCCCACAGGTTAATTGTGTGTTGTGTACAAAAGGATTCCCTCATCAGTTTTTTGGGTGCTGCCTTTCCATTTCATTGAATGAGAGAGGGTGACCAGGGATGACCCTCTGTGCCCTATGAGGGGTTAGTAATGAAGCACTATATACAAAAATAAAAACCTCCACATGCCTTTTCCCATCCTCTGGGCATCCATCCCAGCAGTCCCAGTCTCTGTTATCTTGTTGTTAGTGCACATGATACAATTTGGGGCAGTGTTCCAGGAAGCAGTGCCAGAAACCTTTATGAATAATTATGGGACCATCAAGTTATCACCCATGCTTCCTACTGACCTCCAGAAGCTCATGGTCATGTTTTCCGTAAGCTGTAGCCTGCCATATTCACCTGGTGGGACAAGAACCAATTCCAGGTCCTTTGCAAACATTTTCTATTCAAGAGTTCAATAGTCTAACGAACACTGAGTTTTATTATTGTTACTGGGATCACAGCAGCACCTAGAGGCCTCAACCAAGATTATGGCCCTTGTTGTGCTAGGCGCTGTACATACACATAGTAAGGCATAGTCTCTGCCCCAAGGAGTTTACAGTCTAAATAGACAGGATAGACAAATGGTGGGAGGGGAAACAACTTGCCCAAGGTTACCTAGCAGGTCTAGGATTAGAACCCATGTCTTTTGAGTCGTGGTGGTGGTGGCAACCACCTTGAACTCTAACTGCCTGACTGTGAGGTAAGTCAGTAGCGTTTCCCCTATTTTATATATGGGGAAACTGAGGCCTAGAGAGGTGAAGCAAGTTGTGCATGATCATGCATCATGTTAGTGTTATAATCAGGTTTAGAAAGCCCCTGCTGGAACCATTAGACTTCTCAGTTCAGATGAACGTAAGCTGTATGAATGACTTTATATGCGGTATTTTGACCCCAGATATCCAGAAGCGAATAGGCAGCTACATTCATGGGAGTTATCTGGGGGGAACAGTTAGCCAAACTTCAGCACATCTCACAATTTTGGGGTGATGGTACCGGTGGGTTATGGGTCACCGATCCGCAGTTCTATGATCCATTTTTTAAATGGAGTGAAGTAAAGCTACTGTATTGTGTCCAAGCTCTTTGGAACCCACTGGTCAGTGTGTTACGCATTCTCCTGCTGTGCTTGATCCAGAGGGTGGGTGGATCTCTTGGCTCAAGCTGTAGCAACTCATGCCTCTAGCCTTGGAGGTCATGGGTTCAATATCTGGGGTCTGCCTTCACATTTGCAAACCCCTCCCCATATGGCTGGGCCCCTTAGTTTGTTCTGTCCTGTTGACTATCCCACTCAGTGCTTCACAGTAACATTGGGTAGCTTCTGTGGTGATGACTAAAACAAATGTGGTTTGGCCAGTAAGGCTATGCTGGGCCTGCTGCTCAGACTCTGCCTCTGTTAGACCGTGTGAGAAGCTACAAATTAACCTGGAGCTGAGTGGATGCCCCATGACTGATTCAGGTGGGGAGGGATGCATTTCTGACTCTGGCACTTGATATTCAATCAAAATGTTAGGTGGGGGCAACAGACTGTCTGTGGGGCAGCTAATAGCATGAAGGGACCAAGAGCATGACATGCAGACAGCAACTGTTGCTGAGTTTCCCCCGGCTATCAGGAATAGATCTGACAAGCAATTAGAGCATGAATATATTACACAGCCTATAGGGGATGCCTTTGTTAAAACTTGCGACCCATACTTAGCTGTTTACACAGGCTGCAGCATGGAGGGTGAGCAAGATCCTACCTGCCTGTCTGTCTCTCTTTCCCCTTGCTGAGGTTGCTGGCTAGCTCTGCATCTCATTGGATATTTCAAATGCTTTCTTCACAAGTCATAATTAATGCTGAGTCGTGGAGCTGAGACCAGATGTGCTGCTGAGATTATCTCCCAGGGCACACCGGCTGCTCTCCGCTCTCCAGCGTTGGGTGCATGGAAGGCTGCCAGTGCTGGGACTCAGAATGTGTCTGATGCCTGAAGTCAGGACTTTCTTTCTCTGCCGCTCCTGCTGTCTGACGCTGCCTGGCTTCTGCTTGAAGCTCAGTGCCTGCCATGTAGCTGAGTGCTGCACAAGAACCAGAGGTACGCGACAGTTTTCCAGAGCTTACTGTTGTTATGGTTTCCTTTTGCTAGAGGAAACGCAGATCTTTGCATTAATACTTGGGGAAACTCAGACACAGGCTAAATATAACTTTGATCTTTACAGAGGTAAAACAGTGAGGAGGATATGGTCTAGGGCCAGAAATGCTGTCTTCACTCCCCCCCCCCCCCCCCCCCCCGACCCCAAACAAACTGCTAAGGAGGTTTTCGGGGGAGTTTTTTGCATCAGTATTTGTGTGTGTGTGTGTGTACGAATAAGCATGAGAGTGAACATGTCCTAATACGTATGAAGGATGGTCTTTTGTTGAAGGGACTAGGACTAAGGAGATCAGAGTTCAGTTCCCAGCTCCACCAGGGATTCCCTGTTTGACCTTGGGCAAGTCTCATAATCTCTCTGTTCCTCCAGTCTTGATAGTCTGTTATGTCCCTTTCTCCCACTCTGTCTGCCTTGTCTAGTTAGAGCATAAGCTCTTAGGAGCAGGAACTTCCTCTGTGTGTGCATGTGCACGCAGTGCTTTGCACAATTGGGCCTGTAGCTGCTACTGAAATACTAATGACGTGCACTGGAGAGTGTGTGTTGATATACACAAGTGAGGAAAACGAGTATGTCTGTGTATGATGGTGAATGTGTGTTCATGTGTCCACATGCATGGAGATGAGCATGCATGATGGTGTGTGGGAATGAGGGGTGTGTGGGTGTGGCTGACCCTGTGCCCATCCATGATTTTGTGTATGTGAGAGTGACAGATGGGGGGTGGGAGGAGTGTAAGAGATAGATAGTGCAGGTGTCCCTACGTGGGTTAGCATATTATGTAACCCTGTGCAAGCTCTTGGGTCTGTGTGTGTTTGTGGTCATTTATGTCTGAGTCTGACAGATGTGTGTGAGTATGCATGTCCATGGTGAGAATATATGTGCATGCAAGGTTGAGCATGTGTGCTTGAATCTGTCTCGCTGTGTGTGTGTAATCACACACACACACATTAGCTACACACATCTGCTTTGATCTTTTCACTCTGAGCATATACTGAGTGTTGTGTTCTCCTGGAGCAGCAATCTGAGCTAAAGGGAACCAAGATCTGCCTTCCTTGTTTCTCTCTGTAGTTTCATTGGGATGGAGAAGACATATTTTCTTCCCACTGCATGTCTGAACAGCATGTTTGTATGCCTGGAGCCGGTGGGTGAGCCCTTTAGGCCGGGACAGAGAGCCAGTCTGTGAGTCAGTG
Organism: Caretta caretta; assembly: GCF_965140235.1. Classification (NCBI taxonomy): domain Eukaryota; kingdom Metazoa; phylum Chordata; order Testudines; family Cheloniidae; genus Caretta; species Caretta caretta. The sequence continues at coordinate 59,001,677 of NC_134212.1, read as the reverse complement.
CATCCTTGCTGGCTTGGTTTTCTGCAGAGATCCACCTAACTCTTTAAAGAACAGAGGCAGCTTGTTGGAACTCCCCAGCCCCCAATTGTTCTAACCCATTTGTCTGGTATCTGTTGGATCTTCCAGAGATTAAAGATGTGGTCCCAGGCATGTTCTTTTACTGCTTTGAAACCAAACAAAACGCCTGACTCTAGATAAGGACAGGACAAGAGGAGTTAACTGTTTAGGTGCCAATAGCTTTGGGCCTGATTTCTAGCCTAACCCTGGCAGGCGGGTCTGTAGGCTGAGTGGCATTGGCTCCCACATCTGCTGGGATGGGAAGAGAGAGCAGCACAGGGCAGTAACATCTTCCAACAGGATCATCAAAGACTGAGAGCAAAGCACTGCCAAATTCAGCGGGAGCTGCAGGCACCGGTGATTAAAAACAGGCCTGAGCCTCCAGGAGCCAACGGATTGAGCTGAGTAGAATTGGCTCTTAGTTTGCTTTTTGTTTCAAAGTGAGGACAAAGCCAATCCAGCCTCGGGGTGGGGGAGGTGACGGGACCATGTGGCTGCCTCCTTTTCACAAGCCCTTGTTGGGCAGGGCTGGATGAGTTAGGAGATGCAGAAGGGAGACCAATTCAAAGAGAGCACGGTAGCACCTCGCTTTGTACCCTCCACCTCCGGTGGTGGTGTGGAACGCCATGCCCGGGCTCCGGATGTGAAAGCACCAGCTGACACTGCCTGGGGGTGTTAGCTGGAGGTCAGTAGCAGACCCCGGAACTGCTGTATGGTCTAGCAATTGGGGGCAGAGCACAGTGCCACATTGTGGGGAGGAGAGGCCTGGGGTCTGCTCCGGAGCAGCAATAAAGTAGCTTTAATCCCATCGTCTTCCCAAGAGGTGGCTGAATCCTCACCCACCTTCCTCGCAGAGTCCATATTGCCTCTTCTCTCCCTCCCAGCCACATGTGTGTAACCAGAAAGAGAAAGGGCCCTGAAAATCACTGGCAAGTTATGTGGGGGAGGGGGACAGGCAGGGTGGAGGGAGAGGGATGTGTAAGCATGGGGGTGGGGAGGGGAGAGATTTGGGAAGACGGGGCTGGTGGTAGAAGACAGTTTGATTTCTGATAGAGACTGGAGCTCCCTGGCAGGAAGGCTGCTGTCTGTGACACTGCCCCTGAAGTCTCCCATAGCTTGAGCATCCTCTGAACATGGATCTCCTTTCCCCGAAGAAAGCAATTGTAACGCGAGATCCTCAGTTCCAAGAGGAAGAGGGGTGCTGGTGGGAGATAATGGGAGATGAAGCCTTTCAGGGCTGCTGCTTGGAACATGGCAAAAGCCAGAATTGACTAAAGGAAGAGGGGGAATCGTCTGGGCTGATTTTGAACCCACTCAGCACATGGGATCAAAAGTTCAACTCAAAACCAGGTGGTGCTAGGAAAGGAAGCCTGGAAACAGGCAGAGTAGAGTGGAAAATAAACAGAGGCTGTGAAGGGAGCTGCAAAGATGGGGGACCGAATCTAACAGAGTAAAAGTCTCTGCTCCTCCATTCATAGCTAGTGAGCAGCCTTATTATTGGGGTACTCCAGTAACTAGAGATTCCCCTTATGTGTCCATTTGTGTGTAGACAAAACCTACCTTCCTGAGAGAGGCCAAATGCACCCTGCTTGTTGGCAGCCTCAGCAGGGAAGTCAAGACTGTATGGGGCTATGGAGACATCCCTTCTCACCTGTAGAGTCGGGGTTGAGCTGTGGCTATAGGATAGTGTAGGGAAGCATGTTTTGCTGCTGCCCATGCTAAAAGTGTCAGGTGCTGTGGGGACTCTGGACACCAGAGCTGTCAGTCCAGCACAAAATTCACTTAAAAACGTAGTTTTTGGTTTTTAAAAGAAGACCTCTTTTAGAACCACATACAATGCTGAGTGTCATAGAGTAGGCACTTCTGTTTACCCTGAGCCATAACACAAGAACAGGGGGCCCCGGCCGCTTGATTAGTTTAAAAAGCAACAGCTAAAAAAAAAATAAAAATTGTTTTTACAGAACTTATTGTTAACCTGTGGAACTCCTTGCCCGAGGATATTATTGAGAAATATAGCTAAGCTTCACAAGTGAATTAGACACTGATATAAATAAGAATTTAAATCTGCATGGACACTGGCTAGGATTAGAATGACAAGGATGACCAATCCCCATGCTTCCATAAACTGATCACTAGTTGGGGTCAGCAGGGGAGTTCCTTCCTGCACACCAACCATGATACAGTAATGCACAATTAGGTATATTACCGGGGGAGATTAAGCCTTACTCTGAAGCCTCAACTACTGATCATTAGCAGAGACAGCGTCCTGGACTAGTGTACAGAATTGGGCCAAATATGGATCGTATATCTGATCTAGTATGGCAGCTTCATTGAAAGACAGTGAGTGGTGGCTAGGAAAACTTCCTGCTAGGAGTCCTGCACCAACCATGAAAGCAGCAGTAAAATAAACATGGAACATGAGGTCCTGTGGTTAATATTGGAATAGTAAGTGGGGTGTTAAAAACAACATAATCTAATAACGCTGACTGAAATGTTTTCTCTGGCATATTATAATCTTATGCACAGAACATACCTGATGTTACTCCTAGTAAATTGGCTCTGAGTACAATAAGAATCTAGTTCTGTATGCTGCTGTATTTTCAGAGCCATAAGATTAATTATGAGTACAATGGAAAGTCTCCTATTGACATCAGTGTGCTTGGGATCAGGCTGCATATGTGCCATGGTCTGGTTGCATCTGAAATTGAATAGATTTGAGGATTATACTCTTTATCTGAAATCTCTGTTCTGAGCAGGGTCAATTGCTTGAATGCTGCTGCTCCTATGCCCCCACGGCCACATCTTGAGCAACAGAACTAAGGGTTCAGAATGCATATGTTAGGCCATGCAGCTGATTGGGGACCCTACCAGTGGGGATTGACCCTGGGACCTTTGAATCTAAAAGCATGAGGCTGTAGTGTCTGAGCTAAGAAATCATGCTCTGTTAGCTCCGGCTAGAGCAGGCCCAGCCACCACTAGAGGGAGACAGAGTGCCATACGGAGTGGGTTACATACATGGAGTAGGTGTGGCTTACATTTACACATGACTGTACAGGAGCATACTGTATGTATGGCTCATTAGGGTGCATCCAGTGTGTGGTAAGTAAAGGTGCATATGATTGAATAGTGTGGGTTGCTGCTTCTTCTAGGAAGGCAGCTTAATTGTGTTTATGATGGAGTTTTTCAGTTAATTTTCAGTGTGTGTGTGGTGGAACAGGTCCATGGAGAGGCAGCATTCAACTGCACCCCCAGAGCCCCTTCCACGTTCTTTTGGGTTGGAGTATTTGATCTGCAGGGATATTACACTAGGGATTTTCTCTCAAGAAAACATGACTCCATTTATACAGCACAGTGCAGGACTGTCACTTGCTATATGTTTGTACAGTGCTTAGCACCCTGGGGCGCAAGCTGGTGGTGGCCCGAGATGCTACTGCAATATATGGTAAATAATCACAGTGAAGGCCGCAAAGGAGACTGATTAGTTAGCTGAGATGGTTGAAAATGACATGTAAAAGTAAAGGCCCCTGGTCAGAAAAGATCTTTCACAGCAGTGAGTGTGTTACCACTAATTCCTGGGTCTGTGAATGGTTCCAGCATGGGTTATTACATCCTGCCTGCTTACCGTACCCCTGGCAGTGTCAGTGGGGGACATTAGTCTTCACTTCCTGTCCCAAGCTTCATTTCCTATCCTAGCTCTTGGGCTGGGTTGCTGTGAGCTGTTAAATAGCAGCTGTGTCCCTTCCCAGAGGTGGGTGTGCACCAGTGGTAGATTCTGATGTGCCAAGTCAGTGCATCTATTTAAAAATGGGGCTTTGTTGTCCTTTGGATCAAAGGCGCTGTGTCAATGCAATCACTCAGTCTAACATAAAGATGGAGAACAGCTGCAAGTCATCAAAACCAGTGTTGAATTCTTTTATGCCTTTCTTGGGAGAAAATTTTGCCCTTAGTTGGGCACCTGCCAATGACCTCAGTGGAAGCTCTTGTTGCATATGTCAGGGCAGAATTTGGCCTATAGTATTTTTCATTCTAAGTAGAAGAAAATTATGAGTTTGTAATTTTTCCTGGTTGATTTTTGCTGATCCAGGCAATAGCTGGATTCATGTTCCAGTTTTGCTTCCTTCATGTGAAATATAACTCCCACCCATCCGCTGGCTTGTGGAGAATAAAAATTAATGCCAGCGTGCGTCTCTCATTGGCAGGGATCTTCGGGCAGCGATTGGAAGACACGGTGCAATACGAGCGGAAGTACGGCCTGCGGCTGGCCCCACTGCTGGTGGAGCAATGTGTGGATTTTATCCGGGAGCGAGGCCTCACCGAGGAAGGGCTCTTTCGCATGCCTGGTCAAGCTAACCTTGTCAAGGACCTGCAGGATTCATTTGATTGTGGAGAGAAGCCCCTCTTTGACAGGTAAGTTGGTATCTTAGTCGCTCAAGGTGAGCACCAAACTCTTGATCTTTAACACATGTCTCTGTAACATCCCTGGCTTCTGATAACATCCCAGATGTGTCAGTCTTGGAAGATGCTAATTTCCGACTGTGGTTCTCTTTATTTAACACGCTCTCTATGGGCTCAGTCCTGCAAGCTCCACTGGGCTCTGGTCCAAGGTGCTTAAGAATGACCTGAAATTTGAGCGTGTGCCTAGCTGATGAGACTGCTCATGTGCTTAAAGATAGGCACACGCTGAAGTGCTTTGCTGGGCCGGAGTGCTCAGCAGTTTACGGGATCAAGCCATAGAACAGATGTCGCATGAATGACACTGTGTCTGAGCAGGGTGTCTGACCACCTGTTCCCACAGGGTCCTCTCACCACGTGCTAGATCTCCAGCAAGACCTAGGCTGGTTCGTTCTTCCCCTTTGACTGATCTGAAGTCTCAGTCAGAAGCATCAAAGGGATGTCCCCTGGCCATTACACCTAAAGTGTGGAGAGCTGGTTAACAATTGTCCATCAAAACAATTTTTTTCAACAAAAATGGCTTCTTGATAAAAATGGAAATGTTTGCCCTGAAATTCCAGCAACTGGAACAGTTTTGGGTTGAAAATTGAAAAATGGCTGCTTTTGGATGGGAGAAAATTGAAACATTTCTCCATTTACTTACACAAAAAGTCAGAATTTTGACAAAAATGTTGATGATTTCTGGTTTTATTGGAAATTTTCACTAGGGGAAAACTCATTTCCTATCCAAAAATGAGGCGTGCATGCGGGGCGGTGGGGGGGTGGTGGAGGGAAAGCAGGCCCACCCAGACCTGCCAAGTGACTTTCATAGTGTCATCAAATTTAAGGCCAGATGCTCTAGCCTGACCTCCTTTATATCACAGGCCACCAGCCCCGTGCACTAAACCCCAGGACCAAAATGAGACCAAGTGGTCAACCCGCAGGAGATTCTTATGTGCCACAGGCAGAGACTAGGAGGGAAAGAGGTGCAGCAGGCCTGAGGTCCCCATAATGGCTGGGAAATGATTGAGACATATCCAGATAATCCTGGCAAGTGACCCGCACCCCATGCTGCAGAGGAAGGTGAAACCCCACCCCAAGCTTGTTGCTAATCTGACCGGTGGTGAAATTCCCTCCAATCCCACCTATGGCAATGGATTAGACCCTGCGCATGTGAGCAGGAACTAGCCAGTCATGCACCTGAGAGAGAGAATGTTCAGTGCCCCCACAGAGCCCTGTCCCGTCACATCCAATGTCCCATCTCCAGCCATGGCCACCCCAATGCTTCAGAGGAAAGAGATTTAAAAAACTCTCCCAGAATACAGTGGGGAGAAAAATGTCTAGCCAAATACACCCAACATTGCAGCCCTGAGTCTCTCCTGAACATACATGCAGTTTGTCAAACTGCACAGTGCTTTTAGAATTGGGCCCCCACCAGTGACCCTGCACAGCTGAACCCCTGGGAGATATGGATCCAGGTCCAGACGCTGGGGGAGTTTGGATCCTAATATCGTGACCGTGACCTGTTGCTAGTGATTTTGCTGGGTGAGATAATTTTCACTGGTGATCTAAGCAGCACTTGAACCCAAGTCTTGTGGCCAGACCCCTAGCAATGATGCCACCATCTCATTGCCCCTGCAAGCCAGCCTACACTTTGTCTGTCTGCCCACCACACTCGCTGCTGCAGGAAGAGGTAGCATGGGCCTGAGTGGGGGACGCAGGGTTGCTCATTTCCAGCCTGGGAGGAATGTCTCTAAGAGTTTACTGAAGACATTCTTCTAATTCTTCCCTCCCCATCTCCACTTCCGGGCCACCCATCCTTCCCTCTTTGATTCTTAACCACAGTCAATATTTGCTCACTCAATGGCACTATCCAAATGGAGTCCACCCCCTCCCCCACATGGCTGGATGACTCCTTACACTGTAGTTCAGCTTCCTGCTGGGAAGAGGGAAGGGGATGGGAGGGAAGGCACGTGGCTTCCATCCTCCAGCTCAGCAGATGGGAAAAATCAACCTGCCACTCTTCTGGGTGCTTGCAATGGTGCTGCTGGGAATGAAACCCCATGAAACTGCCTCTGCTCTTCTCTTTGGGGAAGTTTCGATTGAGTCCACGCCTTCCTCTCGCGTCTCCTAGGGCTTGTCTGTATGGGGATACTCAGGAAAGTGAAGATGAATTAGTTAAAGGCGCAAAGTTAATTTAATTTTCTTTAGCTTCAGCCTCCTTCAAAGGGAATTCAGCTGCAACAAACTGAAGTCACTTTACTTCTGAATGAGAGTGTCCATGCAGGAGTTTAATGCACTATAACTTCACACCTTTAGTTAATTCAGCTTGTCCCCTAGTACACAAGTCCTAAGATAGCTGTAGCTCCAGACCAGGTGCAGCCCTGGCAGTGTTAGAGCAAGCTTCTCTGACGCTCTGATACTGCTCCCACTGAATTCAATCCAACTTGCAGGTGCCTATCACAGGGCAGAAGTTGGCTCTTTATGTAGGGAGAAGTGGCTCTGTTTGCTTTTGCAGAAGAGACTTGGGTCTTGTAATTTCCAAGGGAAAGGGAGAAGTGGGGGTGAGAGGGGTTGATAACACAGCTTGTGAGCTAAGCTGGTTTTAGGAGATTTTTCTTCCTTCTTGGGCCTGTTGAGAATTTGCTGCTGGCATATCTGAACCCAAAGCCAGATTTGGAATTGAGCTCAAACTGTGAACCCCAATTTCAGCCTATCGTGGCTCTGATCACCCATTTGCTGGCCCATCTCCTCTGCATAGATGCTGTTATTCTGTATTACAATCAGACCTTTCTTTACATGTGCCCAAGAAGCAGAGGCCCAGCTATGGTGGAGACTGTCATTGTCCAAACCGGTGCAAGCTTGGGAGTAAACTGGTTTAAACTCCTGTTTTGATGCCCTTATCTTAGGGCTTGTCTTGACTACTGGGGTAAATGGACCTACTTTACACTACTCCAGCTGGAGTTGACGTAGCTTAGGTCAACTTACTGCAGTGTCTTCACTGTGCTGCATTGATGGAAGATGCTCTCCGGTCGAACTCCCTTACACTTCTTGGAGAGGTAGAGTACCGGGGTTGATCATAGAGCGCTCTGCCGTCGATTTAGCGGATCCCTGCTGCATCGATTGCTGCAGCGTCGATCACCGAGTAGTGAAGACCAGCGCTTAGTTTGAGTAGCTTACTTCAGTTTAGCATGAACCTCTTCCTAATCGACTCAAGTTACACCAAAAAAAAAAAAAAAATCCATGGCAAGGTGAGCACACAGTATAGCTAAGGCTGGTGGGAGCAGACCAGCAATGAAAGTGCACGGTATATAGCTAAAGCTGAAGAGAGAGGATGGGGAGCAGGATGACCAGCTCCTTACACGTCTAACTGTAATATGTAGGCAAAAAAGGTTCATGATCCTCGAGGACTTCAGTTTGTGTGACATATGCTGGCGGTCTCCGGCTGCGAGTACTGAAACATCCCTGGAATTTCTAAATATTGTAGGAAATTGTCACCTAACTCAAAGTGTTACAGTGAACCCGGGGGAACTCTAGATTAGACCTTGTCATAACAGATAAAAAGGAACTGATCACAGAACTAAAAATTAAGGGTAGCTTAGGTACAAGTAATCATGACTTCATCACGTTTATAATGTGCAAACAGAATAAAGTCCAGTCCAGTGATTATATATATACACACACACACACACGGGTGCTTTAAAAAGGCCAATTTCACAAAGCAGGAAACAATTTTGAGTCAGATCTGCTGACAGGAATAATTTAATCATAAATTGTTTTAAGAACATGGTACTTAGATGCCCAAAAAGCCAATGTTGAGGAATATAATTATAGCTGCTTTCACTGCCCTTTTAAACCAGGTATTTTTTAAACCAATATCTTCTTCCTCACCGTTGGCTTTTTGGGCATCTAAGTAAAATGTTCTTATAACAATTCCCAACTACCACTCCCATTTATTTCTGTCAGCAGATCTGACTCAAAATTGTTTCCTGCTTTGTGAAATTGGCCTTTTTAAAGCACCGCCTGTATATGTGTGTGTGTGCGCACTGGACTGGACTTTATTCTGTTTGCACATTATAAATGTGATCAAGTAATGATTACTTATATACTCTGTGTGTGTGTGTATGTGTGTATATATATAAAAAACAACTGGAAGAAAGGGAAAGTTGATTGTAAGGAATATAAATCAGAAATTAAGAATTGTAGAAAATTGATAAGGGAAGCAAAGCTGTGGCCAGCAGAGCAAAGGACACCAAGGCATTATACAAGTATATTCGGAACAAAAAAAATCCTGACAGTAGTACTGGCCCATAACTAGATGGAAATGGTAGAATTATCAATAATAAAGCAGAAAAGGCAGAAGCGTTGAATAAATATTTTTGTTCTGTATATGGGTAAAAACCAGATGATGTAGTCTCGTCGTATGACGATAGCACCTTTACCATTAGTATCTCAGGAAGATGTTACACAGCAGCTACTAAAGTTGGACAGTTTAAAAATTTTTAATTGGTAGAGCCAGATAACTTTCCTCCAGGAGTTTTAAAAGAGTTGGCTGAGGGACTGGCTTGACTTTTATTGTTGATTAGAATACTGGCGAAGTTCCAGAAGATTAGAAGAAAACCCATTTTGTGCCAATATTTAAAACATGTAAATGGGATGACCCATGTCAGTCTGACATTGATCCAGGGCAAGATAATGGAGGGGCTGAAATGGGATGCAATGAATAAAGAATTAAAGGGGGAGTAATATAATTAATGACCATTGACATGGGCTTATGGAAAATAGATCCTTTCAAACAAATTTGTTTTTTTTATTACAAGTTTGGTTGATAACGGTAATAGTATACAGTTGTATGCTTGGACTTCTGCAAGGCATTTGACCTGGTACTGTACAGCATTTTGATTAAAAAAATTAGAATGATATAAAATTAACATGGCACACATTAAAAGGATTAAAATCTGGCTAACTGATCGGTCTCAAAATGTAATTGTAAATGGGAAATCATCATTGAACAGCTGTGTTGGTTGTGGGGTCCCGAAGGGATTGGTTTTTGGCCCATGTTGTTTAACATTTTTATCACTAACCTGGAAGAAAACATAAACCCATCTCTGCAGGAAAGCTGCAGAGAGTGGGAATCCTAAGGGATCGGAGACAGTTAGGAGTGAGCAGGCTGTGACAGAGTCTTGGGAGTCAGGACTGGGACTCCAGACAGGGAGGGGCTAGAAGGGGCCTGCCAATGCAGGGAGGGACAGAAATGTTTGTTTTGTGGGCTTTGTTCTAGGACTTTGGTTTGGAGTTATTTTATATAAATAAACCCAGCCCCCAAGGAGGGGTATTTTTGACCATAAAAAGCCTAGGTGAAGTTTTATTTGAACAGCCCAAGAGGGAAAACTGAAGCATGTTGCTTGTAGCATGACCCTGAGGCCTTGAGGGCGTGCATGGGAGGCAGCTGACCCCATTAGAGGACAGCACGGGCAAGGGGACCACCCCGTAGAATGAAGGCAGTGGGTAGTGCTTGGGCAGGGGGCGCGCACAGGACTGCACTGGTGACACCTCATCTGGAATACTGTGTGCAGTTCTAGTTTCCCATGGCTGAGAAAGATAAATTCAAACTGGAACAGGTGCAGAGAGGGGCTGCTAGTGTGGTCCGAGGAATGGAAAACCTGCCTTACAAGAGGAGACTCAAAGAGCTTCATTTGTTTAGCCTAACCAAACACAGGCTGAGGGGAGATGTGATTGCTCTCTATAAATACATCATTGGGATAAATACCAGAACAGAAAAGGAGTTATTTAAGTTAAGCACCAGTGTGGACCCAAGAACAAATGGCTATAAACTGGCCATCACCAAGTTTAGGCTTGAAATTAGACCAAGGTTTCTAGCCATCAGAGAAGTGAAGTTCTGGAACAGCCTTCCAAGGGGAGCAGTGGGAGCAAAAAATCTAACTGGCATGAAGACGGAGCTTGATAAATTTATTGAGGGAATGATATGATGGGACTGCCTACAATAACACAAGGCAGATCTGTGACTGCTAGCAGCAAATATCTCCAATGGCCGGCTGTGAGACACTGGATGAGGAGGGCTCTGAGTTACTACAGAGAATTCTTTCCCAGATGTCTGGCTGGCGGGTCTTGCCCACATGCTCAGGGTCTAACTCAGGGGTCTCAAACACGCGGCCCGCGGAGTTATTTTCTGTGGCCCGCAATAGCTCCCCTCATCTCCCACCTCGGCCCCCCCGAGGGTGCCGCGTCCTTGCTCCTCCACCTACCTCCCACCACTTCCCGCTGCTCTTAGGACTTTCCAGGAGGGAAGGGGGGAGGAGTGGGGATGCGGAGCACTCAGGGGAGGAGGCGGAGAAGAGGCGGGGCGGGGTGGAGCCTCATGGAAGGGGTGGGGGCAGGGCCAGGGGCAGATGGGGGGGGGGCTTTTGTATTTTTGTATGAAAAGGTGTCAGTGATGCGGCGCTTGGGCCAATGTATTAGTCCTCATGTGGCCCTCGTGGTGACCTGAGTTTGAGATCCCTTGTCTAACTGATAGCCATATTTGGAGTCGGGAAGGAATTTTGCCATGGGTCACATTGGCAGAGACCCCGGGGGGTTTTGCCTTCCTCTGCAGCATGGGGCACTGGTCACTTGCAGATTTAAACTACTGTAAATGATGGATTCTCTGTAACTTGAAGACTTCAAACCATGATTTGAGGCCTTCCATAACTTAGCCAGAGGTTAGGGGTCCATTGCAGGGATGGGTGGGCGAGGTTCTGTGTGATGCGCAGGAGGTCAGACTAGATCATCATGATGGTCCCTTCTGGCCTTAAGGTCTGAGCCTGAGCTTGGTGGAGGAGTGCACATGGGCCAGGAGAGTGCCCAGCATTGCTAAGGGGGAGGGGAGCGGACAGTGTGGTAAAGACAGTGGGTAGCACACGGAAAAGCTAAGGCAGAGAGGAGCACATGGGCAAGGAGAGGGCACCGTGTATAGTGAAGCGTGTGGACAGTGCACAGGCCAGAGCATTGCACAGTATAGCTAAGGCTGCGTTTCCGCTTCCGTTCCTGCCTCTGCAGTTTCCATTCCTTCTGGCCTTTTCCGTCCTTGTCAGAGAGCGTCCTGGCATGGTCTCGCCCAGAGGTGAATGTTTTTCTGCAGCTTTGAGTGAGATTCAGTCACTTGCTTTTGGGGTGAAAGAAATCCCCTTTATGCCACACCCAAACCTTGCTAAGAGGCCTTGTTTGCACACATCACCCTCAAACTATTACATGTGGAGTGGGGAGGAGCAGAGGTGCTGTGCCCCCTCACAGAAGGGGACAGGACGAGAGGGAGCAGAAGGAACCTGGCAATTCATGATGGCTCCATGCCCTCTTCTGTCCTCCCCTCCTAGGAGCAAGGATGCCCCCCTGCTCCTTCCCCCTGTCTCCCTGTAACGCCTGGGAAGGAGGAGTGGTATGAAGAACACATGGAGCTCCCCTCTGTCTGGAAGAAGGAAGGGGGCCCTACTGCAGCCTGGAGGGGTTTGAAGAACCCCCGTGGTGGCAGAGGGGTAATTGTGAGGTGGGCACAGCTGATGGTGGGTTGGGCAGATGGGGAGTGGGGGGAGATAGATGCAGAACGGTTGGAAACTGGGGGATGAATTGATTGGGATTGGGCAGACGCACTTCGATTTGTTTTCCCTGTGTTTACCCTCATCCCATGTCTTGAATTTAGAAACATTTCATTTACATTTAAATGTACTGGCGCTAGATTGTGTTGATGCATTTTGACTTCCAGTGGTACACTTTTAATCAGGCACTTAGTTAGATACTTGCGCAACACAAAGTGATCCGTAACTTGCGTGCTTTCTTTAGATAACTTGTTTATGTGCTGCCCAGTACTTTTCCAAAAAAGGGACTGTATGAGTGAGTGTCAACATTTCGGTCAATAAGAAAGAGAAATTAGACGTCAGTTTTTCTTGTGCGTTTAACTTCTAATTTTAATTAGTTTTAATAGAATGAATAGCATGCTGTTTGAATCTCAGTACAGTGTATTTGTATAATTATTTGTTTGTTTTCAAGATTTAATTGGAATATTGTATAGTGGCACAATTAACCTTTTATTTTGAGATTAATAAGTACAACCCAGCACACAACTCTTGAAACGTTGCGATCCCTGGCTGATGGCAGGCTCACTAGAGAGCAAACCCCTGAAGAGCCATTTGGCCTGCCAAGATTTGGACATTGCTTTATCCAGCCCACCTGAAAATGTCCTTGAATACCACTGCTGTAGGTAATTAATTAATGCTGTGGCATTACTATATTTATTATTGCCAGCTAAGTGTTGAAATTAAAATGGTTTTGTTTGCTTCGGCTTTCATGCAGCTTTACAGTTGGTCTATCACATTTAAAACCTGGAACTGAAATAACCAAGGTGATTTAACAATAGAGTGTTTGGCATCAGACAGGGTGGTGGTAAAACAGTAAAGGGAAGGAACTGAATATGCAAAGAGAATAACATCTGCAGACTCTCATCAAATTTAATCCAGCCCTGCATGTGATAAACTATGGTACCTTACAGGATAGTTATTAGAACGGCTGGAAATGCACGGGCGAGAGAGCCAGAGGGTTGATGCTAATCTGCTGCATGGAAAACATGGCTGTCCAGTAACCCCTGAGTTCCACAGCTGTGTGTCTTGCATGCAAGAGCAAAAACTGAGAGGTTGGATGGAGTTGTTAATGTTACAAAAACTGATGACAAAGCAACCAAACAAAATAGAATGGGGCGTTATCGCAAAGACGAGGATTTGAGGTGCTCGGCTCTACCCCTCTGGTTCCCCATTGTCACCAGGTCTACCTTTCTTAGAAGTCTTTGAACATGTCAGAGTAGGAGAGCCATTTGGTATAATGTATTTAGACTTCCAAAAGGCCTCACACAAGGGGCCACTGTAGTACCACTAGAGTAGTCAGGGGTGAGAGGCAAAGTGTTGCCCTGGATCAAAAACTGTCTAGGAGTCAGAAGGAAAAGAGTAGGCATAATGGTCAATTGTCATCACGGTAGAAGGTTAACAGCAGGGGACACCAAGGTTCCAGACTAGGGTCTGTGTTCTTTACTTGATTTATTTCAGTTAATTGATGACTTACGAATGATCTGGAAAGGCGGGTGAGCAGCAGGGTAGGAAAATTTGTAGAGGACATAAAGTTATTTAGGCGGGACCAGAGAGGACTGGTGAGAAACGTCAGAGCAACTTCAACAAGCTAGGGGAATGGACAACACAATGGCAAATAAAATTCAATGTTGATAAATGCAAAGTGAGGCACATAGGAGGGAATAATAGAAATTACTCAAACCTTACAGGGTTTTAATTAGCTCTGCCCACTCAAGAAAGAGACCTGGGTGTCATTGTTGATAGCTCAATGAACACCTCTGCTTAATGTGCAGCTACAGCCAAAAAAGGAAACAGGATGTTAGGATGCACAAGGAAGGGGATTAAGAATAATATGAAAACATTATAAAATCATAGAAATGTAGGTCTGGGAGGTCCTGGAAGAGGTCATCAAATCCAGCCCCTTACAATGAGGTGGGACCAAGTAAACCTAGACCATCCCTGACAGGTGTTTGTCTAACCGGTTTACAAACCTCCAGTGATGGGGGGTGGGATTTCACAATCTCCCTTGGAAGCCTATTCCAGTGCTTAACTATCCTTCTAGTTAGAAAGTTTTCCCCAATATCCAACCTAAATCTCCCTCACTGCAGATTTAGCCCATTACTACTTCTCCTACCTTCAGTGGACATGGAGAACAATTAATCATGGCTAAGGCTGCAAGTTTGTCACGGAAGTCACGGATTTCATGACTTTCTGTGACTTCTGCAGTGGCCAGCGCACCTGGCTTAGGGGCAGCTCAGGCACCGGCCGCTGCTGGGGCAGACTTGGGCCACCGCCCCCTCCCCACACAGCAGAGTTTGGGTGTGGGAGGTTGCAGGGGATTGGGGCACGGGACGGGGTGAGGCAGGCTCTGGGCGGCGCTTACCTTGGGTGTTCCCTGGAAGTGGCGACATCCTGCTCACTCAGCTCCTAGACGGATATTGTTGCCAGGCAGCTCTGCGCGCTGCCTCAGCCTGCAGGCACCTGCCCCGCAGCTCCTGGCCAATGGGAGCTGCGAAGCCAGCGCTCTGGTTGGAGGCAGCATGCAGAGCTGCCTGGCTACGCCTCTGCCTAGGAGCTGAACAAAATAGGTATTAAACACTTCCGCCTTCTTGATGTCCTCAGTTATTAGCTCTCTTTCCCTGCTAAATAGATGACCTATACTTTTCTTCATCTTCCTGTTACTCCTAATGTAATTAAAGAACCTCTTCTCATTGTCTTTCATGTCACTTGCTAGGTATAACTCATTTCTTGCCTTAGCCTTTCTGATTTTGTCCCTACATGCTTGTGCTATTCTTTTGTTCTCCTTTAGCAATTTGTCCCAAGCACGGTCAGCTTGTCTGGATAACCCAGAAAGCAGAACCCTGAGCAGAGCAATAGGAGCTGTGTGAGTGGAGCAGAGAGACACTGGGCTAGTGCTCCAGTGTAGAGTATGAAACAGCAAGTGCCAAATGGCATGGCTTGGGAGGCAGAGAGCCCCAAAGCCAAAGGGGGGAACCTGGGCAGGAGTGTCACCTGCCGTACAGCATGCAGGGTGCAGACAGCTCAGAATGGCTGAATTCTGCTCCGACAGTCACAGCAATGGGCACTGGCTGGGGAGAGCGACAGCTATCAGAAGTGGCAAAGGTTACACTATTGTGCCAAACGCTGGATCAGTTTGGTTTTTAGAAGGTACAAAGCTTTATTTTCAGCACAGCAGTCACAACAGCATGCTCTCCTGGGCAGCACCCTTCTCTGCTCTCCCTACTTCACAAGAGTGCGCACCCCCCACCATCCTGCTTCCCCCGCTCACCTGGCTTCACACACTCTCCCTGACAGATGCGGAGATTTTTCCCATCACCAACAGGACGCACCTGTAAGCAGCTGAGCAACGGAGGCGCTTTCCTCTCTGATCTAGTGCTTTGTCTCTGTCACGCTGTGTGGTGAGGAGTGAGGGCATGAATTCTGGGGCAGGCCATGGCAAAGGAATGCATGGGCTCCCAGATGGCCTGCCTGAGCGTTTTGTGACTCCCTCAAGTAGATTTGCCCATGTTGGTTGGACATGTGGCAGGAGTGCCCTCCTCCTCCACTTCTCAGGGCCTGCCCTTTCATACATCATAAGAAGGGCCTGTTAGCCACCTCCCTGCGTTCCTCCCGGAGAAGGTGCATAGGGCTTGTGGGACAGTCAGCTTGCAGGTTTCTAAAATTCACCCTTCTTTCCTCCTGTTGCAGCAACACGGATGTTCACACTGTGGCATCCCTCCTGAAGCTTTATCTCCGAGAGCTGCCAGAGCCCGTCATCCCCTTTGCCAAATATGAAGACTTCCTGTCATGTGGACAGCTGCTCTCCAAGGACAAGGGAGAGGTTAGTGCTCCTTCTACCCTTCCTCCTTTTACCCTCCATGCCATTCCTGGAGCCTCGCGACTCAATGAACAACAGCCTCTCCATTTTCTCCTCCAGGGCCTGAGCCAAAGCCCACTGAAGTCCATGGGAACCTTCCCTGTGACTCTGATGGGCTTTGAATCAGGCCTTAACAGTCTAAGCTCCAGCTTGGAGCCGGCGTCTTTCACAAGTTAGCCTTGAAATCCTGTGGTTCTGTGTCCATTGTGCACGTTTTTATGTACTCTTGGGCTATGGCTGTTTCTTCCTTAGCAGGGCTATCCCGTAGGCCAATGATCCCCAACGCGGTGCCTGTGGGCACCATGGCGCCCACTGGAGCATTTATGTGCGCCTGCCTACTGACAAGGGAGTGCTTCCGCTGGACAACCCGCCGCTGAGGAGCGCAGCTGCCGGACAACCAGCTGCCGAAATGCCACCTAGAAGCGGCAACGCCAAGAAGCGTCGCCTCTGAAATGCCGCCGCTGGGCATCCGGCGCCCACCACACTCTTCTGGAAAGGTTTCCAGAAGAGTGTGGTGGGCGCCGGATGCCCAGCGGCGGCATTTCAGAGGCGACGCTTCTTGGCGTTGCCTCTTCTAGGTGGCATTTCGGCAGCTGGTTGTCCGGCAGCTGCGCTCCTCAGCGGCTATACTATACTATACTATATATACTATACTATACTATACTATACTATATATATAAACTATACTATAGCAACAGAAAGGTTGGGGACCACTGCTCTAGGCGTTGCAGTAACAACTGAGAGTCAGGAGAGCTGGGTTTTATTTCCAGCTCTGCTCCTGCCTTGCTCTGTGATCTAGGACAAGTCCATTTGCCTCAGTGTCTCATCTCTTCCTTGAGGATAATAATTCCTACCGCACAGGGGGATGGGGAGGTTTTTCGAACTGACGTTTGTAAAGGGCTTTGAGTTTCTCAGAGGAAAGGAGCCAGAAAAGGGCAAATTATATTTTCCCATGTGGGTATGAGGGGAAATAACAGCACCTCTACAGCACCTTTCATTTGAGGGTCTTTTCTTCAGCTTCTTCCCTATCTTATTCCAAGCAATGGAAGGGACTGAAGGAGCCCTCCAGCTCTCTGGTGGTGGTGGAGATTCGGGAGGGTTGTTCCTCCCATGGACCTGTTAGGTGGGGCAGGGTGATAGACAAAGGGATAGATCTGATCCAAGAGTCCTGCTCCTATCCCTGTGATATCTGAGCTCTCTACTGGATGGCATGTCAGAGCTGCTGTCGTGTGCATGACTGTCACTTTCTAAGTGGGGATTTTACAAGCCTGATTCTAGTGTCTGCCAAAGAAGAACAGATGCCTGTGGAGTCAAGAGTCTTGGGTTCCATCACCTCTTCCATGTATGTGTGGTCCATAGTACAGGCCCATATCTCCCTCTGTTAGCTGCTCCTAGTGGCCTGTAATACAAACCTGCTACTTAAAGCGAGTTGCACAGTTAGTTATGCTCTAGCTCAAGTGGCAAAGGTCTGCGTAGTGATGCCGGTGGTCCCGGATTCAATCCCTGCTGAGGATGTACAGGTGAGGCCACCATTTGTAAAGCATGTGGTGCAGCTGCCAGGCCTGGATTCTGTATTCAGCACACAGATTTCTTACTCTATGACACAAGCACAGCCGCTCTGCCTATAAAAAGCAGCAGCACTTCAGATGGTTTAGTTTGGTGGTAATGTGGACGGGGTTTAACCTGCACAGACTGCGGAGAGAGATTCGGATTTCCGAAGCCTGTTACACAAGAGCAGACTCAATGCCAAGTTTGGCAAACATCATTTTATATCCTCATTTAATTTATAACCGACACAGTTGGCCTGTATTTGTCTGTCCTGGCTGCAATGATCTGGGAAGCAGCAATCTGAGTTGCTTTTGTGTGAATGATGCGAGACAGAATTGTATTGGATTATTCTGTCTGGCATAGAACATTGCCAGTGCCTTGGCGGTGTCTCTTTAAGCCACTACTGAAAATGCACTTGTCACAACTTCTGAGCTGTCAAGAAGATTTGGAGTCTCAGTGTGGGTTGTTTCCTTGAAGGAACTGGAACACATGCAGCACAGACAGGGATTTCCCCAAAGTCGTTATGTACCCAGTGGAGCCGATAGCACAGTTTAGCATGGAACACTGCACTGGCCCATAGAGCTGGCTGAACTTTGTGTGGAAGGTTTTCTTTCTGAAAAATGCAGTTTCATTGAAACTGAAGTTGTTCATGGGGAAAATGTTGATTCTGATGAAGAATGTCAGGTTTCCCCTGGGGAATTTGAAACCAGAATTTGTTTTGAATCAACACTCCCAAAAACAAATGTTCATTTTGACTTCAGCCATCAGTTTTTCAATTTTTCTGAACGAAATGAAAATCTTTGTTTTGAATTGGATGTTTTGACTTAAAAAGTCAAAATGTCTTTTCATTCAGTTTGTTTCAAACTGAAAACAACTGATATTTTAAGTCAAAAGGTCAATTCAAAACAAAACTAACAAAAAACTTTTGCTTGAAAATATCATGACCTGTTAAATTGAAACAAAAACTTTTGTTTTGTTTCAAAAAGTTGGTTTTGAAGCCGTTTGAAATTTCCCATGGGAACTGAAATTTTTTGGCCAAAAACTTTCTTCATTTAAAATTTACGCCACTAAAAATGTCTCTGATCCTTTGCGCTGTTCTGTTTTGAGCAAAGATGGGTATCGTTATATAAAACATTTAGTACTGCTCAATGCATCTGCCCTCACCAACTGCAGCAAACCAGCCTCAGGAGCTGTCCTAAACTTTGTGTGTGTTATCCAGATTGCTCAGAGCTCCCCAGCTTCTCTTCCAACACTGATCGAGGCCCCTCAGCTCCGGTACAACCCCAGTGTGGCGGCTATCATGCAGGCGGGTTTTTAAGAGCGTCCTTGAACGATGGCTGGCATGGCTGTAGTGCTGTAAATGGGACAATGGCAGGAGCACAATCTTTCTTTCTCAGGGTATTTTGACACTTTGGTTCTGGTCCCAGCCAGTGCAGGGCAGGGCAGTGCCCAGGTGCATGAGAATGAAAAATTGGGGGAACACTTTGAAACTTTTTAAAAAAATCATGAGAGTTCAGGCTGAGCTCTCCTGGTAGTATTTTTGGCTTCTCCATTTCCAAATGGAACCCAGCATTCATGGAATAAATAAGCTAGTAAATGATTTTGAACATTTAAAAAGGAGATTTGGGGCAAAGATGTGAGTTGCTTTGCTAAACCCTGGTTCTCCTAGCCCAGCTGGGGGCTCTCATGTTAGCCTTAGTCTGTTTTGCACCTTGGAGATTCCTGAAACCTGTCCTTGTGAAGCAGTCTCCTGTAGGGATTGGTGCAAAACACGGTAGTTTACATTAGTGTCATGCCAGAGGGTTGAGCCATTGATAAAACACACTGCACTAGTAAGTGAAAGAGTACTGGAGCTAACTGGCTCTTGTGGACGATCCCAACCATCACGCATGCCCAGTGCTATTAGACCATTTGTGCCTGGCGCTGTTTGCATTCAGGAAGATGGCTTTCACACTTTCCTGTGGTGGAGGTGCTAGCCCCAGGCTTTCAGCAGGGGTTGGTCTCATTGTCAATGGATGCCAGCTTGTGACAAAATGACAAGTGCTCCTGCAAAGTCTGCAGCAGTAAAGATAGAAGTTTTATCTGCATTGTGATCGGTCCGTGGATGCTATCTTTCTAACCCCATTTTCTCTGTCTACCGCCTTTGGGCCCTGCATCAAACTAACCCTCTAACTGATGAGAAGGATCAGGTGCAGCTCCCATTGCAAAGCTCTCTGCTCAGTCCTGTGGGGCCATGGCATGGAGCAATTTATCAACACACAAAGCCGGATTCTGCCCTGACCGATACCTTTGAAGCGAATAGGGTTGCACAAAGTGAAAGCCAGGGAAGAATTTGCCCTGTTAGTTCAATTGCTTGTAGATCAGGCCCATCTCTAAAAATATGGTAAAATAACTTGTTTAGAGTAACTTAAAAACTGAGCTGAACTTTCATCCCAAGCTACAACTTTATCTGAATCGAACCTTTTCAGAGGTTCAAACATCTATGGCTGGCATTTTCACAAGTGACTGGTGATTTTGTATGCCGCAGTTTTTGACACCATTAAACAGGCCTGATTTTCAGGAAGTACTAAGCACCTGTTTTCTCTGACCCTTTTAGAGTGTCTCAAGTTGGACTTCCAGATATTAAAGCACCTGACTAGTCACTTTTGAAAATCTTGGCCTTTAACTTTTTCTTTTTAATAACTAGATTTCTCTGCACTCCATGTCTTGGAATTTACTGGATTAGGCTGGGAATGGAAGCAGAAATAGTGAAATATTACAAGAAGGGTGTTTTTCTCTTTCTTTGGACTATTTTCTGAAGCTTATCAAATGTTTTTCCCTAACCTGTGAAAACTAGCCTCTTTTTTTGTTAAGTTTTCCCATCACTACTTAATAATCCATAATTTAGTGTCCTCAAATGCACCGTCTGGTCTATCAGCACAAGAAGGAATTGTTCTTCCAACCGTCTGCTGTGTGGGAGTTTGTTAAATCTCTCGGAGGAAGTTGCAATAAGTCACAGGCCTTGTCTCCTCACATTTTAATGTGAAAATCCAGCTGTCTACCCCAAATCTATGGTGGTGAAGAAGGTTGTCACAGCTCATTGCATGAAAAATGGAGCAGTTGCCTGTTGTCCGTTTTTAAAACCTGCGTTCCTGCCAAGCCATCAGTTGCACTGTTCATAGCAAACTGCTAGCTAAGCAGGCAAATAAGATGGTCAAATTGTGTTGGTATCTAAGGGCAGATCATAACTAGCTAAGGCCTGTCCACCAACCATTGAAGTCCATGGGGCAGTTTCCATTGACTTTAATGAGCGCTGACTCAAGCAGTAAAGGTTTAGTGACTTGATCAGTATCTACTGGTGCTTGATGTACAGAATTTTTCAACCTCTTCATTTTGGACAGTATGTGCTTTTTCTACTGGAGGAATCAGTCTGCTCACGTGGTGAACTGGAGAGCATGTAGCTTGTTTCACTTCATAAACCACAAGTGTGTTTCTTCTCCCCCCACCCGCCCTTTTCTCTTTCCCCAACGGAGTGGTTTTTTCAGAAAATTCCAAGCAGGAGTTTTCAGACTGGGGAACAGCCCAGGTACTCTGCTCAGAGATAACTCCTGCTGCTTACTATGCAGATGCAGCGGTCACTTTCCAGCAGAACCAGTGAGGTTCTGTTGCACAAACTGGGGCAAGATTGGGCGGGGGGTGTGTACAAGGTGTGTATATTCCAAGAGGTGTGTATCCCTGCTTCATGGGGATGCAGTGCGCATTGGCTCATGGGGACCTAGGGGCAGGCTAGGGGCAAGCTACAGGAGTAGGTGGTGCCCTACCACGCAGCTTGTTTTTTCCCAGTCCCCCAGCTTTACTAATAAGGTGACCACATTTGGTCAAGTCCCATAGAAAGGCACTAAACAAGAAGCCCCACAAAGCCATTTTTGCAGTCACTGCTCAGAGTAGAACTGCCTGTTAGGCATGAAACTCGGTGTCAGGACTCCTGGATTCTTTTCCTGATTCTACCACAGTGTTGCCATGGAGGAGTCCTTTTGCCTCTTCATGCCTCAGTTTCCCTGCTTGTAAAATGGGAATAATACTTCCCTACCTCTCCAGGGGCTGTTGAGGCTAAATCCATTGGTGTCTGTACAGTGCCTTGAGATTCTTGCATGGAAAACATCCTGGAAGTGCAAAGGGTCATTATTGGCAGGAGTGAGTTCTGCTTCTCTGCAAGACAGGGATGGTGTAAGTGCTGTGTTACAGGTGGGAAAACTGAGTCACCAAGGTGCAGTGTCTTGTCTAAGGCCAGTGGCAGAATTTGTGCTGGTGAAATTGGGAGATGCAGAGAGTAGAGTTGGATAGTGTCGGGGGGAGGTGCCAGTGGGTCACAGAGCTGGGGATCTCGCTGTCAGATCAGTGCCTCCTTACGTAAATTGATGGCAGGAATTGAGTTTGCAAATCAGTGGTCAAATTCTAGCCCCCCCTCCCCCAGCTATGCACATGAAGAGCTATTGGAATTGGAAAAGGTTCAGAAAAGGGCAAAAAAATGATTAGGGGTATGCAACAGCTTCCATCTGAGGAAAGACTAATAAGATTGGGACTTTTCAGCTTGCAAAAGAGATGACTAAGGGAGGACATGATAGAGGTCTATAAAATCATGACTGGTGTGGGGAAAGTAAATCAGGAAGTGTTATTTACTCCTTCTCACAACACAAGAACTAGGAGTCACCAAATGAAATTAATAGGCAGCAGGTTTAAAACAAACAAAAGGAAGTATTTCTTCACACAAGGTACAGTCAACCTCTGGAACTCCTTGCCAGAGAATGCTGTGAAGACCAAGACTATAACAGGGTTCAAAAAAAGAACTAGATAAGTTCATGGAGGGTAGATCTAGCCAGGATCGGCAGGGATGCAAAATCATGCTCCCTAGCCTCTATTTGCCAGAATGGGAATGGGCGACAGGGGATGGATCGATGATTACCTGTTCTGCCCATTCCCTCTGAAGCACCTGGCATTTGGCCACTGTTGGAAGACAGGATATTAGGCTAGATGGAACATTGGTCTGCCCAGTCTGGCTGTTCTTATATTCTTACGAGTTTTGAAGGCAGCATTGAGCAGGTAACATCCTGGGGGTGAGGAGCCATCGCCTGCAGCAAAACAGTGCAGATCCTTGGAGCCCAGCACATGGGGCTTGCACATACCCAGCTTCTCCTCCGGGGTGGGTGCGTTTGAAGACAGGGTGGAGCTGGTAGATCTGCAATGTCATTATCTCTCTTCCTCTTTCCCAAGGTAGAGTGCACCACCCTGGGGGGGTACCAGTTTGCTGGGGGTGACAGGGCATGCCCACCCTGAGGTTCCATGGAGCACCCCACTTTCAGTGTCTTATGGCATGGGCTTGGCTGAGGGAAGAGGATTTGCCCAGGCTGCACTCTGCTCTACATCACTGTTCTAGTTGTTTGTCTCCTCCTGTAGGGCACCCGAGAGCTGGCTAAACAGGTGAAGACCCTGCCCCAGGCAAACTACAACCTCCTCAAATACATATGCAAGTAAGTGGCATTAATTAGCGCCCAGGAATGCCAGAGCTGCCAATTTTTGTTCGGCTTCATGTGACATCATATGCAAATGATTTAATGAGCCGATTTGCACATTTGAAACTAATTTGCATATAACTAAACTCCTGCTTTAAATATGTGTGTGGATTCAATGCTCATGCAGTTCTGATAAATGAAGCGCTTGGTTTATCTCGAGGACAGGCTGCTCTCACCCAGTGCCCTGCCAATAGGCCTCGGTATTAATCACATTTGTTATGGTAGTGCCTAGGGACAAACCAAGACTGGGCCCACACTGCTCTAGACACTGTGCTAATGCAGAGGAGCAGACAGATCTTGCACTAAAGTGGTTACAGTCTAATTAACTACTTATGCTAAACAATCTGTTCCATCTTCTGTGTGGCTATGACACTCTGAGTACGGTTCTCCAGCCTGAGAAAGAGCTCTGTGCACGCTCAGAAGCCTGTCTCTCTCACCAACAGAAAGTGGTCTAATAAAAGATATCACCTCACCCACCTTGTCTCTCTACAATCTAAATAGAGCATCCCCCATACTGTAAGATAGCAAGACTTTGGGGGGGGGGAGGCTTTTCACCTCAGTTTTTTCACCCTTTTCCACAAAAATGAATTTTGTTTTTCCTCAGATGATTTAAAAAACAAAACAAAAAGGGTGGTGAGAATGGCAGTTCTTCTGGGAATGGTGGTTTGCTCTTTTCTGCCGTGTTCCTGGGTAAGAAACGGCAGGAATTTGCTCAAATTACCATTGTGAATTCCTGGAGAGACAAGGTGGGTGAGGTAATGTCTTTTATTGGACCAACTTCTGTCAGTGAGACAGACCAGTTTTTCGAGCTACACAGAGTTCTTCCTCAGGTCTGGGACAGGTACTTAGGCCATGTCTACACTACAAAATTAAGTCGACCTAACTTGGTCGGCATACAGCCACCACAGTAATTACATTGCTTGTGTGTGGTCTACACTTTTCTCCTTGTGTTGGCGGTGCTCATCCTCACCAGGAGCGCTTGTATTGAGTGTACTGTCAGTGTGGGGCATTGTGGGAAGGCTCCTGAAAGACCGTAACAGTTGACATAAGTAATACAGCATAGATAACCCTGTGTCGACCTAGCTACATTGACTCTACGCAGCTCATGGAGATGGAGTTATTAAACTGGCATAGCTGAACAGTTATGTCGACAGGAGCAAAATTTACATGTAGACACTTTCATAGATAGGTCTATGTAAGCAGCTTTGTGTCAACCGAAGGCCAGGTCTACATTAGAACTTACTTTGGTATAAGTGTCACTCAAGGGTGTGAAAAATCCACACCCCTGAGTGACATAGTTATACTGACCTTAACCCCCTGTGTAGAGCTTCTCCTGCCGACATAACTTCTGGAGTTAATAAGCCGATGGCTTAGAGTGTCTTCACCAGAAGCATTACATGCAAGTTTGTAGTGGAGACCTGCCCTAACTCTGTAGTGTAGAGCAGGCCGAAGTGTGTCACAGCTAGACAGATATGGAGTTAACACACATTGCAACAGCCCATTCAAAGTGAAGTGGTCAGCTAACGCTGCTACAGTCGTAGGACAAAGGAGGGTGAGGGGGGTTACAGATTGAGCCATAAATCCAGTGTCTTTATAAAGTGTCTGATTTTTGATGTATAGCAGAGTTATGAATTGAAGTTCCCAAGCTTGTCTTTTGAAGGGGTTGTGTCGGTTTCCTTTGAGGACTGAGAGATCAGATATGGACTGGTTGTTTTGTGAAAAGCTTTCACCTACAGGTGATGTGGTGTATCGTGGATCCTTGTTAAAAGAGGCGAGAACCTCAGTTTTCACTCAGATTAAATGGTCCCATGTCTGCAGCACTAGTGACTGCTGGCCCTTTCCTCTTCCCACGTTCCAGTGGAATTGGGGTTACTATTATTATATATTTGTCCTGTGGCAGCGCTGAGGAGCCTCGGTTATGGCCCCGGGACCCCACTGCGCTTAGTGCTGTATGAACAGATCCAGACAGCTCCCGCCCACGGAGTTTACAGTCTGAGACGAGAGACAACTGGTGACTACAGGAGCACAAGGAACTAGTGAGATGGAAGGTTTCATGTGCCATTTACTCCTCTCTCTCTCTCGCTGTGTTTTCTTTTTTCTGGGGGCTCCTGAAGATTCCTCGATGAAGTTCAGGCTCACTCCAGTGTGAACAAGATGAGCGTCCAGAACCTCGCTACGGTGTTCGGCCCAAATATACTGCGGCCCAAAATGGAAGATCCAGTCACCATCATGGAAGGTAGGTGCTCTCATTAAGGAGAGGGGGCCATGTTCTGGACCCGCAGGGAAGCCGCTTGTAAAGTGTTGCTGCCAGAAATAAGATGCCATTTGTCATATACACTACAGATAATGTCATGGGGGGAGCCATCACTGGCAGCAAGCTGGGCATCCTCTCCGTCAATGCCTGTGCATGGGGCACACCATTTCCCTTAGCACTTGGAACAGCCTCCCGTATCACCTCTGCAGTGAGGTAATATGGGAATATGTACCTCAGGGTTGGACTCAGCCGGCCAGTGCCATTACTATTTTTAGGTGCTAGCTTGAGCAGAGAGAGTGCGCGTAGGTCTCTCTTAGCTGGAAATATGCCTCACAGCTGCAGTGTAGATGTACCCTTCCAAGCGTGGGCTTCCAAAATGCTTGCTGTGCTGAGAACATGTGGGACAAAGGCAAGACCCAGGGCATCAGTTTAAAATCACTGTTAGTTTTGGATCAACTTGCCTTTAAAAGTCTTTAATCTTAAACTTTACAAAATCCCTAGAAAAATTCTGTTCCTGACATGTCCCAAACAAATCGGTTGCTTCAATTCAAAATGAGGAGGGCAGAAAACAGAGCTTAGAACGGAAGCCTGGACGCAGCCATAACTATGGAGTCGTTCCTGACGCTGGCTCATAAAGCCGGTCCCACCGAGAGGATGTCCCTTTCCTGTGTTTGTGGCTCAGCTAGAAAGAGAAAAGCGCCCACAAATATCTGGTTGCGCTGCAGCTGGCTCTTCACTGCATGTAGGGCGTCCTTCTTGCAATCTACTGCAGGGATTGCTGAGCTGGGGAGAATGGAACGTGGCATGATGGGGTGAAATAGGCTGTGAGAAAAGTGTGGGCAGGGGGTGGGGGAGCCAGACTTCTCCTCTTCCACATGCTCTGGGCTTCCGAGGCATGGGCTCTTCCCAGGGGGGCAGTGTGGCTGGTATCATCTCAACACAGACGGGGCAATATTGAGTGTGCGAGATCCACAGTAACTGCTGTCGGTCCAGCCAGCGCAAGGATGGCTTGCACAGACAGGTCTGTATCGCATGTGTGTGCTACTGCCCTGCTAGTGGATGTATTTAGAACTACTTGACTGTGTAGCTCCAGTGGTAGAGGCCTGTGTTTTCAGAGCAGGAAGATCTGAGTTTTCTCCCTGTTTCCATGAAACTCTGAGAGCAGCACAGTGACTGTTATAAAGTGGCTGCTCGTTTGTTATAAGTTTTAGCCTGACTGTTCACACCACCTGAATCACACCCCTAATGCAGACCTTGCTGTACAAATGCATAATCTTAAGAATAACATTTTCATTGCCATTTGAGCTGAGTGCAGATTTGTCCATTCAAGACCATGTAAGTGCAGATCTCCTGGGGTGCAGAACACTTTCTCCTTCCCGTGACTGGGATCAGCACCAGTGGGGACCTAGTCCTGTTGGGGAGTTATAAATATCTGTTGTTTGATGAAGGCTGATCCAAGGATTTGTCTGAGAAACCCAGGCACAAAGCACCGGGCAATGATCAGCACCTAAAAAGCAATTCCCCACTTTAATTCTTTCTTGTTTTGTGATGATCTGCTCATTTTTCTTCTGAAGTTGAGCCCCTTCAGTTGGGGATGCTGGACAGTGGTAGCCAAGAAATGGGGACTTGGGTCAAAGCATTTATTACCAAGCATCATTTCTGGAATATAGGGCAATCATAGTGTTCCAAACATATTCTGTGGGCCCTTCAGCCAAGTTCAGAGGCAATGTGATATGGTGGTAAATGGCAGTGTTTGTTACTCAGCAGTAAATCAACGTACCTCAGGCCATCTTGGCTGTACTGTGCACTTTCTTACATCTCCTGTTGGTTGTTTTTGCTACTTTTCCCTCCCCTTATGCCTTTCTCAGTGTATAATTACACCCACCCTCTTACAGAAACCTGTAATGTACATTGTCAGCTACATCGTCTCCTCGCCCAGCCCTCTGCTTTTATTAGACCCACGAGAGAAATCAGAGAGGCTATTCAAAAAGGAAGGAGGCTGCAGAAAACTAATCAGAAAACAATGAGCTGTATGGCACCAGACGCTCCCTGCTCTGTACAAGTCTCTGTCACAAACATACAAAATTCCCCATCTCTGAAGCATGTCCCAGCACCCAAAGCTTGAAATATCCACCTCCTCAAGGGCTAACAAAGGTCTTGGGTGCTTTCTCTGGCTGCAGTTCTGCTTTAGAGCCGAGGAACAGCCTACTGCTCCATGGAACTGTGGTCTACAATCACAGTGGTGCACATCTCAGCAAGACACGTGCAACCAATGCAGAGGCTGAGCAACAGGGGCAGTTCTGCTGGCGCCATCCAACGTCGGGCACCAAGATGCTAATTGCAAAGTGGCTGAAATCTGCCCCTTGCTCTGTTCTGAACTCCAGGAGTGTCAGGGGAAGTGTGCTATGTGTGATGGAATTACTTCGGCTAAAACAGTCATTCTCATCCTCTGAAAAGGAGCTGCCTTTAGTCCAAGGTCCAAATGAGCTTCCTAAAGACACAGAGAGTGGGCACCCTCCTTAATTAGCAGGGGACAGTTCTCGAGCCTGTGTTACACAGGGGAGTAGACTAGATGACCACAATGGTTCCTTCAGGTCTCCCACTCTATGAATGGAGGCCTAGGAGGTTAAGGCTCAGCTTGCTATGGGCCCAACTTCACCCGGTGTGTCCGACAAATACCACTGCCCGCTAGTGGCTGGAGGCCAAGCAAGAGGATATAGGCCATGTTACCAGCAGTAACTTTGACACTTAACTTAAAGGGGAATGTCTCTGAGACCCTGTGCTTTGTGTTGAGCTGCACATGTTGGGATTATTCCCCAAGCTCACATGGGTGATTAGGTGTACCCACACCCACTCACTGGGGTACTCTGTCCCTCTCTAATGGTGGCTGGGCCACACACAGAGGATGATGAGCCCGTGCTATACCATCTCCTGCCTCAGCTGACAGACCTAGGTCAGCGAGCTGAGTCCCATGCTTTTAGAGCCAGAGGGCCCAGGTGATGACGACCCAGGGCATGTTACGGAGCTCAGCTGCTGATCATAGTGTTTATACTGTATGTACATTTCCACAGGTTCCTTACTTGGGTGCACTCTTCTCAAACTGTCAAATGAAGTAATTAGATACTGACTTGAACCGGAATCCTGGATTCAAATATCTCCAACCTGGAGAAAAGCTGGGATCCCGCTCTAAACTTTGCAGCCTGTGACCATGTTTGGAAAGAATACATGTCGAGTCCTAAGCAGACAACATGAGGGATGCTTTATGTTACTGTCCATTGAGGGCAAAAGATCAGTTAGATATAAATGGTGGAAGGGGGAAGGGATTCTGCCTAATATAGCTGCTCTTCAGCTCAAGGAGTAAAGTGGGATCTGGCACTGGCTGCCATCAGACAGGTTATTGGGCTAGATGGACCATTGCTCTGACCCAGTATAGCCATTCTTATGTTCTGTGTAAAAAGATACAGAGAAATACTCTGAGCCATTAACAATATACCTTTAAAAGGGGGCTTTTCTTAAACATAGAAACCGAAATGTTTAAAGTTGGGGCCCTGAATCCGTGTTTAGGTACCAAATAAGCAGTCTAATTTTTATAAGTGTTTAGTTCTCCCATCTCCTGTGGACTTCAATAGAAGTTGTAGGATCTCAGCATCTCAAAATATCAGGCCTCTTATTGAGTTGTTGTTATTATATAGTTGTAAGTACATATTTTTAAGTGCCCATATTTGAAAAGTTTGGCCTTATTCTTCATTGATCTTCAACAAAAAAGATAAACTGTAATTAATGAAATTGCTGTTGATTGTGATTTTCTCATTTATATGGTAGAAAATACTTTGATAAATGGCTTTTTCTACTAGTTTCTGTTTCACTGCTGAAAAAACAATTAGAGTTCACTTATGGATTGGCCATTGTTAATTTTCTGACATTCTGCATAGAGTATTTTGCTCAACTTTGATGAGTTATAGTAGGGTAACTCAACTGAAGTCAATGGAGTTACACCAAAAATGAATCTATCCCAGTAATTTAAAAATCTTATTTCTATGGCACTTTCCAAACTGATATGTAAACGAGGGGTGACTTTGTCTATCTTGAAAAGCAGCCACTTTTGAGGTTGGGACATCACAGGTGTTTAACACTTCAGGACAGGATTGAAGATCACAACAACTCCATTTGGAACAGAAGTATAGAAACAGGTATTTGGATTGAATGGTGCAGAAAACCATTTGTTCTGCTTACATATGGGAATCCACCCATCCACATAACCTATGTACAGGAAAATTACACTGGTGTCAAGCTTTCTCCAGGATTCTTTGCTTAACTGGGGGAGGAAGCATGGTTTAGTGGTTAGGGCAAGGGGGACTGGGAGTTAATGATCTGTATTGTGGTAGCTGGTCTGGATCAGGGTCTTCTGTGCCTCATTTCTCCCCTTTCTAATAATGGGAACAATGATACTCACTCCCCTTCTGCAGTCCTTGAAGGAAAGGTGGCCAGAGTCCTTGCTATGTATTGCTTATAGAGACCCATTGTGCTTGGTGCTCAAGGACATGCCCCTGAAGAGCCCTCGGGTTTCTTTCAGATAGAAAATGAATATCCAAGGCCTTCTTGTTTCTCGCATTAAGTTCTTGCCTCTATTCTCTCCCCGCAGGCACCTCGCTGGTCCAGCACTTGATGACGGTGTTGATAAGTGAACACGGACAAATCTTTGCCATTTCCCAGGCTGATGTGGCCGGGGCTCAGCCCGAAGCCCGCTCTGTGCTGCAGCGCAGCATGGTGGAGTGGATCTCCGAGGAAGATGGGGAGGAGAGCAGGTCGGAGAAGAGCGCCTCCAGCCCTGCCGACTTGCCTTCTAGCAGTGCCATGGCGCCGGACGCCACGCCCAGCTTGCTGGCGAAAAACGCCCCTCAGGAGCACAGCAGCAAAGCCACCCAGCCTGCCACCAGCCCCAGCAAGAGGGTGCAGACATTACCCACCTGGAAGTACTCCTTCCGGCAACAGGGGGCAAGGTCTGTCAGCCCCAAGCTGGGTAGCTCGTCCTTAGACATTCCTAATCTCTCCTCCAGCGGGAACTGGCTGATGAATGGGCTGTACTCTCTCCGAGGCCACCGCCGGACGTCCTCTGGGGAGCGGGTGAAAGACTCAGGTTCATCCCAAAGACTCTCCACCTACGACAACGTCCCCTCCTCCAGCCTCTCCCTGAGCACACACAGCATCGCCAGCACTGCCTGGTCCACCTCGTCCTGTGAGATCTCTGTCGTCGATTCTGTCAGCAGCTGCCCGGCCTGCCGGGCCAGTGACTCCTCTGCTTTAAGCTCCCTCAAAACGGAATGGGCCACTCAGGGCTCGCTGTCGCAGAGCGAGGTCAAGACTGTGGACCTGGAGAACAGCATGGAAAGGTTCGAAATGTGCATCAGCAGCTGCAGCGAGCAGAGTGACCTGGCGGCTGCGTCCAAAGACTCAGCGAAATGCTCCAGGGCTCTGCAGAGCCTGGTTTCAGAGCTAAAGACAGGACTGAGCAAACAGAGGACTGAGTATGAGTCTAGTATCAAAAGGTAACACGACTGTCAGCTGTGAGCGGGATCTCTCACTGCAGCATTGTCCTTGTCTGAGCAATACATTCCTGCTCCAAACGGGGAATAGACCCAGTTCTGCCGCAATGCGCCTGAGCTGCAACGTGGGGATTGAGGTTGGCTTAGGAGAAGGGGCTGTGAAGTTTAGATACAGATCTGGATCTGATCTCCCCCAAAGCTCAGTGGTGACTGGTTCCGGCTTCGCTCCCATCTCTAATATCTTCCAGTTAGCCACAGCTGAAAAGTGAGATTTCCGTTCTGTGGGAAATTCCAGTATTTTGTCATTTTCAGTGGACGTTGGCGGGGTTTTAGTTCAGTCTGTTGACCTCATGGGAGGTGTAGTCCAGCTGGAGAGCCCAGCGCACAGGGGGGAAGAGGGCATATGGGGCACCTGAACTATTACTCCCATGAGGCACTGTGGCAGCTCAGCCTGACGCCAAGACTGTCAGCCCAGCTTGAAACAAAAGCTTTGGTTTAAGATTTTTACCTGTGGAAAATTCCACCAAAATCCATCTTTTCTTGGGGGGGGGGGGTGGAAATGTGATTTTTGACAGAGCCCCATTTTCCAGCAGGAATGTATTTCAGTTGCAATTTTTAGACCAGCCCTACTTACAACTTAGTTCTTGTACTTTCAAAGCTTAGACATTCTGGGCTGGGACTCCTCTTTGAGTACACACACACACATATTTGCTCAGACGTTTCCTTCGCTAGAAATCTGGCTTTACTCCTTTCTTTTATGCATTGTGACTTAGCCCTTCAGAGATGCTCAGAGAAATGGTCATTTCTTCTTTAGTGCAGCCTGCTTTCCTCAGCCATCAGGTCCCTTACAGATTGGGACGTGAGTTGCTGAGCCTCTGCCCATGCTGGTTTCCAAGCTGGAGTTGTTTATAATCATCCCATCTTTGAAGAGAGTTTTCCTTTCAAAACCAAGCAGCTTGCACACAGCTCCCATCCCAATCCAAGGGACTCGTGCACATGTGAGTGAGAGCTGAAGTTGGCCCCAGGCATGTGGGAGGAACAAAATCTTAACTCTTTCATGTGTCCCCCCTGCAAAACATCTGGGTGGATAACAGGTGAGGTGGGAAAAATGGGGGTTGCCTGGGAATGGGGGAAAACAGCCACCCAGAGCAGCACATTTCCCCCACTGCAGAGACTAAAGCCCAGGTAAAGGTAGAGGAGGGAATGCTGTCTCGGAAAGTGCTAACCCACCTTGCATAACTCTCCTGAGAAAAGCCTGAGCTGACTTCACTCTTGCATGCTGCATGTGGAGTCCAAGCACTGGCTGCCAGTCTACACTAAGTGCTGGCCTGGCTGCCTGGGCCGGGGGGAGGGGGGGGGTGACTGGGTGCCCCCCCCCCCTTCTGAGTGCATCTGCAACCGTTTGCATAGCTAGTGCCCACTTCTGCAGGAGCAGTGGCTCAGGCTTGCAGAAATGGGCATGCAGCCTGGCGGAATTAGATGAATTTTGGCTATGCCTCCTTGCTTTATTTATTTAGGAAAAAGCGATGGATTAAATCCATTTGTCTAAAAACCTCTTTCCTGGCTGGTTGTTTTGGATCTGTGGCTGTGCTTGTGTGGTTTTCAGAGCTCCATCTCAGTAGCAAGGTATGGTTTAATGAGGAACTCTGCGCTTTTATTTTGTGGCGCAAAGAGAAGCTGAGCGTGTGTGAACGCACTGCCTGGGGCAGGGGCAGGAGTCCCTGTTGATGGAAGGGCTGCTGTTTGCCTGTTTTCTCTCTCTCACTCACTCTTAGTCAGAAAGAGGCAGGTTTTATAGCTGCCCTGTGCGCAATCTGTGCCAGAGCAATTTGCGGGTGTTAAAATGATCAGGCTCCCTCTATTAGAATGCCAGGTGGTGAAAGGACAGCTACAGCCAGGACTGCATAGCAGCAGCTCCAGGAAAGATTCTTTCCTCATGGAAAAGTCCTGTAGAGTGTAATAGGGATGAAAGCTGTAGGGCTGCATAGAAAGGTACTCAAGTAATTTAGTATTTTAGCCGAGAATGAGACTCGTAGTGCAGGCTTTTCAGCTGTTTTATAGAATCGCATGAGGGTGTGGCGGGCGGGTGGAGGATTTAATTGGCACGTCAGTGCTATAGGATGGTTAAAAATTCTGCAGTAAGGTTTGAGTTTTCTTCTAAATTCTCCAGGGCTTTTCCAAAACAGAAGCTGGATTTTCTTCCCTAGCTAATCTGCTGGGTGCTAGGAAAACTGCCTTGGACCGTTATTTGTTTCAGGACATATGTGAATATTCCCAGTTATAACTGTAGGACCCTCCAGCAGGCCAGCACTCAATCTGTTCAGCAAGCGAGGCAGTGGTCTGCAAGATTTCCTTGGCATTGGGGCCATCTGGGTAGGGAACAGAAAGGGTGCCAGTGGTTGGCCATCACCTGGCTGTGGAGGAGGATCAGTGTCCTGGCCAACTCTTAAGTCTGTCGGTTATTTTTGATGGGAGGTGCTGTTGATAAGGCTGTGATCCTTAATTGGAGGTGATGGAACTGCTTTGAAATAGCTTTGTTTCCTTGCATAGAAGAGCATTCAAAAGATACTTGTGAGCAACTGTTCATCCAACCCAAGGAGACTTGGCTGGAGTTTAACTCACACATGAAGCTACAAAGTAGGCCCATAAGGAGACCTGGGTTGCAGACTATTAGGTAGATGACTGGTAGGCCACTGTGTTCCCAGACACAAACGTGGTGGAGATGGAGCTAAGGCTCAGAGAATGTGTTGATAACTTAAGGGTCAAAAACATCATAGCGCTGTTATTGTGCCAGACTGACAGTATCCTGTATGTCCTGGACAAACCATATGGAGTTTAGATAAGTTTTATTGAATTGGATTGTGTGCCTTGGATGTTGAAAATGCCCTTGTTCATGATGGTGGTAGATTGTATGTAATTTTTCTAGGGACTCAAGTAATGTATTTGTTAGGACCATCAAAAGACTTTCTGGGACAATGTGTGTAAAGTGGGTTTCTTAGGAAATAGCTGGGGGGTGAGGGCCATGCAAATGACCCACTTGGACTCCACCCTTTTGAAGCTGGGCCCTAGGGAGGAAAGGAAAACCCATTTGCTACTAATCACCTGCTCCTGGAAACTCCATGTCAGAATCCCTGAACTGTGTAAAGGGTGGACTAAACTTGTTCTGAGCAGAAGCTGTGATGAACTTGTGACCACAGAGGAAACCCCATGGATGAAAGTTGAGACTGCTCCTGCCAGAGCCCCTAATAGAGGGGTGGTGGGGAGTTCTCTGGTAACCTTATTAGCACATGTGTAGGTTCTTCTATTGCTTTTAATCTGCTTTCTCTGTAGTGCTTTTATCTTAAGAATAAAATAGGCTTGCACAGGAAGAACTCTGTGGTACCCTAGAAGTATTAACAATCCCCGTTATCAGTCTCTGAAGAGAAAACAAACAGATGTGCTTGGGCAGCCTGTCTCTGCAGCCTGGAAGTACCTCAGTCAGCAGGGAGTGAGATGCAGGTCTCCCCTCACAGAGGTGACCCCGCTGGGGAGCCGGAAGCATGAGGCGGGGTGCCCGTGTTGCAGCAGTGAGGGGAAATACAGGCGCAGGTACCCTGAATGGTGACAGTTATAATGATCCCAAAACCAAGCATTGTGCATGCCTGACTCTAATGAGGCATAGGGTTTAGAGTCACAAGGTTCTGCGTTCCAGTCCTGCCTGGGCTGTTGGTTCATGGTGTAGCCTTAGATAAGTCCCTGGAGTTTTGTCTCCGTTTTCCCTTCTGTAACAGAAGCGTTCTAGTCCCACTTGAGCCACAGGTGCTGTGAAGAGAAGTTCATTGTTGTTGGCAAAGCACCCCTCTACTCTAGTGACAGATGCCCTAGAAACACCACTGAGGAAATTATTTAGTTTGTGTTCTGAGCAAGATGTGGATGGTGTTGTGTGATTGACAGATGGGGCTATGTTTAATATGTTGTTTTTATCCTCATTATTTAACAGCTGCTTCATTTGCAGAGCCAGGTCCAGCCTGTGCACTGAATGAGGCAGGTGTGCTGTAGGGAAAAATAGTCAGTGATCATGTAATTAAAGATTGGATCATTCTGCATAAGCCCAAGGGGGCTGAATTAAAGCGTCTGTCTAGCCTTTTTGAGTGCTTGACTTTGCGACCTTAATGTTCTTCTGATGTAGGTTTTTTTTTTAATGTAACTTCCTAGAGTTATTTTTGCCATTAAAAAATTAAATGTTTATTATGCACAACTGCAACTCCTTTCCCCGTCAATAAGATTTAAAACTCCAGCATTAAAGGATATGTTTCACCTCTGGAGCTACACTCAGACCTATTTTAGTCAGAAGCACCGGGATTCGATCTCATATGAACCTGTCACCATAGGGAGATGCATAACGCACTATGCTATGCACAAGTCACCAGTGAGCTGGCCCATGTTAGAGACAGTCATGCTGCCTCTCATGCAAAAGCATGCTCTAATTGAACGGGATTTGGGCTCCATTCCCATCAGTGAGTAGAGAGCTATGATTCTTTGCTTAATAAGGGTTCTGAAGGGCATAGACTTAATAGAAGTGAGTCTAGAACTCCTGGTTTCCAATGCAGGTTACATTCCTGTAGGTATCTCAACAAGGAAAAGCAATGGCATGAAGAAAGATGAGAGTTGCTTAAATTAATTTTTACTCTAACCCGTGAATGGATTGATTTGTAAATTCTGAGAAGGTTGATTGATTGTCTGCCCACAAAGCCCGTGCTGTAAGTTTGGGGAGGACACGCTGTCTTTTTTATACCCAAAAGAGAGGTTGAACCATTGATCAACATACAAAACTTAACTCAACGTTACCTCCCAAGTTATAGTTGGTACCTCCATAACAAACCCCACTGTTGGTGGCATCACGTTAAGATGTTTGTTCTAGCTGTCATATGGCAAACGTGTATATTTCATGGCAGTCACCGTAGCAGTTGTCGAGACTAAAATGCTCTTTGTTTTCTCTTGGCTTTAAGAATTGAAGAAACAAGCGCTGACCTGAGAAAACGAGTGACAAGGTTGGAAGAGGAGTTGGACCAGGAGCGAAAGAAATACACAATGCTGGAGATCAAACTGAGGAATTCGGAGCGTGCGCGTGAAGATGCTGAAAAGAGAAACCAGCTCCTGCAGACAGAAATGGAAGAGTTTTTTTCGACATTAGGAAATTTGACTGTTGCAAGCCGGGGAGCTAAAGTGGCGAAGTAAAGGCAGCAGAAGTACACTAGCGACCGTGTTTTTTAATTCCAGCACAAGTCATT
Organism: Caretta caretta; assembly: GCF_965140235.1. Lineage (NCBI taxonomy): Eukaryota > Metazoa > Chordata > Testudines > Cheloniidae > Caretta > Caretta caretta. The sequence continues at coordinate 58,965,541 of NC_134212.1, read as the reverse complement.
TTGTTCTGGGTTACTCGTGCATCATGAGTATTTTTGCAGTGAGTCCCTGCTCTTAAGGATTTTTGCTATGTTGTTTTGTTTACATATGCTATAGTATGTGGGCTGTCAGGGAAACTGACTGCTAAAGGCAGTGCTTGAAACTGTAGACCCCAAATTGCAGAGAGCTGGGCCTCTCTTTCCTAATGTCAAAGGGACAACTCTGTCACTGCAGTCATAGCCCTGTCTTTGGCTTTACTGGGCCACCCTTTGCTGGTCCAGAGACAACAGTAATGCTCCCAACACTGCTGCCATGGCCTAAGGGAGCGGCAGGCAGGCTGGCTGGAGCTGAAGGAGCACACCGCTAGCCTGGCAGCGGATTTAGCTCGTGATGAATCAAGTTGAACTTGGCAGGTTTTCCAATCTTCATGAAATTTGTTTAAAAATCTGCTTGGTGAAAGTTCTTATTCCTGTACTTGGTATTATTTTATGAAGGGGTTTTGCAAAACTAGCCGACAAGCACTCGAAGTGTCAGACTTTCACATGCCTTCATTAGTCACCCAATTTCTAACCCCCAACCCAGCCATGCCCAAACTATGACTCTAAATATTATTATTTGCACCAAATGTGACTTAATAAAATATGTGATTAATAAATACCTTGGAGGGGCAACCTCCCTGGAGCTTGAACTAAACACATCTGGCCACAAGGGTCCTCTGCAGCCAGGCTCTTCTCTCTTCTTCGTTCTGAAATGACGACTTTACCAATAATTGTAGTAATGAAGCTCAACATGGGGAGATGAGAGAGAGAGATTTCTAACCTCCTTCTTGCTTTTGTTTTAAATGAATAAGCCCGTGTTAGTTAAAGGCCACAGCACTGAAACTACCAGAGCGGTTACGGCAGTAGAAGAATAGTTTTGAATGTAGGCCTAAAGGGACCTGACTGACCCACTGGTACTTGAAGGCTGCTATTCTCTCAACAGCTCTAATGGAAGAGAGAGAGAGTCTGTTCCTTGCCAATTTACCCCAGTTCTCCTCTGGGGAATGCCACTCTCCGAGCTCGAGGTGACAAATCTATTCAGTCCTGGGTGTGGCTGTGGCTCTCAACAAGGAAGTTTGTATCAGCTGTCCCCCCGCCCCACTGCTAAGACACGGAGAGAGGGCACCAGCTTCCAACCAATACTGAGGGGGGGCCCAACTGCCCACCGCAGCGCAGTGCTGGGTCCTGACCCCAGGACCATGTGCACCCTGCATGTTGTCACTGACGTCACCTGAGCGTCATGAGCTCCCCTTGGCTGGGTGCAACATGCCCCATTCTTCACGCTGTTCTGCCCCCACAGTTTCAGTAGCCCGCATAGGAGAAATTGGCAGCAGAGGAGGCCGGCACTGCTAGCCCCGAAAGGGCTGGGTGCCCAAGGGATGCTTTGGGTAGGGTTACAGTGCTGGGGCTGCTGTAGGATTTTCAGAGCTGCTTTTGAGTTCTCTCTCCCTAACAGGCTTTTCAAAGACTTGATGGATTACATTTAGCTTCCCCTGTGCCAACCCAGCCTTCCCCCCTGTAACCAGCAGGAGAGGCATGCTTTTCTCCTTTAGCTAGTCCATGCCGCTTTGTTTCCTTTTGGCTCATGTGCACACCCATCCCACCATTCCCCTTTCTTCCCACAGTGATGAACGTGTGGCAAATGAGTTAAGCAAAGTGAAACCCCTTCCTCTGCCAAACACTCAAACCTTGCTAGGCTCTGGCAGGAGGGCAGCTTCTGTTACCACGCTGGATACTTTAAAACAGTGACTCTCAACCTTCCCAGACTACTGTACCCCTGTCAGGAGTCTGATTTGGCTTGTGTACCACCAAGTTTCACCTCACTTCAGAACTACTTGCTTACAAAATCAGACATAAAAATACATAAGTGTCACAGCACACTATTGCTGACAACACGCTGACTTTCTCATTTATCATTGAATTATAAAATAAATCAATTGGAATATACATACCGTACTTACATTTCAAGGTGTAATATATGAAGACATTGCCTGTTTGAAATTTTAGTTTCTACTGACTTTGCTAGTGCTTTTTATGTATAGAGCTCTGCAAATCTGCAGCTATCCACTTTATCTCTGCAGATCAGATGCAGATACAATTTTATGTAGCCTGTTGTAAAACTAGGCACATATCTAGATGAGTTTATCTACCTCTGGAAGACCTCTGCATACCCTGGTTGAGAACCACTGCTTTAAAACGTGGCTCAGTGTGAAATTGCTGAAGTAACAGTCACACACCCCCTCCCCTGCCAGCAACGGCCTTTCCACACCCAGCCTCTGCCCCAGCGCAGTGCTCTAAAGAGCTGTCGATCAGCTGCTTGTTCCTGGGAGTAGCCTGCCATCTGCAGGGCCTGAAAAGGAGCTGTACTTGTCAGCATTTTGCCTTGGCAATTGTTTCAGCTGACTCCATTCCAGCCACCTGACACGCACCCAGGGGAATTAGGATCCAGTTTTTTTAAATTCAATGTATAAGTAACATTTGAAGTGGCTCCTTGGTCATTTCAGGCCACTTTTCCTACAACATTATCATAAAACAAATCCCTCCTGTGACTAGACAGCAAAGGCAGGAGGGATACATGTTGTACTAGCATCTCCAGTGACAATCAAGGAGACCGCTCCATAATGTGAGCAGGAGATTTTCCTCTCTGTGGCACTTGATCCACAGACATAGCAACCAAATTGTGATGTTTTACATCTATGGCCCCCATCACGACAGTAACTTGGCACCGCCCCGTCCTTCATGTAGTTATCCTCACACTGCCCTGTGAGGCAGGGAAGTACTACCGATCCCACTGCACTGATGCACAGAGCGGCTAAGTGACTTGTCCAGGGTCACACAGGAAGGCGATGGCAGAGCAGGGAACTGAAGCTCTCTCCCAAATCCCACATGAACCATCCAGTCTTCCTCCATTACTCTCTGGCACCTGCATAGCAGCCTCTGTTACATGAAGTGGTGGTTTCACTTACGCAAGTCAGACTGGGCTGACAAGGCAATTCAGGGAGCCAATACCGCCCCCTGCTGGCTACCGTGTGCATAAACTTCTCTTTATACATACTATCCAGTTCCTATACGGTGCTTTAGATTGGTAAAGATGCCGCTAACCCTTACGGTTGCGCAGGACACGTTCAGTTCAGTCTGTCCGTTAACCACTGCAGTGGTGTCTGTCAGAGGCTGCAGGCCATTTGAAACCCTAGCTGGAGGAGCTGCTCAGTGGGTGTTAACACTGAAGCCTAACAATGACAATTCCAATGTTAGCCATTCACAGCTGATCAAAGCATGCAAGAAAGAGGAGGGGCATTTTTTGTGCATTTCTATGCCATCTAACAGCTGTGGTGTTGGGAGGTACCACCACTTTCTTCCTTTCCCCCCCCCCCTCCCCACACACACCTCTGCTCCTACGGGAGCCAAGACACTATCACAAAAAGAAACAGCTACAGCCTGGGGGAGATGAGCTCCTACTGAGGTTTGCATGAGGCTGCTGTTCTAGGCTTTCATGCTCCAGGGACATAAAGGAGGGAGCCTGGTTTACTCAATTTTTTGGGGTACCCATACGTGCTGGAAGAGCCAACAGCTCTGTTTGTTTCACCTTGACATCTGAAGCAGCTTCATGAAGATTTTTGGCCCCTGCCCCCTCGTCATCAAGACTCTTTCATGCAGGTGATGATCCTGTGTTATGACAACCCCCAAAGAATGATTTGGCTTTGACCCAGCAGTGAGTGGAGCCTATTCCACAAGGGACAGACTCATTCTTACACTCTTCCAAAAGATGCAGGCCTGCCCTTGCAATGGAGGGCATCCTTGACCACCATCCCACGTGGAGAAACTCCCTTCCACCCCCCTCTAAAACAGGTGGCACGTGCACAAGGCCAACAATGGGGGAGGGGAGAGGAAGAGAGGCAGGAAATGAAATTAACAATGAAGCAAATACAAGACTCCGCATGAGGCAACAAAGCCAAGCGGCTGCAACTCAGGAAGGAGGAATGTTCCTTGGGTCCCAGGGCTGAATGGAGAGACAGCCAGCGGCCGAACGGCTTTATTCGGTTCTTTGCTTGCGATGCTTCTAGTGTGTGAAGCAGGGTTATTAGAACCCAGATAGCCACTCCTAGAATTAATGACATTTTAAATGAGTTTAATACTTTTAGGGCCCCTCCCCCAAAAAGCAAGGCACACTGTTCATGCAAGAATCTAGCCACTATCTTTATGTCAGAACTTGTTATATTCAAGGGGAAAAAAAATCTGTAAACCAAAGAACCCCCCCACACAGGGTCAAGATAAACACACTCTTCTTGTTGAAGATTTCTTTTGATTTATTGAGAATCCCAGTCTGTTAATGAGCTGAGATCTCGGCAGAAATTTACAAGGGATCTCTATGGGATGCCAGTCGGCCCCCTTCACCCTCCCCATCCCGAGCTGCATTTTAGCCAGAACTGAAGGGAGAGCAAAGATGATAAAATACAACCGCCAAGGGTTCAAAGCACTGCTGGGTTGCAAAACCAAAACCAAACCTGAGGTTTCAGCTAGACCACAGCCACATACCTTCCCTGATCTGGAACTATTTGACTAGACGTCACCAAAACCAAAGCCAGCTAAACCCAAAGCCTCAGGCTGAGCTTAGACTGTCACTCCTGCTATCAACATTAGTCAACTACATGGCACCTGCTAAAAATTTATTTGAATGCTTTTGCAATTAAACAGCAATCATCGTTAAGTTACCAGTATTTCCTCAGGGGACATGCCGCTAATACAGCTGTCCCCATACACTTTACTCAAGTGGCACAGACTAGATTAATGGTAACTTTCATTTACAAGGCACCTTTCCCTCTGAAAATACTCTACCCATCAGAGACACACAGCAGTGGCTGTAAGAAATCTCTCACAGTTTAAATAACTCTCCCGAGTGTGCTGGAGGAGAAAGCAGAGAGCTGCATTAAGATAGGGGATTGATTCATATGCCGAGTTTCCCATGGCACCGTCACAGGGATCTCTCACAGCAGTGCAGTGAGCACCAGTCACCCAGAATATCTGAGAGGCTCTCAAAAGAGGCAAGTCTTTCTGTCCCTCCTCCTGTCTGGGCTTCCTAGAGCAGGCTGGAGTGTGAGAATGGGCCTGTGCACAAACCTGAAGCCCCAGGCCCACCTTGCCTAGGATGGGAGCCTGAATCCCTGGAGCCACTGCCTGGGAGAGCAGTAGGGAAGCTTCAGGAGGCCTGTTAGAGGTGGTGGCAGGTGGAGGGATCAGGGACCCAAAGACCCTTACTGCACTCTCCGGCATCAGGGTCAGTGTTGTGTCCAGTGTCTACACCCTTTCAGATCCATCCCAGCCCTGACCAGGACACACGACCTTCTCCCCACTCAACAGGAGACGCTGTTCCCATACAAGACACTTGACAGAGGAGAGTGGAGGAGCAGCCACAGAAATGCCCTTGGTTCTCTCCCCAGCCAAATACAGGGACAGTGCGGCTGAGGGGTAGATGCACAGTCTGAGGCCACAGCTGAGCTGCAGAGCCTGAATCACCCCAGCGGGCAGAGCTCAGACCTCCAACACTGGAATTCTCCTCAGGAGAGCAAGGAGTGCTGGGAAAGCCAAAACGGGTGGGAGAAGGAGGGGGTGGTGCATTCCCCTGTTGCCAGTGTCTGACAGGTCTGGCTGTGCCCTCAAGCAGGCTGACATACCCACCGTAACAGACCTGGGCACCATGAAGAACAGAGTCTTCCCCCAAACGACTGAGGCAAATACACGGTGCTTTAGAGCCCCAGAGCTGCAATGAAGAAACACTAACTACAGAGTGGTCATCAAACAACTTTTTATCCTTTTTTATTTAAAATATCATTATAACCAATTGACATACTAGATAACAATGTATACATTCCAGTGGTGCACGTGTCATGACCGATGGCATAGATGATAAAAACCACAATGATCTCAGTATTTCCCCACCAGTGGCTTATTGGGAAGGGGTAGAAAAGAATGAGGGAGGGGAGGGTGGCACATGGGAAAGAAAACGAACTGTCATTTTTCCATATTTAAAAGGTGTGTCCTTCCCCTCCACACTTCCCAGGACAGAATACATTTCCATATCCACATTGAAGGGGGCAGGAGGAGCGATCACGAGAATTCAGCCAGTTTTGCTCAACTTTAGTAACAAGTTAAAAGTTTAAGAACTCTCAAAAATAGACTAGATATTGGGCCTACAAAAGTAATTCATCTGTATGCAAAGCTTACCAAGAATTATTCCTTTTGTAAAATGTAAAGGATGGACTGATATTACTAGTTAAGTTATTTTTACCTACAAAAAACAGACTACAATAATAGAGTCACCAATTTACATCTAACACAATTTTCTGGATGTACATTATTGTATGTGAGCTATATGTTACACATGAACATCGTACGGGAAGTATACATGATACATACTTACGGATATTGTCTCAACATTGGCCAATAGGCTGGGCTTTTTAAAAAGGGAAATGTACTTTATGTTTCACATTCAGGGTAGATCCAATAGTGAAGGTTAGCTCTGTTTACTCAAGAAAGCACAGAAAGTTTGTGTGAGGTAGTTCCATAATAAACTAGTTTCACTTTTAGCAGTGGAAGTGGAAATGTGTGAAGTTAACTTTATTCAAAGAAAATTTCTGTAATGCAGAGAAAAATAAGATGGGGAGAAGCCAATCAAATGTTTTACTGAAACTCATTTAAGAGCACTTAAGAGCAATTAAGTGAGCTGGAAAGTTTGAAAAGAGTTACACATACAACATATTCCTCCAATAGGAACCTCTAGCCTTATTGAAAAAATGCAGATGACTTCTAATTCATCTCCATTCTCCAGTCTTCCAACTTACTTATAACTATGTAGGGAAAGGTAGGTCAACTGAAACATTAATGGGAATATACAAAGACCTAACACAACAACAGAAACCGCTATAAAGCGGGTTAGAAAAATATTCAGCTATTGGCAGTCCATCCTGGACTACTTCAGCGACTCAAGTCATGAAAACCAGACACAAACTGGAATGTTCTCTTCCTCCCAAATGTTCTGAACTGACAGTGCGTATAACACTGTTTATGTGTACTACTAGTATTTTTGATGGTTTATAGGAGTGTATCTAAGTTTGAGATGGGTGCATTGTATGTTTAATGTGGGACCAGCACAGTCATGTGTAGACTAGAGACTGGCCTGTCAGGTGCTTAGATCTTGCATTCGAACTTGGAATGGGTTAGTCTGGGGGCCAACGCTGCTATCATAAATCTACACATCTAACTTCATTGTTCTACTTACTTGTGCAGTATACCAGTAGAGGGCACTGTCACCCATAACCTGTAAAATCAAGGCTTGCTCTATCCTAAACAAATTCCTTGACATTTTATAGATAATTTGTACAGCTATTCTTTTGCTTTGTGGGGATTTATACCATGAAAGCTGCTATTCCATATATAGCAAAATCTCTTCTAATTTAGATCCCCAAGCTGGAAAAGTTACCCTGGATCAGAGATTGGGCCATTTACCTGAATGAGCTAATTGGTGGAGACTGGGCCTAACCATGTTAGCATACAGGGTTATTAAACCAATCAGTATTGTTGTGTGATTTAAACGGACTTTAGCTGATTTAAGCACACAGAAGTTTATATAAGATAAGATAGCTAAAGACAGTCTGCCTCCTTGTGTTGCACTGAGTGAAGTCCTCAACACACAAAACAGGTAGAAGCACAGGCAAAGACAGTACAAACTTCTCCCACCAGTGTGTTTAATACTGACCTGGAAGGACCCACTTCTAGGAGGAGTTGTCTGTTCAGTCCTGGGACTTGTTGCAACTAGCCAGAAAGCGTGAATTCATTCAGTTCTTAGTGGGCAGGTGTCCACCTCAATTGACATAGGACATTAGATGTGGGTCACTTTCGTTCACTACTAGTCTAGGATTCCAGCTGCAGTCTAGCCCAGAGGTGGAAAAGCTGTGTATCTTTTAGCACAGACTGTTGGGATGGAAACATTATGGAACTATTTATCAAAATAATAAACCAAGTTCAATGATACTTAACACATCAGAAATATAACGTGTATTGGATATTAGACATAATGTGAGAACAGCAATGGACAGGACAATTCTAAAGAACAAGCAGGACAGTTCTAGCTAGCCACCTGCTTATTGTTTGCATCCATATGCAATTGTCCTTGAAATATAAAATGAATTTCGCTGACTAAAAAGAGAATTCAGACTAGCAAACTGTTGCAATGGCTTAGACCTGCAGAGCCCTAACTTGGCCTGGCTGAGCGGGCTTCACTGGAAATTTGCCAGGAGCCTGTGATGGGCACCTAATTTGCATAAGATACAGACCGCAATAATCTGGATACTTATTAGAAAGGTGGGACCCAGGAGGACTATGGGTGCTGGTATGCCCCATCCTGACTGAAGTGGTCTCTTGCTCTATAAATGGCCTCTTCACTTCCGGTACCTACTGCGGGGAGCACTAGAGAAATCTAAGATGGGAGAGGGGGTGGGGGGGCGGGAGAGGAGGAGGAGCCAATAAAATGTCTTACTACAACTCATTTAAGAGCACTTAAATAAGAGCAATTAAGTGAACTGGAATCTAAGACGAGGGGTGTGTGTGTGTGTGCCAGAGATGACTACCATTCCAGAGTTCAGCTAAAACAAGAATGATTGGGGCCAAACTGTGCTCTGTTACACTGACATAAACCAGGAGTAATTTCATTACTTGTAACTGAGTTACTCTGGATGTATACACCAGTGTACCAGAACATAATCTTGGCCTATATAATGATGTTATCCTGTAATACATGACCAAATACAGTTGGCTTTATGTCACAGTTGAAAATTTGATAGACACAAAATAAACTGCCCTGTTGGTCCAAATACAACAAGAAAAAAAGTATGCTTTACTCCAATCCCCATTGTATGGCCTATCAGCTTTTAGGTAACATACAGTTTGGCGGGGTTCTGTAAAAATAATTGCCTTAGTAAGTGTGTGTTTTAAAGCTCACTACTGAAATATCAGATATAAGTGAGAACAGCAAAACTACACACCGCTATCGCTTACCAGTGGTCTAGCCAGGTAGCGAAAATACAACTTTGCACTTCAACAACTGACTGTCAGCTTTCTTTGAGACATTACTATTTCTTGCAACCCCTTCTTTTATTTTTTTAAAAAGTCTAATTTCTGTTAGATATTGAAAACAGTAAAACGTAATTGGGGACGATAAAGTGGGTAAAGGCAATTTTCCCTCTTCCAATTATAAATTTAAAAAAGGATATTTCTTCTATTTATCCAACAAATTCTAAAAGACCAGACATTGAGCAGCATTAGTTTCATTCTTGGATGATCTCAGTAGCTATTTCTAGACACTCTCTTCAGCTTTGTGCCTGGCAAGACTCCTGTGCTTTTCGTTTAAAAGTTCATTTCTGTAGGTGTCACTAATTTAAATCCCTTTCCACATTTTAATTCACTACACAAAATATTTATCTTCACAAGGCAATCAATATAGCTTAGGTTCTTGAGAAATCTGCACTTTTCAAAGGAATAAACTCCGGATGATTGTTTTACTCATTCATAAACAAAGTCAGTCAGTTACACACAAATCATTCTGTAAATATAAAATGTAAACAGTTAACATACTTCTGTAAGGAGCAGCACCATTTTACATGACTACTTAGCAAGTGATCTACATGTTTGTTTGTTTGTTTTTTTTTAAAAAAGAGCATTGACAGCTGGGGCTTCAATGCTGAAAGATACTGAACATTCATGGCTTAAAAAGAACCATTATTAAGATTTCTGCTATGCTGGTCTGACAGTGAAGTGAAAGAGAAAAACGATTTATCCAGCACTGCTATTTCCCCCCATTTTTACCATGGCATATATTGCTCTCTTAATGCATTAGCTACAGAAATCTTACAACCTGAGGTTCTCCCACCAGTGATTGGTTTACAGGAATAAGTTACTCTGGGTGAAGAAAGAGTGGTCAAAAAGATGGGGTTTCCTATACACACACCCAACACAAAACTGCTCTATCCTAACACAGAAAATAAGGAACTTAAACTCCAAAGAACCACATGCTCTGTGAAAGTATAACTACAGGTATAGTTTTCCCTGTTGGCAATCTAGATATCCTGGGCCTACCTTGTTTTTTGTGTACAAAAACAGGCTAACAGCTAGAAGAAGTAAACAGTTTATTTGCATTGCAACGTATTATTCATGAAGTATCCTCTTTTTGTTTTATGAGATCATAAGCTTCAGCATGCCACAGTTCTGCCACCATACCCTTTTGGCAGGCTGGATACTTCTGCAGCTATAAAGATATGCTTTGCTTTATGTTTATGTTGCCTCTCAGATGAGGTGACTTTGCCATGGGTCATAAACGGTTTCCCTAATGAAACTCACTAACTGCTGCTTTTATTCAATTGTTATAGGCAAGTAGACAGAATTAAAGGATTCTGTGTTTACTGCTACCACTACAGTAGCTATACCCAAAGCTATGACAGGCTACAACGTATTATTTCTCTTCCACATGGGTAAGACAAGTGACCAAGCATATAACTTTGAAGGATAATCATGAACAAAATATTTGGAAAAAATTCTAATAAAAAAATTGAAAAACCTATAAAATCTTAAATAATACATGATACGGCAGAGACAACATTAATGTGTGCTTTGATCAAACAAATCTTACAAATTCAGTAAAAAAAAGTTCAGCAGCATAATAGTAAAGCAAATATGCAGATTTCTTAAAACCATGATAAAATTATCAGGTTTAATATTTTACAGAGTTAATTACAGCAAAAAAAAAAATACATTTTTGTGGCTGCTTTTAACACAACTTACAGTTTAAAATTACAGCACTTTAAAATGAATCCTACAATTATTTTTGAAAAAACACTCAAAAATAATACCACTGATTTTCTTAAAGGTGCCCTATCAATTACTAAAGGACTCCCCTCCCCTCCCCCCTAAAAGACCAAGTAGTCATCTACAGCAACCCAGAGGTCCAGCGGATGTTTCCAGACTGCTGTCAGTATCAGAGGCCAATGTTGGATCTGTTGACATTGAAGACACATCATTGACAGATGAAGAAGACGACGGATGTTGTGAACCATTGATCATTGCTGCACCTGTGCTATGAGAAACAAAACAGCAAATCAGTTGCAGATACAGTTGCATGGTTTAATACTTGCATTAGTACTTCTCGCTCTACTGGTCATTAATTTTTCTTGCCACTCAAGAAGAGATTTCTTGGAGTCCATTATTAAATAAGATTTGAGGATTTTTTTATTTAAGTGAAGGGTTATATTTCTGAACCATTAATCTGTGCCAAAAACCATGGAACTTCCAGTACAGGATGCTTGTAAATCTGAGATAAACACTTACAGCTGAGTGCCAAATTCGGAAGTGTGGCTGAGAGAAAAAGGAGGTAATGGCAAGTAGTTCTACATAAGCCCAAGAAGATTTTCCAAAACCCTAAAAGCAGGCGCCTAACTATACACTTAAGCCTAAAAGTGGCTGAATTTTCAGAAATTCCAAGCATTCATCAGCTCCATGACCTCAGTGGGAACTGCTTAGTGCTCAAAACTTCTGAACTTTGGCCACCTGAGAAAATGGTGGTGTTGGAGTCAGGACTCCTGGTGCTTTACTCACTTTCAGCTGCTCAAGATTACATAGGGAAACAATAGCAGTTATTATCCCACCCTGTGCCACAGATCCTCCAACCATGGAAAGGGGGTACTCTAATGACCCAGCTGTATTTGATAACAAAAATACAAGAGTGGCTTACAAAGGCCGTTCTTGTTTAGAAAATAATTATTCAGGCAAACAGTACGAGTGAGAAATTTGATCTCAATATTTAGTAGACATTAAATGCAAGTGTTAAAGTGTACTTTTATAGTAGCTATGCAGAGATGTAACAAAGTTACAATGAGGATTTTAAAGCAAATTCAAGAGGAAAGCAGCTTGGTATGAAACAGTTACAAGTCTCATGTCTAATCATGAGCTATTGAACTGTGGCAGAAAAGTTATTAAAATATATAATAGGATTCCCAAGAGCAGAACATAAGAAATTAATGTCAAGTAGTGAGGAGTTGCTGATGGGAGAGAATACCACAGAAAATAAAAAGGGGTATTTCCTGGAGCAGTGTCAGGTGCCCCAAAATTAAAAGACAGAAGAGCTGAGGATGGGAACAAGCACTTTGAGCAGCATGCTCATCAGGATCAGCCAAGATTTCAGGAGGGTTTGGTAAAGGCTGACCTCTTTATGACATCACACTGCAGTTTTCTACATTGGCCAGGCAAACCCAGGCACTGTTGCTATAAGAATTTGCAGGAGGAAGACGGAGTCTCACTGAAATACAAACAGTGGGCACTAAATACTTTTGAAACTCAGGCCAAGCTTATTTAGGAGGATAAGTTTTGGCATCCACCTTGGTGTGAATGCGTTGATTAAATGCCCGTCTCTGATGATGCTCACTGGAATCTCATTAGCTAGTCACCCTTTTGGGAGACACTGATCTAATGGATGAGCAGAGAGGGCTAGCAACTGATTTCTAATCTGAATTCTGCTACTGACGTATTGTGTTACCTTGGCCCAGATGCACTGTTTTCCACCTGTAAAATGGGGATTTTTTTTGTATTGTGGTGGCTCCTAAGAGCCTTTGGGTATTCTACACAGCAAGCAGAAACCTGCAACAGCTAGTCTCTGAGCCTGGGTCTACAGACTTGGGCTTATGCTACAGTCCTAAAGACAGCTGTTGCAGCTTGGGCTGGAGCTCGGGCTGTGAAGCCTAGGTGGGGTTGGGTCCAAGTCCATATGTCTAAACAGCTATTCTTAGTACCGTAGCAAGAGCCTGAGTCTGTAGACCCGGGCTCTGAGTCTCGCTTCTGAGGGTTTCTGCTTCCCGTGTAGCTGTACCTTCAATCATAGGAAAGAATCCCACTGTGCAAGGTGCTGGACAAATAGAGAACAAAAAAAAACAGTCCCTGTCCCAAAGCCTTGCTTCATGGGGGTGTTGGGAGGGGTAGTTAACTAATCTCTGTATAGTGCTTTACATTTCCAAAGCAGAGCACCAGCATCAATTATCACCACTGATGAAGTGAATTAGCTGAAAACAGCTTCTGCCAGAGTGTTCTTGAAATTCTAGAGTCATACTTTGAGCTATATTAACTATTACTATTCGATCAGCTTTGCGCCTTTCTAGCTTACCACATAGATCAGGCTTGTACAGTGCTTTTATTGTAACCAACCTAAAGGGGCTGGTTGTCCACGTATAACCCCGTTCTTGGTCCTTTCCTCCAGGTCCATGACCTCCTTGTATATCAACTCTGTAAACATGACAAAAATAGTAGTTATACCAATCCAATACTTCAAACCGATCATTTTAATAAGATGTGCATTCATCATTAACATTCCAGTTTCATAGGATTATTACTCTTCAGAACTATTTTTAGACAATATTAGACTACAAAGAAGATAGCAAAGAAAGGAACATATTTAGAACTGAAAGTGATGCATCAGTTTACAGCACCATTCTGCTGCAAGGTCAAAGGTTTGGAGCTCACAGAATGCACTGAAATTGCTCACCGCTTGGTAGCTGATTTTGTCCGGGTCGGTTTGAGATGGAGGACGTCGAAGTAGAGCCACGAGGCTGAGGCAATCCATTCACTCAATGTTATGGAGGCCTCCTGCACAGGTGAACAGGTCTGATGGAAGAACAAGGAGCGCAGAAGGCCTTATCTAGCTGGGATTAGGATGGCTCAAGGCAACATTTTTGAGAAGAACTAGTACCCAGCAACACCACGATTCTTTGCTAGACAGACAGACTGTGTTTATATAAGTCCATAACTATCCCCTTGGAAGCACACTTGGGGTTACGTGCCAAGTTGCAAGACTGCTCTGCATCAGAAACCATAACATTTCTTGAAGAACAAATGTTCCCCTGCCCCAACCCCATCACGGATTTTCCTCACTAGTGCAAATTCATGCCATGGCCAAGCCTGATGCACTGAATGGTGTTCAAACAACCTAAGTGTCGAACGTTACTGGTGCTGGACTGCCCCTCCCTTCCCAGATATCTTTGCCTGAAGGATCCTGGATGATAGCTAACCAAGGCAGTCTCGTCCAATCTTTTTTTCTTAGCAGAGGCCTAGCCATAACTTGTTTGAGAGATGCTGGCAGATAACCCTATCTGAGATGTGTGGACAACCCTTTCCAACAGGAGGATCAGATATTGATCAGCTACAATATCCACAGATCCAGGTCAGATGAGGGTGGGCACAAGGACACTGGCTGAGACTCACTAAGGGATAGCGGTATAGCTGTACCATCCCAATCTGAAGGTCACCATAAATATCCAGAAGTCACTCTGGATCAGATCATCCTTTTCTGTGGTGATTAAAAGCCACACACAGGATGAAAAAGATGCCTCTAAAGTCAGCAAGGGGTGCTCTAGGTTGATAAGATGGCCAACCACCCAGAGGAGGTTTTGGCTGGGTAGAAGCACTGGTAGAAGAAAAGGACCAATACCTTAGATGCAAATTGTCAGTGACAGATTAAAAGTGGCAAACTGAAGTGATTTCCGAGTACAATATGGAGGAAGGAATTGTTTAGGAGCCACTATCAATGGTCAGAGACAACAGACTGGGGTAGCATAGCAACCCACGTGGCTACCCGCACTTGGCACTAGGCCAGGACAGAGGTATCATACTGTGTTTCAAAGCACCCTTGGAGGTTACATCAGTCTCCTTGGGAAGCTCATAACTGCACATCTCTTACCTCAAGAGGGAAATGGAAGAGCCATGGCCTCACTCTTGAGGTGATGGTGATCAAACCAGATTAGCAGAGCATTTGCCTTCCTTTCCAGCTTGGCCCCCATGTTGAAGACTATGTCCAGAGTCTAATGGCAAAGGGCTCCAGACTATCTGCGGTAAGCCTTTGGTTGGCACAAGGCCTATACATTCTTATGCTAGCAGGTCAGAGCTGGCATCTGCATGCACAGTGAAATTCTCCGGGGTGGACCATGAAGCACCCCTCCTACCTCCTTCTCTTTCTGGCAGTAACGGTTGAACTTTCTCCCAGGTATTTTAAGCACCTAAAACGGTACCTGTCTATTCAATGCATTATATTCGCATATTAAATGTAGCACTTTACACTTTAATGCTTCTCTGGATCCATCTTAATGGATCCTATCACTAATCCTATTAAAAACCTCAAACAACTGAAAATTAACTAGAAATTTTAGATAAACAAGCAAACTCTGCAAATAGAAAAACATGGTTCCAAGCCTACTTGCCATGGCAGAGGAACAGGTGATGGTTATGGTGTGGGACCTTCTACAACTTTACTTTGACAGCTGAATCTGCAATATGATGCACAGAGTCAAAGGGCTCAAGAGACACAGCATGTGACTCATGTACAAAAGAAAATGCAGGCTGCTCTGAGCTCCTGCTAAGTGACTCTGCAAGATGTAACTGATAGGGAAGGAACTTTGTGCCTGTTATTCCTCAACACAAGGCAGGACTACTTTCGCCAAGTCTGTAACCTGAAGCTGTCCAAATCCTGTCATATGCTAGATCACAAGGTCCAACTGGGGAGGGGGCATGCGTTGGGGGCAGGGTATTCTGGTTATTTGTAAAGAGACTTTTCTAAACAAACAAACACAAACATTTACCCCTGCCTGCTCACCAGTGCAGTGAATGACACAAAACCTAAGAGCAAGAAATCTAGGACGCAGCAATGAAAGTCCCTTCTTTGTTCTTTCAAGCTTTTAAAACCACAGAGATTCGGTAATGCATTGAAGGCAATTGTCAACAATAGAGGCTTGGATCGAGGACTTCTTTCTACCAAGTTAGCATTCAGACCTCATCACAAAAGAGTGAGTGGTGTATTTACTGTTACATAACGTATAAATATATACACATACATGTGTACATACACACACACACACTCAAGAGGATAAAAGTGTGACATTTGCTATCAGCGGTCTTCTGATTTAGCAATCGATTTTGATAAACTTATGGAGGAGATACAGAAAAGTGCAGATCTATAAGAGGTAGCTGCCACTTGCTGCGAGCATATTCTTTAAAATCCAAGAGATACAAGGTCATTGAGAACAATATCGCAAAACCTACCATAATGTTATCGGCTGTATGACTAAAGTCATAAGGTTAGTATCAACTAGGTAGTATACAGAAACAGCATATGAAAGTACCTCTTTGTTGCATAGGTTCTGTGAACATACAATGGGTTTTGTGCAAAAAAATTCAAGAGTAGAGGCTTTACAGAAGGCTTCATGATCATGCATGCAAGTAACCCAGAAAGAATGTATAGGCTTTAGTCACTGCTGTGGTGCTACGCCTTAGTATTGCCATAGGTATAGCTATTGACGTCTGTGTGGGTGCAGATGTTTAACTGAAAGAAAACAGAAAAGGAGTACTTGTGGCACCTTAGAGACTAACCAATTTATTTGAGCATGAGCTTTCGTGAGCTACAGCTCACTTCATAAGCTATTACCAGCAGGACAGTGGGGTGGGAGGAGGTATTGTTTCATATTCTCTGTGTGTATATAAAGTCTGCTGCAGTTTCCACGGTATGCATCCGATGAAGTGAGCTGTAGCTCACGAAAGCTCATGCTCAAATAAATTGGTTAGTCTCTAAGGTGCCACAAGTACTCCTTTTCTTTTTGCGAATACAGACTAACACGGCTGTTACTCTGAAACCTGAAAGAAAACACTGGCCTACATTTACCTTCCGCAAGTAATGCTATATGTGCGAGAACACGATCTTTGTGACAAACACTGGGCCTTTTGAGGTAAGGGAGCACGGTGGTATATCAAGAGTCATGGGCTTTGCAACTCACAGCAATGCTGCTCCTTTTTTTTGTGTGTTAAATTTGGCTCTATATTTGTCTTGTAGTTGAGGGTGGTTTTCAGATATTACTGAAAGGTTTTAAAACAATTTGTTGTAAAACAGATTTGACCTCTTAACTTCCCATGACAAACAACACAAAAATAATTAATACACTGTTTTTTTCCTTCAGCTAAAACTGTGACATCTCTATTTTGTGCCACAAAAAGTCATGACTTTCCCCATTTTTTCCCCAATGATAACTGATTAGTCTCATCTACATGGAACCAAAAATCCACCTTTAATAGCAGAAGTGTATATCAAATTGCAGCGTTTACTTTTGCTGAAGAAAAATTCTATTCGAAGAAACAGCTGAGGAAGCTCTGTAAAACTAAAGGAGGCTGAGCCTCTTTCAGACAATGCAAGTGACGATAAGAAGCAATTGAAGCAAGGAGAGATTAAAAACCAAATACGGCGTGACAGGAGAATATATACGAACTTGTTATTAAGAAGCGAGACTGCTATCAGAAGATTAGTCTGGACGTAGGCCAATGCTTGTTTCCTTAAAGAGGAAAATGCAAATGAACACACTAATTTTCCCCTCAGGAGAAATGTAAATGAACGTATAAACACCCTATAGAGGAAGTAGGGTTGATATTATGGCTACAGGAGAAAGCCTATTGGTATGTTAAGTTTCCTCCCATCTCTTTTGTGGATCACCTGCATTACTGAAAAAACTTCTCTTAGCAGGGAGGCTTAGTTGACTCCCCCCCCCCCCCCAACCTACTCTTTGCTCAGGCCTTGGCTACACTTGCACGTTATAATGCAATAAAGCTGCCCAGAGCGCTCTCACTCACTCCCTGTCCACACTGGCAAGGCACGTAGAGCGCTCTGACTCCCTGGCTAGAGCGCTGCTGGTCCTCCACCTCCCCACGAGGGATGAGGTTTGCTGCATAGTGGGTGAGACGCTACAGCGTCAGTGTGAACGAGGAGTTACAGCGCGACTGCCCTCCAGAAACATCCCATAATCCCATTAACTGAAGTGGCCTCTCTTGTCTTCGAGTACAGGAGCAGCTGCTTATCAGCTCCGAGAAAAAAACAAACAGCTAATGTTTGCTTTGAGTGAGAGAGAGAGAGGCGGGGGAGGGAGGGGGGGTCTGTACTTACAAGACAGCATGCTGACACACTCTCAGCACCCCAAAAACCCACTCTCTCCCCCCACATACACACAACACACTCCACCCCACCCCCTGCCCATTTGAAAAGCACACCGCAGCCACTTGAACGCTGGGATAGCTGGCCGTAATGCACCACTCCAATACCACTGCAAGTGCTGCAAATGTGGCCACACCAGTGCGCTATCAGCTGTCAGTGTGGACAGACTGCAGCGCTTTCCCTACTGCGCTGTACGAAAGCTGGTTTAACCCAAAGCGCTCTACATCTGCAAGTGTAGCCAAGCCCTCAATCTGCAAAGCTTATTGTTGACACACCACAAGCTGGACCTGTTCCCCCAGAATCTCAGCATGCTGCCTCTACAGGAAGCAGGGGAGAGTTTAGGTTTCTTGGTGGTAGGGAGGCCTTAGAAGTGGAGAGTGAATACTTTGCCACTACTTTCCCGAAGCATTTTAGAACTGAGAAGTTTTACCACCATAACAGAAGGTCATGAAGCAGAATACGGATGTGCACCCAAGCCTAGGAAAGTTACTCCTCTCTGACAACAAGTGTTAGCAATGGCTGTAGCTGACTTGCAAGGTCTTGTCTACCTTATGGAATTTTAGGGGGAAAAAATATTCTCACCAATTTTCCAACTTTGTTTCATCAGCACTGGTGTTAGTCCTCATGTAGACATGTACAAGTCCAGCAATACTTTAGGCAGTGAGAACGGTCGCTTTCTTTTAAATAAAAAGCTACCATGTTAATTAAAACTTGCTCCTTAGAAGGGTTAACTAACACGGCAGTAAACGCCTTGTCCACTAAAAGATTCCCCTGAGTGCAACTGAATGAAATGTTTACTTACCGGGACTGTGGTTCTTTGAGATGTGACAGACGTGATTCCACTTAGGTGTGTGTGCGCCCAGGAGTACTGGTAGAGGGGCAGAGTTCACACCTTGCGGCAACAGTCCCCTCCGCTCGTTACATGAGGCGGTGCTGCCCTGACCACCCGTCGGTTCCTTCACTCCGAACACTTGAAAATGAGACTCCAATGCAGAAGGGACAGAGGGTGGGTCTTGGAATACAAGTCTGCATCACATCTTGAAGAACCAGAATTACAGTAAGTAACCATTTCTTCTTCTTCAGGTAGATGCAGCTGTGTATTCCTTTTAAATGACCCAAGAAGTACCACGCCCCAGGAGGAGGGGCTCAAAGTCTACCTAAACAAGGACTGCAGGACCGCTCTAGCAAAGCTTGCATTCACCCTGGGCTGGAAGATGCGGTTATGGCATAATGGTTCGTGCACATATAGATCAATGACCACACAGCAGCGCTGCAAATATCCAATATGCAAACGTCACTGAGGAATGCTATGGATGTTGCTTGCACCCTCGTAGAATGAGCTCGCTCCTGCTCAGGGGGGGAAGCCAAAGCTATTTCATATGCAGGATGTTATCCCTTTGGAGACTGTCTGTGAAGAAACCACTTGACCTTTCATGTGGTCTGCATATGACACAAAGAAACTAGGGGAAGAATGAAACGCTTAATCCTGTCCAGATAAAAAGCTAGACATTGCCTGACATCTAACGTATGGAGACACTTCTCAGAGACGAATACAGCTTGGGAAAGAACACAAGTAAATATACCACCTGGTTCAAATGAAACTGAGAAACCATTGTAGACTAAAACATAGGATGCAGTCATACAGTCACTTCACCTTTGGAGAATTGTATATAAGGAGATTCTGCCATCAGAGCCTGCAACTCTCAACGCTCTCTTTGCAGATGTTATTGCTACCAGGAATGCAGTTTCCTGACACAAAAGCAGAAAGGGAAAAGATGCCAGAGGCTTGAACGGAGGTCCCATTAAGGCCACTAGGACTGAGTTAAGGTCCAACAGAGGGTCCAACTGGTTCTTGGACTGGAGAATGTAGATGAAGGTGTCCTTATAAGAATCTTGCTACCATGGCACTGGAGAAGACTGATCTTCCCTGAACGGGGGGGATGAAAAGCTGATACTGCTGCCAGATGCACTCAGTGAACTAAATACAAGCCCCGACACTTGAAGATGCAGCAGGTACTCCAGAATGTCCTGGACAGAGGACTGAGCGCAGGGTGCAAGGTGCAGCCGTGGTTCTGAGTGAGTAAGCTGGGATGGGGAGGAAGCGGTATGGAAGGCTGAATAGAGAGTGTGAGAAGGTCAGAGAAA
Source organism: Caretta caretta (assembly GCF_965140235.1). NCBI lineage: Eukaryota > Metazoa > Chordata > Testudines > Cheloniidae > Caretta > Caretta caretta. The sequence continues at coordinate 58,945,329 of NC_134212.1, read as the reverse complement.
CAGCACTGCTTCGGCCATGTCAGGGCAACGCGAATGACCTTAAGGATGACCTGAGGGATGACTGGGATCGGGGGAAAGGTGTACAGGAGAGCCAACTGCCAGGTGAGGTGGAAAGCATGGGACAGGGAGTCTGGACCAAGGCCCCCTCGGGGACACTTCCTGTTGTCCTGTGGAGCAAACATGTCAATTGTGGGAAACCGCAAGCTGCAAAGGTGACCCAGAGGACACTTGTCTTCAGGGACCACTAGTGACTTAGACACAAATACCTACTGAGATGAATCCGCAAGATGATTCTGAACTCCAGGTGAGTGAATGGCTGTCAGGGTAATGACAGGTTTCAGAGTAGCAGTTTTCCTCGGTGCAGAACTGCCACAGCTCAATCATCTGTAGGGAGAACAACCTGGAGCGTGCTCCCCCTTGTTTGTTCACATAACACATTGCGGCGGTATTGTTGGTGAGCATGTGAGCCTCTGATACAGTCCTGAAAAGTGTGACGTGCATTGTAGATGGCCCAAAGCTCCAGCACACTGATACGGACTGAGGCCTCCTGCGCTGACCATAGCCTGTGTGTGTCCCCCAACTCATCTGGGAGGTGTTGGTAACAACTGATCTGGTTGGTGAGGGCCGGACAAAGGGACCACCTTGGCAAACATTCTCTGGATGCTGGTTAGCAATTTGCATCTGTAAGGAAAAGGAGGTGTAAATCTTCCTGTCCAATTGCTTAGAGTCCCTATCCTTGGGTGGTTCTGTTGTTCACTGCAGTTACAACTAGGGAATTTGGTGCTGGCCAGGAGTAAAACCCCTCAGATCCCTGCACAGGAACAAAATAGCACTTTTCCAACCGCTTAGCTGCAGGTGGTACCAAAGCCGGCATGCTCCAGAAGGTCTTAGCAGGTTCAAGGAGCGCATCATTGATAGGGAGGGAGACTCTCCCAGAGGCAGATGGCTGCAGGCTATCCACTAATTTGTGGTTGTTCTCTTGCAAAAACTCCACTTGGATACCAAGAGAAGCAGCTACAAGGTTGTGAAAGGTATCGGTATGCCTTAAAATCCTCCAGTACCAAAAGAGGAATGAACCAGGTAGCACAGTATTGTCCAGAGACAAAGAAAAGGCCCTTAACTGGGCTAAAATTGGATCCTGTTCCAGGGGTGACAGATCTGGATGGGACAACTCTGGAGGCTCCACAGGGAGGAGGAATGCTGGTGCCTGGGCTGGTGGAAGATCGATGGTCACCACCACAGACGTGGCTGGTGATCTCGCCTTTGAGTGAAACAAAGAATGGGACCTCCATGACCAAGGAACATCCCACAGATTCCATGGAGGCCACTGGCATGGATAAGAAATTGGTGGCCAGTAGGTGCCAGGCCAGGGGCCACTGTCCCAGCCATGAGACGAGCACCAATCCCAGTACCCGTAACAGTCCATCGAAGGCCCCCAATGCTCGTCAAACAATGGACAATGGGGGGAGGACGACCCTGACTTGGATGCCAAGGAGCCTCAGGATCACTGGGATGAGGGCAGAGCGAGATCAGAGGCAGCAAGTAACCAGTCGGACTTGTCCATCATCCAGAACTAAGCAGGAAGCAGCGCTGCCACTGGAAGCAGTACCGTTGGTCCTGAGCAAGCTGGTGCCAGAAGTGCTATCAATCCCAAAGTCAGCAGCGGTACTGGAGTGTTTGACAGCACCAATTTCAAGGGCAGCGAAAGCTGCCACAGTAACATTTGCAATGCTGACTGCAATGGTGCTGAGGAGATTCACTGTACCCAGGTCCCCCAGACCAATCCCAGTGCTGGCCCTGCTTCCACAACCGTGAAAGGGGAACATTGGGGTCCAGTGCCAACTGACCCAAGGGTCCAATGGCTTGAGTCGACAGGGTTATAGATGACACAGCCCTGACAAAGTCCTGGAATAAGGAAAGGTCGGGGCCGAAAAGTAGACAATGTGCAGCTGACATGGAAACAGTACTTGCATCTACCTTGTCCGTACCAGATTCAATGGACAGGCAGAGGCCAGAACCCAAGTCAGCAGTACAGGGTTTCTAACCTCCCTACTCGGTACCAGGGAAGGGTTAGAGGTACCCACACCATCCTGCGCACTGGCACCAACTCTGTGCTAGTTAACGCTTTTCCTGGGGGAAGCGGAAGAGGTTCCCCAAGACCTGGAGCAGTCTCCATCGGTCTTATCTGACCTTTTCCTCCATGCAGATAACAGGGAATGTCTCCTCCGTTTCTTCAGAGTGTGCCTGCTCCTGAACACAAAACAGCTTCACTCTTGGAACCTGAAGGCGATCTCTGACCTGATAAGGGCTTTGGTTCTGAAGCAGGCCACATGGCTTGTTCAAGCAGGTGCTGCTTTAGGCAAAGGTCCCGAGCCACTTGAGTCTATTTCTTGAACGATCTGCAGATTGCACAATGCTCTTTAACATGGGCCTCGCTGAGACAGCAAGCACCATGTGGAGGGATTGCTGGTGGGGATCACACTCCCACACAAAGGACAACATTTAGCCCCCGTAAGAGCATCACTGAAGAAACTAAACTAATACAATTAACACTAAGCTAACGCTAAGGGTACTACTTCACAGTATATATAATAAGAAAAAACTAAACTAGCTGAAGGTTGTGAGGTTAAGACCACACAGAGCCCTGACTCCAGCCACAGATGGTAAGAAGGAACTGAGGGAGGGTTGGGGCGGCACTGCCTCATGTAACCAGGGGAAGGGTTATGGCCACGAAGTGTGAATACTTCCCTTCTCCGGGTACTGGCAGGCAAATTTCTTAGGTGTGTGCACACATAGCGCACCAAAGCCGAAGTGGAATACTCAGCTGCATCTACTCGAAGGTGGTGTGGTTTCCCTCGTTCAGATATGGACCATGTGTAACCAGACCATTTCAGGGAGCATAATTAAGGAATAAAACCATTCCCAAAGCCATGGTTCAATCCTTCAATCACACTTCCAGAAACAGTGCTGAACATGATCTTGTCCTTAGCTACACTTGCAGTTAAAGCACACTCAGTGCCAGGTCAGCTTCACTCACAGCTGACACCATTATCAGCAACAAGTAATTTTCCTAGGTTAGACCAGTGCCAAGGGTGAAAGCATGTTCTTTATCTCCTGGACCAGGGCAATCTTTACTGGCCAGAGACCCAACCATCTTACCTGATGTCTGTATGAACTTGATCTATGCCATGGAAGAGAACTACTGTACCATAACTGTGCCTTTAAGAAGGCTCAATAACTAAACTTAATTAGAATTGGAACCATGCTATGTGCAAGTCACTTAACATATGAATTCAGAAGAGGTACAATAATGTAACCTTACCATATACTTAAATATTATGCAGGTTTCTGAGCTGTGAAGGACACAAGCTGCTAGTCATTCCAACTTCTTAACAGAACTCCGGTAACACAATAATCCTTATACTGGATGTCAAGCCCCAAAGACAAATTTAAAACATTGTTCTTACCTTTCCATTCTTCTATTGTGTGCTCTCTTTCATCTAACTGCTTGTCTGGTATCTTTGGTGGAGGCTGCAAACAGAATTGATGCATGATAAAGAACTCAAACAACTACAGTGAAATGAAAGGGAAAATGCACATCACCTAACCGGAAGGCTGTTGTATAAAGAATAGCTTTCAGAATCCCAACCCAATCTTTTAAACATACAGCATCATGTCTGACCAAAACTGTTAGAAACATAGTGGTTGAGAGTTCAATCCTTGAGGGGGCCATTTAGGGATCTTTGGCAAAAAAAATTGGGGATTTCTCCTGCTTTGAGCAGGGGGTTGGAGTAGATGACCTCCTGAGGTCCCTTCCAACCCTGATATTCTATGATAGTCATCTCATGTCTGGCCACTTTTCTATACTTCATGTGATGTTTCAGACACCTAGTGATTAATAGTTTTCCTCGCATTGTTACAGTTATGTTTGACAAAGGTGGCTAAATGGAGACGTATCTAGGTACAGCATCTTCCATGCCTGACTGCCCTTTTGCCTCTTTGGGACATTTACTGTAAATATTCTGTAGAATTCTAGTTGCACCATTTACATGAAATCCTGTTTAGGATACTGAAGTGTCTTCTTCAGTTCTTACTAGGTCACAGCCAACTACCCCTTCTGTTCAGACACTTATTTTTCATCTTATTTCAATAAACTAGAAGTTAATTGTTTAAAAAGTGATATATTTTTATGTTTCAACTAAATCACATTCACCAGTGGTGATATTTGACAGCACATGCTCTTACACTAGAGTTTTGCCTCTGGCTCCTATTTTGTTACTTAGTGTTGAGATACTACCAAATTGCCCTAACTAGTAAAAATACCTTCTTCCTCTTTTCTTACCCAGGAGTCAATGGCTCATATTCCTGGTAAATGTAACAGGTATGCATAGGAATGACTGAGGCAAATATTTGGTTTAATAAATCCAGGGCCTGATTTTCAGAAGATTTAAGTGTGATATTTGCATGTCTTATTTGTAGGTACAATCACCATGATTATGCATAGAAATACAGGTGAACCACAACTGCCTGAAATTTTGGCCCCTAGAGAGAAAATTCTAACAAACATATCTACCAATTTCAGCTATAATTCTGACAGCTGCAGGTCAGAAATGTAGTGCATTATTATGGCAAGCAACTAAACCAATCACCACATTCCAAGTTTGCTTTCTTCCGTAGAGTATCCCATTATCAAGAGACCACAGCCAAGAACTTACTGCTTCTGCTTCAGATGGATCATACCAGACATTGATGTATGGGTGCTGCAGAGCCTCATCCACAGAGATTCTTTTAGAAGCATCTATAACCAGCATTTTTGATAACAAATCCCTTGCTTGACTGGCTGCAAGAGTGAAATTTTCTATTTAGGTTTATGCTGAATCCACATTAGACAATGTTTTAAATCTTATGAACAGACACACTTAAAAGGCTTAGCAGAGAGCAGACAAATTACAGTTTTAAGGTCTGCACAGAATTCAGGATTTAGGAAAGCTGGTACTACATTAAAAAGCAAAGTCAAAATAATGAGTAAAACTGATAAGAGAGTTTTGAATTTATGTCACATGTAACAAGAACAAAATCTCACATGGAAGACTAATCAGTACCTGGTCACTGTCCTCCTTCATGCAAAGGAGGCAACATGACAACTGGACATATTTTCACGTCTGATAAGTTTTATTGATACATATATCGCCAGTGACTAGATGGATTTATTGAAATTGCAATTTCTGGGGGGAAAAAATCAGAAGCTGGACAGCTACCAGAAGACTAAAAAAATGTCCATGTGATAGAGAACATCAAACAAAGTAAAAAAGAGAAACCTGGTAACTAGTATCTGATAAGTAACTATTCCTTAATAAGAAGGCTTTCCTCCTGCCCCTCTCCCCAAATAAATCTGTCATCACATACAGGATGAGTGAATTCAGAGCAACTAAACTCTAGATTGGATTCAAAAATTGGCTTGTATATAAGCCTTGTGACATGGAGTCAAAATTGGACTAAGTATGAAAAAAGGTTGATAGATTCATAGACTTTAAGGTCAGAAGGGACCATCATGATCATCTAGTTTTACCTTGTCAAGGATGAATCCCCATTCTGGCACTTCAAGTGCAGAAGGTGGGGGCCCGCAAGGATTCTAAAAATTAATATGTGCCACTCCAGGCTTGGTAAATGCTACCACCACCCAAATGCAAAAATCCTCCTTGGACCCAGGAAGGAACACTTGGGAATTCCTCCCTGTGGGGTACCCTCAAGCCCTTTCACCCCCCCACCCCTTTGGGGAAGAGCTGAGAAAGAAACAAAGGAAATTAGCTGTGCTACCGGCTGATCAAACAACATACACAAACCTCTTAGGACACCAAAAATCCAATCCTGTTCTTAAAAAAAAGGTAAATTTTATTAAAAACAGAAAGGAAGAAAATACATCTGGAACTTAGGCTTTTGATAGATTTTAAAATAGCAATTCCAAAATTAAGCACCCAAAACAGCTTTCTTGGGCGTTAAAGGTTACAAGCAAACAAAAACATCTGGGGTTAGCACAGGGAAGTCCACAAGCCTTAAAAATAAACAGAAATAAACCTAATTGCGTCTTTCTAAACATTCCTAATTTATTTACATATTTGGGGGGTTTCAAATAAGTAATTCTAGGAAAAATCTAATGATTTCTCATCCCTGGCTTAAAGCTGCTTATAGCGTAGTCATAGCCCTGACTTTGCTCTGTTCCCCTCCTCCCCCGAGAACCACCACAGACATAAAGGGAAAGCTTCCGTCCCCATTTTAAAAATTTCTAGCCTTCCCATTAGCTCTTTTGGTCAGGTGCCCCTTTTCTTTACCTAGGGGATTTTTTTAACCCTTTGCAGGTAAAGCAGGCAGATAACAGCTACCAAGAGGGATTTTACAGCTAAGTGGCTGGCTGGGTGTCCATAAAAGGGAGCTTCCCATGCCACCGCCCACTCCCCCATTTATCACAGACCTACAAATTGCAGCCGCATAATCTCTCCTACCCACCCCTGCAATAGGCCCATAATCTCTAGCTGTGTTACTGAAATCCTCACATCATGACTTAAAGGCTTCTAATTCATATCAGCAAATGACCCATGTCCCATGCTGCAGAGAAATGTGAACCTCCCCCACCCCGCCCCCAATGTCTCTGCCAATCTGACCTGGGGGGGAAATTCCTTCCTGACCCCAAATATGGCAAACAGTTAGACCCTAAGCAAGTGGGTGAGATCGACCAGTGTACTGAGGAAGAAGTCTCCAACCATATGGTCAAATTATCAGTGTTGGGTACAATGTTATTTAACGTCTTTATTGATCACCTGGAGGAGATGGTGAAAAAGCAGACTAATTGGGAGGTGAGGCAGAGCAAATTCCAACCAGGTCAGAGAAACAAACCTCGAGGAGCTAAACAAATGGACAGGAAATAAAATGTGACTGAACAAGGGGAAGTGTGTAGGGCTAGTACAGCTAGGAAAAAACATCCCTATCCTTTTAACAAGCTGGATATACTAGGAAAGCAATTGGGTGGGAGCTTGCAGCGTAATATTGTGGCAAACACCTAAAAAGGCCAATGACATGTGAGATGCAACACACAGAGTCATCATAAGTCACCCCCTACGCTGTACCCCTCCTGCAAAACCACAACCATAGGGGAAGGCTGTATTTAGGCATCTCAGTGCTGGAAAGAAACAGAATGGGTGAGAATTCACAGAGTCGCTAAAAAAAAAAAAAAAAAAGCAACCAAGGGGGATGAAGAGGGTAACTGAGCTTAGTTGTGCTGGTTCACGACATTAAAAAGAAGGGAATCTGAAAACCAGTTTACAAGAGTTTGACGTGTGTAAACACTGAAGAGGGAAAGAATCATTTAGGGCTGTCCACAGAGGTAGAACTACGAGTAAAAGGGTGAAAAATGTCTAGACAACAGGGGGAAATATTTCTGACTGACTCTGGAACTGAACCATAGAACAGTCTCTCAAAATAATGGGTGGTATCCATATCACTTGAGTTACCCAGAACTCAACCGGATAAAGTAATGTAGGAGAAAGTCTCGCAGTAGCTAGGAAGTGTTAGGGTTAGGAGAGGGACATGCTAGATTATAACTTTTCAATATATAGTGCCTAGGATTCATAGATTTTAAGGCAAGAAGGGACCATTATGATCTTCTAGTCTGACCTCCTGTAGACCACAGGCCAGAGAACTTCCCCTAAATAATTCCTAGAGCAGATTTTTTAGAAAAACATCCAATCTTGATTTAAAAATGGTCGGTGAGGGAGAATCCACCACTGTCCTTGGTAAACTGTTCAATGGTTAATTACTCTCCTAATTAAAAATGTACTCTTTATTTAGGCAAGGATATTTAGAGAAAGTAAATATAAGTAAAATCTTGTAGACAGCAGAGCTAGTCATATTAGGGAAGCCATACTAAAATTCAGTTAATTCAGTATAAAAGCCTCTATCACTGCAAGTGTTTATACAATGTGGAGCTTCCAGTGTTTCAAAATTACCTCACTGCATAAATAAACGGTACAAGAAACCATTCTCCATGTGTAATCCCAGAGGCAAAGAGGAGAGTTATGAGCATTTCAGTGTTTCCTTTCTTCTTCCCAGGAATCCTCTTACCCCTAAGTGGGCTATGGTCATAGTGCTGGTCAGTCCCTTCCTTGGCTGATAGTGGAAATGAAAAATCCCCATTTGAGATACAACCTGGGCTATCCTGAGGACAGGCAGGGGCTATAATAGTGAGCACTTTCCATCCTCCTTTGAGTCTCAAGTGACTTTTTCCAAAGCTCTGTAAGACCCGGCAACAACAGACCATATTGCTTCAAAGCACTACCAGGTTAATCATCTTTTGCTAGAGTACAAAATGCGATGAGCCCATGCTAGTCTACGGTGCTAAGTAGCAGCTAACTTCTAGCACCAAGAAATTCTTATTTCCAGAACGAAGGGATCCCAGAGCCAAAGGCATGGTTAGACAGGATACAAAAAAGGGACGTACATTACATTTACATGTTATCATATATGTTACTTTATCTCTAAAGAGAAAAGAATTCTGGCTACATAGTTTACAACAATTGCCTTCTTTTTTGCCGTTTCCCTCCACCCCACATTTCCTCCCTCAGCCACACCCCTCTCAAAGCAGTTTGAGTGTCAGCTATAAAGGAAAATATCTGTTTCTGGATAACAAAGAACCTACTACAGGAATACGTAGCAGTAGCTCAGGAGAAAACAAGAAAAAGGAGATAGAAGTAATCCCAGCACATACATCCCTTGGTAACAACATTTTAAAGTTTAACTCTTTAAAAGATTCATCTGATAATGGACAAAATTTATACTTTCATTCACGAGGTGTCAAATATAAAGGAAGGGTAACCACCTTTCTGTCCACAGTGCTAAAAAATCCCTCCTGACCAGAGGCAAAACCCTTTCACCTGTAAAGGGTTAAGAAGCTAGGATAACCTCACTAACATCTGACCAAAATGACCAATGAGGAGACAAGATACTTTCAAGGCTGGAGTGGGGGGAGGAGAAACAAAGGGTCTGTCTGTCTGCGTGATGCTTTTGCCGGGAACAGATCAGGAACGCAGCTCAGAACTCCTCTAAAAAGTTAGTAAGTAATCTAGCTAGAAATGCATTAGATTTTCTTTTGTTTAGTGGCTGGTAAAATAGCTGTGTTGAATGGAATGTATATTCCTGTTTTTGTGTCTTTTTGTAACTTAAGGTTTTGCCTAGAGGGATTCTCTATGTTTTGAATCTGATTACCATGTAAGGTATTTATCATCCTGATTTTTACAGAGGTGATTCTTTTACTTTTTCTTTAATTAAAAGTCTTCTTTTAAGAACCTGATTGATTTTTCATTGTTCTTAAGATCCAAGGGTTTGGGTCTGTGTTCACCTGTACAAATTGGTGAGGATTTTTATCAAGCCTTCCCCACAAAAGGGGGTGAAGGTTTGGGGGGGATGACATCTCCAAGTGGGCTCTTTCCCTGTCCATTGTTTAACACACTTGGTGTTGGCAGCATAGGGTTCAAGGACAATGCAAAGTTTGTACTTTGGGAAAGTTTTTAACCTAAGCTGGTAAGAATAAGCTTAGGGGGTCTTTCATGCAGGTCCCCACATCTGTACCCTAGAGTTCAGAGTGGGGAAGGAACCTTGACACGAGGCTACTACAATATGAAAAATGATACAACATACATGATCTTACCTTTAAGTTTGTTGTGCTCAGAATCAGCTGGGAAAAGTACATCTGGGAAGAGTTTCTCAAAACTATATCCAGCATATTTAGGTCTGTTCTCCACATAAGTCCGCACTGTTGGCTGCAATTTCTTCATGAATTCAGGGCATGGTGTTCCTAGCTGCTCAATAACTTTATTCCACTGATCAATATCTAAGGTCAAGCAGCTAAGAAAAACATAGCATGGCTAACATCCAGCATAAAGGCTATGTTAAAACAATACAAAATATCTAACAGAGATGAAGGTAGCAGGCCATAATAAATAAAAAGACACTATCAGCTTGTTCAAGAGAACAGTGATGATGAATAATTGTAAGCTTGGCTGAAGAGCAGTGCAGCTAATATTGATTTTGCCCATAAAATATCCAGACCTGCCAAACGATACACTTGTAGAAAGTACAGGGAGTTAAAAACCCACTGAGCTAAAGCAAATCTCAAATATAAGTTTAACAGAAACCTACCACGTTTACTATTTGTATAATTGTCCAGAGAGTTGAATTCTGTTTGATTCAACTCCCAAATATGCTAAGCATCATTAAGGCATTAGAGGGAAAAGCCACTCATTGGTGTTTTATCTATATACTCAATAGCCTGACTCAAGCTCTGGCTGTGCAACACATGAAGTGTGTACTAATTAGGAGAGAGGTCACATTTGGGCAAGGTAGGTGTGCACAACAGGGTTGAAATCCTGGCCCCACTGAAGTCAATGGGAACTCTGCCTGTGTTCCTACCCACTTAAGTGCTAGATACTACAGTCATGAGCACATTATAAAATGCCTATGGAATACAGATGTATCTAACAAAGCCCCATAAATATATTGCAGTTCTCATTTAAAATGTCATAAGTGCAAGAAAGTTCTAATTCCCACAATAAGGCATAAAATGAAAGCCAAGTGTTCAAACTTGAATGAACAAAGATCAGTGCATAAATAAGAGGGGCCTAATTTAGCTCCCTCTAAAGCTAAACAAAAACTGGGACTGTTCAGCAGATGTGGGGGAAAAAAAAGAAGCTATTTTTATTAAGACACCTTAACCTTGGGCATGCATATTTCAAAATGTGGGCCCTCGAGTCTTAACATAACAGAAAGTGTGTCCAATTCAATAAGGTACTTGTTGTGTTGAAGTATGCAACAAAACCCACAGAAGTGAATAAGATTACTCATGTGCGTGAAGTTAGATATATTTAAGATGTATTTAAGAAATTAGGCTGAATCAGGGCCAGTGTCTCAAATAAATAACTGCAGCCCCAACAGTTGGATAATGCAGAGCAAGACCGATAATTCTGTTCCTATCTGGAAATATTGGAAATAAAAATGTAAGGGTTTGGGCTTTTTCCAGTAGCTTTACCTTTAAAACCAACAAATCTGGAATTTAATGCTTGGTTTAACCAATGAAATTAGTCAAAAGGGTTTGGGGGAGGAAGTGAACAGAACTCTGCACAAACAAAACTTCTGACTCTTAGTAATGTTTACTGGTGATGCAGATTCTTTCAGTCCAGTTTCCATCTAACAAGTCCTCTGCTGGAAGTATCTTTAATATGGCAATACCCAGAGAGAAAGACAACAACTCATTCACTGAATGGAAACACAGGTCTGGTAGGTATTTCTAAAAGATGCTTTGAAGATTCACTTTTTACTATATTTTATATTATATATATATAGATTTATCTATCAATATATTCAGCTATCTAAGATCATCATCTCTGGAGCTTTCCTTTAAAGTAGCGTACAAAGCGTAACCTGAGACGTGACACAAGCCGGACTGGTTAGGAATTTTTTAAATGTCCACTTACAAACACAAAAGCAACATTGCTGAAGTATTTAGGCAGTAGCTGAGATTAGTAGAATAGTAGATCACTCCACAAAATGTTCAGTTAAAAAGGAAAATCAAAACATATAATAGGTAAAGCACTGTACAACAAAAGAAGTCCAACTTAATTATCGCAACACCCAGAAGCAATGGATAGGCACTATATAAAAATCTAAAGTGAAAATAAAAGGGTAAAAACCTCAGTGTGTCCAAGTGGATAGCTTCTCGTCTCTCTAAAGTTAGTCTGCATGAATTGCTAAATGCAGCACTGCAAGCTACAGTTATTTACTTTGCTTTTTTAAAAATGATATTCCCATAAACAACTTTGTGACAATCAAAATTAAAAATCATGAACTCACAAATGGTATTTTGAAACAGTAATTTAAACAATGTCGTAGCAGTCAGCAGTGGAGCAGACAAAGTCTACTCTGACATGGACCTGAAATGCTGCTGTATGTTTGGACCTTTCAAAACTACATCCTAGGCCAAAGGTAAGGATACGATCTGTACCAGGAAATAAAACACCACCTTTGATCATTTCTCCCATGATGCACCCAACTGACCAAATGTCAACTGAAAACAAAATGCAATGACATTAACATAAAAAGGTAGTTATTAAAATAAAATAAAATTAAAAAATAATCCACACATACGTGAAGTAATTATAAAAAAGCAGTGTACAATGGAAATGAGTGAGGATGAATGTGTGCTAACTACGGTACCAGCAGAGACTATGTCCTACTGCTAGATGCAGCCTGAGTATAACTGAAGTTCTTACCTCAACAATTTTTGAAATGTATCACAAAAAAATTCATGTCCATTTAAGAAAAAAATTGACCCATATGCATTTTCATGAGAGAACATTAGAACATTAATCACCTAACTAATTCAACCTGCTGCAGAAGCACAAGGATACAGTCCCTTCCTGGAAAGAGGATTTTGTGGCAAACCATTTCGCCCATAATGCACCCCACAGACCATAAATCCACTATGTTTGTAGCACAAAAAGAAGGAAAAGCAAAGCAAACGGTCATTTAAAATTAAAGAAGCATAACATGACTGCATCCTATCAACTGCAGACAGCACAGGAAGGAAAGAAAGAAATCATCGTGGTATTAAGCAATGAAACTATTTTAACACACAGTATCTTTAAGGATGATCTTTTCATCTGGCTCATAAAGAAAAGTCAGAAGAATAGCCTTTTGCTTAAAACACTGTCTAAAGATAAAGTGAGAGAGATGCACACACATCAGACAGTTTAAAGCCCATCTTGAAGTTCTGGGGTTTGAAATAACATGTAATTATTTCCACAAATAGATTTGCTTGGAATAGCAAAGATAAGTATATTTGTTTACATGTTTCATGGTGCTTGCAAGAGTCAGTCATTTTAAAGCTAGCAAACCAACTTGTTGTTTGAAAGAAGAAAGCGTGTTTCAGTAGTGCATACTTTTAGAGCAGAATTTATGGGTTACTGGCTAAATTCGATTAAGCAGGAACAGAAGAAACTTTTGCCAAGTATTTCCTGAAAAGTGTTTTACTGTGCAATTCTCTCTCCCTTTAAACAAAAAGGAATACAAGCAGTAAAAGATCATTTAGCATTTTAGAGGATCAGTTAACAAGATTAGTATGTTCCTGGAAGTAGTTAGACTAGAAATAATTGATTTAAAAATACTTCTCCAGCAACATCGGAACATAATATTGTCTGATACAAAAGAAACAAACACTCATAATAATACAAGTTTGTATATAAAAAGTTCTTAGACTTTCTGCCCTACCTCTCACTTTCTCTCAAAAAACCTCAACAACCGTGGAAGACATCCTCACTGAAGTACAAGTTTACTTTTTACAGGTATGCCAATTTTCTTTGCTACTGTTGCTGATTTTTATGCAAGAGTTTTCTTGAAATCAGAGTGGTGAATTTTTATTATTACTATTAGCTCCTTGTCAGACACTAGCTTAGAATTTCACTGAAGTAGAAAACAATGGGTTTTAAGTGAGAACACTTGCATAATAAAAGCACGTGCAATAGTACAGAGTTAAACAAACTACAAACAGAGCAACTTTTTACTCAAAATATTCCCTTTCCCCATGTTTAAGAGTTCCTCTAAAATATTACCTAAATCAATCTCCTGATTACAATCACAACTCTACAGATTAGGTGTTAAAATTAAGGGCCTGGTTCATTTTTAAAAAGTTTGTTCCTTTTAAATCCCAGATCATAATTACATGAGTTGTGGCATATAAATCGCCACTACATTTGAAGATTGGTATTAATATTGTCTTATAAACTGTTTTCAGGTATTTAAGACCAAAGCATTTTTGGCACAAAACTGAAAAAGGTAAAATTTTGTTCTTGACAGTTTAATGAAGATTGTAAATGGTCGTTTCACCTGCAAAGCAACCCTCTGCTCTCGTGAAGAGAAATGCACCCGAAACCTACTGGAAATAGCCTGGGCCCAAAATGATAAAAGTGAATTGTGTGGAGGGAAGAGCAACAGTATATGAGCATCAAGGATTTCTCTTCATGCATCGAAAGCCAGGGATTTTAACAGGCTCAAATGAGTTAATGTTAGAAACAACTTCTTTGCTCACCCTTCAAAATTTCCAGAAGTTTGCTCTGAAGAACACTGTCAATTACAAAGGTTTCTTTACAAAGATTCTGTGAAGCTAAAATTTAATCAAGCCTTAAGAGATGGTCTCAGGAAGTTTGGAATAAAAGATCTCAGGTCAAAGATGATCTCGATTAAACATTTTCATATCACTTTTCCTGTTCTTCTAATTGTGAGAAAGTGTCTGTTGTCTAAAATCCCTACATGAGAAGCACTTACTCCTAATTAAATCTCAAGGGGGGGGGGGGAAACTATGTTAAAGTGGAAGTAAAGTTGACATTACATATTGGTAATAAAGGGTAAAAATTTTACAGGAATGTTTGAATTTCCTGGATTTATAATACTTAGTTTCAGATAATCCCTGTAATGTTTTTTATCCTTAAATTACTGGCACACATGCTGAACCGTAACTCCATTTTAACAGTTTTTGGTCTGGAGCTTCTCTAATTTGTTTTTTAAAAATTAAGATTTCATACAAAAACACTTAACAAGAAACCCAAAGGGAATGCTACAATGTGATATTTCTATTAAAGTTGCATACTATCAACCTTAAATCTTTTACAGCTCTTTTTGATCAGCCAACATGCAATAGTAAATCTGGTCCTTAATTTACCCAGTCCATATTTCCAACATAAGTCTGTATTTCCACTTTTTAACTGGCCAGTGTGTTCTGACTCCTTTGGTGCACCGGGGAATCTGCCACTGAAATTTTAAAGTGTACTAATTCTTGTATAACACGTCTGTACTCACCAATACATTTGCTCCATTCCAGAGTATGTTAGAAGGTAATTCCTGTCAACAGGCTGGTAATACTATTAGCCCCCCAAAAGACAACCCTTATTTATTTTTTAAAAAGGAAATCTGCTGCCAGATTGGGATTTACATAATTGTCTCATACCTAATTGTACAACAGGCCAAAACAACACAAAGGATGAGATGCTGCTTTTAAAGAATGCTTCTTTCTCATGGAAAAGTTCTGTTTGTTTTTTAAAAAGGTTTGCTTGTCCCTTTTCTTCTCTAATTAGCCACTTTAAAGCCCCAGAAAAAAAGAAATAAGTGCCTGAGCTAGCCTGATCAGCTAGGTAAAATCAGAGCAAAAAAACCCTTCACCCCTTGCTTGCCTCACTCAGCACTGGGTTTCTAAATAATACCAAATGCATAGCTCTTACCTAGCTCTTTATACAGCATTTTGGAGGAACATACACACTAATACAAGCTAACAGTCTTAGGAGGAAAACATAGCCCCAGCCTCACAAAAAACTATTTACTCACCCACCTGGAGTAACTTTTTCATCACTGTCTTAGGTTATGTCTACACTACAACTTATGTTGGCATAAAGTATGCCACTCAGGGGTGTGAATAAACCACCCCCCGAACAATGTAGTTACACCAACATAAGTGTCAATGCAGACAGCGCTATGTTGCCAACGTAGCTACTCCCACTCGCAAGGACAGAAGTAGTTAAGCCAACAAGAGAGCTCTCTCCCATTGGCTTAGAGCAGCTACAAGAGAAAGCCTCCAGTGGCACAGCTGCATCGGTGCGGTTGTGCTGCTGTAAGTTCTCTAGTGTAGCAGTAGTCTTCATAAGGGCAGCTGACTAGTTTTTGTTCCTAGGCTTATAAATATTAAACCAATCCGGGGAAATCAAGAGATGAACTGATTTGCCCAACACCACACAGTAGCCTTAACGAGCCTAGAGTAAGTTTTCAGAAAGTTTCCCCGTCATGCTGAAAAAAAGGTTTAGCTCCACTGATGGCAGCAACATTAGGAGCCCTAAAACAGATAAGCGGATGACTGCTGACAGCACATTCAGCACCATGTCATTTAACCATGCTCAGAGTTGGTCTAATCAATAAGGCCTGCAGCTGCTGATGACCCTTATAAATTAGTGAACTGGAATTTTTTCTTGCCCTTCTGCAATAGTATAGAACAGCAAATCTTCCAAGCTAGGCAAGAGACCTTGCTTCATCTTATTTTTAATAAATTATTTTTATAAATTAGGCCTCCCCATGGTGCCAACATCAGTGGACCTGAACTAGTGACAGCAAAGAAGAGAAATTGTTGCCCAAGGGTAAACAAGGCTGCTGAGCCAGTGGCAGAACTGGGAACAGAATGCTGTTATTTCAGGAATGACAGCCAGGGTGTTACACATTCCAGACAGTACCTGAATACGTAACTTCCCTCAAACAAATGTTGTCTGGCACCCCTGTTACTTTCTTTTACTACTACTAATATAAAGAAAAGGAGTACCTGTGGCACCTTAGAGACTAACAAATTTACTTGAGCATAAGCTTTCGTGAGCTACAGCTCACTTCATCAGATGAAGTGAGCTGTAGCTCACGAAAGCTTATGCTCAAATAAATCTGTTAGTCTCTAAAGCGCCACAAGTACGCCTTTTCTTTTTGCGGATACAGACTAACATGGCTGCTACTCTGAAACCTACTAATAATATAGTTACAGATGAAGAGCCAGAGGAAGAGTATCACCAATTTAAAGTGATAAAAAGGCTAGCAAGAAAAGGGAGGGAGCGAACACTGGCCTACCTCATGAACTTTCTTTGGATCTCTGAACCTATAACTTGTTATGGACCCCAATAGAACACCTCTTAAAGAACATGCTCTGCATCATCATGGCAGTTGCCCTGGTAAATTCTTTTACACTCAACTAAAGAGGAAACTAATTTATTAGAACTGGCACATTTTAAAATAGAAACAAATTAATGCCAGTAGTGAGTGGGCTCAGCTTGCATATCCCTCTTTGGAGTGTCTCTTTCAAGAAGTAGCAAATATATTCCAATGTAGCCTTTTCCTTTCTTATGTCACTTTAGGAGAAGTATTTGCAGTCACATTAGTTACCAACCTGCTCAGTGATGAACTCTCAACCCAAGATATTCTACAGATTAAGGCAGATACTACATATGGGGAAAGTGCATTTCTCAATTTTTGCAGGTGAAACAAACCATTGTCCCAAGTAGATTATTTATCTTTTTAAACAAACAAGACCCCCAATTTCTTTTTTAGATCAAATGTAAACATTTCATATAGGTTTTATTAAATATGAACTATTGGGTGTAACTATATTACACATTTTGGCCACAGTGTTACTTTAAAAAAAAGTGTCTACAGCTTGAAAAACATTAACATGTAAAATGTGGTGTGCCAAACAAAAAATAAAAGCTATGTCAAAGAAAGACTATATTTGCTGACCGTTTTCTTTGTATCCCATCCCTAGGATGACCTCTGGTGCTCTGTAGTAACGAGTCACTACATAAGGCGTCATCATAAAACTAGTTCCTGCAGTTCTGGCCAGTCCAAAGTCAAGAATCTTCAAAGTGCAGTCTGATTTTACTACTATATTACTGGGCTTTAAATCCTTAAAAAGAAACATCATACATGACTGCTAAGACAAGAACAAAACACTCTGCAGTTCACACCTTAAAGAAAATAACCACTGGCATAAAAAAATGAAAAACTGGGCCATTATTATAACTTCATTCTTCCAATTTTTTTTCTTGTATGAATTAATGTTTATATCTTCAGCCAACCAAAGAATTAAACCTCTGGTATTACTCTTCAGCAGTTTATGTAACAAGTAGGGGGAGAAAAACACAACTAATGTTACCAGATATATTAGCAATGTTTGAAATAATTTGGGGTTAGTATGAAATGTTAGCACTCAGACAAGTATTACAAATTACTCAAGGGAATTATAGTACCAAAGGAGAACAAGAATGGTTGAATTATTAGAGATAATGTCACAGCAGGACTTTTCATCCTAAATGGTATTCAAAACACGAAGATTCTTACGATTTAATCAAGCAAAACTTTTTATAGTTAAAATGCATCTGTTAAAAAAATGAGTTACCCTTCATCAACTCTATCAATCAAGGTTGCATTACCTCTTGATTTGTTGTAGATATTTCTCTGAATGATCAGAAGGAAATTCATGCTTGCAAAGGTTTGGTTTGCAATAATGATTTGGTTGGTCATCAGTTAACCAACTTTAAGTTTAATAATGACAGAACTCTGAACTGCCATTGCAAAAACTTCCAGAAGAACTTCCTGCACCTTTAAAAACAGGAATCAAAATACCTTCAAAAAGAAAAGGAGTACTTGTGGCACCTTAGAGATGAACAAATTTGAGCATAAGCTTTCATGAGCTACAGTTCACTTCATCGGATGTAGTTCATGAAAGCTTATGCTCAAATAAATTTGTTAGCCTCTAAGGTGCCACAAGTACTCCTTTTCTTTTTGCAGATACAGACTAACTCGGCTGCTACTCCAAAATACCTTCAAAGTTTCAAGGCACATTAGATGGAAGATTTGCAACTGAACTCTTCAGTTGAGCTCTATAACCAGATTTTGATTTTCCATTGCCCCTTTTAAACTGTCTCCCAAGATGCTTTACAAACCTATGAGCTACATACTCACACAGCATCTACAGAAGCATACAAAGCAACCATTTTGTTCTAAGCCATATCTTCCACACCTTTAGCTGTCAGAGAGCAAATGCTGGCCATAACGTCAGAAGGTTTGTCCGAAAAAAAATCATGAGATCTCTCATTCCCACCTAACTGATCACTAGAGGAGTGATCCCCAAAAGACAGACTTATCATGGGATATAAGACCAAGATCTGGCACCCCTTTGAGAGAGAGAAGATACTGATATAGGTAGTTTTTAATATGGTAATTTTCAGGCTTCCAGTGAGCCTCTCAGATATACAAAAATGCTGCAACACTTACTACAAAATATAAAGTAAATCAAACTAGTGTACAGGAACATGTGAAGTCAGTCACCTTCCCATCTCTCCCTAAATCGAATGTTTTTGAAAATATGATGCATAATGAAGGCTTCTATTGACTCTAGAGATTAGTATTCTGCTTATAAGATACTCAACATTTATTTATCTTATTCAAGTGTGATGAGGCATTTCAGCTACTTAAGACAATACTTAGATTGTGCTGGAGTTGTGTTTATATCCTGTTTTAATAGTTACTGTTGTATATATGCAGGTTTCTATTATAGGGATGGAATAATTATAGGACCTCTGAAGCAGTCCTCTTTCCCCATCAATAAATTATGTGGCATCTCAGCCTGCCACAATATTGTTGTATTAACCAAATTCATTCTCTTCAAAATTGTGAGGCTAGAACTGAGGAAAGAATTTACCATCATCATCAACAGGAAATAATTCCATGCACACACTCACACAAGGATGCCCATGTCATTTGCACGCAGAAAGTTAATGCCTACAAAAGCATATTCATTCTTCAATTTCCTTCCAGTATCTGACCTCCAGAAAGTCTAGAAAATTTGAATGCAAATATAAATTAACAAGACATGTAGCCTAACATGCTTCAGAATTCTCATGGCTAGTACTGCCACAAGGTACATTTTAAAATCTCATTCAGGTGTACACATTTTCATTATAGCAGGAGCTCAAAAGCCCGATGTGGGAGTGATGCAGTGGTTAAAGCAGGAAATTGATATGAAGACTCCTGGATTGTACATCCAACTATCTTACTGACATTCTGCGTGACCTTCAGCAAGTCACTTCAGACATCGCTGGGACTCAGCTCAATCACCATCTTCCACCTGCAAAATGGAGGCTAAAGCATATTTCTAGAGCTGTTGCAGATTCAACCCTTGTAAAATGCTTTGAGTATTCTGGGAACAGGTGTTCATGTACAAGGTATTAATAAGGTTAAGCTATCTATAGTCAAATCTATACTGAGAAGTAAAGATGTGAAAGCTATGCATTTTAATTATAAATGTGTGCACTCTGTACAATTTGCTTAGTCAGTAAAAATTGTGGGAGCTTTCCTTCATTTTTAGCTTTTACACTGTACATGTATTGTGTTTCTGGCATGTTACTGCTTAAAGCAAGTATTTCCACAAGCAATGCAATATGTCCTGCATAGAAGCATTTATACAGCACTTTACACCCTCAAAGCATTGTGCAAATATTAACTCTCAACCTATATGAGGTAAACTTTACTAATTCATAGAGAAGCTAAATAACCCAATTACGCTTCGTTAATGGCAGAGCAAGATTTAGAACTCAGGAGTTCCTGACTCCCAGGTGCCATGACATACCAAAACTCCGAACGCACCACACACAACCACAGAAAAAGATAATATGGGATGAACAGTGCCAACAGGAAAATTGGCATTACATATTAATAATATTGTTGCTGAGGACCTAGCTAAATAAAATCACTGCTGAAACTGTGTGTTCTACATAAAGCTAAGGTCCTTTGCAAATAATCCCTTTTCTTCAGAAGGTTTGTTGTTATCTGCTTGATAGACACAAGGAACACTAAAGCTTTATACCTTTAAGTACAAATGATTAATCGATGCAAAATTAAGCAATGTAACATTTTTCATGAACAGCAGGCTGATCTTAATATGTCATAATATGAGGACCTGCAGGTGAAATTGATCCATCTGTGTCATTCAGAGCCATTAACACATTTAACGCATTCAAAGATCATTATTTACATTTGTGCTAAAAGTCTGCCTTGCCAGAACAGGTTACCTTGTGAATTTATGCTGCGAAGCAATTCAAATGCTTCAGGAATGTCAGTACAAATTCTAAATTACAACTACCAGGAAGCACTGAAGCTAGATTTCCTGATTTTCAAACTATCACCCACCACCAATAATATCTGGAACTGAACTGAACACTGTAGTGGAGAAGTAGCTCCTGTTATAACTAGGATTGCATAAACGTTTCCATTCACCTGCAGGTTCTCGGAGAGCAGGGGCTCTGTGTTATGGTGTGCTTAAAAGGTCTGAAAGGAGACTGCCCTGCAACTCCTAAAACTGACAGAACAGGGGCTCCCTCCTATGTATTTCAACATGGGTTAGGGGAGGGCATTCTTGCCAAGTATGTCCATTCTATTGGGATTTCTTTTCCTCAGGGAAAAAACCCTAGGAAAATCCATACTATAAACCTCTGAAAAAGATGAAGCTTCTAAAGCTAAGCACTCAAAAGACAGGAAACGCCAAGGTTGCATGTGTGGCCTTTCTTTGCACCCCTGGGTGGATGCATTATGATGGAGACTTTGACGACACAGAATAGTGTCACAAAAATCATACAACATAGTATGAATCAATTTTTTGGCACCATCCTAAATAAAGAAATGCAATATTCTATAGTTTTTTATCTGGTATGCTAAGGGTAATACAAACACTGAAATGGAAGAGTAAATGGAAAAATAGTAATAGCACACGAAACTACAGGTCAAGTACAACAGGGTAAGTATATCAGAATAATAATAAAAACGTTCCTGGCATATACATATCCAAGTAAATTACCTTGGATAGCTAACTGTCTCATCCCCCGAATTGCACATAAGGAAGGCTGCACTGCTGATTGAAGAGAATGTATAGTATATGGGTGCTGAAAAATAATTAAATGCATACCGAGATGGGACCTTATTTAAGAAGTCAATACACAGATATATATAATTAAATATTGTAACAATGAAAACAGAATAAGCAAACAAAGTATTATAAGTTGCTACATATTACTAAGATTGTAAAAAATATATATATTTTATTTTAGAAATCATACACAATTATGTTCCTGTAGACAGTACTGTAATGCATGGACAACTTAACTTCACAATTTCCTGACCCGAGTGCCTAATTAAGCTACCTTGACTTAATATAAACAACACAATGAGGAAACAGTTGGGAGGCTTACAGGATAGAATTTTCCAAGCTACACGGTTGTATAAAGTTTCACTCACAGGACTAGACAATATTTGATTATGCAGAGAATTTTAGAGATGTATAATGTGTTTGTTATTTTAAAAAAATGCAGAAATAAAGATTACATTATGATAGTTTAAAAATATATGGAATTTCAGGTTTGGTTACCAAAAAATGAAACAGAAACTTAGTTGGTTTAACCAATTAGTATAAAAAGTCACTCTTTTCCAGGTATTCTTTCCTTCTGATATCCACTGGAATAAGAATTCTACTGCAAATTAGAGGAGATGATGCAACCTATTATACAGATTTTGGACAATATAGTCTAGCCAAATTGAGATCCAGTTCAGGATGGACTCAGACTTTTGTTTCAAATTTAAACACACACAATGCAGTCTTTGAAAGTATATATACAGTTTCCATATTAATAGAATTTTTCCTGGCTCCTTAATACTGAAGGCAAGAACATTAGGTGGATTTTAAAAAGTATAGTATACCACTAACCCTATGGATAATCCCAGCTGAGTGAAGATGCTTGATACCACACAGCATCTGATAAAGAAGGTACGACATTCGTTCATGGTCTAGCTCCATCTGAATCACTTGGCAGAGATTTGCATCCATGAGCTCCATCACTATGTAACTTATGAAACAACAACAACAACAAGAAGTGAGTAATTAGAAGATAAGGTGTATTGTCTGAAGTCCATTCCACTGCATACGTTTGTGACAAGTTACAAATCTGGGTAAAAATTAGACTTACACATCTTGAAATTCTTCCAGAGATTTCTGTGGTGTGAACACATTCAGCAGGCCAATTATCTGTGGAGAGAAAAAGAAAACTCACAAAAGGTCAACAAATAGATTTTGCTTACCTGTGCAAAAACACAAAATTGGTGGCTGGAAAGAAGTAAAACTTGACCTAAGAAGTCTCCTGATCATACAAGTGAACTTTGCTCTCTAGTACGCATAATCCAATAGTCATTGTTAAGAATTGTGTTTACCAGCTTTCCAACTGTTGCCAACCCTCCAGGATTATCCTGGAGTCTCTAGGAATTAAAGATTAGTCTCTTTACTAAGTACTCCTGTTCTTTTTGCAGACACAGACTAACACAGCTGCTACTCTGATTTCTAATTAAAGTTATGTCATGTGATGAAACCTCCAGGAATATGTCCAACCTAAACTGGTAACCCTATTTCCAACCTAACCTCTGAAGTCAGAGGCTACAACACTTTTGCACAGTAACGCGCATGATCACTGGCAAAGTGCATGTCCAAATAAACTGCCCATGTATTAACAGGATGAAGCGACACAGGAAGGTTGAAAATCTTCTTTTGCGCCCTGGACAACTGGAAGAACTGAAGAGGACTCTGTGCCGTACCGGAAGTTTTGTGGTGTTCAAACTCAAGGTGAAATATAACTTCTAAAAGAAGAAATTATAATATTCATGGAAACTGAGTGATGGAAGTAAGAGTTACATTGCCAGGCAGCCAGAACGACAGATTAAAATGCTTCAACTGAAGTGAACGGGTTGCATACAGGTTCTCTAAGGACAGCTACTGCAGGGTAATAACCCTTCAAGAGGTATGGTATGTTTACCTGTAACATAATATTTCATTAGAAATTAATCCAGAGATAGATTAGGAAGCACACTCAGTGTTTGTGATAAATCAGTGGTGCACTTCATTTAATAAAGAAAAGCACAAGAATAAGCGAGCAGAAGAGGAAACCAGAGCTTCCAAAGGAAGGATGGCTGGAAGAGGAAGTAGCTTGAGTGTTTGCATACAAGAAGGGCATGAGTTACTACTAGTCACCATGATTACTGATGCTGTGTATGAAGAGGGAACACAGTTATGCTGAGCCCAAGCCTGTTATCTTCTAGCTGAGGGACAAGAAAATGACATAAGCACCACCATACAAATATCAGATCTTTGTATGCTTAAATCGGACACTGGATTTACCATTTCACTGCAGGAGGGGCTAACTGTTTTACAGTTAAGGTAATTTATAGTAGAGTCATTCAAGCAACCAATTTACTGCTTTTATAAATGCCACACTATAATTCCCACCAAATTCAGCATAAAAAGGAGAAGACTCTGATGCATGCAAGATCAGAATATTTTGGCCAGCAGTGCTGGGGCTGTGCTTGTGCCCTGGATGTCCTCATCCTCTCCCCGACTTAATGGGATTAAAGGGCAAAGTAGGCCCCAACTGTCCCTTAATTCCTTCGCCAATCGAGAATCCAGATGGTACAGGACTCCATAGTAACAGGGAAGGAGAACAGATCACGGAATCCAAGTGGACACAACATCTCAAAGAACCACAGATACTGTAGGATAAGTCATCGTTCTCTCTTCCTAGAGTGATTGTCCACATGGATTCCACTTCTGGTGGCTAGCAAGCAGTGCTCTCAAATCAGGAGGTAGGTGCTAGGAGTCCTAGTTAAATGAGGATTGCAGGACAGCTCTACCAAAGTGGGAGTGAGATCTTGAGGCCACAACTAAGGAGTAGTGCTGGGTGAAAATGTGGACTGATCCTCATGTAGCTACCCTGTGAATTTCTGAGATGGGCATGCTTTTTAGAAAAGAAGCCAAAGCTATCTGAGTCCTGGTGGAATGGCTTCTAACCTGCATGGGTGGATCTAATATAGCTATCTCATAGCATAATTTAATACAATTAAATGTCAATGTAGACAATCTTTGGGTGGATATTGTTGGACCTTTAATCCTGTCTGCAAATGCTACAGACAGCCTGGGAGTGCTCCTGAAGGAGCTGTCAAGGTAATTCGAAAAAGCCTTGATCACATCCAGGGTGTGCATTTTGGTTTCCTTCCTGATTACAGCAGGGAAGAAAACTAGCCAAAAATAGGCTCCTCAAGTGCCCATCATTAAGTGAAACAGCCACATCACAAGAGAGGCAAGTTTTGAATGCTGGGGAGTTTGTTTCAGCCATAGCTGCTAAATCCCAGTACCAGGGAAGTCCTTAATATAAGTTTTGTTTTGCATTTTTTTTTTAATATTGCCAAAGGGTATAAAAAAGAGAAACACATTATGCCAACTATGCTATTTATTTATGTACACACACACACACACACACAGGGGTATCAAGATCACACAGCAAGTAGATAAGTAGATCTTGCAAGGCTTCCCATCTTGCAACCATAGGTGGCGAGAAGGAACTGAAAGATGGTTGGCCCCATGCACTCCTTGTGCCCTCAAGTGGGGGAACACTAGGGCACCCAGGTTACTGGTACAGCCCCAAAGGACATTGCTGCAAAAGAATCAGATCTCCTGTGCATTGAATGCCTGCACACCAGAAGTGGAATCCATGTGGACAATCACTAAATTATAACCCTACAGCAATCAATGTTTCAGAATTAACACAGGATGTTCCAAAGCAGCTTTGTGAAGTTCAGTGCAGTTTAAAGAGTTTGAACATGGTTAAGATGTTATTGCTCTGCGTCAGAGTGGTGGTCATACATTTACCACCTCCTCTCCAAACCACACACACATACATGTATGAAGGGCCTTTAGAGTAAGACTAGCTGCACTGTGCTTTAGAACTAGTTTGTTTTCTCTCCAGCCCCTGCCTATGCTTCCAGACTGAAAGGGCTGGGATGCTGCTTCAGCGATATCAGAGGAAGAACAGGCAGGCAACTGATAAACCCTGCCCAAGCAGAAGCTTCCCTATTACAGGTAAGTACAATAAGACAGTTTGAGGATAGAAGCCAACTTCCACAGATGATAAGCAATATCTGCCAACTGCAGTGAGTGGATGGGGAATGCAGTGCAAGGTCAAGCAACTGCTAATCATCAAGAGTCACAGAGCAGAAAGGGCCCGTTGTCATCATTATATAGTTTGTGGTAACATCCAAAATGAGCGTGGAAGTTTCCATACACAGAGGGTAACAATCTCTGGCTTAGAGATCATACAGGCAGTATTCTCAGTGTGGCACTGCGATGGTGTCTGCGGTAGAAGGAAGCTTCTCCTGCAGATGGTGGCCCTCCTCGCCTATCAGCCTGAGGAAGCTGGAACTTCCCACATGGGGCTCAGGAGAGGAGGTGGTGAGGACAGCATGCTAGAGGTGTGCTCTGGGCTAATTTTAAAGCCTGACCCAGAGCTAAACACCAACCCGAGCACAGACAACCCAAACCCGACCCAAGAGTGTTGAGTCATTTTCAAGTCAGACCTGAACCTGACACTTCCCCCCGAACCTGCGTCAACTTCATCCTGTCCTTGGGGCTCGGCCTTGTGGGGGCTTCCTGCTCCACATACCTCAAGCCCACAATCCATCTCCAGCCAACTCCTGGCTGTGAGGTTAGCATGGTGGTGACTGCATACCCCATTCCTGGCAGCCACCCTTGACATACTGCACATGCTTTGGAAAAAGAGGCACTGAGACTTGTCGGCACACTAACACCGCAGCACACAGCGCAGCAAGGTGGCGGTGGTTAGCAGAGCATGACCCGCAGGAGAATGGCACGCGGCCACTGCCACGCCAGCCCCAGGGGCAAGAGGGGGTGATCAGAGATTACCCAACCTGACCTGAGAGTGGCAAGGTTTTTAGACCCAATCTGACCTGAAACCAACACTTGTAGTTGGATCCCACTGGGTTCAAGTGGCGTATTAAGGCTCTATAGCATGCAGCCCCTAGCGAAGGAAGGAGCTGGCTCCTACCAGCTATCTCCAGGGCAGTTCTGAGAAGCAGCCACTTGGCCTATCAGTACCTCTCCTGCTCTGCTCTGATTTTATTGCCATCTCCAGAACCTGAAATGCTCTGCTGTTGTCCTGCAAGACCACCTGGCCCACTTGCGCACCAAAATCTGCTGCCACTTCTATCCCTCTCAAGCAGACTCTTTAGCAGATGCAGCACAGAAGGGAGAATGGTTACCTGTAGTACATCAGCCAATTGCCTGCCTGTACCACACCTAGCAGAGCAGCACCATGACTCCAGCCTTCAGCCTGGAAGCAAGGGTGGGGACAAGAGTTAAGGAAAAGCACAGTGGTGGCACTCTGAAGCATCCTCCTACACTTTATATGCACACAGGCCACCCCTTAAACACATCTCTACCCTATGTAAGGTGTTACCCTCTAGAGCCACCTATACGGTACCTGAAGACCTTTTTCTTAACACAAACATTTAAGGCAAGATGCTTCACTTACATTTTTGTGATTTACACACTTCATGAGAACAAGCTCTCTGTAGGCTCGTTTAGCATGGGTTTGATTCTGAAATGGCCGGCTTAGCTTCTTGATTGCAACATTTCGTTCCAGGATGGCATCATAGGCTGCACTGCAATTAAAAGTAGACCGTTGTTATATCATTTCATGGGTTCAAAGCACTTTATAAATTCATTATTCCTTAGACATGCTCTTTCATCTCAGAGAGAAGGAAGAGCATTGTTCCCATTTCACAGATGTAAATCTGACACTGGTTAAGGTACTATCCCCAAGGTCACACAGCAACTCAGCAGGTGATCCAGAATTCCCATTAATATTAAACTCCAATACAACGAGTGTACAAGCAAGAGTCTCCCTCATAATGAGCAGTAACTGTGTTCAGAAAAGATTTTCCAGCTTCACAGTTTGCCAGTCTTACACAGCTCCATCTCCTCAGACAGTAACAGGAACTCAGAGCCCCAAAACATCAAAGCCTCCTTAACTGAAGCCAGAGAATTCCTGCTACATGCCAATGGACATCAAGGCATTGTAGATTAGACTACATAAAAATACAAAGACATCAAACATGAGAAACATGTAGGTTTTTACCTAAAATCTACAAAAGGGAAGGAGCTTCTGCCATCAGGCTAACAGCTCCAGAGCGCTTAGGTACTCTGCTAACCACAATTTTATGGTACCCTGGCCTCCCAACTGGAGAAGCCACCTGAGTGGCAATATCACAATACAAAGGGGGAAAATGGGTTCAGGAAGACTTAACTGCCTGACACCACCGATTTTCCCTGATGATGAGGAAAGTTGAACGAGTTGCAAAAGGATTCAATCCAAATTTCTTTCTATTTATGGCTTAAATTCAGGACACTAATATTACCTATTAACACAGGCTGTTAACTTCAGTTCCGTTATTTTTCTTGCTACTGGTGAAGATCATTACAAGGGACAATTCCCATGCACATCACCACACCTCTGTGACAGGCAGGCACTGAATTTGTTTGCTGCAAGACGCAATATGACAGCTGTATAGAGTCAGTAGATATTTGTCAGATGCAAAGGTCTTGGCAGCTGTGCATTACCGAGGGTAACAGGTTCAGTGAAAATCGGCTACCAGCAAATGTTCAGTGTTTATTAAATTAAAACTAGCTACTTTAACAAATATGTTATAAATCACCATCTGATTTGGACCATAGTAATCCAAAAAGTTAATCAAGACTGACTGGACTCTAATGAGAATAGAAGAAACATGAACACACATTGGAGATTTGCATTGGTTTGAAGTCCCCCTTAGTAAAGATGGATTTTTTTTTTTAAATGATGGATGGATGGATGAGGAAATGAAAAGTGAAGAGGGGTGGGCAGAGATGGATTCCAGTACAGGATTCCTGCAATATTGCATCAGTCTTTGCACCCCTGGATTACTAGGACACAAGTCTGTGGTGTCTCAGTCTACCTCTAAGTGCATGTTACAGTTGGTCCCCTTTGCTTGCACCCTAAAATGCTCAGATAACACTGTGATGGGAAGGACACAAGGACAGACACATACAAGGATTGCACTGGACTAGAGACTGAACTCCTAGACTGTCTCTCCAGGTAAGGATGGAGGCATGCAGGCAGGGCAGATAGTTGAGTTGATGTCCGCATTGTATGCATTCACAGAAAGGCAAAAGCTGGATGTGGAAGAGCCCTATTTGGGCATCTAGTTCATGCTCCTGTCAATATTGTCCCCTAC